>NC_140959.1:49281897-50016897 GCF_014529385.1 Adiantum capillus-veneris | reverse complement strand
GGCGTCGATAACTTTGGGTTATGTTGTAGTGGCACTCCTTCACTGTTAACCCTCATGCACATTCCTATCACCTAAGACGGACGTTGTATTATTTATTTGGTAGAGTCAGGTACCGGGCTTGTCGGTCCAATAGAAAAAGGGTAAGAGTAATCGCCGATGAGAGGCGCACTCTAACTGGAACATTCAAGGGATTAGTTGGCTAAACATGGGCGCCCAAGTGTGAATGGGGCGAGCTCATATAAAAGTCAACTAAACCTAAAATTCACTCATTCTCTCATTTGTGCAATTGAAGAGTGCTCTTGCTCCATCTCCATCTTCTTCTTCTTCACCTCTTTGTGTGTGTGTGTGTGTGTGTATGCGTGAGAGAGAGAGAGAGAGAGAGTGCGATCGAGCATTGCGACGGCGGCAGCGCGGTTGAGCGCGACGCGGCGGCTCCTTTTTTGCGGCGAGGAATCCTCCACGACAGCAAGCATAGAGCGATGAGCGACACACCATCGCCATCTTTGAGCTTACTAGTTTAGGCTCGTTGTGTGCTTGGAGCCATTTGTGGCTCGCACACAGTGTATCGGCAAGTTCCTTGCATTGACACGTGCGACAGACGCGCACATTTTTGGCGCCGCTGCCAGGGAATGCCATACACTAAGCTTGAATGGCACTCTGTGCTTCTTTTGTGGTGCAATTTCAATTGTAGGAAAGGTAGGGAAGGAAGGTGTGTGTGTTGAGAAAAAGGATTTTGTGTTGCTACTCTGTATTTGTTTGTTAATGAAGTTTTGAAAGATTACTGTGTTTTCTCTGTGCTAAGGTATTAGTATTAAGGTTGTTAGTTCTGTGTAATGTAAAGTATAGTAAGTAGGAAGTAGATTTGTGAGAGCTAATGAAGTGTGTTAGTGTGTAACAGTAGATGTATTAGTGGTAAGTAGGTAGGTAGAGTGTGTGTGTGTGCTCGCGCGCAGGCCGCAACGACCTTATCCCAACAAAAAAATTTTAAAAATTTTAAAGGTAGGACCGGGATCGGGAATATCTCCCAGACCCAAGCCCACACCCAAGTCGAAGCTCACGCTCAGGCTCAGGCCTCAGTCGCCCTTTAAAATTACGTATTTTAGCTTCACACGTAGCTCAAAATTGACTTTTTTGAGGACCAATGGAGCTTCAAGTGACCAAACGTTGTGCTGTAAAGTACACCACAACCCTCTGAGTGATACGCTTGTTTTGAGCTATCACACACTTTAATAAAAAAATTGATCCTCATTAAAAAACATAAAAAAACGAGTAAAAACGGATGCCTAAAAAAGTAAGCGGTTAACCTTCGAGGTTATTCATCGACGCTTGTAGGTTGTCAAAGGCACATGCATCTGCACTCTAGTCGTGTGCTAGAGACAGAACAACTAGAGAGAATTTTGACTTACATGAGTTCTCATTATCCACCTACCTGAGGTTCCGGGCCCTCGGCGAGGACCCAAGTTAGTACAAACCAAGACCCGAACATAGCAGCTAGTGACTCTTCCTTTGACTACGACGTCATGGAGGGTTTCCCAATGCCTAATCCCAATAGATCAAGCCAAGACATGCATGCCATGGGCTCGCGGTCTGGGTCGAGCGTGCTTAGCCACTTGAAGGAAACCTTTAGTAGAGCCACTCGCTCTGAACATGAAGCTAATGATGTAAATGAGGGGAGTGGGGAAGTAAATTCTCCATTCATGACCAACGTAGACCCTATGCCCTTAGAGAATGTGCACATGAATACTTCATTCACTGCACCTCCTGACTCTTCAAAGCTATTCCCCTCCAAGGTCATATTACCTGATGGTAGAAGCCTTGCCGAAGTGCAAGAGGTTGAGCGATATATCATTGCGGCTAGGAAAAAGGAAGTCGAGAGCTTACGCAAGGCGGAACAACGAAGAGAGTTAAAAGAGAAAGCCCCTATGTTAATATCCTTGCTAAGAGAGCAATTGAGTGCTCCTGACTTAGCAACCGCTAAGGGCCAACCCCTATCTAGCTCAAAGGACACTCCTAGCACCTCAATCCTAGATGGAGTGTTCTTAAATGAGGACTGGGAGTACGAACTACATACGGAAATTCTAACCGACCTATACACAGGTCACACCTATCAGGTGGGTTGGTTAGATGTCCTACAATCCACAATGGGTGCTACTAGTGTGGAGGATCAACAACAAAGAGTTTGTGAGGTCATCCATACATTCATTGAGTTAGAGAGACAGAACAAGGATATCAACATGCCTTCAACGGGTGTCATGAGATTCTTGGATACAAGAAAGGCTAAACAACCGAACTTATCGCAAATGGAGACTCCCTCGGTAAGTCTGATGGATCCTCCATATGTTGTTTCTCCAGGGGTCTCAGTGCAATATGAGCCCACAAGTGATAGCTTTACCTTTCCAAGTCTAGGTCATCTTTCCCTTGATGACACCATGGCTACCATGCCTACCCCAATGATGGGCATGCCAAGAAACACGCCATGGACCTCATTTGTTAGTAAAGCACCGCTACATGGTAGCTCAATGCCTGCAACAGTACCTACAAGTGTGTACCAATCGTATGCACCTATGGGTCCTCATACTCATGTAGTTTCTACCCCTTCCATTGTTTCAACAACCTATGCTCCACAACCACAACACCCAAGTTCTTATTTCCATGGGACTATACCGGCTAACATTAGCATGTCACATCCGAAATATGCTATGCCTAGGGCCACACATATGAACTTTGGGCCACCACATGGCACAACACCGTACCAAACATGGAACCCAAGGGCTTCCTATGCGCCAAGCCCAATGCCAATACCTACTCCACATGTAGTCTCTGGAGCACCTCCACCCACGGTTCCTAGTCACTTAGGTGACTTGGAAACATTTTCTCAAGCTATCGGTCGATCTATTGCCAAGAATATGCGTAACAGGCCTGATAGAGAGCCTAGAAGTAAGGTAGTACAAATAGCCGAGCTCACACAAAAATTTAGTGGAGACGGGGATGTGAGAAAGCATATCGAAGTGTTTGAACAAATATGCGATTCTCTAGGAGAACACAATGACCTGCATAAAAGTAATGCTTTGAGCCTAACCTTAAGTGGGAAGGCAGGGGATTGGTATAGAACCCTAAGGGTGGAAGAAAAAACGATATACCCTACTCTTAGGAGACTGTTCTTGAAAGAATACATACGAGAGGGAGTGCTTTGGGGTGTAGCCTCTTAGCTCCAGAAAGCCCAACGAGAGGAAGGAGAGTCAGTGGGAGACTTTATTAGTCGCTTGAAGCATTTGAATTCTCGTTGTAATCCAAATGAGCGCTTCAATAATAATCAATTGCTTCATAGATTCATTAGGGGGTTATGACACGAGGATATCTACAATGGCTTAGTCATTAGAGGTATCACCACTTGGGAAGCAGTCACCACCAATGCGATCAATTGGAGGATAATTTAATGATTCAAGGAGAAAGAGTGTCTGTTGAGCCTAAATCTATTAGCTCCCAAGCATCAGGGCATCAGCCAATGACCCTAAATCCTATTGATAAGGAGCCAAAGATATCTGAAATGACTTTGGCAGATCTCACCAAGGCCATTCAAGAGAGTCTTAGAGATAATCGTGCTTCGCAAAACAATCATATGTATCCAAGAAGGGAGCAACAATGGTGCTCAGTATGCTACGGACCACATAGTAACAGTGAATGCCCTACTTTTAGAGTAAAATTCAATGCGAATTGCAATGCCTGTGGGGAGGTATGGTCATCAAGCTAAGGATTGCGTAGTATTTAAAAGCGTGATGGCCAGTAGACCAACCTTAGCATGGACAAACACACCGTGAGTGCCTGCATTCATGCCGGCCCCACCTCTTACACAAACAGCACAACACATGGTCCCTAGGGCCCAAAATGTTGTTCAAACAACACCCTTACCACCTCCAGTGCTAGGACCGCAACCACCACATCCGAGAATCACTTTTGTGAATCAAGTAGGTTGTGAGTCATCTATTGCTTGTTTGGAAGGTTGTGAGGAGGATATAGATCCTAATATTGCCTATGGGATGGATGTGCTTGAAGAAAGTCCACACTACTACATGGAGGACTATTGGGGACAAGTCAAACCCGTATATCAAGTAGCTGCTCTTGCTGCAAGAGGCCAAAATATCAATTACACTGCTAAGAGACTACCTCTTCAATGCTATGAGTGCAGAGGTACACATCGTGTAGCCAAGTGTCCTATTACGCTACAAAAGAACGCCACACTAATCCAAACTAATCCATTGAGCACGTCTACAATGCCGATACTCATGTGTAATCGATGTGGCATAGATCATTTGATTGCCCAATGTCCAAATAATCCAAATGCACCGAAGATCACGCCATTAAACTTGATTTAGGTTACCAAGGAGCCATCACAAAGTACACCTGTGGTACCAGTAAACATACTCACACGATCGATGCTCCAAAAACAAAATTATATTCTTGAGGAAAGAGACACGGCATCAATTGCCCAATCTCGAAAAAAGAAGAGAACACGGCATCCAAAAACTAGCGAAGTCAGACCCCAGTTCAAAGACCAACATAGGGACTGGTGAAGACCCTGTATATATGAACGACGCTGAAGAGAATTCTGATTCAGGTGAAACCATGGAGACCAAAACGACCACTAAGATAGAAACTAACAAGGAAGATCTTCATGAGCCACAATGACAGGGATCCAAGAAGAAGATAGGAACTTATCTAAACGCTACAGAGGAGATTGAGCGAGTCAAGCAATTAAGGAGTTTGGTAGAAGATACCCAAAGGGATCTAGAACCAGCACCTAGGCAGATCCAGATTACAGACACTGTGCTCCCTACTCCACAACAACCTCACCAAGTCCATAGACCCTTAGCCATACCTAGTGTCATCCAAGAAGAAAGTGACTGGTCGAGCACATCCTCTAGGAAACATTTTTATAATTGATCATAGATCTGACACCACAGTTCACTCGGCCCCATTGCAGTATTGTTACACATGTAAAGCGGACACTGATGTTGGGGAAGATTCTCCTTATATGGATGTACTACCTGGGATGACTGAGTCGGACAATGTGGATTGGGTCCACCTAGCAGCAACCATAGACACTTGGGGAAACAGGGGGACAACCTGGGTAACACCTGAGGGGGATGAAATGCCCGTATCCTTAAATATGCTACAAGCAATGCATATAGCTTCTAACAGGACTCATCCTAATGTAACGAAGAAAACATACAAGTGGGTCCCTAAAGCTTCTTTAGCGACCATAGCCACTGCTAAAAAACAGAAATCTTATAAGAAACGTCCCACTCGTCCCAAAAAATGTAAGGAAACGTGGCGGTGGATTCCTAAATGATTATTGAAAGCCCAAGGATACTATCAAGGAAATGATCAAATCTGGGTACCAAAACGTAGATTGTGTTCTTACTTGTCACCTGGCCCATGTGAGCTCAATCCCATAGCTCCAAAGTAAATTGACGATCGTGGAAAGAAAAAAATCACAAAATGCTACCCACCTGCTCCAAAGCTAGTTTGGGTACCGAAGAAAGAACAATTTGTTCCACCTAGCTCAGGAAGGGGGGAGTCCCATGAAGCTTCTAGCTCCTCATGTAATGCATCCATAGAGGTAAAAGCTTCTACAAAACCTCCACCTACCATAGGAAGCCTCCATGAAGTTACAAAAGATTTGACACCTCTTAGTGTTCAAGAATCACCTGATGAACCACTTCAAGTTTGATCCTAGGAGAGTACCTTACCACCCTTGCAACTCGACGAGGCACCTAAGGTAATAGAAAACTACTGGCAAAAATCTTCACCTAGTACCAACTGGATAATTGGTTTCAAAGGGTGACGAGCACATTTCAAACGATATGATCTACCCAAGGAAGGGGGGAGTGTTTGTTTGTTGACAGTCATCATTCACTCACTCCCCTCTCAACCTTCCACCTGACCTCTCAATCTCCCAATCTTAGGGAATGTATATATAAAGCCTTATACTCACACAAAAAAAAGTAATAAATAGCAAGAGCAATTAGAAAACGAGTGTGCACAATAAAAGTCAAAACATTGACACAGATCTACATATTCACATCTGGTACATTGAAACAAAAACCTATGTCATAAAACACCTTTGATCCTCATCACTTGCGTGATGGAGGGTAGGTAGGATTAGTACGATAGGAGTGTTTCTGTTTTAGAGTTTAGTGATTAGCAAAGTTCTTTCTTTCCACTGATGTGCCTCCGAGAGGTATCCTTGTGTTTCATAGTGTGTACAGGAACGTGTTGCTGTGGTTAGGATTTGGACCTTCATGGAATCTTTCTCTCGTTCACACTTCAAATCAAGCACGACCATCAACACAAACAGGTGTTTCTTTTCCATTAGCATTGCCCCTTATCTTTTTGCATCCATGTTTGTCTGCTTTAATTGTGATTGGTAGCATAATACCCAGCACATTTTCTTAGTATCAAACATTAAATTCAATGTAACTTTTTGTCATAATCACTTGTCTAGGTTTACAAATCAAGCAGTCTGACGAAGCTAATTTGACCAAGCTAGGCGTTAGAGATCTTCGCTTAATACCATGGGGAATGCCTTCCTAATTATCAATGGTTACTTAGGTTCTTAATCCGATTTAGGCAGCATTGTGTGCAATGTACTAGGGCTTTCTAGTGGGCTTAGTCCCTATTGACCTTTATCTTAAGTATTATAAAGGGAGTTTACTAGTGTGAGGGTAAGAGTGTTATATGACCCCCAAAAGTTACAAAATTAAAATGCTAAAAATGCACAAACAAAAAATCAAAGTGCCACAATGTAAAATCTGAAGCTGGAAGAGAAACCTCAGCTTGATTTGGTGCTCCACTCACATGTATCGCCTATGGTACTAGAGCCCTAGAGATTCCCATTGTGAGCGCTTTTCCTTGAAAAGAAAAAAACCCAAGGGATACAAAATAAGCACACACATCAAAATTGAATCACTGTGAAAAGACTTTGGGGGGTCAAAGAAAAGATAATCAGTTAGGTGATGATTTCATGAGAAATTCCTTTTATCGTAGCTTAACTACAAGGTCTTCTAGGTATAGCCTCCTTCAGACATGAAATACTTGGCTCTCGCGATTAACAACCTAATTGACCACAGAAAATTAAAAAGCTTACTCATGGTATTATAGTCGATCTTTAGTACCTTTCGACCGTTGAATTAGCGACCCCATACTTGTTTAGTTTTTTACCTTCCCAATTGTTTATGCGTTTGATTATGTTTCAATTTAATGTTTATTGATGACAAATGGTTTAGATTTATGATACCAATCAATTTGTCTGCCTAAAACTACATATGATTTTTAATTGTATATGAGAATGCAATTACTGTGCCAATGTTGTTTGATTTTGCAGTGACTGAAGAAGGCTAAGGACATTCATCTCAAATGCTCTTCCACCTCAACGAACGAGCTTCAACTCAATAGCTTCCGAGGACGAAATCTACATCAGGAAGGGGGGCATGTTAACCCTCACGCACATTCCTATCACCTACGACGGATGCTATATTATTTATTTGGTAGAGTCAGGTACCGGGCTTGTCGGTCCAATAGGAAAAGGGTAAGAGTGATCGCCGATGAGAGGCGCACTCTAACTGGAACATTCAAGGGATTATTTGGCTAAGCATGGGCGCCCAAGTGTGAATGGGGTGAGCTCATATAAAAGTCAACTAAACCTAAATTCACTCATTCTCTCATTGAAGAGTGCTCTTACTCCATCTCCATCTTCTTCTTCTTCACCTCTTTGTGTGTGTGTGTGTGTGTGTGTGTGTGTGTGTGTGTGTGTGTATGCGTGAGAGAGAGAAAGAGTGTGCAATTGAGCATTGCAATGGCGGCACGGCAGCAGCGAAGCGGTTGAGCGCAGTGTGGCGGCGACTCCTTCTACTTTGAGGAGAGGAATCCTCCACGACAGCAAGCGTAGAGCGGTGAGTGACACACCATCGCCATCTTTGAGCTTACTAGTTTAGGCTTGTTGTGTGCTTGGAGCCATTTGTGGCTCGCACACAGTGTATCGGCAAGTTCCTTGCATTGACACGTGCGACAGACGCGCACATTCACCTTTCTCCAGTGAAGCAACCCATGGTTCCCACAAATCCACAAACTTGGATTCGTAAGTGGCATACTCTAGCATACCTCTCTACTTTAACTCTATCAACAGCTTCCATAAATTTTCTGAGGTTGTGCCTCCACCAAACCTCTTCATAAATGCATCACGTAGTAAGTCCCATGTATCCTTGGTAGCTTGGGGTAAAGTAATTGTACCAAGACTTGGCCTCTACTTTCATCATTAGATGAAAAATTCATAGTCGTGAGGCATCATCGGACCTTGTTGGAAACAACACAAGCGATATCAAAGTTATCCAAAAAATCAGTGGTGGTGATGTCTTCTCCCTTCTTGCCATTGAATGCAGAAAAAGAGACACTTGCCATGGTAGTAAATCAATGAGAAGAAAATTGCAAACCCCTTTTTTTATTTGGAATAACTTAATGATTCATAAAGGCTTATACGGGTTGGAAAACTGGAGCTGGAGCTAAGAAGAGCACAAGGCTAGAATAGAATAAAGATTCTTACATGAAAAGAGTGGTATAATCAAGAATCAGCAAGATGATGGGACGTGGGGATCTAAGGATTTCCTCAAGCATATCTTCTCCTAACAAGAAAACGATCTTTTGCTAGCAGAATATATTCCTATCAACGTACATGTTGACATGCATGTTTTGCAAGAAACAAAAGAATGACGTTTGGCCTATTGTTATTATCCATGTTGGGTGTAGTGCAAGGCTTTGACCACTAGAGTTGCATAACTTAAGTGTTGACAAGGTGACACCTTCACGAAAGGCCTCTACCTCTTGTTGAAGCCCACATAATTCTCCATACTAGATTCAAAATAGACTGGGTGAGAAGAGTCTACATCAATTGGCTTTCCATTTTGCATGTTGTACTTCACTTGAACTCTCTAGACCTAGAGAGCATAGGCCCACTTGATTCCATCAAATGCTTTAGGCTTTGTGGCTTGGACTTTGTGGTTTTGGTTGACTATTCTTTGATCATCGGAGGAAAAACACTTGGTGCTACACAAAATATGACTGATGTGAGAGTACTAATGTGATTCTTAAAAGAAAAACTTACCATCTTTTTTCACCTTCTTTGTTGGCACTCATTGATAGAATGCTTTACGGTGATGACACCCCAAAGCTCTACCTCTTAATGCTCTTGATTTGCGATTAGCATGAGCAATGTGGGAAGCTTACCTCTTGGATATTGATGAAGTTACAACCTACCAGGAGCACTTAGATGAAGGTATTTAGTACTTCTATAGTCTCCTCTTCTTCAGTCTTCCAATTTGAAAACTCATATAGCCACTCATCCATGATTGATGGCATGCATCACTACTCTTTGTTAACGGAAAGTCTTTGCAAAACCCTCCTTAGTGGGGCACCAAATAGAAGGTAGAGATGCAAAATAGACCTGGTGGCCTCTACACCAAGACTATGCATGATGGCCTCATCATGGGAGGTACACAATAGATGCACCACCTAGCTTGGAATGCTGCTAGGACGCATGGTAAGGGGTCGTAACATAACACAATAAAAAATTGAGAGAAGAAGAGAGAGGAAGAGGAACAGATCATTAGAGCTTCATTAACATGGGCTTCATAAACATCATAAAAACATTCACAAGGGGAATTTCACATAATCAACATCTCACAAACTCATGTGTGCATCGTAACTCAAACCTCTAGGCCATTAAGAAACGTACACACACACACACACACACACACACACACACACACACACACACACACACACCCCAAAACAAACAACTATAGCCAATACAATGCCATAGTAGAATTATTTGTGCGTAAAGGTGTGTACACAAGGATGTACATGTATGAATGTGAGTGCTAGAGCTTGATTGTGTGTGTTTACAAAAGAGGAGGCTTCCTTTTATAGGCTAAGAGAGTGATTAGGGGAGAGATTATGAGCAAGAGGGATTATTAGAAAGTAGCTTCAATTAGGGGCATTCCCCCAATGCGAGAGCTCCATGTACCTTGCTTATTGACCAATTTTCTCTTAATCGCCTTCATCATGACGAGATTTGTCTCCATGCCACCTTCCATAGCTTGAGTCCAAGAGCTTCCTTATAATATTTGAGAGAATCTTGATAAAATAAGAGAATATCTAACAATAATGGAGAGAAACCTATAATAAATGATAAATTTTAATGGGACTTAAGCATAGTTAAGGAGTGATTATGAGAGAGATCTTAGGGTTTTTTATGAGCTTGGGAGAAGAAGAAAAAATGAAGAGGCTAATGGCTGATTTAATAGGGATGATCAAAGTGAAAGGGTGTATGTGTGTGTGTGTCAATTTGGATAATCATGACTTCTTCCACATGTGGACAGATAGGCTCCACCATTTTGGCCATATCTCCCAAAACGTAGCTCCAAAAATTATTAAAACAATAGGGATAGAAAGTCCAACTTGACGTCTACAACGTATTTGTTGAAAACTTTTTAAAACTCATAATGGAAAAAATAGAGAAAAATCCCATAAAAATATGTGTCCGTCTTTTCATTCCCAAAAGTCTTCCAAGTGGTCTCCTCTTGACTCCATGTGCAAGCCTTGTGTCCACAAGTGAAGTATGCTCGCATTTGATAATAATTTGTTGACTCCAACTCCATAATGCATAAGATTCTCCTCCCTTTCACTATTGACTCTTATTCTTTATCTGGTGTGACGATCAGGTGGAATCAGCATCCAATGAATATCTTTTTTGTTTTCATAGGGTTTGTTCCTACCTCTCCTTATTTCCAAGATCCAAATGTGTGAAAACCATAACTATGTATAAAATATATACATATATGTTTTGTGTTTTCATGCATCAGGTCCCCCCTCCTCTGCGAAGCCTTGAAGCCTTGCCATCAAGTGCATACCAAGAGAGAGGTGGACCAAAATTTGAAAAGACTCCCTCACTAGATAGGGTGAAATGAGAGTGACACACACACACACACACACACACACACACACACACACACACACACACACACACACACACACACACACACACACACACAGAGAGAGAGAGAGAGAGAGAGAGAGAGAGAGAGAGAGAGAGAGAGAGAGAGAGAGATAGTTAGAGTTTACTATATGTATATGTCTTGAGGTTACGTGCTTTTTAAAGTTAGACCAGTGGGGGATTGTGTTAGAAGTCTAGTAGTTAGCGTTGGCAATCACTAAAAAGTTAATGATATATTTAAAATGGGTAGAATGAGATTGATGGTTGAAGAAATAGAATGAAGTGAGGGAATCCTTGTGATGGTAAACCTTTGAAGTTGTTTTGGACTTATTTGTGTAGGTTCTCAAAAATGATTGCCGATCCTCTTCTTCTTCTTCTCTTCTTACATTGTTGCCGCAAAGGTTGAACACCATGATGAAAGTGACAATTTTGGTTGATGAGAATCCTCAGTTTGCACATATTAAGAATAATTGTACATGTTGAATTTTATGTATATATAGAAGAGGTAAGAAGGAATTGTAATTTAGAGGTAATAGAGAGAGGTATAGAGATGGTGTATGTACACGTAGAGTTCATATGAGATCTATGTAGGTGAGAGGGGAGGTTAACGGTGAAGAGGGTGAGAGAAACCATGGAAGTCGCAGGCTTGAGGGAGGGATAGAGAGAAATTAGTGTTTGTGTGTGTGTGTGTGTGTGTGTGGAAGTGTGAAGGAAGGTGAGAGAAGACTAGGGTGACTTGGTAGAAAAAGTGGGTAGACTGGGGTCCACCAAAAAATCATATCTCATCCGTGGTAGCTCTTAAAAATTATGAAAAATATTGAGGTTCAGCTTGTTAGCTATATTTTTCATTTTGATCACTTTCAGAAAAATTGGAGTGGAAGTGGATGCCAAAAAGCCCACCAAAATACCTTTTTTTCCTCACAACAAAAGTCTCCTTGTGGCCCCCCTTTTTTTGAATTTTCATAAGGCTCCAAGGGTGAGTGTCTCCTTGCATGAAACCATGACCTAATAGACTTTTGAAAGTTTGAAAACATGCATGGATTAAAATTTATCACAAATATGATCTATGCATACGAGGGAAGAAAAATAGGTTACAATTCATGGAATCTAGAATACTGTCACCTGTATATAAATATAAAAATTAAAATATATAATCATATAGGGAATCAAATGAGGGGCTCAACTACCCCAAGGACTAGCTAGCTGAGGATTTTAAGGAGATATGAAAAAAGTCTCCTAACTCACACACGTCTATGTACAATGAAAAGGTGAGGATAGCCATAGTGTTTGGGTGATTTTGATAGGGTATTATGGATAGCCAAAAAACGGCTATCATTAGCCATCCCCCAAGACGATAGCACATTCATGTACCATCATAAGGAAGCTTTTTCAAAGAGAGTGGTTTTGAGTCGTATGTGATACTTATGTGGCTCCTTGTCACTTTCATTATGTGGCTCCTTGTCACTTTGGTTCGATTCACATATATGCATCCTGTAATAAAACTTACAAGAGATAGTAGGTTTTTCACAGTTCCTTGATAGATCCTTTGGTAGAAGGCAACTCAGATGGGGCTTTAGCCGATACCCGTTTACCTTCTTGGAGTTCTCTTTACCATTCAAGTCCATGAGTTGGTAGTAACATGAATTGAAATCCTTCTTGACTATGTATGGCCCTTGCCATCTAGTTTCAAAATTGGCATCAAAATGATTATCAAGTCGATTGTCATACCTTAGCACAAGATCTCCCTTCTTGATGCCTTTATCCTTCAATTTCCTATCAAGATTCTCCTTTGCTTGTGTAGCTTTCCTCTTGTAGCACTCGTAAGACGCTTCTCTCTTCCACTCAAGCTCTACTAATGTAAGAAGTCAATCCATCCATGCTTCTTAATCATGTGTCCCTTTGTCGTGAAGCCACACTATTGGAATGTTGAGCTTGATAGGTTGCAAAGCCTCTTGACCATAGACCAAGCAAAACGGCATGAACTTTGTGGCCTCCTTGTATGTGGTTTGATATGACCACAATGCCTTATCCAATAATTTGTCCCACAAATTTGTCTTATTTTTCACCATCTTTCTGATGATGCCTACAACAATGCCATTAGCCTTCTCCACCAATCCATTTGACTGTGGGTAGTAGGGTGTGTTATGACGATGTAGAATGTAAAAGCTCATCACAAACTTCTGTGAGCATTCCCTTCCTAAAACCTAGACCCTGATCAAAATAATTTACAAAGGTGTGCCAAATCTACAATAGATGTGAGTCTAGACAAACTTTCTCACCGTCCTCTCATTTACCTTTGCCACACTTTGTGCTTCCACCCACCTAGTCATATAATCTACTGCCACCAAAATGTAGAGCTTATCATTTTTAGTTCTAGGTAGGGATCCATAGTATCAAAGGTCCACTTTTCAAAGGGTCCATTTGTGAGTACAACTTGCCTTGGGCCATGCACCAACCTTCTGTTTCTATGAACATGAGAGTTGTGAAAGCTTTTACACCAATGTTGGACATCCACATGCAGGATTGGCCAAACATACCCCGCAAGGAAAATTGTTTTCACAATCAAGTCTTGGGCAAAATGACCACCACATGCTTCCTCATGAATTTTTTTTACAATGGCTAGAATTTCCTCCATTATTGGTACTCTTCTGCACACCTACCATCTTTATGAGACTCCTCTTTCTAGCCTTTGTGAAGCCTTACTCACTCTCTAAAATGTAGCCAGAATGGAAGCCAACGACTCCATTCCCTGTACCTTGGTTTCTTGACAACTGCTACCACCATAACGACCTGCACTTCTTTCTCAACACATGTAGCTGATTTTTGTGCAAGTAAAACAGCATCTTCATTTTTTTTTCTAGGAATGTGATATTATTGCACTTCTTCAAACCAATTAAACAACCTAAAGATGGCATGAGATTTTGTCCTTAGGATTTCATTCTTGCATGCCCAAATACCTAAAATCTGCTTCACAATGAGAAGTGAATCCCCCCTTTACCTTGAGGCATTGTAAACCTTGGCTAATGCACATCTTCAAACCATGAAGTAGTATGCCAATCCTCTGCTTCATTGTTGCTAGTTGAACTTGGTAGATTGACCTTCTCTTTCATGACCACCTCTCCACTTGGGTTGATCAACACCAGCCCTCCCCCTTCTTTACCGGTGGCTCATCAAAAAGATCCATAAAATAACAAGGTAAAAGCATTAGGAATCCTTTTAGGTGGTGCCAATAGTAGGGTCTTTACTTGAGGCACCTTAATCTCCTTCTCATGCACCCAATAAGTGATAACCCTTGCCAACTGTGCACACACATATCTTCTACCTTGAAAGAGTATTGGAATTCTTACAATTTTATAATCTACTTTTAAATCATAGTACTAAGGTTCATTTGAGATGGCACCCAAGAAAACAATTTTTTTGAAGTGAGAACTACATAAGGTTTTGGTAATAGGTAGGATATGAAGTTTCTCAAACATGAGAGAAAGCATCATGAGTTATTATTTTTTGTAGAGTCTCTCCAAAGCATTCATGATCCTACTAGCAAAGTAGATGGATCGCATCCTGGTACTGTGGGGATATGTTGTAACAAAACAGCACCAATTGTTTCCTTTCCAACACTAGAGCTAACAAAGAATGTATACTCCCAACAAGGAGGTATGAGTGTTGGTTGCTCTAATAGAGTGACTTTAATGTTACAAAAATATTATTCAAGCTCATCACAGCAAACAAGCTCAACTTGTTGTGTCAATTTTTACAAGGGGTGAAGGAACTCCGAGGCTAAATGAATGAAGCATGACATATAGTTCACCCTTTGAATGAATGAGATGGCCTCCTTGAGATTCTTGGGTGATGGTAACTCAATAATATTGTTTGCCTTTGAAGGATCCACCTCAATACCTTTATAGGAAACCTTGTGATCAAGCAAGATCACTTTGTTGTCAGCTATATGGAATTTGTCAAGAGTTGGCCTCCCATGTTGTATTCTTCTACCTTCTATGGGAGTAATGATTTTGAGAGATAAATGAAAAAATCATCAGTGAACACCCTAATTGACTTTCCAATGAATACTTGAAACACCATGTTCATGAAATGTTGAAAAGTTTTCGGAGTATTTCTGAGACCAAATGGCATGACTCCAAAAGCATAACAACCCCAAGGAGTGATGAAGGTTTTTTTCAATTGATCCTCCAATGAAATACCTATTTGAAAGGAACCTGGGTAGCCATCACACACAGTGTACTTCTCACGATTGGCTACCTCATTTAGTATCTCATCCTGAAATGGGGGGGAAAGTGATCGCTTTTTGTTGTCTCATTGAGTGGGCGATAATCCATACACAACCTCCTCTTGCCGTTATTCTTGGGAGTGACAACAACAGGAGAGACCCACTCTAAATTCTCCACTAGATAAATGACTCCTTGAGTAGAGCCTTCTCCTTGATGACTCCTAGCCTTTGTAGCTTTTGTGCCTTATGTGTGGCCTCATGCTTTAACTCGATCTTGTGTTGAACAACATCTACTCCACGCACATGTGTGTAGTCTTTAGCAAAAAGCATAGGAAACTTCCTTAGCATACATTTGGACTCCTCTCTTTATTCCTTTTAAGTGTTATTGATAGCATACCTTCTAGAATCTCTTCATCTTGCGCACCTTGGTCCTCTTGAGGACCTACCTCTTCCAAGCCTCGGCAAGAGGTCTCTTGGTTTCTTGGCTTAAACCTTACCCCCATGACATCGATGGAAGACTCCTCTCTAGTACTCCTCTTGGTGTTTCTCCTTCATGTCAAAGAAAACGTTCTTGTGATTGTCATTCCTGCAAATCTTGTGATTGTCATTCCTACAAATCAACTTTCCACTTTCCCAATCTTGCAAAGCTTGGATTCTCATTAGTTATGGTCTTCTAGGATAAATGGATATCCATTTCCCTTGGTAGAAATAACATAAATATCAATAGCCTTCTTAATGCCAAAGGCCTCCACAAAAACATTTTTACAAATTCCTACACACCTAGGTTTGATATGCATTGCCATCTTGACTTTAATTTTAGGTGTCACATAGTTGGTCCCAAGGTGGATAACCTTCTCGGGAGGTCTCCCAGTACTATTGCCACACAAGCACTCTTAAAAATAACGTTACCCAAATTGGTCTAGGAATTTAGAACCCAAAACCTTAAGGTGTTAGGGACCTCTGGTCTAGCCAATTTATGCAAGCCTTGTCACAAGTTGGGCTTACCCCAACACCACCATCCACTAGACCTTTTCTAGAAACCTTCTTTTCATGTAACAATCTAGCATAGCAGTAATATCCTCATTCATTTCAGCTTGTGCAATCTTCACAATGGGCACATTCTCTTTTACCTTTCTCCTAGTGCTAACCGCCTTCAATAACTCCCTCCTAACTTGTGGACACAATGTAAGAAATTGAGGTCATGAGATATCAGGACCCTTATCTCTAATGTCTTCCAAAGGCTAGTATGGATACATACCATGTCCAAGAGGGAAGTCTTGGAGGTTCATACGACGTCGAGTTCTCTTGGCTTCCTTGGTCTCATTCACTTAATTATTTCCTTGCCCATGGTCACTTTTTGATGTGAATCCTTCTTTCTCCTTACCTTTTCCACGGCCACCCTTAATGCTATTTTCTTCCATGTCAACCTGACTTGAATTGGTCACTTCTACCACATGCATTCCTTCACCTGCATTCATCACTAGATCATTCAAGTTAAGCTTCCCTGGTTCCCCACAAGGCCAATGAAAATTATGCCCAAATTCCTTATAATTTCAATACTATAATACTCTCATGGGTTCTGGCTATCGTTCCTTAGCTTTCTTTGTTTCTTCCTTGGGACCTACATCTTGTGCAAGGTGACTTGACAGATTGCTCAAAAATTAGTGCAACCTTTCAATTACCTCGATTGTTACCTCGGAAATTTGTTTAGAGGTGGATGCTTGTGTTGTCTCCTAGGTCTAGGACCTTCTACTCAAAGCTCTCCCTGAATGCACTTCAATTTCCTGTACTTCAAAGGAAGCCCTAGTTTCAGCAGCGTCAACTGTGGCAGATACACTAGCCTCAACTTTTATCTTGAGTGTGGAAAATAAACCTGCTATGAATCTCTCCTTCTTTAGAAATTATGCACCATCCTCTGGGCTTTCTTACCCATATAGCCCAAAGACATAGAAACTCCTGCTTGTAGGTGTAGTAGTCATCTAGGTTCTTTTGCTTGTGGGAAACAATGTCTTTCCATAGTTTCCAAGTTTTTTGGGGTTTAAAAAAATATTGCTTGAAGTGATCCAAAACCTCCCTATAGTTCTCTCTAACTTCCTTAGACAGAGAGTAAAACCAAGTGGTAGCATCCTTCCTCATAACTACCTCAAACATTTCTAAGAATTCATCATCTCCTATCACTCTTTTTATGTGGAAAGCCATTTTGAAATTTGCTAGAAATATCTCGGTATCCTCGTTAGACTCTCCAAAAAAGAGAAAATATCATTACATTTGGCATTGTGCCTCCATTGAATCAATTTCAAAGTGACAACACGTTTCTTTCTTTTCCTTTCTTAAAAAGATTTACACAATAATGTTTTCTAAATTGCAATCTATTCTACAACAAAATAAAACTATGCACATCAAATGATCTATGATAGTCAACAAGAGACAGTATGAGAGGGTCTCATGATGCAATTATTTTTCCTACTCTTTGAGCACCAAACATGGACACCATATGTTGTTAAAAATAGATCTTTCTACTAATTGCAATGTTTATTCTAATGTGTGGAGTGAAATGGAGGGGAAAAATCTCTATTCCTGGGCCATTATCCACCATGGTCTATGCATGATCTAATGCTTAAAATAGAATTCAAATATATTCATCCAAACTAATGTCGTACCTAATGAGAGGCAAAATAGAAGGATTTATTGAAGTGTTTATGTTGAAGCGGTTGGCCAACACACACCAAATCCAAGCAGTCAATGAAGGCGCATTAATTAATTATATCATTTTTGCCTAAAGCCGGCTATTGTAGCTCACTAATTATGGGAAGTCCTTTTAATGTTGTAAATCTTGGGAAAACCCCTGTAATGATGAAAGTGGATGGCGAGTCAAATTCATTCAATAATTGTAACTAGTACCTCTCTTAGCTAAAATACCCAACTTAGGGTTGAGGTATATAAGCCAAACCCTTGTAACCTGGAGATAGAATTTTCTTTAAATCAATCTTGGGCTCAACTATGTTACATACAGTGTGCCATGTGTGAGCGGGTCTTCCTTCTCTCTCTATATAGGCATGCTACATGAGCGACATTGCTGAGGTGACTCCATCAATGCATTACCTATGGTGAGAGATACGCATCAACGCCAAGCAAGTGTAGTTCTGGATTCCTCACGAAGAGCTCTTCCTTGAGCTTCAAGGTAAGTTTTCTCCCTATCCATGTGTCAACTTCATTTTATTGCTATATATAAACGCGTTCACGATGAGACAAGCTTAGCCTTATGCCTAATCACATTTGAAATTGATGACCTGTCAGACATCATACGCGATTGTGATTGTGTGTCTTTGTGTAGGTAGTATATTGAGGTAGAGACTTTATGGTAGTGTCCTCTAGGTTTATAGAGACTATCCCTCAAGTTCCGTAATGATTGGACATCATTAGGTTATGTTTTGAGAGGTAGATGTGTCGTAGATATGGTAGCAATCATGTACATAGTGGGTTAGGATAGATTTCTTTGTAGTGATTGTAGTACAAGGTCAAGTAGGTGATTGACAACCACTTTCTTGTTTCCATGCGCTTGCGGGTCATTGTTCCATCCTTGGTTGTTATTATGTTGGTCTAGTTCTTGCTGTGCTAGTGTCTCAGATGGCGGATACCATCCCAACATTGGCGTTGTTACCGGGGATGAGTATCCTAAGTAGGTGACCTTCGATTAATGCTATGAGTTGAGAGTTCCTCTAGTTTGCCAGAGTATTATTTTTATCTTAGTTTAGCTAGGATCCATAGAGAGGTGCTAGGGAGCATGGGTCTTGCATGGGTCACCCGTGTTTGAGTGGTTGATGAAGTGTTAAAAGCATTAGCTAGTTAGTGTATGGCAATTAAGTGTTTTTCTACTCACAATTGAAAAATCTCATTTTTATGTTTAGGAGTAGCTTTAGGTAGATGATTTAATCTTGATCTAGAGTTTTCCATCAATGAAGATTTTCTTGATTTGTTTGTTTGCATTGAAACCGTGAAAAGAATTTGATTCTTAATGAAAACAGTGCAAAAACAAAGTTCACAAAAAAAAGTTATGCATGGCTGAGGGTTGTTGAGAACATAAGAAGTTATTTGGGAGGGTTTTGCACATAAAAATATCAAATCTGCAAAGATCATACGTGTATGATGTCTCAAGGGCTAAAAAGAGACCAAAACTAAGAAGTCATCTTAAAGTCATCTTAAAACACTCATACACAAGACTCCGAGAAGTCAAAAGCGGCAAAAACATAAAACAGCCTTGATTGAGCTTACAACATAAAAAAACATTGCACAAGCCATCAAACAACTATAGAGACCACAAACAATAGTTTGGAAAAGCAAAAAGTTGAAAATTTTACAACAGATATCATATGCGTATGGTATCTCTAGGGGTAGCAGCAACGTAATTTTGCAAAATTTGAGGTTACTAGTGTGTTCAAAAGGTATCATTTACCCTAGGAACACCGTTAGTGGGGAGTTTTGGCATAGATTTGGGGACCAAAAGACAAAAGATGGAGTGTTTGTGACTGAAAAAGGAAAAACTTGTGTTTGTGAGCACTTTTGAGCTTTAAAATTTTACTGTAAACACATGTACATCTTGTTGATGATAAGGGGAACTTGGAATAGAAACATATCTGAAATCTGAGATGATAGACATCATACGTGTATGATGTCTCCAGCACTACCCTTAGAAAAACTTTTGAAAATTTGACTACACCAAAGTGTTTAAAAGGGCCGTTTTACCCCTAGAATCACCTTAAAACAAGAGTTTTGGTCAGTCTAAAACTCTCGAAACACTAAAGATAAGAAACCAAAGTGGGGAAATTTTAATTGCCTTGTTTGAGCTTGAAAGAGCACAGAAACACTTGGTAAGGCCTAAAATCAAGGATAAGACCAATTTGGGTATGATCAAAGTGTAAAACTATCCAGTAGACATCATACGCGTATGATGTCTCCAGCCTAGATTTGGGTATTGACCTGCATATCCGGCATCACCAAAGCACTTGGAAGGTAGTTCTAATCTTGATTGCAATATTTCACATCATTTTGACACCCAATTTGGCATTTAAAAGAGAATTTTGCAGATACTAGCCAATAACAATGAAAAGTGGTGAATTGGTGTAAAATTGAGATTAAAAGCTGATTTTAAGCACACTTGGTAACATAGTGGAGAACCTTGGATAGAAACAGAAGTCCAATTTGAGAGAAAAGACATCATACGTGTATGATGTGTTTTGGCCTAGAATAGACTCAAATTTTACAAGTGAATGTTCCCTAGTGTCCTAGAGCATTAAAGGCGTATATAGCTTAAATTTCATTACATTTGGACCAAGTTTTGAGCTTGAAAAGACCAAGAAAAAGTCCAGACAAACTACACACCCAATTTGGCTATAACTTGCACAAAAATTGGTTGAAATTCAATATTGAAAGTAGCTGTGAGTTCCTTAAGTGGTGGACTACCTCTGGAGCAAGATTCATCTCATTTGGAGCAAAATGACATCATACGAGTATGATGTGTTTTTGGTGATTTTGAACATGTTTTGAAACTTTGACTATACAGGGTGTATAAGCACATCATTTTAAGCACAAATCTGCAAAAAAAATTTCATTCTGAGAAAAAAGACATCATACGTGTATGATGTGTTTTATACTCTTTTGACTCCAAAAACTAAATTTGTGCATACCCTAGTGTTCCAAGGGACCTTAGAAGCAAATAGCCAAAATTTCATGGAATTTGGAGAATATTTGGACCAATAAGTGCTAAAGGATAGAAATTGGGCCAGAGTCAGTCTTGAACTGATCATAACTTCCAGAAAATTGGTTCAGATTCAATTTGAAAGTTGCTAAAAGTTGCCCAAGTGATAAAGGTCCTCTGGAGTAAAAATCACTTGATTTGGTCATAATAAACATCATATGCATATGATGTCTCTAGCCCTAATTTGGAGGTGAAAATTCACATTGAGCTTTTAGAAGTGTTAAACACTGTAAAGTAAGCCTAGTGACCAAGTTTCAACAAATTTGGGTCACATTTGGTCAAGATACAAGCAAAAATACTTGATACTGAAACTGTTTTGAGTGCTGTTTCAAGTGCAGTTCACCAAAACTGCTCTAACTTTTGACATCCAACTCAAAATTTTAGGGTACCACCCAGAACCAGTATCCAGAGGTCAGAAGACCACCCAGACTTGACTTTTAGGGACCTGAAAAAGGGCCAAAAAGGTGCTTATTAAGTATTATCTTGAGAGTATTGAGTGGGCTTGACATTAAGAAAGCTAAGATCATCAGGGTGGAAAGCCAATCTACCAATCCTTTTGTAGATATGACCAAAGGTATGGCAAGCCAAGCTAGAAGTGTTGAAATGCCAATCTATTCACATTTTGACACAAGCCCTGCTACATTGTCACCATGGATGTACCCAGATGCAACCATAGAACATGACTTTTATAGAGGTGGAATTATGGTCACAACAAGACCATATTTATTACCACCACCCCCTATAGGTTACTCCTATCCAAATCAGAGCAGAACCTTGAGAAGATATGATACTGAGAGTGAGAGTGACACATCTTCTCATAGGAGTGATTCACCAAGAACCCAACCCACAATAAAGCCAAAAGTATCTAGTGAGAAAATGAAGCTTACAGAAGGATTAGCTCAGAGACTTGCTCCTCTAGTCAAATCTGACTGTTAACCCTCACGGTGCATAGCTCACGGACACCCTATCACCTACGATGGACGTTGTAACCTACGACGGACGTTGTATTATTTACTTGGTAGAGTGAGGTACCAGGCTTGTCGGTCCAATAGGAAAAGGGTAAGAGTGATCGTCGATGAGAGGCGTACTCTAACTGGAACATTCAAGGGACTAGTTGGCTAAGCATGGGCGCCCAAGTGTGAATGGGGCGAGCTCATATAAAAGTCAACTAAACCTAAAATTCACTCATTCTCTCATTTGTGCAATTGAAGAGTGCTCTTGCTCCATCTCCATCTTCTTCTTCTTCATCTCCTTGTGTGTGTGTATGCGTGAGAGAGAGAGAGAGAGTGTGGGATCAAGCATTGCGGCGGCTCGACGGCGGCGAGGCGGTTGAGCACGGCGTAGCGGCGTCTCCCTCGTCTTCGCGGCGAGGAATCCTCTACGACAGCAAGCGTAGAGCGGTAAGTGACACACCATCGCCTTCTTTGAGCTTACTAGTTTAGGCTTGTTGTGTGCGGGGACCCATTTGTGGCTTGCACACAGTGTATCAGCAAGTTCCTTGCATTGATACGTGCGACATACGTGCACATTTTTGGCACCGCTTTCGGGGAATGCCATACACTAAGCTTGAATGGCATTCTATGCTTCTTTTATGGTGCAATTTCAATTGTAGGAAAGGTAAGGAAGGAGGGTGTGTGTGTTGAGAAGAACGATTTTATGTTGCTACTGTGTATTTCTTTGTTAATGGAGTTTTCAAAGGTACTGTGTTTTTTCTCTATCATAAGGAGTTAGTATTAAGGTTGTTAGTTCTGTGTAATGCAAAGTACAGTAAGTAGGAAGTAGATCTGTGAGAGCTAATAGAGTGTGTTACTGTGTACAGTAGGT
Source organism: Adiantum capillus-veneris (assembly GCF_014529385.1). Taxonomy (NCBI): domain Eukaryota; kingdom Viridiplantae; phylum Streptophyta; class Polypodiopsida; order Polypodiales; family Pteridaceae; genus Adiantum; species Adiantum capillus-veneris. The sequence goes on along the minus strand of NC_140959.1, from coordinate 49,994,046 downwards.
AGAGTGTGTGTGTGCTCTCGCGTAGGCCGTAGCGACCTTCTCCTTTAAAAAATAAATTTAAAATAAATTTAAAAATAAAAAAAATTAAAGGTAGGACCAGGATCGGGAATATCTCCCAAACCCAAGCCCAATCTTGCATTTAGACTTAGGCATCTATTGCCCTTTAAAATTATGAATTTTAGCTTCACACGTAGCTAAAAATCGACTTTTTTTTAGCACCAACGGAGCTTCAGGTGACCGAATGTTGTGTTGTAAAGCACACCACAACCCTTTGAGCGATACGCTTGTTTTGAGCTATCACACACTTTAATCAAAAACATCGATCATTAAAAAACATTGAAAAACATTAAAAAAACATGAAAAACGTAAAAAACACAAGTTAAAACAGACGCTTAAAAAAGTAAGCGGTTAACCTTCGAGGTTATTCGCCGACGCTTGTAGGGTACCAAAGGCACATGCATTTGTGCTCTGGTCGTGTGCTAGAGACAAAGCAACTAGAGAGAATTTCGACTTACGCGAGTTCTCAATATCCACCTACTTTAGGTTTTGGGCCCTCGGCGGGGACCCAAGGTAGTACAAACCAAGACCCGAACATAGCGGCTAGTGACTCTTCCTCTGACTACGACGTCATGGAGGGTTTCCCAATGCCTAATCCTGATAGCTCAAGCCAAGACATGCATGCCATGGATCCACGGTCCGGGCCGAGCTTGCTTAGCCGCTTGAAGGAAACCTTTAGTAGAGCCACTCGCTCCGAACATGGAGCTAATGATGTAAATGAGGGGGGTGGGGAAATAAATTCTCCATTCATGACCAACGTAGAGCCTATGCCTTTAGAGAATGTGCACATGAATACTTCATTCATTGCACCTCCTAATCTTTAGAGTTATTTCCCTCCGAGGTCATATTACCCGATGGTAGAAGCCTTGCCGAAGTGCAAGAGGTTGAGCGATATATCATTGCGGCTAGGGAAAAGGAAGTCGAGAGCTTACGCAAGGCGGAGCAACGAAGAGAGTTAAAAGAAAAAGCCCCTATGTCAATATCCTTGCTAAGAGAGCAATCAAGTGCTCCTGACTTAGCAACCGCTATGGGCCAACCCCTAGAAAGCAACATTGCATCTAGCTCAAAGGACACCTCTAGCACCTCAATCCTAGATGAAGTGTTCTTAAATGAGAACTGGAGGTATAAACTACAAAGGAAACTCTGACTGACCTATACACAGGTCACACCTATCACGTGGGTTGGTTAGATGTCCTACAATCCACAATGGGTGCTACTAGTGTAGAGGATCAACAGCAAAGAGTTTGTGAGGTCATCCATAGGGTCATTGAGTTAGATAGCCAGAACAAGGGGATCAACATGCCTTCAACGGGTCTCATGATATTCTTAGATACAGGAAAGGCTAAACAACCGACCTTATCGCAAATGGAGACTCCCTCAGTAAGTCCGATGGATCCTCCATATATTGTTTCTCTAGGGGTCTCAGTGCAATCTAAGCCCACAAGTGATAGCTTCACCTTTCCAAGTCTAGCTCATCTTTCCCTTGATGACACCACGGCTACCATGCCTACCCCAACGTGTTAGGAAATAAGACGTAGCTAAATAGATATTTGAAAAGATTATGGAGAGAGATAGATTTCACACACAAGAGATTATAGAGTAGAGAGAGAGAGAGAGTACACACGATATACGTGGTTCACCCAATGTGGGCTACTTCCATGGGAAAGCAGCCACTCAATGGCTTTAGTACTTCAAAACAAGAAGTAGTTTACAAAGGGATTATACCCTTAATGGAGCTCCCGCCTTGCTTCACTCTCACCACCTCACACTCACCTTGTTGCATCAACTTCACACTATGAAATGTGTGTATAAATGGCCTCCTTTTATAGGCCAAAAGGGTTGCCCTCTCTTATGAGAGTCAGCCATGTGTAGCCGCCCTTGTGTGAATAAGTCCAAATCGGACCCTCCAATCCGCCCATGTGTAGATAAATCCGCTTTTGAATTCGGCCACCGGCCACTGACTTCCGACCACCGGCCACCGGCCAACCGACGGTTGTTTTCCGACCACTTTTCGACCACCGTCAGGCCATAATATTCCGGCCAAAAGGAATATTCCGGTGAGGCAAAAAAAAAATCTAAAGGTGCCCCTGATTTCTGGCCGTGAACATTTTGGTTTACAGCGAGTGATTTTTCTTTACGCACGATGGCTTCTCCTCATAATGGGGGCCTTACAAATGTGCGCTTTTAACAGAGAAAATTACAAGGGTAAATCAGGCTCCATACTTAACAATCTCCCACTTGGAGACTGATCTCCAAACCAAACCTGTGACTGCTTTCCATCCTAGCTTCTTATCCTTGAATGCCGATTGAAGATGAGCAAAAGCTCAACTTCTCCTTGTTGACCACCTTTGTAAACATGTCTGCAGGATTTTCACTTGTATGCACCTTTCCTAGCTTTAGTTGTCCCTCTTCCAAAAGAGTGCGTATGAAGTGATATCTCACCTCAATGTGCTTTGTCCTTGAATGAAAGGCTGAGTTCTTTGCAAGATGGATAGCGCTTTGGCTATCACTGTACAAGACACAATTGTCTTGTTTGAATCCAAGCTCTTCTAAGAATCTGTGAAGCCACAGAATTTCTTTGCTTGCCTCCGTCATTGCTACATACTCTGCTTCCGTGGTAGAAAGTGAAACCACTTTCTGCAGCTTTGAAGCCCAGCTTATTGCTGTGCCTCCAACCGTGAACACATATCCAGTAGTGCTCCGAGTCGAGCATCTTTGTCACCTACCATATCTGCATCAGCATACCCTTCTAGAAAAATATCAGTTCCTCCAAAACACAAAGCATTTGTTGTTGTCCCTTTTAGATACCTAAGTATCCACTTCACAGCTTGACAATGCTCTTTACTTGGGTTGTCCATGAACCTACTCACAACTCCCACTGCATGTGCAATGTCTGGCCTTGTCCAGACCATAGCATACATTAGAGAACCTACCGCTGCAGCATATGGAACTTTAGACATACAGGCTATCTCCTCTTGTGTCTTTGGACACATATCCTTTGTTAGTTTAAAATGACCAGCCAAAGGTGTAGAAACTGGTTTTGCATTTTGCATTGCAAACCTTTCTAGTACCTTCTTGATGTAATCTTCTTGAGATAGCTTTATTGTCTTCTTCGTCCTGTCCCTTGATATTTTCATACCAAGTATCCTCTTTGCAGCACCTAAATGTTTCATTGAAAAAGATTTGGACAGCTCCTCTTTTAGGTCTTTGATGTCCTGCATGTTAGCACTTGCAATCAACATGTCATCAACATACAACATTAGGATGATAAATTTCCCATCTCCCAAATTCTTCGTGTAGACGCAATGATCCGAGTTGCATCTTGTGATTCCATGATCCAACATCCATCGATCAAACTTCAAGTACCATTGTCTTGATGCTTGTTTTAAACCATACAAGCTCTTCTTTAATCTGCAAACCATTTTCTCCTTACCTTTTACTTCATACCCCTTTGGTTGAAGCATGTAGATTTCCTCCTCTAAGTCACCGTGAGGGAATGCCGTATTTGTTAAGTATGGAGCCTGACTTACCCTTGTAATTTTCTGAGGTAAAAGCGCACATTTGTAAGGCCCCCATTATGAGGAGAAGCCATCGTGCATGAAGGAAAATCACTCACCGGAAACCAAAATTTTCACGGACAAGAATCAAGGGCAACTTTAAACGCCTCGGGGGTAGAGGACCCCGAGACTTTTTTTTTCGCTGGAATATTATGGCCGGACAGCGGCCGGAAAGTGGTCGGAAAACAACGGGTCGGTTGGCCGGTGGCCGGTAGTCAATGGCCGATGGTCGGTGGTCGGAAGTCAATGGCCGGTGGCCGGTGGTCGGAAGTCAATGGCCGATGGCCGGTGGCCAAATTCAATGGCCGGTGGCCGAATTCAAAAGCGGACTTGTGTTCTCAAGGGCGGCCACACATGGGTGGATTGGAGGGTCCGATTTGGACTTATTCGCACAAGGGCGGCTACACATGGCTGTCTCTCATAAGAGAGGGCAGCCCTTTTGGCCTATAAAAGGAGGCCATTTCTACACACATTTCATAGTGTGAAGTTGATGCAACAAGGTGAGTGTGAGGTGGTGAGAGTGAAGCAAGGCGGGAGCTCCATTAAGGGTATAATCCCTTTGTAAACTACTTCTTGTTTTGAAGTACTAAAGCCATTGAGTGGCTGCTTTCCCGTGGACGTAGCCCGCATTGGGTGAACCACGTATATCGTTTGTACTCTCTCTCTCTCTCTCTACTCTATAATCTCGTGTATATAAATCTGTCTCTCTCCATTAAGTAATCCACTCAATTATCTATTTAGCTACGTCTTATTTCCTAACAAATGGTATCAGAGCAAGGTTTGCTCGTAGCTAAATTATCTCAAGGAAAGGATTCCTTGAATTGAGTGGGAGTTATGGCGGAGGAAGGGAATCTCAAGATTGAGAAGTTCAACGGCAAAAACTACCAACATTGGAAGATGCAGATTGAAGACTATCTCTACCAGAAGGACATCTATTTGCCACTAGGCGGTCTTGCGAAGAATCCCGCAACAATGGCAGATGAAGCATGGATTGTCTTTGATCGAAAGGCACTGGGAACAATCCGGTTAAGCTTGGCGTCAACGGTGGCCTTCAATGTTTCGGAGATGAAGACCACGGAGGACTTGATGAAGTCACTTGACGACTTCTACGAGAAACCATCGGCATCCAATAAGGTATTTCTTATGAAGCGCTTGTTCAATCTAAAGATGGCAGAGAATGGTTCAGTTGCAGAACACCTAAATGACTTTAACACAAACATAAGTCAACATTGATAAGTGAAAATCAATTTCGATGACGAAGTGTGAGCTCTCCTTATACTATCATCTCTATCGGATAGTTGGGACAGCCTTGTGATGGCTGTAAGTAATTCTATCTCTGGCACAAATACTCTTAAGTTTAATGATGTTGTGGGTGTTCTCCTAAGCGAGGAAATGCGAAGGAGAAGCACAGGAGAATCATCAAGTGCTGCACTATCAGTGGAAACAAGAGCAAGGCTTAAGGAGAGGTTCAAAAACCAAAAGGGTCGTGATCGCTCAAGGCAGAGCAAGTCACGCACAAAGTCAGTTCTGGAATGTTGGAACTGCGGCAAGAAGGGCCACGTCAAGAAGGATTGCTGGTCCAAGAAGAAGAAGGAGACAGAGTCTCAAGACAACAAGCCAACATCGGAGGCCAATGTGGCAGGTAAAGTAGAGCAAGATGCTCTAATTCTCTCATTAGACAATGTGTCTAATTCCTGGATAGTAGATTCCGGGGCTTCATTCCATGCGACACCACACAAGCAACATTTCCAAGACTACACCAAAGGTAATTTTGGGTATGTATACTTGGGAGATGATGAAGCTTGTGAGATTGTCGGCAAAGGTACAGTTTCTGTGAAAACTGCTAACGGAAATGAATGGAAGCTTAAAGATGTTAGGCATGTTCCTTCTCTTCGCAAAAATTTGATCTCTACAGGACAATTGGATGATGAAGGTCACAACATTGCATTCGGAAACAAACGGTGGAATATCTCAAAGGGATATTTGGTGGTTGCCAAGGGTGAAAAAGTCGGTACACTTTACTTGTGTACTGTTAGCACACAACCTTCAGCTTGTGCAGCAACTACAGAAGTTGACAGTGCGGTGTGGCACTACCGACTTGGGCATATGAGTGCCAAAGGAATGCAAATCCTTCAAAAAAAGAAGCTTCTACCAGGTTTGAAAGAAGTGGACTTAGAGTTCTGTGAATATTGTGTTTATGGTAAACAAAAGAGGGTAAAATTTCAAAAATCAGGAAATGAAAGAAAAAATAAAAAACTTGAGTTGGTTCATTTTGATGTTTGGGGTCCTGCAAGTACACCATCACTTGGTGGCTCATTGTACTATGTAACATTCATAGACGATGCGACTAGAAAAACATGGGTTTATGTCATGAAGAATAAATCCGATGTATTTTCCATATTTCAAAGGTGGAAAGCCCTTGTGGAGAATGAAACAGGTACCAAGGTTCAATGCCTCAGATCCGACAATGGAGGCAAATATTGCAGCCAAGCTTTTGAAAGCTTTTGTGCTAGCAATGGAATTCAGACGCAAAGGACAACCCCAAGGACACCTCAACAAAATGGGATTTCGGAAAGGATGAACAGGATAATCATGGAACGAGCACGAAGCATGCGGCTACATGCAGGCTTACCGCTTGAGCTTTGGGCGGAAGCTGTAAGTACGTCTATGTACTTAATCAATCGGTCACCCTCAACGGCATTGGATGGGGGAGTTCTAGAAGAGGCATGGACAGGTAAACCGGTGAATTATGCATTTCTCAAAGTGTTTGGGTGTGAGGCTTTCATGCACATAGATAGAAGCCTAAGATCAAAGTTAGATGCAAAGTCCAAAAAGTGTTTCTTCATTGGCTATGGAGAAGGAGACTTTGGGTATCGCATATGGAATCCTGAAGATGGTAAAATATTAAGGAGTAGGGATGTAACTTTTAACGAACAAAATATGTACAAAGATTACTTGGAAAGAAAACAAACGAAAGAAACAGGTGATGAGTACATGGAGCTTGAGGACGGTGAAGACTCAAGGAGTGCAAACGGTGACAATGTGCAACAACGTCAACCAAATGAGGAGCCTCAACCTATTCCCCGAAGATCTACAAGAGCAAGTAGACCTCCAGAAAGGTTTGTTCCTTCCTTCAACCATCTCTTGATCTCAGATTCTGGAGAGCCGGAATCATATGAAGAAGCTATGCAACATGAATCCAAAGAAGAATGGACGAAGAGCATGCAAGTGGAGATGGACTCACTACATCGCAACAAAACATGGGAGTTGGTTGAGTTGCCTAAAGGTAAGCGGGCACTTCAAAACAAATGGGTGTACAAGCTAAAGGAAGAAGAAGGTGGGAAGAAAAGGTACAAGTCTAGGCTTGTGGTAAAAGGTTTTTCTCAAAAGAAAGGTATTGACTTCAATGAAATATTTTCTCCTGTTGTAAAAATGAACTCAATTAGGCTTGTCTTAAGCCTTGTGGCTGCTCATGATCTAAATCTCGAGCAAATGGATGTAAATACGGCATTCCCTCACGGTGACTTAGAGGAGGAAATCTACATGCTTCAACCAAAGGGGTATGAAGTAAAAGGTAAGAGAAAATGGTTTGCAGATTAAAGAAGAGCTTGTATGGTTTAAAACAAGCATCAAGACAATGGTACTTGAAGTTTGATCGATGGATGTTGGATCATGGATTCACAAGATGCAACTCGGATCACTGCGTCTACACTGAGAATTTGGGAGATGGGAAATTCATCATCCTAATGTTGTATGTTGATGACATGTTGATTGCAAGTGCTAACATGCAGGACATCAAAGACCTAAAAGAGGAGCTGTCCAAATCTTTTTCAATGAAAGATTTAGGTGCTGCAAAGAGGATACTTGGTATGAAAATATCAAGGGACAGGACGAAGAAGACAATAAAGCTATCTCAAGAAGATTACATCAAGAAGGTACTAGAAAGGTTTTCAATGCAAAATGCAAAACCAGTTTCTACACCTTTGGCTGGTCATTTTAAACTAACAAAGGATATGTGTCCAAAGACACAAGAGGAGATAGCCTATATGTCTAAAGTTCCATATGCTGCAGCGGTAGGTTCTCATGCAGTGGGAGTTGTGAGTAGGTTCATGGACAACCCAGGTAAAGAGCATTGGTAAGCTGTGAAGTAGATACTTAGGTATCTAAAAGGGACAACAACAAATGCTTTGTATTTTGGAGGAACTGATATTTTTCTAGAAGGGTATGCTGATGCAGATATGGCAGGTGACAAAGATACTTGACTCGGAGCACTACTGGCTATGTGTTCACGTTTGGAGGCACAGCAGTAAGCTGGGCTTCAAAGCTGCAGAAAGTGGTTTCACTTTCTACCACGGAAGCAGAGTATGTAGCAATGACGGAGGCAAGCAAAGAAATTCTGTGGCTTCACAGATTCTTAGAAGAGCTTGGATTCAAACAAGACAATTATGTCTTGTACAGTGATAGCCAAAGTGCTATCCATCTTGCGAAGAACTCAGCCTTTCATTCATGGACAAAGCACATTGAGGTGAGACATCACTTCATACGCACTCTTTTGGAAGAGGGACAACTAAAGCTAGGAAAGATGCATACAAGTGAAAATCCTGCAGACATGTTTACAAAGGTAGTCAACAAGGAGAAGTTGAGCTTTTGCTCATCTTCAATCGGCATTCAAGGATAAGAAGCCAGAATCGAAAGCAGTCACAGGTTTGGTTTGGAGATCAGTCTCCAAGTGGGAGATTGTTAAGTATGGAGCTTGATTTACCCTTGTAATTTTCTGAGGTAAAAGCGCACATTTGTAAGGCCCCCATTATGAGGAGAAGCCATCGTGCGTGAAGGAAAATCACTCATCGGAAACCAAAATTTTCACGGACAACAATTAGGGGCAACTTTAAAGGCCTCGGGTACGGAGGCCCCCGATACTTTTTTTTCTCGCCGGAATATTCTTTTTCGCCGGAATATTATGGCCGGATGGCGGCCGGAAAGTGGTCGGAAAACAACCGGTCGGTTGGCCTGTGGCCGGTAGTCAATGGCCGATGGCCGGTGGTCGGAAGTCAATGGTCGGTGGACGGTGGCCGAATTCAATGGCCGATGGCCAAATTCAAAAGCGGACTCGTCTTCTCAAGGGCGGCCACACATGGGCGGATTGGAGGGTCTGATTTGGACTTATTCGCACAAGGGCGGCTACACATGGCTGTCTCTCATAAGAGAGGGCAGCCCTTTTGGCCTATAAAAGGAGGCCATTTCTACACACATTTCATAGTGTGAAGTTGATGCAACAAGGTGAGTGTGAGGTGGTGAGAGTGAAGCAAGGCGGGAGCTCCATTAAGGGTATAATCCCTTTGTAAACTACTTCTTGTTTTGAAGTACTAAAGCCATTGAGTGGCTGCTTTCCCGTGGACGTAGCCCGCATTGGGTGAACCACGTATATCGTGTGTACTCTCTCTCTCTCTCTCTCTCTCTCTCTCTCTCTCTCTCTCTCTCTCTCTCTCTCTACTCTATAATCTTGTGTATATAAATCTGTCTCTGTCCATTAAGTAATCAACATTCAAGAACTGACTTTGTGCATGACTTGCTCCGTCTTGAGCGATCACGACCCTTTTGGATTTTGAACCTCTCCTTAGGCCTTCCTCTTGTTTCCACTGACAGTGCAGCACTTGATGATTCTTGTGTGCTTCTCATTCTTATTTCCTCACTTAGGAGAACACCCACAACATCATCAAACTTAAGAGTATTTGTGCCAGAAATAGAATTACTTACAGCCATCACAAGGCTGTCCCAACTATCCGGTAGAGATGATAGTATAAGGAGAGCTCGCACTTCGTCATCGAAATTGATTTTCACCGATCGAAGTTGACTTATGTTTGTGTTAAAGTCATTTAGGTGTTATGCATCTGATCCATTCTCTGCCATCTTTAGATTGAACAAGTGCTTCATAAGAAATACCTTATTGGATGCTGATGGTTTCTCGTAGAAGTCATCAAGTGACTTCATCAAGTCCTCCGTGGTCTTCATCTCCGAAACATTGAAGGCCACCGTTGACGCCAAGCTTAACCGGATTGTTCCCAGTGCCTTTCGATCAAAGACAATCCATGCTTCATCTGCCATTGTTGCGGGCTTCTTCGCAAGACCGCCTAGTGGCAGATAGAGATCCTTCTGGTAGAGATAGTCCTCAATCTGCATCTTCCAATGTTGGTAGTTTTTGCCATTGAACTTATCACTCTTGAGGTTCCCTTCCTCCGCCATAACTCCCACTCAATTCAACATTCAAGAACTGACTTTGTGCATGACTTGCTCCGTCTTGAGCGATCACGACCCTTTTGGATTTTGAACCTCTTCTTAGGCCTTCCTCTTGTTTCCACTGACAGTGCAGCACTTGATGATTCTCCTGTGCTTCTCATTCGTATTTACTCACTTAGGAGAACACCCACAACATCATCAAACTTAAGAGTATTTGTGCCAGAAATAGAATTACTTACAGCCATCACAAGGCTGTCCCAACTATCCGGTAGAGATGATACCGCGTAGTGGCAGATAGAGATCCTTCTGGTAGAGATAGTCCTCAATTTGCATCTTCCAATGTTGGTAGTTTTTGCCGTTGAACTTATCACTCTTGAGGTTCCCTTCCTCCGCCATAACTCCCACTCAATTCAAGGAATCCTTTCCTTGAGATAATTTAGCTATGAGCAAACCTTGCTCTGATACCAGTTGTTAGGAAATAAGACGTATCTAAATAGATATTTGAGTAGATTATATAGAGAGAGAGAGATTTCACACACAAGAGATTATAGAGTAGAGAGAGAGAGAGAGAGAGAGTACACACGATATACGTGGTTCACCCAATGTGGGCTACATCCACGGGAAAGCAGCCATTCAATGGCTTTAGTACTTCAAAACAAGAAGTAGTTTACAAAGGGATTATACCCTTAATGGAGCTCCCGCCTTGCTTCACTCTCACCACCTCACACTCACCTTGTTGCATCAACCTCAAACTATGAAATGTGTGTAGAAATGGCCTCCTTTTATAGGCCAAAAGGACTGCCCTCTCTTATGAGAGGCAGCCATGTGTAGCTGCCCTTCTGTGAATAAGTCCAAATCGGACCCTCCAATCCGCCCATGTGTGGCCGCCCTTGTGTAGATAAATCCACTTTTGAATTCAGCCACCGGCCATTGACTTCCAACCACCGGTCACCGGCCATTGACTACCGGCCAACTGACGGTTGTTTTCCGACCACTTTCCGGCCGCCGGTCGGCCATAATATTCCGGCGAAAAGAAATATTCCGGCGAGGCAAAAAAAAAATTCTATAGTTGCCCCTGATTTTTGGCTGTGAAAATTTTGGTTTCCGGCGAGTGATTTTCCTTTACGCACGATTGCTTCTCCTCATAATGGGGGCCTTACAAATGTGCGCTTTTACCACAGAAAATTACAAGGGTAAATCAGGCTCCATACTTAACAATCTCCCACTTGGAGACTGATCTCCAAACCAAACCTGTGACTGCTTTCCATCCTGGCTTCTTATCCTTGAATGCTGATTGAAGATGAGCAAAAGCTCAACTTCTCCTTGTTGACCACCTTTGTAAACATGTTTGTAGGATTTTCACTTGTATGCACCTTTCCTAGCTTTAGTTGTCCCTCTTCCCAAAGAGTGCGTATGAAGTGATATCTCACCTCAATGTGCTTTGTCCTTGAATGAAAGGCTGAGTTCTTTGCAAGATGGATAGCGCTTTGGCTATCACTGTACAAGACACAATTGTCTTGTTTGAATCCAAGCTCTTCTAAGAATCTGTGAGGCCACAGAATTTCTTTGCTTGCCTCCGTCATTGCTACATACTCTGCTTCCGTGGTAGAAAGTGAAACCACTTTCTGCAGCTTTGAAGCCCAGCTTACTGTTGTGCCTCCAACCGTGAACACATAGCCAGTAGTGCTCCGAGTCAAGTATCTTTGTCACCTGCCATATCTGCATCAGCATACCCTTCTAGAAAAATATCAGTTCCTCCAAAACACAAAGCATTTGTTGTTGTCCCTTTTAGATACCTAAGTATCCACTTCACAGCTTGACAATGCTCTTTACTTGGGTTGTCCATGAACCTACTCACAACTCCCACTGCATGTGCAATGTCTGGCCTTGTCCAGACCATAGCATACATTAGAGAACCTACCGCTGCAACATATGGAACTTTAGACATATAGGCTATCTCCTCTTGTGTCTTTGGACACATATCCTTCGTTAGTTTAAAATGACCAGCCAAAGGTGTAGAAACTGGTTTTGCATTTTTCATTGCAAACCTTTCTAGTACCTTCTTGATGTAATCTTCTTGAGATAGCTTTATTGTCTTCTTCGTCCTGTCCCTTAATATTTTCATACCAAGTATCCTCTTTGCAGCACCTAAATCTTTCATTGAAAAAGATTTACACATCTCCTCTTTTAGGTCTTTGATGTCCTGCATGTTAGCACTTGCAATCAACATGTCATCAACATACAACATTAGGATGATGAATTTCCCATCTCCCAAATTCTTCATGTAGACGCAGTGATCCGAGTTGCTTCTTGTGAATCCATGATCCAACATCCATCGATCAAACTTCAAGTACCATTGTCTTGATGCTTGTTTTAAACCATACAAGCTCTTCTTTAATCTGCAAACCATTTTCTCCTTATCTTTTACTTCATACCCCTTTGGTTGAAGCATGTAGATTTCCTCCTCTAAGTCACCGTGAGGAACTGCCGTATTTACATCCATTTGCTCAAGATTTAGATCATGAGTAGCCACAAGGCTTAAGACAAGCCTAATTGACTTCATTTTTACAACAGGAGAAAATATTTCATTGAAGGCGATACCTTTCTTTTGAGAATTACCACAAGCCTAGACTTGTACCTTTTCTTCCCACCTTCTTCTTCCTTCAGATCCTTCTGGTAGAGATAGTCCTCAATCTGCATCTTCCAATGTTGGTAGTTTTTGCCGTTGAACTTCTCAATCTTGAGCTTCCCTTCCTCCGCCATAACTCCCACTCAATTCACCCAATGTGGGCTACATCCACGGGAAAGCAGCCACTCAATGGCTTTAGTACTTCAAAACAAGAAGTAGTTTACAAAGGGATTATACCCTTAATGGAGCTCCCACCTTACTTCACTCTCACCACCTCACACTCACCTTGTTGCATCAACTTCACACTATGAAATGTGTGTATAAATGGCCTCCTTTTATAGGCCAAAAGGGCTGCCCTCTCTTTTGAGAGGTAGCCATGTGTAGCCGCCCTTGTGTGAATAAGTCCAAATCGGACCCTCCAATCCGCCCATGTGTGGCCGCCCGTGTGTAGACAAATCCACTTTTGAATTCGGCCACTGGCCATTGAATTCGGCCACCAGCCACTGACTTCCGACCACCGGCCACCGGCCAATTGACGGTTGCTTTCCGACCACTTTTCGGCCACCGTCCGGCCATAATATTCCGGCAAAAAGGAATATTCCGATGAGGCAAAAAAAAAGTCTAATGTTGCCCCTGATTTTTGGCCGTGAATTTTGGTTTACAGCGAGTGATTTTCCTTTTTGCACGATGGCTTCTCCTCATAATGGGGGCCTTACAAATGTGCGCTTTTACCACAGAAAATTACAAGGGTAAATGAGGCTCCATACTTAACACAATGATGGGCATGCCAAGAAACACGCCATGGACCTCATTTGTTAGTAAAGCATCACTACATGGTAGCTCAATGCCTGCAAAAAAGTACCTACAAGTGTGTACCAATTGTATACACCCATGGGTCCTCGTACTCATTTAGTCCCTACTCCTCACATTGTTTCAACAACCTATGCTCCACGACCACAATACCGAAGTTCTTATTTCCATGGGACTATACAGGCTAGCATTAGCATGTCACATCCGACGTCTGCTATGCCTAGGGCCACACATATTAACTTTGGGCCACCACATGGCACAACATCGTACCCAACACGGAACCCAAAGGCTTCCTATGCGCCAAGCCCAATGCCAATACCTACTCCAAATGTAGTCTCTAGAGCGCCTTCACCCACGGTGCCTATTCACTTAGGGGACTTGGCAACATTTGCTCAAGCTATTGGTCGATCTATTGCTGAGATTATGCTTAACACGCATGATAGAGAGGCTATAAGTAAGGCAGTACAAATAGCCAAGCTCAAACAAAAATTTAGTGGAGACGGGGATGTGAGAAAGCATATCAAAGTGTTCGAGAAAATATGTGATTCTCTAGGAGAACACAATGACCTACATAAGAGTAATGCTTTAAGCCTAACCTTCAGTGGGAATGCAGGGGATTGGTATAGAACCCTAAGGGTGGAAGAAAAAACGATTTACCCTACTCTTAGGAGAAGGAGACTATTCTTGAAGGAATACATACGAGAGGGAGTGCTTTGGGGTGTAGCCTCTCAGCTTCAGAAAGCCCAACGAGAGGAAGGAGAGTCAGTGAGAGACTTTATTAGTCACTTGAAGCATTTGAATTCTCGTTGTAATCCAAATGCGTGCTTCAACAATAACCAATTGCTTGATCGATTCATTACGTAATTACGACGTGAGGATATCTACAATGGCCTAGTCATTAGAGGTATCACCACATGGGAAGCAGTCACCACCAATGCGATCCAATTGGAGGATAATTTAATGATTCAAGGAGAAAGAGTGTCTGTTGAGCCTACATCTATTAGCTTGCAAGCATCCGGGCATCATCCAATGACCCTAAAGCCTATTGCTAAGGAGCCAAAAATATCTGAGATGACTTTAGCAGATCTCACCAAGGCTATTCAAGAGAGTCTTAGAGACAATCGTGCTCCGCAAAATAATCGTATGTATCCAAGAAGGGAGCAACAATGGTGCTCAGTATGCTATGGACCGCATAGCACCAGTGAATGCCCTACTTTTAGAGTAAAATTCAATGGGAACTACAATGCCTGTGGAAGGTATGGTCATCAAGCTAAGGATTTCATAGTATTTAAGCGCGCGATGGCGAATAGATCAACCTTAGCATGGACAGACACACCTCGAGTGCCTGCATTGATGCCGGCCCAAACCTCTTGAACAAACAACACAACATATGGTCCCTAGAATCCAAAATGTTGTTCAAACAACACCCTTACCACCTCCAGTGCTAGGACCACAACCACCACATCCGAGAATCACTTGTGTGAATCAAGTGGGTTGTGAGTCATCTATTTCTTGTTTGGAAGGCTGGTAGGAAAATATAGATCCTAATATTGCCTATGGGATGGATGTGCTTAAAGAAAGCCCACAATACTACATGGAGGACTATTGGGGACAAGTCAAACCTGCGTATCAAGTAGCTGCCCTTGCGGCAAGAGGCCAAAATATTAATTACACTGCTAAGAGACCACCTCTTCAATGCTATGAGTGTGGAGGTCCACATCGTGTATCAGAGTGTCCTATTAGGCTACAAAAGAACGCCACACTAATGCAAACTAATCCAGCGAGCACGTCTACAATGCCGATAATCATGTGTAATAGATGTGGCATAGATCATTTGATTGCCCAATGTCCAAATAATCCAAATGCACCGAAGATCACGCCATTAAACTTGATTGAAGTTACCAAGGATCCATCACCAAGTACACCTGTGGTACCAGTAAACGTACTCACACGATCGATGCTCCAAAAACAAAATTATATTCTTGAGGAAAGAGACATGGCATCAATTGCCCAATCTCAGAAAAAGAAGAAAACACGAAGGAAGAGATCGCAAAAAGCAGCGAAGTCAGACCCCAATTCCAAGACTAACATAGGGACTGGTGACGACCCCGTATATATGAACGACGCTGAAGAGGATTCTGATTCAGGTGAAACCATGGAGACCAAAACGACCACTAAGATAGAAACCGACAAGGAAGATATTCAGAGCCACAGTGGCCAAGATCCAAGAAGAAGATAGGAACTTATCCAAACCCTACAGAGGAGATTGAGCGAGTCAAGAAATTAAGGAGTTTGGTAGAAGATACCCAATGGGATCTAGAACCAGCACCTAGGCAGATCCAGATTACAGACACTGTGCTCCCTATGCAACAACAACCTCACCAAGTCCATAGACCCTTAGCCATACCTAGTGTCATCCAAGAAGAAAGTGACTTAAAGTCATGGGAAAGTGGCCGTACTCACTTCTTGATGGAAAGAATGTTTACAGAGGGACCACTTGATCCTATCGAAGAAATGGAGATCCCATCTTCCCCACGTCAAGGGACTGAAGTCCAAAGGTACCGTTAAACATTGTTAAATTGATGGATTTCATGTCTCAGTCCTTCGAGCCTTCCTCAATGGAGAATTGAAGTTTGGGCTACCACAATTTGCACAGATGGATGGAGGTGGGGAGATGCCAATAGAGGAGGAATACATAGATCCACAACCGAACCTAGATGAGAACCTTGTTATAGAAATACCTGTTAACAAGTTGGGACAATACTTTGAGGGTGATGAATCTAATGCGACTATACCAATCACTACTAAGGGATTAGCTGTGAAGGGAATCCTTGATGGTGGCGCTGGGGTTAGCATTGTGACTAAAAGTTGCTGGGAAACTATGGGAAGACCTCACCTTGCGACCACAACCATAGTAGTGAAGATGGTCAATGGGTCTATTGTTAAACCTATTGGGATGCTAGAAGATCTCAAGATCAAGGTCTTTGGACATAAAATAAGGATTACCTTTATTGTTATGGATTTCTCCAAACACAGTATGGCATCAGAGATGATCTTAGGACGTCCTTTCATGAGGGAAGCAAAAATGGTGCATGATTGGTCTAAAAACCATGTCTACTTGCAGCTCCAAGATTCTGTCATTCGAGTGGATCTTGTTACTGGTCGAGCACATCCTCTAGGAAACAGGTTTATAATTGATCATAGATCTGACACCACAGTTCGCTCGGCCCCATTGCAGTATTGTTACACGTGTAAAGCGGACACTGATGTTGGGGAAGATTCTCCTTATATGGATGTACTACTTGGGATGAGTGAGTCGGACAATGTGGATTGGGTCCACCTAGCAGCAACCATAGACACTTGGAGAAGTAGGGGGACGACCTGGGTAACACCTGAGGGGGATGAAATGCCCGTACCCTTAAATATGCTTCTGACAAGACTCATCCTAATATAACAAAAAAAACATACAAGTGGGTCCCTAAAGCTTCTTTAGCGACCATAGCTAGTGCTAAAAAACAAAATCCTTGTAAGAAACGTCCCACTCGCTCGAAGAAAGGTAAGGAAACATGGCGTTGGATTCCTAAAGGACTATTGGAAGTCCAAGGCTACTATCAAGGAAATGATCAAATCTGGGTGCAAAAACGTAAGTTGTACTCTTAATTGTCACCGGGCCCATGTGATCTCAATCCTGTAGCTCCACAACAAATTAACAATCATGGAAAGAAAAAAATCACAGAATGCTACACAACCGCTCCAGAGCTAGTTTGGGTACCGAAGAAAGAACAATTTGTCCTACCTAGCTCAGGAAGGGGGGAGTCCCATGAAGCTTCTAGCTCCTCATGTAATACATCCATAGAGGTAAAAGCTTCTCCACAATGTCCACCTACAGTAGTGGACCTCCATAAAGCTACAAAGGAATCCACACCTCCCAGTGTTCAAGAATTACCTGATGAACCACTTCAAGTTCGATCCTGGGAGAGTACCTTACCACCCTTGCAACTCGATGAGGTACCTAAGGTAATAGAAAAATACTGGCAAAAATAATCACCGATTACCAACTGGAACAATTGGTTTCAAAGGGTGACAAGCACATTTCAAACGGTATGATCTACCCAAGGAAGGGAGGAGTGTTTGCTGACAGTCATCATTCACTCACTCCCGTCTCAACCTTCTTTCCTTGACATCTCAATCACCAATCTTAGGGAACGTATATATAAAGCCTTATACTCACAAAAAAGAAAAAAAGTAAAGAGCAAGAGCAATTAGCAAACGAGTATGCACAATAAAAGTCAAAACATTGACTTAGACCTACACATTCACATCTGGTACACTGAAACAGAAACCTATGTCATAAAACACCTTTGATCCTCATCACTCGAGTGATGGAGGGTTGGTAGGATTAGTACGATAGGAGTGTTTCTGTTTTAGAGTTTAGTGATTAGCAAAGTTCTTTCTTCCCACTAATGTGCCTCCTAGAGGTATTCTTTGTGTTTCTTCGTGTGTACAAGAACGTGTTGTTGTGGTTAGGATTTGGACCTTCATGGAATCTTTCTCTCATCCACTTTTCAAACCAAGCGCGATAATCAATACAAACAGGTGTTTCTTGTCCATTAGCACTGCCCCTTATCTTTTTGCATCCATGTTTGTTTGCTTTAATTGTGATTGGTAGCATAATATTCAACACATTTTCTTAGTATCAAACATTAAATTCAATGTAATTTTTTGTCATAATCACTTGTCTAGGTCAAGCAGTCCGACTAAGCTAGTTTGACCAAGTTAGGTGTTAGAGATCTTCTCTTAATACCATGGGGAATTCCTTCCTAATAATCAATGGTTACTTAGGTTCTTAATCCGATTTAGGCAGCATTGTGTGAAATGTACTAGGGCTTTCTAGTGGGCTTAGTCCCTCTTGACCTTTAGCTTAAGTATTATAAAGGGAGTTTACTAGTGTGATGAGCTTGGGGAGGGTAACAGTGTTATATGACCCCCCAAAGTTACAAAATTAAAATGCTGAAAAAAAATTAAAAAAATCAAAGTGCCACAATGGAAAATCTTAAGCTGGAAGAGAAATCTCAGCTTGATTTGGCACTTCACTCACATGTATCGCCTATGGTACTAGAGCCCTAGAGATTCCCAGTGTGGGCGCTTTTCCTTGAAAAACAAAAAACCTAAGGCATACAAAATAAGCACACACATCAAAATGGAATCACTGTGAAAAGACTTTGGGGGGTCAAAGAAAAAGTAATCAGTCAGGCGATGATTTCGTGAGAAATTCCTTTTATCGTAGCTTAACTACAAGGTCTTCTAGGTATAGCCTCTAGTCAGCCCTCGAACATGAAATACTTGGCTCTCGTGATTAAACAACTTAATTAACCAGAGAAAATTGAGAATCTTGCCCATGGTATTAATAGTCGATCTTTAGTGCCTTTCGACCGTTGAATTAGCGACACCGAACTTGTTTAGTTTTTTACCTTCCCAACTATTTATGCGTTTCATTATATTGCAATTTAATTTTTATTGCTGACAAATGGTTTAAAATTATGCTACTAATCAATTTGTCTGCCTAAAACTGCATATGATTTTTAATTGTATATGTGAATGCAATTAGTGTGCCAATATTATTTGATTTTGCAGTGACTGAAGAAGGCTAAGGACATTCATCTCAAATGATCTTCCACATCGATGAACGCGCTTCAACTCAATAGCTTCCGAGGATGGAATCTACATCAAGAAGGGGGGCATGTTAACCCTCACGGATCACGGACACCCTACCACCTACGACAGACGTTGTATTATTTACTTGGTAGAGTCAGGTACCGGGCTTGTCGATCCGATAGGAAAAGGGTAAGAGTGATCGTCGATGCGAGGTGCACTCTAACTGGAACATTCAAGGGATTAGTTGTCTAAGCATGGACGCCCAAGTGTGAATGGGGCGAGCTCATATAAAAGTCAACTAAACCTAAAATTCACTCATTCTCTCATTTGTGCAATTGAAGAGTGCTCTTGCTCCATCTCCATCTTCTTCTTCTTCTTCTCATTGTGTATGTGTATACGTGAGAGAGAGAGAGAGAGAGAGAGAGAGAGAGAGAGAGAGAGAGAGAGAGAGAGAGAGAGAGAGAGAGAGAGAGTGATCGATCATTGCGACGGCACAACGACGGCAAGGCGGTTGAGTGTGGCGTAGCGGCGTCTCCCTCTTCTTCGCGGCAAGGAATCCTCAACGACAGCAAGCGTACAGCGGTGAGTGACACACCATCGCCTTCTTGGAGCTTACTAGTTTAGGCTTGTTGTGTGCTTGGATCCATTTGTGGCCCGCACATAGTGTATCGGCAAGTTCCTTGCATTGACACGTGCGACATACACACACACTGACCTCCAAGAACCTCTATGGTGCAAAATTGAAAAAAAATGGACAAACCATACAACGGAAGGGTGTTATTATAACCAAAGATATGCACAACCAACCAAAATAACACCTCTTCTACCAAGGTACACAGCAGTCCAACCAACGAAAAAGCGATATAATATGGATGCAAGAACATTGTCCTTTATCTCAACTAGGTCCATGACTATCGCACAATTTGTTTACAGTCATCCCAAAATACCAAAAGCCCCAAGATTGGAATATCCTTGCAAGTAGATGATTCAAGTAAATGGCTATTGTACTGATTGTGCAAAAACACATATGATTCCTAATTGTCCACACCATCTATCCAGGAGAGGGACGGACACAAATGAGGTCAAAGGGATTGTACAACTTCCAAGCAGTTCAAAAAATCATAATGTTGTGCCTATTCAGGCTATAACTAGAGTTGAGACTCAAAAAGCTATTGAAGAACCTGTAGTTGAAGAGCCAAAAATGGATGCACCTAGCAAAGAACCAAGTAGTAAAAACAATAGCTTGAAATCTAGGAAGGCTAGGATGAAAGCATGTAGGGAACAAGAGAAGAATTCCCTAGTGGACAAGCTACACAAGCAAAGGAACAAATAAGACAGCATGAAGAAAGGGTTGCACCTACGGTTGCACCAATAACTTCATCGCCAGAAGAGCCCAGTGAAAGTAAGACTTTAGAATTGCTAGTTCGGGAGGATCGGTCTTGGTCAAAAAATTCAATGAATTGTTAGAAGCCATCCTGAAAGCCTACAAAGCACAGCTTAAGAACAATCAAATGCAAGAGCAAAAATGGATGACATATCCATATGCTGAGCTAGAGAAGCAACAACTAGAGATGTGTCAAAAGAAGATTCAGGTAGCACAAGCCTTAATAGCACCTTCAGCTAGCAAAGCAAGAGGTTGGATAGAGGTTCCACCACCAATGTCTATAATCCCACCTAGATCAGAACCTAAAAATACGACTAAGGGTCTAAAGCCTGACATAGAGCTAGAAAAGCCAAGGGTAGTGCTGAATACCATAGATAATTCATTAGAGGATCTTTATCCTACCATACCTAAGGAATATAGAGAAGTGGATGGTATGGATGACTTATGGCAACAAATCCATGAGGCAAATGAAGCCAATGAGCTGATTCATTGAGCAAATCAATCCGGTAAGGGGAGAGATATCTTTCTTCCTTCAATTGTGGAATTTGAGGCAAGGTCTCAAGTGGATTTAGAAATGCAATCATATTTTGGAGATAAGGGATCTTTCTCGTCTATAGATAGTAAGCCTCATTCCTTGAGAACCCCACCCTCATATACGGGAGAACATGAAGCTAAATCAAACATCGTGGCTATCTCGTCCCAGAGATTGTCCTCTAAAAAGTTCATGGGCTCAAAGGGCCTGATAGACCTTCTATCTACTCATGTAAATTGTACAATCACATTTGCTAAAATTCTATAAACACGACCAAACATGTGGAATACCGTAGGGAAATGTTTGGAGAAGTTTGGCATAAAGAATGCAGAAACTCAAATCAAAGAAGGGATCAAAGAGCTTGAGAATCCTGAGCTCAACACTAGGCCAATTCCATGAAACAAGGCTGGAGAGTATTGTGAGGGAAAGGATCGCAATACTACTCTTCCAATTGAATTTCAAAGTGTCACTACCATGGTCATATTGTACAGTGGAGCTGGAGTTGCCATCACAACAAAAGAGATCTGGAAACAATGGAAAAGACCGGTCTTAAAAGCAACCAGAATGAAATTGCAGCTTGCAGATGGCTACATGGAAAAGCCCCTCGATCTTCTAGAAAAGATAGTTTGTAACCACTTGTGGTATTGAGTATGAGCATACATTTGTTGTGGTTTATTTTGGCAAGAATAACAGCTATGATGTCCTATTAGGACGACCATTCATGCGGCAGAGCTGAAGATGGTCCAAGATTGGGGATATGACCATATCTATCTGAGACATTTGGAAACCACAGCCTACATAAATCTAAAAGACCATAGCAATAAGGACATCATAAGAACACCTGTTGAGGAGTTTGATGCCGCTAGTATAGCCGGGTTCAAACTTCTAGCATGGTTGGGTAAGTCCAAAGAGCTATAAATGTGTGGAGCATCTAATTGCGGAAGTCTCAAACAAGAGGAGCATATCTTAGAAAGATCTATAGAGGACACAGATTACATCCTAAAACTTTTCCAGTAGAAGCGTTAGAACCCTTGGAATGGAAGCACGTCCTTAGCAACATTAGATGTATGTGCCACAATCCATTGTCCAACGACTAAATTTTGCAACAATGAAAGTGGATATGATGTGGTTCCTTATTATGGTTTTAGTGTGCTAGCAGAGGGAGGAGAGAAATCTCAACTGGTTTGTAAAGATAGTTTAAAGTAGGGTCTTCAGGTGCAAGAAACCCAATCCACTCGACAAACTCCAAATACTGCCATAAAACACATCCAGTAGGATAAACAGGAGGATAACTATATAGAGACAATTGTTCAAGTAATGGCTAGATATAATAAAGTGCAAGCACTAGCAATGGTTGATACAAAAGCACTAGGAAATTTGATTTCCTTAAGCTTATATAACAAGCTTGTTGAGGTGGAATTACAAGCCACAAACAAAGACATTGAAGGATTTATTGGTTATCAAGCTAATATCATAGGCTCATCAATAATTCCACTACAATTGGGAAATACCATGTGTACACACCAGTTCTCCATTGTCTTCGATACACAAATGCAATATCAACTGCTATTGGGACAACCTTGGCAAAAAGCTTATGACACCCAAATTGCCTGCTCACAAATTGCTTTGCATATTCAAATATTCAAAGGAAATCACACAATTGCATTTGTTACTAAACACAAGACTCATGAAAGTGAAAAACCTACATAAGAGTTAGCTTCACAATTGCCCAAACAAGGACCAGCTCTAGATTCAAAAATGGAAACCAATACCGCAAAGACAATCCCTACAAAAGCCCAACCAACAAAGGTTATCCCCAAGATCAATGAACCTGGTCCACACCGTCAAATTTGGATACCTAAAGAACAGCTTGGCTAACCAGAAAATCTGGATCAAGAAAGAAAAACTCTTAGAAGAGACATCTTCAACTTTAACGTCCAAGTGTCAACAACAAAGATCACAAAAGAGACAACCAAAGCAAAAATCTAAGTCTCCAAATCATAAACACACATAGTCACATCCATAGGGTTATTAGAAACATGTGTGGGTTTCAAAGAGAGTACTTCATGCACAGAAGAATCAAGAATATATTTGGATACCCAAACAGGCCACTAAAAAACCCCAAGATCAGTGGACCAACCAAAAGAAGAAGTCTCCATCAAAGTCACCAACAAGGACTCTAGAAGTTACGACATAGCAACTTTGGGGACCCAAGAAGCTATATCAAGCCCAAAAGAACTACTATCAAATTTGGGTCCCAATGATAAAATATAAGGAGGTATCAGCAAAGGAATTACCCATCAAACAAGAATGGAAACCAAAGGTCCAAACCAAAATAGACGTCAAGGTGAAATGGGTCAAAAGCCCATCATGGATCAAATTATAAAATGACATCACCCAGACACAATGACCAACCCCATCAAGCCGTAATTTCAAATCACTCAAGAGGACTCAGCCACAAGAGGGGGGAGCAAATGCTACATAAAAAGACATACGGAATAATGTCGCCAACAAAACCAAAAAAAAAACTAACAAACTAACAAATACTAACCCACAATCAAGCATGAAATGAAGGAGCTCATTAGCTCATATTAACACAAAAAAATTGGACAAAAGGTAAAGCGACATCAACGCTTACCAACTCAAGAGCAAAAAATATTTTCACGATCCAAATGGAAACTACAATTATTGAAATCAACAGACTTGAGAGAAAATTGAGCTTCAAGTAAATATCAACATTGATTCAAATATAACGATCTAGAGTATGCCCAATTATAAACAAAATGATGGCATCCACAGACCACCACAATGATGAAGTCTGCAAACTCAAGAACCTTCTTACAACATGAAATGGCTTCAAAAAAAGGTAAGTCCAAGTCGCCATTAAAAATGGCATAAAAAGTCAGTGTCGGGCAGTTGAGCCAATAAATGAGCAATATATTAGTCCCAAATCTTTGTGTAATATTTTTGTGGTCTTGAGATTCCTAGCTACCAAAGGTACTGCTCGAGCTAGAACAGTTGAGCATATTTAAGTTAGGTCGCTCATGCTAGAATAGATGAGAATAAGAGTCAAAATCTATATAATCTAAGTCCGAAGAAGAAGAAGAAGGATAATTTCTAAAAGACACGCACTGAGCACAGTGAGAAATGAGTCGAGAAGCTTCTACATCAAAAACCTTTCTAGGAAAAGTGGAAGCTATTGAGATGTCTTTGGATATCACAAGTGCTACATTCTTCCCTTGAAGTACCCATCACCTTCACTTCTCACACAACATGGTTTTATTGAAACAAATTCTCAATTCTCATATGCATTTAGAGTGTCCCATAATTGGCACTTGCAATAGGCACTCTTTTCTTGATTCTCCCAAGCACTCACCTTGCATGAACACGTACTCAAAGCCCAACAATCTCAACTCAAATAAGAGCGTATACCAAAGGCATTTTTCCCACTGGGTTTTTCCCTTTGGTCATCCAGGTTTCAGACCTTAATGTAGGAAAACACTTCAATAATATAAATATACATACATCAAAGACAATAAGAAAGACTACAAAAGATAACAGGGATCTTACTAAGGAGGTACAAAGAATGGTTGTCTCACAAGACAAAGTGGCAAAGCCACTCAAACTTCTCCACACAAATCATGGTCACAAAAACTAAAGTACAAGCTTCAACAAAAGTCTCACGAGAAGTAAAGTACTCAAAGACGAACATGCAAGGCACAATCATCAGAAAAGAGAAACTTATAACAAGTTGTAGAAAAGCCTCATCAACAAAATCCATTACCCTTTGTACACAAGAGAATCCTTTAAAGAGAGTGACCAATCACAAGTGAAGGCTCATCTCCAACAACTGACAATGACCTTCAAAACAAAGCACAGGACGCCCGAGCAAAAAAAAACAAGTCTTGTCGAGGACGACAAGAACACGAGAGAGGGGAGTGTTGAAGCAATTGACCAACAAACACCAAATCCAAGCGGTCAACGGAGGCGCATTAATTAATTATATCATTTTTGCCTAAAGCTGGCTATTGTAGCTGATTGATTATGGGAAGTACGTTTAATGTTGTAAATCTTGGGAAAACCCTTGTAATGATGAAAGTAGATGGAGAGTCAAATTCATTCAATAATTGTAATTAGTACCTCTCTTAGCTAAAATACCCAACTTAGGGTTGAGGTATATAAGCCAAACCCTTGTAACCTTGAGATATATTTTTCTTTAAATCAATCTTGGGCTCAACTATGTTACGTTTGGTGTGCCATGTTTGAGTGGGTCTTCCTTCTCTCTCTACACATACTATAGGAGAAACATTGTTGAAGTGACTCCATCAACACATTAGCTATAGTCAAAGCTACGCATCAATGCCAAGCATGCACAGTTCTGGATTTCTCGCGAAGAGCTCTTCCTCGAGCTTTAAGATGAGTTTTCTCCCTATCCGTGTGTCTATTTCATTATTGTTATATATCTATGCGTTCACGGCAATACAAGCTATGCCTTAGGCCTAATCATGTTTGAAATTGGGACTTGAATTTTACTGTCAGACATCATACATGATTGTGATTGCACGTGTGTGTGTAGATAGTATATTGGGGTAGAGATGTTATGGTAGTGTCCTCTAGGTGTATAGAGACTATCTCTCAAATTTTTTGAGAGGTAGTTGTGTTGCAAATATGGTAGTTGTCATGTACATAGTGGGATAGGATAGATTTCTTTGTAGTGATTATCTTAGAAGGTCAAGTAGGTGATTAACAACCACTTGGTTGTTTCCATGCACTTGCAGATCATTTCTCCATCCTTGGCTGACATTATGTTGGTCTAGTTCTTGTTGTGCTAGCATCTAAGACGGCGCATACCGTCCCAATAGTTTATTTTTTCCAACCTAAGAGGGCCAAAATTCTAAAAATTACTCATTGAAGTTATAATTTATTGCTAAAAATAATATGCACATTTTACCTTGCAATGGGAATAAATGGGTCATACAAGTTTTTGTTATTCATGCAATCAGCTACTTGATTATGCTAAAAGCTAAGCATTCATGCAATATGAAACAACAATAGACACCAAGACCTCCTCCGTGGGGGCACCAAAATTGAGGGGGTCTAGTGCATGCAACAAGAGAGGCGACCTCTAAACACCTCTCAAGGATCTTGTGATGGGGAAACCACAAGCAAGAACAGAAACAACAAATCCACATCCAAACAAGAGAAGAGGCACCACCTAGTTGTGGGATGAGAGCTAGGATGCAAGAGAGATTTTATCACAACCAAGAAGAGATGCAACAAAATATACACAAGCAATCTCACACCAAGACATACACCAAATAGAGCAAGAGAGATCTAGAGCAAGGGAAGAGATAAAGAAATGGAGCTTGTGTAATACCTTGTTTATGACTTGCAAATGGAGATGGTTCGTTACAACGCTCCCATAGAGCTTGTACAAAACTAATCCAATGCGTAGTGTGAATGCTAAACATTGCCAACACACACACTATCTTAGGGTGTGGGAGAACTCTCACCACAATACCCTCTTACAATGGACACCAATTCGGCAATGAAACCACACTAAGAACTTTCTCAAACAAGCTCAGTTGATAGAACTTAAAAGACACAAGTCACCTTGAATTCACCAAACTGCTTTGCACAAGTGGAAGGACGAAGATTTTAAAGTTGAATCCATCCTTGAAACACCAAATCTCAATTTTATTGATAATGGAGGAACATATACAATAGTGGTTTTGAGATTTTGAACTCACAGTCTCTCACTTGCAATGTGTAGCTTGAAAGCTTTTCTCACACCAAGTGTGAAACTCACAAAGTGGTTACTACGCCTAAGTCTCTCCTCATGCATAGAGTATTGGGATGCTATGTGAGATATTGGAGATGATTTACAAGAAGGAGAGAGCCTATTTATAGGTTGGAGACCTCTCTTTAATATTATTTGAAATCCTACTTTACAAGCTAATCAAATCAAGATTATGATTTTATTTAGTATCAATTTATAGTGGGCCATCTTTGTCTACTTGAGTCATGGATGTGGGCTCAAGATAAATACATTATTGATGGTAGATAGGGTGAAATTAGAGAGTTAAGGAAGGAAGGAGAGAGAGAGAGAGAGAGAGAGAGAGAGAGAGAGTTTACTATTTGTACATGTCATGAGGTTAGGTACTTTTTAAAGATAGATCAATGGGTGTTTGTGTTAGTAGGCTAGTAGTTAGTGTTAGCAATCACTAAAAAGATAATGATATATTTACAATGAGGTGGATGGTTGAAGGAAGATGGGTGAATGAAGTGAGGGAATCCTTGTGATGGTGAAGCTTTGAAAAAGTTTTGAACTTACTTGTGTAGGTTTTCAAAATGATTACCAAGTCTCTTCTTCTTCTTCTCTTCTTACATCGTTGCCACAAAGGTTGAACACCATGATGAAAGGGACGATGTTGGTTGATGAGAATCCCTTAGTTTGCAGAGATTAAGCATGGTTTTACATGTTGAATTCTATGTATATATGGAAGAGGTAAGAAGAAATTTTAATTTAGAGTTAATAGAGAGAGGCATAGAGATGGTGTATGTACACCTTGGGAGGGTCACTATGTATAAATTGTGTATATCGCATGCATTCAAGGACTATTTTTAAAACTTCTTATGTGTGAATTATCTACGAATAAAATACACCATTTTCCTATTTAGTCTATAAATTCTAGTTCCAATTTTTATTTTATTTTACAATACCCTTATGTATGTGAAAATGTGAGAAAACATCAACTTAAATAACCCCTTTTACCGCACCTACATGATAGTCATAAAACTCTTAGGTGGCCCCCCCGAGATGTACGCGTAGAGTTCATATGAGAGTTATGGAGGTGAGAGGGTGAGAGGTGAAGAGGGGAGGTGAATGGTGAAAAGGGTGAAAGAAACCATGGAAGATGCAAATTTGAGGGAGAAGTAGAGAGAAATGAGTGAGTGTGGTTGTGTGTGTGTGTGTGTGTGTGTGTGTGTGTGTGTGTGTGGAAGTGTGAAGGAAGGTGAGAGAAGTCTAGGGTGACTTGTAAGAAAAAGTGGACCGACTGGGGTGAGGGTCCACCAAAAAAATCATACCTCGTTGGTGGTAGCTTCAAAATTTATGAAAAATGTTGAGGTGATTATTCAGCTTGTGAGCTATATTTTTCATTTTGATCACTTTCTCAAAATTGGAGTGGAAGTGGACGCCAAAAAATCCCAACAAAATATCTGGTTTTTCCTCACTGCAAATGTCTTCTTGTGGTCCCTCTTTTGTTGAATTTTCATAAGGTTCCAAGGGTGATCCCCTCCTTGCACGAAAGTATGACCTTAGATTCTTGAGGGTTTGAAAGCATGCATGTATAAGTTTTTTCAAAAATACTATTTATGGATATGAGGGGGGAAAAACAGGTCATAATTCACGGAATCTAGAATAATGTAACCTTTATATAGATATAAAAAATAAAATATGTAAAAATATAGAGAATCAAATGAGGGTTCCTTATTTTGTTTTTTAATGTAGGCCTATTTACAAGAAGTAAGAAAGAATGCATGTAGAAAATGGTAAATTAGTAGAAGGGAATGATTGGGTGAAAGGTATTTTACATTTTTTTCTTGGAGTGGATTCCCACAAAAATTTAGAGAGGCTTGGGTGAAAATATATTTTCATAGGATAAAGAGTATACATAGTGGTAAGAAAAATTATGGTAATGGTGAGTCAATGTACATAACATACTTAGGCAAATAATGCACACCTAGGTAAAAATATTTAAATAAATACCAAAATAATTATAATAGAAAACTCTTATATTTAGGCTCCATATATAATGAAATATTTACACAAAAAAGAGCCATAATATTTTTTATTTTTATGCCTAGACTATCCCCGTGACTAGCTAGCTGAAGATTTTAGGAGTATGAAAAAAGTCTCCTAGCTTACACACGCCTATGTACAATGAAAAGGTGAGGATAGCCATAGTGTTTCGTTGATTTGGTAGGGTGAGGTAGGTCACTACGGCAATTAGAGATAGCAAAAAAATGGTTATTGTGAGGGCCATACCAAGACGACCCTACTCACCTCCCTTAGTCCTCCAGACCGTACCAGGGAATGATATAGATCTATCTATAGGTGTCCCTACCGACATTCAGACAGGACTCCAGCCTATCTCGAATGCCAACCCAAGGGGGTACATCCCTTCATTCAATGATTCTATCCGCTTCTCATTATCATTCTGTCCTTGATAGCTTTTCGCACCCAAAATCGTGGTCCTTAGTCTTGATTCTCTTGATCTTCAACTTGAGGATCTACTCTTGCTTTCTTGTTCTCCCTTGGTTCATGGCGATAAGCCCTTTTTCTTGACAAGCAGGCACGGTAGTTATCACTTTCCCCTAAGAAGAGGAACCTTGCAATCCTACCTGGTCTCGCTCGTCCCTGATTATCCATTTTTATCCCACGTAGTCTTAGCGTTTAACATAAAATTTTAAATCAACATCTGGCCAGCTGACCCTCCGGATTCGCCCACCCCACGAACCATTTCATGAAAATCCCTTCCCGAGGTAGTACTAAACTACTACAAAACCAGGAAGACAATAGTCTATCAGACATCATCAAACAACATGCAGCATGCAATCTGTTGCATACCCTCGTTCAGGGAAATTCATCTGGTTGTTCCCACCAGATCTTTATTTAGAAACTTTTAATTCATTTCCTTTCCTTTATTTGCTATAATTAGCCTGTAACTAGTTTCCTAACTAATCATGCAACACATTAAATTTCAACCAATTCATCTTACCTCCCCATTCAAGCCAGGATTCATCAAGTAATTTAATCATTCCATCCTAAGCATTTTATTTCGAGAGGTATAGCACCATCTGGTGACAGATGCACAGGATAGCCCCTATATTCCTAGCCTTTCCAATTCCTTTTTAAGCAACCAAGTTGAAACAAATTTTCTTAATTAAATTCACATCATCCTCCCTGAGTATAACCTTATCATCCAACTATTGGCATCAGGCCATCCCGGATTATGGCCGATTTCGAATAAGATACTGCGGGTACTTCACCCGACCGGGCATAAATAAAACAAACCCATTCATCCCTTATCCCTCGGGCATGAATGACCTAGGTATAACAACTTGCCGGTTACGCTGCCCTAGCCAAAAAGACCCAATCTCCGACAAGTTCCCCAAGAGAATCCTCTCAATGGGCCGGCCTTTCAATCAGGCCTTTCAATCAAATTGACCCCAGGAAGATCCATCTTGGTTCCCGGTCATTTCCAGACAATCTTCAAAACTCCTAGTTAAATCTATGTTTTGCAATGGGCTATCCCTATCACCTCTCGAGATTCCTTTTTAACTCCTAGTTGGTAATTTCCAGGTTCATTCATTTATCAACCTTAATTTCTACTTTCATTAATTATCTACTAGCCAAGTTTATTTAGAAAATACAAGCGAGTTTTTGCCATAGGCATTTGATGGTTAATGTCTCTTCGGAAATGCCAACTTTGTTTAAGTTCAATCCTCGTTTTGTACGATTCCCAGGTTTTTGCAATCATTTTCCATTCATGGGGCATCTCCATGGAAGTTTGCAGAGTTTTCAGTTCAAACAACACGGAGATCAATTTCGCAAAGTTATTCCCTATCTCCCCCATCCCGTATTTGCAAACAAACTTGAAATTGAAAACTTTAGAAATACTCTTCAATACCAAAAATTGAACTACTTATATCGAGCTTAGACAACTACTCTTTTCTTATGGTGCCTAACTTTACATTATTAGGAAGCTAGAAGGTTGTCCTATAATTTATGAGTCTTCGAGCTTTCCATTAAAGCTTAAACCTAAAATACCAGGTAGTCACTAAAGCTTACACCTAAGTGCAAAGTTACCATTAAAGCTTAGCTTACGAGTGCAAATCTACCCTTGAAGCTTAAGTTTATGATGCATAGATACTCTTATCACTTAACCCTAATTGCAAGGTTTCCATTAAAACTTAGAACCAAAAAATGCAAGGTAATCACTAAAGCTTACATCTAAGTGGAAATTTAACATTAAAGCTTAGCTTACGAGTGCAAATATACCTTTGAAGCTTAACGTTATGATGCGTACATACTCTTATCACTTAACCCTAATTGCAAGGTTTCCATTAAAGCTTAAAATCTAAAAATGCAAGGTAATCACTAAAGCTTACATCTAAGTGCAAAGTTACCATTAAAGCTTAGCTTACGAGTGCAAATCTACCTTTGAAGTTTAACTTTATGATGCGTAGATACTCTTATCACTTAACCCTAATTGCAAGGTTTCCATTAAAGCTTAAAACCTAAAAATGCAAGAAAATCACTAAAGCTTACACCTAAGTGCAAAGTTAGCATTAAAGCTTAGCTTACGAGTGCAAATCTACCTTTGAAGCTTAACTTTATGATGCGTAGATACTCTTATCACTTAACCCTAATTGCAAGGTTTCCATTAAAAAGCTTAAAACCTAAAAATGCAAGGTAATCACTAAAGCTTACATCTAAGTGCAAAGTTAGCATCAAAGCTTAGCTTACGAGTGCAAATCTACCTTTGAAGCTTAACTTTATGATGCGTAGATACTCTTATCACTTAACCCTAATTGCAAGGTTTCCATTAATGCTTAAAACCTAAAAATGCAAGGTAATCACTAAAGCTTACATCTAAGTGCAAAGTTACCATCAAAGCTTAGCTTACGAGTGCAAATCTCCCCTTGAAGCGTAATTTAGTGATACATAACTACTATTAATACTTAATCCTAATTCCAAGGTTACCATTAAAGCTTAAACCTAAAATGATGCACATAAACCTTCCTAGTATTAAAACACATGGATTAATAATCCTAATAGAAATCAAGATTACCTCCTCTAAGCAAGAGAGAAGTGGGGTTGAAGTCCTTCTTGAAGAGATGTGAGGCTCAAGGAGGAAGGAAAGGGATTTAAGATGAAGAGGAAGGAGAAAGCAGCTTCTGCACAAAACCCTTAAGGGTTTGGCCTTCAAGAGAGGGAGAGAGCAAGAGCACGGTTTAATGGAAACCTTGATTTACTTAAGCATAGTCTTGAGCATGGCAAGTATGCAAGTACATTAGCAATATATGTGTGTGTCTAAAATTACAAAGGAGAGGGGATGCTTATATAGGAAATGGTGGAAGGAATTCTCTTCTCAATTCCTATTGGACCCCAATTCTCTTCTCAATTCCTATTGGACTCAAATTCTCTTCTCAAATGCTATTGGACCCTATTTCTCTTCTCAAATGCTATTGGACCCCAATTCTCCTCTCAATTGGTATTGGATCCCATTTCTCTTCTCAAATGCTATTGGACCCCAATTTTCTTCTTAGTTCTTATCTCTTAACTTTACCTTTCAATTAAGTTAGTCTCTTTTCTCCTAGTTCTCGATCTAGATCAGTTCCCACGCGGCTTTTGACAAAGAAATATAAAATAATCTTAATCTTAAAGGAAAAATATAGGGATAATGTAATTTCTTATCTGAAATATCCTTGTGTTTTCATTCTGGAGTAAAGTCTCGTTGTCCGTATAACTTCTTTGTCGGTCTTACTTTTTCTAAATTATTTTCTAAGCTGAAATTTTTTTGAATGGCTCTAGGGTTTAGGGAGGGACCTTACAAACTCCCCAACAAAAAGAAAGAGCTGTCCTCAGCTCGGGACATGCTTTAGAGAGTAGACAGACTCAATCTTTGGTCAACTTATGATCGAAGATGGTCAGTAACTTTAGGGTATTTAGATTAAAGGACAGTGAAGCTGGTATGGACCTTGAATAATACACTTCTCTTCCATTTTTAGCGCTGACTCAAAAGTCTGAATCATAAACAAGTCTTAATGACTCGAGGTTACTTTAATTACTGAGTATGATTTTACTCAACTAGGTATTTTTCCTTTGGTGTGACCGGATTGTGTTTCTCTTGTTAGGTCTGAAGATCATTTCTTCACTTTGCTCTCTATCTAGCCTTAATACGCTTACCATTCTTACCTAAACTTTAACCTTTTTCCGTTTTGAGAGTTGACTCATTTCTCTATTGATATCATCCAACTAATACCATGTTCTTGACAGTTAAAGGATTTCATACTGATTTTTCAATTAATCTTGCAATTTCTCCTCCCTTGTGTACCTAATTTATTTCATCCATCCTTTTTTTCTCTTTTGTCTATAGCTTACTGCCTCATCTTTCAATTGGTAATCAGATATTCCATGTATCATAACAATTAGACTTGTAAAACACCATAGACGATTTGAATCTCAAAAGAATTGACTCACTAGAGATGCTTGAATTCCATTAAAAAAATTAGATCAAGGTGCCCTCGATATCTTGAAGAATAATTATAAGTTGTTCCGAACAACCAACCAAAAATATGATCAAGGGTTTGGACAAAAGGGAGATATTGATTTGATTCCAAAAAGATCCACAATATCTGAATGCAAGCTTACGGAATTTCCCTAACTTTAAGGAGCTGCGTTTGGGTTTGACTCCGAGGAGAACTTATTCACCTTTGCTAAAGCTTCTAGTGGAGTGGTGAAGATCAGTGTAGCTCTTCTGCCTATCACTAGCTCTCTTTAGGTTGTCTCTAATGACTAGAAGTTGATGATCCATCTCTTCCAAGGTAGACTTAGTGGTAGGAACATGAAGAGCTGGATCGGCTAATCGAAGAGGGACTAAAAATTCCTGACCATACAAGGCTTTAAAGGGTGACATTCCGAGGCTGCAATGGTGATAAGATTTATAAGCAAACTCAACTAGGAGAAGAAACTTGATCCATTTCTCGGGCTGTTGGTTGCAGTATCTCGAAGCATATCTTCAATGACTTGATTCACTCACTCAGTTTGACCATCAGTCTCCGGATGATATGCTGAGCTAAGATTCAGTTGGATACCCAGAGATCGAAACATGGCTTGCCAAAACTTAGAAGTAAATTTGGCATCCTGATCACTGATGATTCTTGCAAGGATTCGATGTAGTCTTACTACCTCTTTGACAAATACTTGGGCTATGTGGATGGCGGTGGCTATCTGCTTGACTGGAATTAGATGAGCCACCTTAGTGAGCTTATCTACTATGACAAAAATAGAATCATAGTTTCTAGTTGTCTTTGGAAGACCAATGACAAAGTCCATACTCAGACATTCCCACTTCATCTGACGAATATCTAGGGGCTGAAGCTTTCTAGGTAGTAAAGAAACCCATCTGCTAAGATGTAGTCAATTAAGTGTTCCCTCGGGTTCCGAGCTTGAATCTCTTGAAGAAGAGGTCTAAAATAGGGGTCTGCCTAAATTTTTTGAGTCTATTGAAGGCAGCATCTCTCCCCAACAAAAAAAGAAAGAGATTTCCTCAATTCGAATAAAATACATAATTGATGAAGCTTCTTGGATACGTCTTGCGACTTAACTTCTTGTTAACGCTTTCAACTTGACTTCTCTCTTACACTTCTTCATCCCCAAAAATCTTGCTAGTATAATATTGGAGTCATGGAAAAGATTTCTTAAGAAGTCATCTTCTTGAATAAGTCATCGTGTTTGTGGCTTCTTCGATACGCTACTTCTTCTTTATAAGCTACGGGTAATCTCTTCTTTGTCAGCACTTGTTATCCTCTTATTTTTACAATCTTCACTCTCTTGTAACTTAGTCATTTTCTTATCTGATGGCATCTTGGCAAGAAGACTTGGTTCTTCCTGTATGCATCTCTCACTTGCAGAGTGCAGATGAGGTAGTTAAAAGACAGTTCTTTCCTCAACCAAATTCTTGTGTCGGCCAGAAGATATGGAAGACATGGTGACATCTCACAAGAGTGACTCTTTGGGGTAGAGACCATTTCCACAACAATACCCGACTTGCTATGGTTACAAAGGCTCTGGGACTTGGCCCTCGATACTACTGCGTCGAAAGGACACGAGATCCTGGGTTCTCCGCAAGGTTGTTCTTGCTTGTGCAGTTTATCCTCCATTCTAAGATTTTCCTTGATACCATCTGGAGTCTTCCTCTTAGAGGTCCTTTTATTTTCTCAGCTCATACCCGAGAAATTGCTCAAGCTGTTTCTCGTAGAACCATTCCAGAGAGTGAGCGTCCTAACCCCGGGGTGGGCGGTCACTTATCAAAAGCTTCCTATATTACGTGCGTTCAAGAGGTTATTAATAATACCTCAATATACATACTATATTTACACTACGTGCCTATTTAAAAAACCCCCACCCCCCTCTGTATGTATACATTTTGATACATTTTGATCTTTTAATAATCCTCTCCGGTTAACTCACGTGATAGCATACACATTCTAAAAAGTGACCGCCCCGGGTTCCTAACATGTGCGGCGCTTGTGATACTTGGTTATGTGACCATATATTAGAGGATCTTCATGAGTTGTAAACTTTCTTGCCTCTCCGTAATTACTTCGTGCCTCCCTTGTAATCCTTTTTGGCTTTAATTGAAGAAATAACCCTTTTTGAAAACATTGAGTATTGTCAGTCTTTCCTTTTCTTCAACTGTCAGTCTCTCTTCTTCAATTGCCAATGAGTTTTTAATGACTTCTCTTTACTGTGTACTTTTAATTTTTGCAAATGGTCTTTCGTCTACAATAGTCTTGAGTAAAGATTTCCACTTTAAAGTTATTGGATAACTCATAAGTTTGCTTTCTTATTCTTCTCAAGTCTTTGAATGATCCGCAGAATTTGTGAGCTTATCTCTTGCACTTTCCCATATTTAAGGGATTTCTTTTGGTCGGACTTAAAAAAAAAACTCGGTCCACTTGCACTCTTAAGATTCTTTCTTATGACTTGCAATTTGGCAATCTAATTCTTCACGATCAAAAAAATCCTTCTGTCTGAAGATTATCTTGGTACGATTTATAGTAATCTTGAATTCTCATGAAGTCCTAACAATAGAAAACTTGGAAAATCCGCAACTCTTGAGCTCAACAAGACTTCTTCAATTCAATGGTGGATAAGTACTCAATTTTTCATTGTATTGATGTAAACAAAAATGCCATCCTTGCCATTCCATGTAATCTTCCAATCCTGATAAATTCCAACCTTCATAAATCTCTCATTTATGAGTTTTTTAAAATGTTCCAGCATAGCAAGCCTTTGCCTAGCGTCACAGTTTCCATCTTCTTGTACATAATTCGATGAATTTATTCTGACAGATCCCAAGCCATCTTGAAATTTCTTGAATAATTCATTGGAACATCAAGACTTCATTTTGTAATATAATTCGAATTTGGGTGCTACACTAAGTTGTTTTCTTCTCATGCATTAATCTCAAATCCAAAGTTCTAAATTCCAAGGTCCAAGATTCAAAATTAGGCTTTGATACCACTTGTGAGGGCCATACCCAGACTCGACCCTACTCACCTCCCTCAGTCCTCCAAACTGTTCCAGGGAATGATATAGATCTATCTGTAGGTATCCCTCCCACTTGGGACCGACATTCAGACAGGACACCCGCCTATCTCGAATGCCAACCCAAGGGGGTACATCCCTTCATTCAATGATTCTATCCGCTTCTCATTATCATTTTGTCCTTGATAGCTTTTCGCACCCAAAATCGTGGTCCTTAGTCTTGATTCTCTTTATCTTTAACTTGAGGATCTGCTCTTGCTTTCTTGTTCTCCCTTGGTTCATGGCGATAACCCCTTTTTCCTGACAAACAAGCACGACAGTTATCACTTTCCCCTAAGAAGAGGGATCTTGCAATCCTACCTGGTCTCGCTCGTCTCACTGATTACCCATTTTTATCCCATGTAGTCCTAGCATTTAACATAAAAAGATTAAATCAACATCCGGCCAGCTGACCCTCTGGATCCGCCCACCCACCGAACCATTTCATGAAAATCCCTTCCCGGGGTAGTACTTAACTACTACAAAACCAGGAAGACAATAGTCTATCAGACATCATCAAACAACAAGAAGCATGCAATCTGTTGCATACCCTCGTTCAGGAAAATTCATCTGGTTGTTCCCACCAGATATTTATTTAGAAACTTTTCATTCATTTCCTTTCCTTTATCTGCTATAATTAGCTTAAAAACTAGTTTCCTAACTAATCATGCAACACACTTAGTTTCAACCAATTCATCTTACCTCCCCATTCAGGCCAAGATATTCGGTTACAAGCCATCAAAATGGCAGCACCTTCACAATATTTCTCAGAATTAAGTGTTTGGAAAAGGCTCATCAAGTAAGTTAATCATTCCTTCCTAAGCATTTTATTTCGAGAGGTATAGCACCATCTGGTGACAGATGCACAGGATAGCCCCTATATTCCTAGCCTTTCCAATTCCTTTTTAAGCAACCAAGTCGAAACAAATTTCCTTAATTAAATTCACATCATCCTCCTTGAGTATAACCTTCTCATCCAACTATTGGCATCAGGCCATACCCGAATTATGGCCGATTTCCAATAAGATACCGCGGGTACTTCACCCGACCGGGCAAAAATAAAACAAACCCATTCATCCCTTATCCCTCGGGCATGAATGACCTAGGTATAACAACTTGCCGGTTATGTTGCCCTAGCCAAAAAGGGCCAATTTCCGACAAGTTCCCCAAGAGAATCCTCTCAATGAGCCGGCCTTTCAATCAACTTGACCCCAAGAAGATCCATCTTGGTTCCCGGTCATTTCCAGACAATCTTCAAAACTCCTAGTTAAATCTATGTTTTGCAATGGGCTATCCCTATCACCTCTCGAGATTCCTTTTTAACTCCTAGTTGGTAATTTCCAGGTTCATTCATTTATCAACCTTAATTCCTACTTTCATTAATTATCTACCAGCCAAGTTTATTTAGAAAATACAAGCGAATTTATGCCATAGGCATTTGATTGTTAATGTCTCTTCAAAAATGTCAACTTTGTTTAAGTTCAATCCCCGTTTTGTACGATTCCCAGGTTTTTGCAATCATTTGTCATCCATGGGGTATCTCCATGGAAGCTTGTAAAGTTTTCGGTTCAAACAACACGGAGATCAATTCCGCAAAGTTATCCCCTATCTCCCCCATCCCGTATTTGCAAACAAACTTAAAATTGAAAACTTTAGAAATACTCTTCAATACCAAAAATTGAACTACTTATATCGAGCTTAGACAACTACTCTTTTCTTATGGTGCCTAGCTTTCCATTTTTAGGAAGCTAGAAGGTTGTCCTATAATTTATGAGCCTTCGAGATTTCCATTAAAGCTTAAACCTAAAATACCAGGTAGTCACTAAAGCTTACACCTAAGTGCAAAGTTACCATTAAAGCTTAGCTTACGAGTGAAAATCTACCCTTGAAGCTTAACTTTATGATGCATAGATACTCTTATCACTTGACCCTAATTGCAAGGTTTCCATTAAAGCTTAGAACCAAAAAATGCAAGGTAATCACTAAAGCTTACATCTAAGTGCAAAGTTACCATTAAAGCTTAGCTTACGAGTGCAAATCTACCTTTGAAGCTTAACGTTATGATGCGTAGATACTCTTATCACTTAACCCTAATTGCAAGGTTTCCATTAAAACTTAAAACCTAAAACTGCAAGGTAATCACTAAAGCTTACATCTAAGTGCAAAGTTACCATTAAAGCTTAACTTACGAGTGCAAATCTACCTTTGAAGCTTAACTTTATGATGCATAGATACTCTTATCACTTAACCCTAATTACAAGGTTTCCATTAAAGCTTAAAACCCAAAAATGTAAGGTAATCACTAAAGCTTACATCTAAGTGCAAAGTTACCATTAAAGCTTAGCTTACGAGTACAAATCTACCTTTGAAGCTTAACTTTATGATGCGTAGATACTCTTATCACTTAACCCTAATTGCAAGGTTTCCATTAAAGCTTAAAACCTAAATGTTAGAAGCTGGACACACCCTACGGAAACTGACTTCTCGGTAGATTATCATTTTTTTGTAATTATTCATTTATTGAGAAAACTCGACATTTCATCTTGTAAATATTGGGGCTTACAGAAGTTTCCAGATTGTATCCCAGTTGTGATAGTTAGATTGAGTAGATGGTTGATTTGGAACTTCAGGGTTTGAGAATTGTAAGGTATTTATACCACTTTTTGACCTTAATGAGAAAACCTTTTGTCATTTTGAAAAAAAGAAGTTTTGAAGTCTGTGAGTGAGCGTACTGTGTACGAGACAGAGTGTGAGCTTCATCGTGACGCTACTTGTGCACCAGTGGTCGGAATTGAGTGCGGAGAAGTGCAACGTGTTACCCCCGACGAGAGCTACGTGCTGATACCTACATTGCGCGCGTAGGGTCCGGTTTTGCGAGCTCCTTCTACGAGCTTCATCTGGTGATTTGGTGAGCATACGTTGTCCGATTTTGCATTGCAGCATATCCACGCGTTCACATTGAGTAGAGCTACACATTAGGCACTTTAGATTTTGGAAACGAAGACCTGCAAATTTTGGCAAGACATCCTACCTTAATTCGCACCGTGTATTTTGGGTTGGGATTTTGGTTCATAGACCTTAGGGAGAGCGACCTATTGGTGTTAGTAGGGTCTCCTTCAAGTTCTGTGGTGTTTCGAGATTGTTTGATGGGTGTTCGGCTCTAGAAAGCGTCGTAGAAAGTTTCCTCTTATGCACTCTTGAAGGCTGTGACTTAGACATTGGGTAGAGACCTCTGTAGGAATTAGTTAGGAGTCAGTCGAGTGAAAGTTGACACCTTATGCTTGCTTCCATGTGCCTGTGGGTTGAGCTTCGTCCTTAGCTGACAAATCTTGTTAGGTGAGTTCTCGCTGTGCTGACGTCCGTCGCGGCGTATCCGTCCAACATTGGCGCCGCTGCCGGGGATCGAAAACCTTAGGTAGGTGACCGAGACTAGTCCTAGAGAATAGGGATTTTTTGGCTTGCCAAGAGTCTCGTTTTACATTTAGATAGGATCAGAGGGTGGAGGACTCTCTAGGTCTTAGTGGGAGTCTAGGAAGCGTGTGTCTGGCCTAGATCCTTCGACTTAGGTAGATTTAGGTAGACAAAGATAGTTTTAGGTATTAGCTGAGTTCTTAAGTAGGAGTTGGAGTGGTAGAAGCGGTGAGAGGAGAGCTTGAGAGTCCGGAGAGGCCAGAAAGCAACCAAAACACCATTATCACCATTTCACATGATAAGTAGGAGCAAAGTAAGTAGGACATCATAATTCAGGATATAGAGCACTTCATGCATGTATACTTGCTTGGTAAATTCATCACAAGTTTGTAAAAGATACAAAAAGATGCAAAAGTGTGTTTGAAAGCCTAAGGAAAGTCCAAAAGTTAGTGTGAGTGTTTCTGATAGAGCTACAGAGCATCAGGAGCATTTTTGTCAGGAAAAAAATTAATTTCAAGCCAGGAGACATCCTACGCGTAGGATGTCTATAGGCTAATCTGGTGGGAATTTTGGGATTTTGAGTTGACCAGTGTGTTCAGAAGGTGGGGTTTACCCAATTGTTAACCCTCACGGCTCACGGACACCCTATCACCTATGACGGACGTTGTAACCTACGGCGGACATTGTATTATTTATTTGGTAGAGTCAGGTACCGGGCTTGTCGGTCCAATAGGAAAAGGGTAAGAGTGATCGCCGATGAGAGACACACTCTAACTGGAACATTCAAGGGATTAGTTGGCTAAGCATGGGCGCCCAAGTGTGAATGGGGCGAGCTCATATAAAACTCAACTAAACCTAAAATTCACTCATTCTCTCATTTGTGCAATAGAAGAGTGCTCTTGCTCCATCTCCCTCTTTTTCTTCTTCATCTCTTTGTGTGTGTGTGTGAGAGAGAGAGAGAGTGAGAGAGGGAGTGTGTGGGCGATCGAGCATTACGAAGGCACGACGGCGGTGAAGCGGTTGAGCGCGGCAAAGCGGCGGCTCCTTCTTCTTCGCGGCGAGGAATCCTCCACGAAGCAAGCGTAGAGCGGTGAGTGACACACCATCACCTTCTTTGAGCTTACTAGTTTAGGCTTGTTGTGTGCTTGAAGCCATTTCTGGCTCACACACGGTGTATCGGCAAGTTCCTTGCATTGACACGTGCCACATACGCGCACATTTTTGGCGCCGTTGCCGGGGAATGCCATGCATTAAGCTCGAGTAGCACTCTGTGTTTCTCCGTGGGCAATTTCAATTATAGGAAAGGTAGGGAAGGAGTGTGTGTGTGTTGAGAAGAGGGGTTTGGCGTTATATTGTGTGTTTTTTTTGTTAATGGAGTTTTCAAAGGTTTTGTGTTTATTCTCTATGTATTAAGGTAGTTAGTTTTCTTTGTTAATGGAGATTTCAAAGCTTCTGTGTTTATTCTCTGTGTATTAAGGTAGTTAGTTTTCTATGTACAGTAAGTAGGAAGTAGATTAGTGAGAGTTAATAGAGTTTGTTAGTGTGTAAGAATAAGCGTATTAGTTAGAAGTAGGTAGATAGAGTGTGTGTGTGCTCTCGCGTAGGCCGCGACGACCTTATCCTTAAAAAAAAATTTAAAAAAATAAAATAAAGGTAGGACCGGGATCGGGAATATCTCCCTGACCCAAGTCCAAACCCAAGCCCAAGCTCACGCTCAGGCCTAGGCCTCAGTCACCTTTTAAAAAAACGAATTTTAGCTTCACACATAGCTAAAAATCGATTTTTTGAGGACCAACGGAACGTCAGATGCCCGAAAATTGTGTTGTAAAGCACACAGCGACCCTCTAAGTGATATGCTCGTTTCGAGCTATCACACACTTTAATCAAAAAAATCAAACATTAAAAAACATTCAAAAAACATCAAAAACAAGAAAAAATCAAGTAGAAAACGGGGTGCAAAACACCCACAAAACAAAGCAAGTAACCTTTGAGGGTACTTGCCAACACTTGTAGGGCACCCAAAGCACATGTATCTACGCTCTGGTCGTGTGCTAGAGTCCGAACAACTAGCTAGTGCTTCGATTTATGGGGGTACTCACTATTCTTCCACACTAGGGTCTACGCCCTCGGCGGGGACCCAAGGTAGTGCAACCCAAGACCCAAATATAGCGGCTAGCGACTCTTCCTCTGACTACGATATTATGGAAGAGCATCTTACACAAAGCCCCGGGGGAACAAATGAAACCGTACCTAGCTGGGCCCAACAACCTGGAACTAGTTTTTTTAGCCGTTTGATGGAAACTTTTAGTAGAGCTACGCGCTCTGAACCTACGGCTAGTGAAGTAAACGAAGGAGGTGGGGAAGTAGAATCACCATTCACATCTCCTGTAGACCCCACACTCCCTCAGAGTGTCCACGTGGACATTCTACCTACCTCATTTAATGAGGGCCCTATCGAGCTACCACCTTCCAAAGTCGCTTCTAAGGTAACGGTGACTAAAAGTCAAAACACGGGAAGCAACATTGCATCCACCTCACGGCAACCCTCTAGTACACCAAGTTTGGACGGGATATTTCTCAATGAAAATTGGGAATATGACCTACACACGGAGACTTTGACCGACCTATACATGGGCTACACATACCATGTGGATTGTTTAGAAGTTGTACAATCCACATCTAGTGCGTCTAGTCTAGAGGAACAACAACACATGATCTGCAATGTCATCCATAGGATTATCCAGTCCGAGAGGCAAAATCGAGGAATAAACATACCTTCGACGGGTCCTATGCGATTTTTAGACACGGGCAAAGGGAAACAACCCACTCTATCACAAATGGAGACTCCCCCAGTGAGTCCCATCGATCCCCCATATGTTGTTTTGCTAGGGGTCTCAATGCAATCTGAGCCCACAAGTGATAGCTTTACTTTTCCAAGTCTAGCTCATCTTTCCCTTGATGACAACACGGCTACCATGCCTACCCCAATGATGGGAATTCCAAGAAACACGCCATGGACCTCGTTTGTTAGTAAAGCACCGCTACATGGTAGCTCAATGCCTACAATAGTACCTACAAGTGCGAACCAATCGTATGCACCTATGGGTCCACGTACTCATGTAGTCCCTACCCCTCCCATTGTTTCAACTACCTATGCTCCACAACCACAATACACAAGTTCTTATTTCCATGGGACTATACCGGCTAGCATTAGCATGTCACATCCGACGTCTGCTATGCCTAGGGCCACCCCTATGAACTATGGACCACCACATGGCACAACATCGTACCCAACGTGGAACCCAAGGACTTCCTATACGCCAAGCCCAATGCCAATACCTACTCCACATGTAGTCTATGGAGCGCCTTCACCCACGGTACCTGCTCACTTAGGTGACTTGGCAACATTTGCTCAAGCTATAGGTCAATCTATTGCTGAGAATATGCGTAACGCTCCTGATAGAGAGCCTAGAAGTAAGGCAGTACAAATAGCCAAGCTCAAACAAAAATTTAGTGGAGACAGGGATGTGAGAAAGCATATGGAAGTGTTTGAACAAATATGCGATTCTCTAGGAGAACACAATGACCTACATAAGAGCAATGCTTTAAGCCTAACCTGAAGTGCAAAGGCTGGGGATTGGTATAGAACCCTAAGGGTGGAAGAAAAAACGATTTACCCTACTCTTAGGAGACTGTTCTTAAAAGAATACATACGAGAGGGAGTGCTTTGGGGTGTAGCCTCTCAGCTTCAGAAAGCCCAACGAGAGGAAGGAGAGTCAGTGAGAGACTTTATAAGTCGCTTGAAGCATTTGAATTCTCGTTGTAATCCAAATGAGCGCTTCAACAATAACCAATTGCTTGATAGATTCATTAGGGGATTACGACATGAGGATATCTACAATGGCCTAGTCATTAGAGGTATCACCACTTGGGAAGCAATCACCACCAATACGATCCAATTGGAGGATAATTTAATGATTCAAGGAGAAAGAGTGTCTGTTGAGTCTAAATCTATTAGCTCACAAGCATCAGGGCATCAGCCAATGACCCTAAAGCCTATTGCTAAGGAGCCAAAGATATCTAAGATGACTTTAGCAGATCTCACAAAGGCTATTCAAGAGAGTCTTAGAGACAATCGTGTTCTGCAAAACAATCATATGTATCCAAGAAGGGATCAACAATGGTGCTCAGTATGCTATGGACCTCATAGTACCAGCGAATGCCCTACTTTTAGAGTAAAATTCAATGGGAACTGCAATGCATGTGGGAGGTATGGTCATGAAGCTAAGGATTGCATAGTATTTAAGCGTGCGATGGCCAATAGACCAACCTTAGCATGGACAGACACACCTCGAGCGCCTGCCTTGATTCCGGCCCCACCTCTTGAACAAACAGCACAACACATGGTCCCTAGGGCCCAAAATGTTGTTCAAACAACACCCTTACCACCTCCAGTGCTAGGACCGCAACCACCACATCCGAGAATCACTTCTGTGAATCAAGTGGGTTGTGAGTCATCTATTTCTTGTTTTGAAGGCTATGAGGAAGATATAGATCCTAATATCGCCTATGGGATGGATGTGCTTGAAGAAAGTCCACGATACTACATGGAGGACTATTGGAGACAGGTCAAACCTGTATATCAAGTAGCTGCTCTTGCTACAAGAGGCCAGAATATCAATTACACTGCTAAAAGACCGCCTCTTCAATGCTATGAGTGTGGAGGTCCACATCGTGTAGCCGAGTGTCCTATTAGGCTACAAAAGAAAGTCACACTAATGCAAACCAATCAAGCGAGCACGTCTACAATGCCAATACTCATGTGTAATCGATGTGGCATAGATCATTTGATTGCCCAATGTCCAAATAATTCAAA
The DNA here is from genome assembly GCF_014529385.1 of Adiantum capillus-veneris. Lineage (NCBI taxonomy): Eukaryota > Viridiplantae > Streptophyta > Polypodiopsida > Polypodiales > Pteridaceae > Adiantum > Adiantum capillus-veneris. The sequence continues at coordinate 49,949,516 of NC_140959.1, read as the reverse complement.
TGCACCGAAGAACATGCCATTAAACTTGATTGAAGTTACCGAGGAGCCATCACCAAGTACACCCGTGGTACCAGTAAACGTACTCACACGATCGATGCTCCAAAAACAAAATTATATTCTTGAGGAAAGAGACACGGCATCAATTGCCCAATCTCAGAAAAACAAGAAAACACGAAGAGAGAGATCTTAAAAAGCAACGAAATCAGACCCCAGTTTAAAGACCAACATAGAGACTGGTGATGACCCTGTATATATGAACGACGCTGAAGAAGATTCTGATTCAGGTGAAACCATGGAGACCAAAACGACCACTAACATAGAAACCAACAAGGAAGATCTTCATGAGCCACAATGGCCAGGATCCAAAAAGAAGATAGGAACTTATGCAAACCCTACAGAGGAGATTGAGCAAGTCAAGCAATTAAGGATTTTGGTAGAAGATACCCAAAGGGATCTAGAACCAGCACCTAGGAAGATCTAGATTACGGACGCCGTGTTCCCTACGCAACAACAACCTCACCAAGTCCATAGACCCTTGGACATACCTAGTGTCATCCAAGAAGAAAGTGGCTTAAAGTCATGGGAAAGTGGGCGTACTCACTTCTTGATGGAAAGAATGTTTACAGAGGGACTACCTGATCCTATCGAAGAAATGGAGATCCCATCTTCCCCACGTCAAGGGACTCAAGGACAAAAGGTGCCGTTAAACATTGCCAAATTGATGGATTTCATGTCTTTAGAAGTTAGAACCACCATCATGTCCAAACTACATAAAGACCCCAAGCTAGTCTCAGTCCTTCGAGCCTTCCTCAATGGAGAATTGAAGTTTGGGCTACCACAATTTGCACAGATGGATGGAGGTGGGGAGATGCCAATAGAGGAGGAATACATAGATCCACAACCGAACCTAGATGAGAACCTTGTTATAGAAATACCTGTTAACAAGTTGGGACAATACTTTGAGGGTGATGAATCTAATGCGACTATACCAATCACTACTAAGGGATTAGCTGTGAAGGGAATCCTTGATGGTGGCGCTGGGGTTAGCATTGTGACTAAAAGTTGCTGGGAAACTATGGGAAGACCTCACCTTGCGACCACAACCATAGTAGTGAAGATGGCCAATGGGTCTATTGTTAAACCTATTGGGATGCTAGAAGATCTCAAGATCAAGGTATTTGGACATAAAATAAGGATTATCTTTATTGTTATGGATTTCTCCAAACACACTATGGCATCGGAGATGATCTTAGGACGTCCTTTCATGAGGGAAGCAAAAATGGTGCATGACGAGTCTAAAAACCATGTCTACTTGCAGTTCCAAGATTCTGTCATTTGAGTGGATCTTGTGACTGGTCGAGCACATCCTCTAGGAAACAGGTTTATAATTGATCATAGATCTGACACAACAGTTCACTCGGCTCCATTGCAGTATTGTTACACGTGTAAAGCGGACACTGATGTTGGGGAAGATTCTCCTTATATGGATGTACTACCTGGGATGACTGAGTCGAACAATGTGGATTGGTTCCACCTAGAAGCAACCATAGACACTTGGGGGAATAGGGGGACGACCTGGGTAACACCTGAGGGGGATGAAATGCCCGTACCCTTAAATATGCTACAAGCAATGCATATAGCTTCTGACAAGACTCGTCCTAATATAACAAAGAAAACTTACAAGTGGGTCCCTAAAGCTTCTTTAGCGACCATGGCTAGTGCTAAAAACCAAAAGCCTGGTAAGAAACGTCCCACTCGCTCCAAGAAAAGTAAGAAAATGTGGCGTTGGATTCCTAAACGACTATTGGAAGCCCAAGGCTACTATCAAGGAAATGATCAAATTTGGGTGCCAAAACGTAGATTGTGTTCTTACCTGTCACCTGACCCATGCGAGCCCAATTTCGTAGCTCCAAAACAAATTGAAAATTGCGGAAAGAAAAAAATCACAGAATGCTACACACCCGCTCCAAAGCTAGCTTGGGTACCGAAGAAAGAACGATTTGTTCCACCTAGCTCAGAAAGGGGGGAGTCCCATGAAGCTTCTAGCTCCTCATATAATGCATCCATAGAGGTAAAAGCTTCTCCACAGCCTCCACCTACAATAGTGTACCTCCATAAAGCTACAGGAATCCACACTTCCGAGTGTGCAAGAATCACCTAATGAACCACTTCAAGTTCGATCCTGGGAGAGTACCTTACCACCCTTGCAACTCGATGAGGCACCTAAGGTAATAGAAAACTACTGGCAAAAATCCTCACCTATGTCATAAAATACCTTTGATCCCCATCACTCGAGTGATGGAGGGTAGGTAGGATTAATACAATAGGAGTGTTTCTGTTTTAGAGTTGACTAATTAGCAAAGTTCTTTTTTCCCACTGATGTGCCTCCTAGAGGTATTCCTTGTGTTTCCTAGTGTGTACAGGAGCGTGTTGCTGTTGTTAGGATTTGGACCTTCATGGAATCTTTATCTCAACTCACTCTTCAAATCAAGCGCAACCATCGACACAAACAGGTGTTTCTTGTCCATTAGCATTGCCCCTTATCTTTTTTGCATCTATGATTGTCTGCTTTGATTGTGATTGGTAGCATAATATCCAGCACATTTGCTTAGTAACAAACATTTAATTCAATGTAATTTTTTGTCATGATCACTTGTGTAGGTTTAAAAATCAAGCAGTCCGACTAAGCTAGTTTGACCAAGCTAGGTGCTAGAGATCTTCTCTTAATACCATCGGGAATGCCTTCCTAATAATCAATGGTTACTTAGGTTCTTGATCCGATTTAGGCAGCATTGTGTGAAATGTACTAGGGCTTTCTAGTGGGCTTGACCCTATTGACCTTTAGCTTAAGTATTATAAAGGGAGTTTACTTGTGTAATGAGCCTGGGGAGGTGTATCAGTGTTATATGACCCCCAAAAGTTACAAAATTAAAATGTTGAAAACAAATAAACAAAAAATCAAAGTGCCACAATGTAAAATCTTAAGCTGGAAGAGAAATCTCAGCTTGATTGGGTACTTCACTCACATGTATCGCCTATGGTACTGATAGCCGTTTTTCAGCTTTCCATAATTGCCATAGTAAGCTACCTCACCCTATTAAATCACTTAAACATTTTGGTTATCCCTACCATTTCACTGTACATAGGCGTGTGTGAGTTAGGGACTTTCTCCATATTTTCTTAAAAACCCTCAATTAGCTAGTCACTGGGCTAGTTGAGCCAAAAAATAAATAAAATAAAAAAATAAAAAATATTATGGCCATTTGTGTATAAATATTTCATTGCATATAGGGCCTAAATAAAAGGATTTTTCATAATTATTTTGGTATTTATTTAAATATTTCTACCTATGGTGTGTTATTTATGCTATGTACATTGACTCACCATTACCATATTTTTTCTTACCATTTTGCATACTCTTTATTCCATATAAAAAAATTTCCATGCAAGCTTCTCTTATTTTTGATGTAACTCCATCCTAACAAAAATCCAAAAAAAACTAGTTCTATTTATGTGTATATTTTTTCACTATTGTGATTTTTTCCTTCCTACATCTATTCTTTATTACTCTCATAAATTAGACCACCAAAAATATTCATCTTTTTATGGTAGACTTATAATGAGAGAGATTTATTTTGACCCCTTTATATTTTTTCCACCTATATTATTTATATTTGACATGTACATATTTTTTAGACCCCTCAATATTTGATTTTCTTAGTTGTACTATTCATTTATATCATGATCTCAACAATATCTTCAATTATAGACCTACCAAATAAGTTCAAGGGTAATGTGGAATGCATGCATGCACCATGGGGAGCTCACTCTTGGAGATATTCAAAAGAATCATCCAAAGAAAGACCTCACAAGGACTTTGTGCAGTGGAAAAAACAGTTGGTTTTGCTGAATTTTTAAAGATCACATGCTCCCCGAATTTGAAAAGGTGATACGAACAAAAGTTGTAGCTCGTGAGCTGAACTTTTACCTCAAATTTTTTCATATTTTTTTGAGCTACAAGCTGCGAGCTATGATTTTATTGGTGGACCCCAGTTTGCCCATGCTATGTAGCCACACTCCCTCTTCCACTTTATCATTTTCCTCTTTCACACACACTCCTCCCTCTCCTTCCCACTCCCAAACCTACAACTCCCATGTCCTAATTCACCCTCTTCACCATTGCCACATCTCTCACACCTCCATAGCCTTCATCCTCCATTTCTACACCCTATGTGTCCCCCTTTCTCTCTATATATATGTCAATATTACCATACTCTCTTCAGCTTTGTAAATAACTTCAAAAAATCAGCAAAAATCCAAGGTTAACCTCTGCAAATGAAGGCTTTATCATGAATTTTCCAAGGTTTGAAGATAATGTAGCTTCATCGACACGCGTTACTTCGCCATGCTGACCGCTTCTTCTACCGGTGCTGTAAAGAGGTGAATGTCAACTTCTCCAAGCTTCAACCTTGCTTTACAAGCTTATCCCTTCTCTAACTTTTCTCATCATATATCTCACCATTTGGTGAATGATTTTGTAAATATTTTTTAGTGATAATTACTAACTACTAACCACTGACCTTATTGTAAAATGCACCCTCTACTAGAGTAGGCACTCCAAAATTATTCACTCAATCCTCTCTCCTATCATCCTCAATAATTCTCTTCCCTTAATCCCACATCCATGTGACTCCAAGGACAAGAGAGACCCCCCCTCATTAAAAAATAAATAAAAAATGCATAATCTTTTATTTCTTCAAATAAACTTGATTAGGCCTAATCCTAATCGAGGCTTCTAAAACCTATAAATAGAGCCCTTCTCTCCCTTGTAAATCATCACATGATCACACTACACCACACCATTCTCAACACATAACACACCACTCTTCAAGCCTAGTTGTGTAGAGTTTGTGCATTGTGAGTGCTCTATTCCATCACTACACATAGGTGCATGGAGAAGCTTGAAGTTAGTTATGCCATCTAGAGGAGTGGAGTGATACTATACTCTGCAATCACACTTGTAGCCTACTCTTGTCCATAAATAAGATTCATAGTTTTGGGTGCAATTGTATGATGCAACTACGACTCTTCTCTCCAAATTGACTTGATAAGTTGGCTCATCAGGTGGTTGAAGGTATATTGTCCTTGAAGTTTGTTGTGCCATTTCATGCTTGGTGGTTTGAGGGCTTGTTGAATTGTTTGCCTAAAAGGTAAATTGTAAGAGAGGGCTCCCGTGACCCTAAGACAATTTGTGTATTGGCAACAAGGTCAAGTTTTGTGTTGTCTCTCTATTTCTCATCAAGCTTTGTGTGCATCTAGTCTTTAAGGCTAAGACTGAGTTGCTCAATTTGATTTGTGCTCTTTACCTCTCTCTGGCGTGGTGAATGTTTGTGTTTGGTGTGTGTGGCTATCTTGCATTCCCCTCTCTTTGTGCGTTTGAGTACAAGGAGATATCACGTGCGTCCTAGTTTGCATCTACAACTAGGTGGTGCCCCTTTTCTTGTTTGGTTTCTGGCTGTGGGTTTTTGTTGTCTCTGATTGTGCTTGCCCCAGCCCCATTTGAGTAGCACGGGAGCCTCGAAGGATGTTTAGAGGCCGCTCTTCTTGTTGCCCGCCCTGGACCGCCTCAGTACTAGAGCCCTAGAGGTTCCTAGTGTGGGCGTTATTCCTTGAGAAGCAAAAAACCCAAGGCATACAAAATAAGCACACACATCAAAATTGAATCACTGTGAGAAGACTTTGGGGGGTCAAAGAAAAGGTAATCAGTCAGGCGATGATTTCATGAGAAATTCCTTTTATCGTAGCTTAACTACAAGGTCTTCTAGGTATAGCCTCTGGTCAGCCCTCGAACATGAAATACTTGGCTCTCGCGATTAAACAACTTAATTGACCAGAGAAAATTAAGAAGCTTACCCATGGTATTAATAGTCGATCTCTAGTGCCTTTCGACCGTTAAATTAGCGACCCCATACTTGTTTAATTTTTTACCTTTACATCTGTATATGCATTTGATTATATTGCAATTTAATGTTTATTGCTGACAAATTGTTTAAAATTCTGTTACCAATCAATTTGTCAGACTAAAACTGCATATGCTTTTTAATCGCTTATGAGAATGCAATTACTGTGCCAATGTTGTTTGATTTTGAGTGACTGAAGAAGGCTTAGGACATTCATCTCAAATGCTCTTCCACCTCGACGAACGAGCTTCAACTCAATAGCTTCCGAGGACAGAATCTACATCAGGAATGGGGGCATGTTAACCCTCACGGCTCACGGACACCCTATCACCTATGACGGACGTTGTAACCTACGGCGGACATTGTATTATTTATTTGGTAGAGTCAAGTACCGGGCTTGTCTGTCCAATAGGAAAAGGGTAAGAGTGATCACCGATGAGAGGCGCACTCTAACTGGAACATTCAAGGGATTAGTTGGCTAAGCATGGGCGCCCAAGTGTGAATGGGGCGAGCTCATATAAAAGTCAACTAAACCTAAAATTCACTCATTCTCTCATTTGTGCAATAGAAGAGTGCTCTTGCTCCATCTCCTTCTTTTTCTTCTTCATCTCTTTGTGTGTGTGTGTGTGAGAGAGAGAGAGAGAGAGAGAGAGTGAGAGAGGGAGTGTGTGGGCGATCGAGCATTACGAAGGCACGACGGCGGTGAAGCCGTTAAGCGCGGCGAAGCGGCGGCTCCTTCTTCTTCGCGGCGAGGAATCCTCCACGAAGCAAGCGTAGAGCGGTGAGTGACACACCATCACCTTCTTTGACTTACTAGTTTAGGCTTGTTGTGTGCTTGAAGCCATTTGTGTCTCGCACACGGTGTATCGGCAAGTTCCTTGCATTGACACGTGCGACATACGCGCACACCTATTTTCAACTGGAAAGTGAAAATTTGACCATATCTTGACAGGATAAGGCCAGATAGACTGAAATTGCCAGACATCCTACCCAAATTGTGCCAAAGCATTATTTCCAGACCAAAACCATATGATGGTTGTATGAGTATGATTTGCATGATATATTGAGTGACTGAGAGGGGTTTCACCTCATTTGGGTGAGAAAATTTGGGTTTAAAGCGGACTTTAGCACTTTTGATTGAAAAAGGCAAGAACAGCTAAAATTGGGGACTTTTGAAATCCAAACCAAAATCTAAGCATACCACTAGGTTACTGACATCAAGGGTCACTGTGGGTCAAGTCTGGGGTCAAACAGGCCAAAAAGACATCCTACGCGTAGGATGTCTTCTGTGTGATTTTACACTCCAAACCCAATTTTGAGCATACCAAAGTGATCAGCAACTGAAGGGGAGCCTCTGTTTTGAATTTGAAGCCATTCTAATGAAAAAGACATCCTACGCGTAGGATGTCTAAAGCAAGAAATTGAAGCCAGATACTGACAGTGGACATAGCAAGGTGTTGTATAGCCTGAGGCAAGCCTCCTAGTCAATTTTGGTCCAAATTGGAGTTGATTAGACTAATCAAGATCAGCAACAACAGGCTATCGGAACAGATTTCTGATCCATTGACCAGCTTATAGGTGTCCAAATCAAAAAGTAAAAACAGCTGTGGACTCAGCACATCAAGGGGAATACAGAGTGCAAAAATCTAGGCAAAACAAAGCAGGAGACATCCTACGCGTAGGATATCTATTGGGGCCTACTGAAGAGAAAATTTGACTGGGCTTAGACAGTGAGATTCCATTTGGCTTAAGGGTCCCAAAACTTCTTTCGGAAGTGAATTTGGACCTTGTTTGTCCATTTGAGGGAGCAAAGACTGAATTCAGACTTTTTCACGTAAATTGACCAACATCCGAGGGAAGTGCAGTTCCAGATTAGCAGACCTAATCCAGAACATCAGCAGTGTTTTAATGGCTATTTCCCGCACAGGAGCAATAGGCATTACATGAATGATTACCCGCAACTACATTATATGAACATCAACATATAGAATGACAAGAGAAGGAAGTACACAGTACATAGGCCCAGAACACCTCTTGCTTCATTCATGTATAATCCAGACACAGAGTTACAACAGTAGATGCCATGAATATCATAGAGATAGGTTAAGTTACATCAAAAGACAGGTATGCCGCTCCATATACAAGCGCTGCTCCATCGCAAAACGGGAACGGTGCACACACTCCTGCACCATGATATCCTGTGAAGAACTATCGCTACGGCCGCCGCATACCGCATACCTCTAATCCGCAGTGTCCAGACCTCCTCAGGACCGCAGGACCGCATGTGCGGCTAACGCCTTAACACCTGGCACGCATGGTGGATTGCGCGAACCCACAGTCAGCCCCTCCGGTTGGAAGGTTCCGGTGGTTGCTATGCACCCTGCTCTTGTGAAGAGGAAATATCAATATAGCCAAAGCCTCTAAAATCTGCAGTATGTGCCCGATAGACCTCATCCAAAAGACGTGGATCTATCTCAATATATTCTAGTGGAGTAGTTACCATATCCACTGTTGCCATCTTCAGAAATTATATGCCCCAATAATCTGCCCCACTGCGAACAGCAAATGCACACTTTAAAGGATTCAAACTGAATTTCACCTCTCTGCATTTCATAAAGCATAACCGTAATTGCTTCAAATGCTCCAATTGCGCTCCAAAAACACTGAGATCATCCAGAAAAATTCTCATAAAATCTGTCAAATAAGGACCAAAAATTTGAAACATATCCCTTTGAAAAGTGGAAGGTGCATTCCGTAATCCAAACCACATCACTGTGCACGCAAACACACCCCATGCGGTAATAAAAGTTGTTTTTGGCTGATCCCGCAATGCCATTCGGATTTGATTACATCCACTAAATCCATCCAAAAAAGTATACATCTCATGTCCTACTACATCATCCAAAATGGAATGCAAAAATGGAAGAGGAAAAGGATCTGGAACAGTAGATGCATTCAATTTCCTGTAAGCCACACAAATTTGGATTTGCTTATTTTTCTTTGGTACTACCACAATTGGAGAAATCCACTCCGGATTATCAATAGGGGTAATAAAACCCACTTCCAACGGGCGATCAATTTCCATCTTAACTTGCTTTGCCACATTCGGATTCATCCTGTATGAGTGTTGCTTCACTGGCACCGCATCCGGTTTCAGATTGATCGTATGCTGATAAAACTTAGGATCCAATCCCTGCATATCCGCATATTCCCATGCGAAAACATCCTTAAACTCTGTCAGTAACTTGATCAAATCATCTCTAAAACTTGCCTCCAACTGCTTATTAATGTATATAGGCTTCGACTCCGCTTGCTCCCCAAGAAAAACCTTCTCTAATTCATCTTCTTTAACCCTTGTAATTTTTCCCATTTGCGCCTCAAACACTCGTTCTTGTTGAATCACGTCCTCCAATGATTCAGGACTTGGAAGCACCTATTGTTGCTCCCCTATTCCTACTGGAGTTCCTGAAACCCCCACCGAATTCCCTTTCAGAATCAGAGAAATATCCGCAAGATATAAAGAAACCAAATCCGGATTAGCTTTGACAAATTGTTCCTCTTCATCCTCTTCTAAACCTTCCACCATATTGACTATTTCTGCTATCACCGGCCATGTTGCCTGAACTGGCTGTCTGCATGTTCCCAACATCATACACACTTTTCTTCTACCCTTCTTTACTGTAAGCATATTTAACACCATTTTAGATGAAATGGAAAAATCCCACAACTTTGGGACTAATTTCAACGCCTATGGATTCCTATTTCCCATTAAATTTGGAAAAATTTTCATTTAATTTGGGAATGTGACAAAGAGATAGATTCTCAAGAAAATGATGGTGTTGAGAAACACCTTTTAAAATTTTTATTTTTATGTGGGTGTTTCAAAACACTTCATAAAAGAGATAGATTCTCAAGAAAATGGTGGTGTTGAGAAACACCTTTTAAAATTTTTATTTTTATGTGGGTGTTTCAAAACACTTCATAAAAGAGATAGATTCCCAAGAAAATGGTGGTGTTGAGAAACACCTTTTAGAATTTTTATTTTTATGTGGGTGTTTAAAAAGACTTCATAAAATCATACATAAGCTGGGGAAATAAAACAATGAGCAAGATATTAAAATGCTATTCAATTTCTCCTATTAAGCTAGCCTGTGCCTTCTCCATGACATTTGATGGGATCTTGATTGTTTTCGCAATTCTTCCACCCCTTGGAGTCCATGACCATACAATTGTATCAACACACTCCCAGCGCTTTGGGTCAGCAAGATTGCAGCACCAACTCTTTTTCCAACAATCCTCATACTGTTCTTGGATTGTGGGATTTCGTTTTCGATGTTTTGGTGCCCAATACTGAATCAGAACTTTTTGTAGTTAGGAGATGATTTGTCTACATCAACGTTTGACTCTGCCACTCCTAGCCATATCGGATATTCAGGATCTGCGGGTCTCACAAGAACAAGATCCTCTTTTCTTACATCAATTTGAGGCCTAAAGGCCTCTTGTGGCCTTGCACTTTGAGGACCAACATAGTGATCATTCAATTCTTCATATCCTTGAAACTCATCTTTGTCTTCCTCTATCTCTTGCATTCAATGACTCCCTATAGTCTTTGGCCAAAATGTTGTATATTCACCAATGTGTTTATTGGTTGGTTGTTCAAGCTCATTGATTATGTTTTGCCAATAAGTGATAACAGGCTCCATATATTTTGTGGAGTCATGGTCCTTTCCCTTTAATAGAGAACATCTTTTCCAAAAGTCAAGATATGATTTAATCCCTTGAATAACAAGTGAACTATCTCTCACATAGTCTGCTATAGGCACCACATCTGGACAGCCTGTTGGTAATTTTGGTTTTCCCTGGTCATCTTTTTTCCACAACTCAATTCTTGACTCCTTTGGCATCCAATCGGGTGATTTGGGATGAATTTTTTACTGCATTACTGGGACTTCACCTTGCATATAGAAACGAAATTGAAGTGGCTTAGAGTGTCCGACTAGAGCATCTTGTCCGTCACACATGTACCCTTGCACAAAGGATTTAAAGTCGGGAACTTGTGTCATCAAAAATGGTGCTGGAGCTGAGCTTTCACATTTTTGAAAATGTTCCATCAGATGTGGAAAAGTGAATGTCATTCCTGTTCGCAATCTTTCTGAGAACCTACTAAACATTGCATCTATGTCCTCATGTGTATGACCCACCATTAAGAATCCCAAATGCACGGTTTTGAAAAGTCCTTTTGCTACTAACAAGGATAAGTATGCAAACAAATATCGATTTTTATTCTCTCCTGCACAATTATCTAGCTGTAGCAAAAGATTCTCAGGCAATTTTTGAAATACAGGAGTGGATATGGTATCCACAACACATTGAGAGGAAGTTGATTGTATGTGTACAATCTCTTCATTACTTCCTTGGATGGACAACGGTGGTGTCATTGTTGATGAATTCCTCTCACGCTCTTGCTTCATTTTGTTTTGGAGGTCTAGAGCTCTCCTTGAGTTCAATGCATTGAATAACATTACATTGCTGCGTGGCATACCGTCATGGCATAAATCTCCTAGTCCATGGTTTTCTGTTCTTTCCAGATTCTGTAAGCATAATGCAAGGGAACCAATTGTAGCATTGGGATCTGAAGGCCATAGACCATTAAGTGAGAAGTGACCATACATTCCATGACCATGTCCATGTGTTATCATACCGGTTAATGATACTTGCAATTGATATGCATTTGCATAATCTTTTGAGTTTACACGCAACCTAGGTATTGCTGTCTTTTTTTGATCCATTTTATCATGTATAATGCATAAATACTTATCCTTTTGCAATTGGGAGAACTTACGCCAGGTGTAGTACACATTCCTACAACTTTGTTGTTGCAACATGTGAATTCGACGTTCATCCTTCAAACGTGCAATCATCTCGTCATCCTTTGTTAACTCTAATTGAGACTTTATCCGACTACACACAACACATTTGGAGAACTCACTTGTTTTTGACAATGTCACATTAGCAAACTCTGTATTCCAAATCCTATTGAATGTCGTGCTAGACATTGGCTTGAGACTCATACTGTCAAGTGTTTTATTGACATCATGTAAAATGTCTACTTGCTTGTACGTGTTTGGTATTGCAAGCAAAGTCTCCCTAGTACCATCTTCCATGGTTCTACTCTTATGTGGCATTCTCTCCGAGTTTTCATCAACAAAAGAGCGCATCAATGCCCTTCCCATTTCTGTATGGTCTCTTCCTTTTCTCATGACACCATCATTACCATGCACTGAGCGTCTAACCCCATTCTCAAAATGTTCACGGTAACGATAAAATGAAGTTTTTGGAATGCCATGAATTTCGTACCAAGCTCTACTGCAAACCTCAGTGCCATTAAAAGAAAACACATAGCATGTATTTGTAGTTGTTTTGTTCTCACGCCATGCAGTCAACATTGTATCATACACATAGTTTGTTCTATTTTGCAAACTCTGTCCCCAAAATTCATTGCGCATAGCCATGACCTTATCTCAATTGGCATATTGACAACACCTTTTGGAACAACAATCTATGGTTGAAACAAGCTGGACAGATGCTAGAGATGCGTGATTCGATCTCTTAGAAGCTTTCACTGACATTTTTGGCTTCCTATTTACAAAGCAATATTTCCGCTTTTTTGAAATAGGCTCTACCAAATAAGCTGATTCAATGCATGTGTCTTGTAACGCATGCATAGCATGTAGATCCTCATAGAATAACAATTCTTTTCCATCCATAGTTGTCACTCTCTTGATAGGCCAACAAACTAGATTAATGCTGCATACACTAGCTTCTGCAGAAATAGTAGCCTCATCTGCATAGGATGTTTCGATACCAATACCAATGGTATCTTCACCTAGCTCACCAAAGTTTACAGAGTCAAACGGACACACATACATGACAACCCCTTCGGCTACTACATGTGTTTTGCTTTCATCCCAAAGCTGAACCCTCTTATCCTTCCAAACCTCTCTGTACCTCATTCCATTACATTGTGCATCCAATGCTCCTTCTCTTTTGTTAGCCTTATGCATAGAAGCCCCTTTGTACTACATCTCATTTATATGTTGCAACAACCCACTACTCCATTTCACAATACTATGAAAAGCATCTCCCACTGTCAATGCATCCATTGTTGGAAAAGGGATGAGTGCTTTCTTTTCAAAACACAAATCAACTGACACCGATACATTGCCTTCCCCAATAAGCATGCCAGAACAATATGCACTTGGATTTATTTCAAATACAGTCCCAATGGCAACCTTTTGTGTCGCTACAAACATGCACACTCTATCACCATGATTGAAATTAGCCATACCTGCAAGAAGATTTTCAAGAATAATTGTTAAACAAACCGCTTGCAGAGTATATTGATTTACGTAGCATAAAGCATAACAAGTATGTATGTGGGTGTTTCATGACAAGCACCCTGTGGCCTTAAGGTCATAGGGTTCCCTCTATGCTACTAAGAATCTCTTTGTGCTCTATGCTCTATGCTCTATCGTCTATGCTCTATGATCTATATTGACTTCCTATGGCCTCTAGACCACAAGGCGCCCTCATTGTTTCCAAAAAACCCTCATTGTTTTGCTATGGCCCCAGGGCCATAGCTCTCTATGCCGGTATAAAGCATATTTGCTCTATATTAGCTCCCTAAGGCCTGAAGGCCATAGGGTTGTCCTCAAGATCACCTCACGGAGTTTCATGTCAAGTATATATACATCCTATGGCACCCCATGACCCTAGGGCCATAAGATCTCCAAACGGAACATACGGCAATCTATGGCCCTTGAGCTTATACATTGCAACCCCATGGCCCTAGGGCCATAGGATTGGCATATGAAACATACGGCAATGTATGGCCCTTGAGCTTATACATTGCAACCCCATGACCCTAGGGCTATAGGATTTCCAATGGAACATAAGGCAACGTATGGCCCTTGAGCTTATACATTGACACCCTATGGCCCTAGGGCCACAAGACTTCAAAACATACAAGAAGACAACCTATGGCCCTAAGGCCAAGGGTGTGAGCATTGACACCCTATGGCCCTAGGGCCACAAGACTTCAAAACATACAAAAAGACAACCTATGGCCAAGATGTCAAAGGTGGCCAAGATATCAATGCAGCCCCATGGCCCTAGGGCCATAGGATCTCTATATGGAACATGCGGCCTTGAGCTTATACATTTCCACCCTATGGCCCTAGGGCCACAAGATCTCACAACATACAATAAGAGAACCTAAGGTCCCCAAGCTCAAGGGTGCAAGTGTAAGGGTGGCCAAGATATCAATGCAGCCCCATGGCCCTAGGGCCATAGGATCTCTATATGGGACATGTGGCACCCTATGGACCTTGAGCTTATACATTGCCACCCCATTATCCTAGGGCCATAGGATTTCCAAATGGAACATGGGTAATGTATGGCCCTTGAGCTTATACATTGCCACCCCATTACCCAAGGGCCATAGGATTTCCGAATGGAACATAGGCAATGTATGGCCATTGAGCTTATACATTGCCACCCCATGGCCCTAGGGCCGTAGGATCTCCATATGGGACATGTGGCACGCTATGGCCCTTGAGCTTACATATTGCCACCCCATGACCCTAGGGCCATAGGATCTCCAGCTAGAAAGTAGGGCAACGTATGGCTCTTGAGCTTATACATTGTCGTGGACCTAGGGCCATAGGATCTCCAACTGGAACATAAGGCTATGTATTGGAGCTTATCCATTGTTGCCCCTAAACCCTAGGGCCATAGGATTTCCAAATGGAATATAGGGCAACTTATGGCTCTTGAGCTTATACATTGCCACCTTATGGCCCTAGGTCCACAAGCTTTCACATTGCCACCGTAGGGCCACAAGGATCTCACAAGATAGAAGAAGAAAACCCTAGGACATAGGATTTTCACGCTTTGATCCTTGACCTCTAACATTGTCGTCCTATGGTGTGAGCCTAGGGGTGGCTGAGGTGTCTTCATAATAATTTCGGCCATTCAAGGGATATCCGCAAGTGGCATAAATTTAAAAAATAATTTTAAAAAAAATTACTCTACGACAAACTTTGTCATAATGGTTTTTCAAATACACTTATTGATATCGGACAAAAAAATAGCGCACAATTTTCGGGATAATTTTTTTAAAATTTAGCTATTTTTAGTGTATTTTTTACTATGCAGATTTTGATTCCGGAGTCAAATTTTGCTTCATCTGTAAAACTGTAGACTGTAGAACTATAAAACAGAAAAATCTCTAATTAGAGATCTAAAACTGTAATACAGAATACTCTAATTAGAGACCTAAAAATATAAAACAGAAGACACTAATTAGGGACCTAAATTTGTAAAACGAAAAACTCTTATTAGGGATTTAAATCTGTAAAACAGAAAACTCCTCATAAGTGACCTAATACTGTAAAATTGTAAAACTCTAACTGCAAAAATCTCTAATTACAAAAACAATTATAAACCTGCAAATACAAAAGACAATAACTACACAAAATGCTGAAACTATGGATACCTGTAATTGGGTTGTGGGGAGTTGGGCACACGTTGTAAGAGGACGAGTAGAGCGTGCTGTTGTATGAGGATGGATAAGGGTTCAGTTGCAAGAGGATGGGAAAAAAAAAGAGGCAAAAAGGTGGGAAAGAAAGTGTACACTATATGTGTTTGTAAGATATGGTGTAATATAGTTTCTTTAAATTCATTTGTAGTCACTAAAATAAAACTAGACATCAAATCTTTAGAAGGGTAGACAGGGTGTGCCTACATAGGGTTTCACCTCATACTAAAGAGTAACATATGGCCCTAAGGCACCCAATGACCATAAGGCCATAGGGTGGTCTCACATCGTACTACAGGGTGACCAATGTCCCATCTGGCCATAGGGTGCCAATGTACAATCTCAAGGGTCATAGGGTTCCCTATGTCCCTATTGAAGATCCTATGGCCATAGGGCCATAGGATCTCCAAAACGTATATATGGCACTATGGCCATAGGATCACATGGTTCTCTATGTCCAATCTAGAGACCTTGTGGCCCAAGGGCCTTAGGGTGGCAATGTACAATCTCAAGGGCCATAGGGTTCCCTATGTTCCTTTTGTACATAGGGTGGCACTAGGGCCATAGAATCTCCAAAAGCAACATAAAGAACCCAGGGCCATAGGATCAAAGGGTGACCTATTGGAGACCTTGTGGCCCAAGGGCTATAGTGTGGGAATGTACAATCTCAAGGGCTATAGGCTTCCCTATGTTCCTTTTGGAGATCCTATGGTCCTCGGGCCATAGGATCTCCAAAATGAACATATGGCCCTACGGACATAGGATCACAGGGTTCCCTATGTTCCTTTTGGAGATCCTATGGTCCTCGGGCCATAGGATCTCCAAAATGAACATATGGCCCTATGGATGTAGGATCACAGGCTTCCCTATGTTCCTTTTGGAGATCCTATGGTCCTCGGGCCATAGGATCTCCAAAAAGAACATATGGCCCTACGGACATAGGATCACAGGGTTCCCTATGTTCCTTTTGGAGATCCTATGGTCCTCGGGCCATAGGATCTCCAAAATGAACATATGGCCCTACGGACATAGGATCACAGGGTGCCCTATGTTCCTTTTGGAGATCCTATGGTCCTCGGGCCATAGGATCTCCAAAATGAACATATGGCCCTACCGACATAGGATCCTATCAAGAGACACAGTGGCCCAAGGGCCATAGGATGGCAATGTACAATCTCAAGGGCCATATGGTTCCATATGTTTCTTTTGAAGATCCTATGGCCCTAGCGCCATAGAATCTCCAAAAGGAACATAAGGAACCTATGGCCATAGGATCAAAAGGTGCCCTATGTTCCATATTGAGACCTTGCGGCCCAAGGGGCATAGGGTGTATTTGTACAATCTCAATGGCCATAGGGTTCCATATGTTTTTTTTGGAGATCCTATGGCCCTATATCCATAGGATCACAGGGTGCCCTATGTCCCATCTAGAGACCTTATGGCCCAAGGGCCATAGGGTGACAATCTACAATCTGAAGGGCCATAGGATTCCCTATGTTCCCTAGGGTCACAAGGTGCCCTATGTTCCATCCGAAGACCCTATGGCCCAAGTGCCATAGGGTGGCAATGTACAATCGAAAGGGCCATATGATTCCCTATGTTCCTTTTGGAGATCCTATGGCCCTAGAGCCCTAGGTGCATGGGGCTGCGATGGTGCCCGTTAATATGCACCATGGTGTACCCTATGTACGTAGGCCACCCTTGGGCCCTTGGATGCCCTCTGTCTCATCTAAAGACCTTGTGGTCCAAGGGCCATAGGGTGATAATCTACAATCTCAAGGGCCATAGGATTCCCTATGTTCCCTAGGGTCACAAGGTGCCCTACTTTCCATTTGAAACAATGAGGGCACCTTGTGGCCTTCGGGCCATAGGATCTCTATGTAGAGCATAGAGCAAAGAGCATAGAGAGATTCTTACTACCATAGAGGGAACCCTATGGCCTTCAGGCCACAGGGTGTCAATATAGAGATATCAGAGGTACTTACTAGCACAAAGGGGACCCTATGGCCTTCAGCCAACAAGGTCTCCTCAATATAAAGAAAATAGTATTTTTTACTGGCATAGAGAGCACCCTATGGACTTGGGTCCATAGGTTTCTTTAAAACATACAGGGCACCTTGTGTCCTTAGGGTCATAAGATGTGTAGAGCATAGAGAGGTTCTTACTAGAATACAGGGGACTCTATGGCCTGAAGGCCACAGGCTCCCAATATGGAGCATAGATCGGTTCTTACTAGCATAGAGAGACCAAATAGTGCTTTATACATGGGGCCATAAGGTGTCAAAACAATGAGGGTTTTTTCAAAACAATGAGGGCACCTTGTGGCCTTGGGGCCATAGGATGTCAATATAGAGCATAGAGCATAGAGCATAGTGCATAGAGAGCTTCTTACTACCATAGAGGGAACCCTATGGCTTTCAGGCCACAGGGTGTCAATATAGAGATAACAGAGGTTCTTACTAGCATAGAGGGGACCCTATGGCCTTCAGCCCACAAGGTCTCCTCAATATAGAGAAAATAGTGTTTTGTACTAGCATAGAGAGCACCCTATGGACTAGGGTCCATAGGTTGCCAAAAAACTGTCATGAATGGTTTCTTTAAAACATACAGGGCACCTTGTGCCCTTAGGGTCATAAGATGTGTAGAGCATAGAGAGGTTCTTACTAGAATACAGGGAACTCTATGGGCTAAAGGCCATAGGGTCCCAATATGGAGCATAGATCAGTTCTTGCTAGCATAGAGAGACCAAATAGTGCTTTATACCTGGGAGCATAATTTGCCAAAACAATGAGGGTTTTTACAAAACTATGAGGGCACCTTGTGGCCTTGGGGCCATAGGATGTCAATATAGAGCATAGAGCATAGAGCATAGAGAGCTTCTTATTGTCATAGAGGGAACCCTATGGCCTTCACGCCACAGGGTGTCAACGTAGAGAAAACAGAGGTTCTTACTAGCATAGAGGGGACCCTATGGCCTTCAGCCCACAAGGTCTTCTCAATGGCATAGAGAGAATCCTATGGCCCTGGGTCCATAGGTTGCCAAAAAACCCTCATGAAGGGTTTCTTCAAAACATATAGGATGTGTAGAACATAGAGAGTTACTTACTAGCATAGGGGGGACCCTATGGCCTTCAGTCCATAGGGTGCCAATATGGAGCATAGATCGGTTCTTACTAACATAGAGAGACCAAATAGTGCTTTATACATGTGGCCATAGGGTTCCAAAACAACAATGAGGGTTTTTTCAAAACAATGAGGGCACCTTGTGGCCTTGGGGCCATAGGATGTCAATATAGAGCATAGAGCATAGAGCATAGAGAGCTTCTTACTAGCATACAAGGAACCCTATGGCCTTCAGGCCACAGGGTGTCAACGTAGAGAAAATAGAGGTTCTCACTAGCATAGAGGGGAACCTATGGCCTTCAGCCCACAAAGTCTCCTCAATATAGAGCAAATAGTGTTTTTACTAGCATAGAGAGCACCCTATGGCCGTGGGTCCATAGGTTGCCAAAAAACCATCATGAAGGGTTTCTTAAAAACATAGAGGGCACCTTGTGCCCTTGGGGTCATAGTATGTGTAGAGCATAGAGAGGTTCTTACTAACATACAGGGGACCCTATGGCCTTCAGGCCAAAGGGTGCCAATATAGAGAATAGATCGGTTCTTACTAGCACAGAGCGGACCCTATGGCCTTCAGGCCAAAGGGTGCCAATATAGAACAAAGATCAGTTCTTACTAGCATAGAAAGACCAAATAGTGCTTTATACCTGGGGCCATAGGGTACCAAAACAATGAGGGTTGTTCAATGGCATAGATAAACACCCTATGGCCCTAGGTCCATAGGTTGCCAAAAAACCCTCCTGAAGGGTTTCTTCAAAACATAGAGGGCAACTTGTGTCCTTGGGATCATCGGATGTGTAGAGCATAGAGAGGTTCTTACTAGCATACAGGGGACCCTATGGCCTTCAGGCCATAGGATGCCAATATAGAGCATAGATGGTTCTTACTAGCAAAGATCGGACCCTATGGCCTTCAGGCCAAAGGGTGCCAATATAGAGCATGGAGCGGCTCTTACTAGAATATAGGGGACCATATGGCTTTCAAGTCACATACTGCCAATATAGAGAAAATAGTGTTTTTACTAGCATATAGAACATCCTGACCTAGGGGGATTGGTTGTCAAAAATCCATCATAGAAGGGTTCCTATGGCCTTCAGCCCACAAGGTCTTCTCAATATAGAGCGAATAGTATTTTTCATTGGCATACAGAGCACCCTTGGGGCCCTTGAGGCCAACCCTATGGCCTTCAGGCCTTAGGGAGCTAATATAGAGCATGGTGCTTTCTATCGGCATAGAGAGCTATGGCCCTAGGGCCATAGAAAAACAATGAGGTGTTTTTGGAAATGATGAGGGCACCTTGTGGTCTTGGGGCCATAGGAATTCAATATAGATCATAGAGCATAGACGATAGAGCATAGAGCACAAAGAGATTCTTAGTACCATTGTTAGCAGTGGCTAACAGTTGCACCAATTATGCACCAAGTTGTGGATATGCTATGGATGTACACAATATTTACTTTTCATTGTATAGGGCTTGGGCTCATTTAGGAGTTCAAAAGTTGTATGAGTCTAGGCTAGAGAGCTCACTTTATCCCATAGTTGAAGGGTTTGAGGCCCAAAACTATAAAAGATCCCTATGCTTAATGAGAGGTCATTCTTGAGTGGTCTTTTGAGAACTCTCTCTCTAGAGGAGGTCTTGATGGCCTAGCCTTTGAGCTTAATGCCCATGCTTAGAAGGCTAGTGCTAATCACATGTAATTAGTGTAATCCTCTCTTAATTAATCTAGTCTTCATTATGTTGTCAATCATGTTTATCTACTTTCCTTCATTGTTTTGAAGTGTTGATCTTCTCTAATCTAACTCTTACTTATGCTAAGCTATCCGATTAGTGGAGTCCTTATCTAACTCTCTCGATTAAGCGGAGTGGGCGTACTCGTGATTGAGGGATTAGAGTTGTCCTCTAATGGTGTGCTTGTGTGTGTGTAGGTTTAAGAAGCCTTGAGCTTAATTTGATTATGTGTGACTTGATTTGGACACCATGATTGGCATGGTTGGGGTGGCCGACTTGAATGCGATCCTGTGTGCTTAATCGTCAATGCATGTAATTAGAGTTGTGCTTGAGAGATTCCAAGATTAGTGTGTTTCACTTCGTTGCTTGATGTGTGTAGATGATTGCTTGAATTGATGCTTGATGTGCGATTAGCATTAGTTGTTTGGGATGATTTCTAATTGCATTGGAGGATGCACGCTCTTGAATCCTCTCAATCTTTGCATCCGATGACGCTCTCGCACATTCTTTGTGTGATGCCTCCAAGCCCTAGCCGGGTCATGCTCTCTCTCTCCGGATTGATAGATTTGTGAGAGATTGCCTATGCTATGGCGAGCCTCCAACATTGGCGCCTCTGCCGGGGATGGGTTGCCTACGCTAGTGGAGTTGAGGTTGCAAAAGATAAGAGTAATTTGATTACCGATTTCTTTTAATTAGGTAGGATTTGATTTTTGTGTAGTGTAATTAGGTTTAATTAGATGTGTATAGAGTCATTTCACCCCAAAAACCCCTAAATTCTCTTTTGATTTTGCTAATTTTTCACTAACCTTCACTAATTTTGCATCCCATTCATGCTAATTTCGTGCTAATTGTACTAATTCCATGCTAATTTCATGCTAATTGTGCTAACCTAACCACTAATTTTGATTTGGAATGTATGCTAAATCCCCTTAATTGAGGAGGATCATCACTCTTAATTGCTCTAATCTATGCCTAATCATGTGATTGAGTGTTGATTTTGGTCAATTTTTTGATCAATTTTGGACCAAATCGGAGTTGCACACATGTATGTGCAAGATGGAATCGTCGCGTGGAGCAAGGATTAGCTTGGATGCAATCAATTGTAAGTGGGTTGATCTACTCCTTTCAATTTTTGATCGATTAAGTTGATCCCATTGAGTTGCTAAGTCATTCCTAAAATTAGGTGTGTGTGCCTAATTGATGGAATTTATGCCTAATTTGATGAAATTGGAATCAAATTGAACACCTAAATGCTTGTAGATTGATAATTTTGCAAGAAATGTGTGTGCAAGCATTAGGGATTGGCCTAATTTCGTTACTAATTGAGCAAAAAAAAAAATTGGATTTGTGGACCTAATTTTTGTGTGTGTGCAATGCTAAATTGAGTTAAAATTTGATCAATTTTTGATTAAAATTGAGTTAATTTAGCATGTATATACTCATGTATGGGTGATCAAGTGTGCAATTGATGAAATGAAATGAGTGTTTAATGAAATTTTTGCACAAATCGACGGTCTAAATTTAGGTGTGTGTGCCTAATTAATGGCCAATTATGCTTAAATTGGGGATGAATAATTGGTATTTTACCAATTATGATGATTAATTTGGCCTAGAAGATTGGTTTGTATTTGATTGATTGACTTTGGATGATTCAATTGATACCCAATTGAAAATGATTAATCTACATTACCATTGTGATGTGAATGCCAATCCGATTGGATATGGCAAAAAAAAAAATTCCTTACATATTGCATTTGCAATTGCCATAATCACGTGTGTCTAGCCATAAAAACCAAAAATGACAAATCCGATAAGGTTTGGATGATTAGGGCTTTGAAATATGAGCAACTTATGTTGCAATGATTGAGAATCGGATAAGATTGGCCTAGTGTTCGATCACCTCGTAGATGTGTATGCATTTTCAATTGATGGATTTGAGAACGACATTGTGCATAAAATTATTTTCAATCCAAAGTATATGTCCAGGTAATCCTCAATTGGGGGCAATGTGAAGGAAAATCGGATTATTGGTGCACAAAGTAATGAGAATGTTTGAAATTTTGATAAAGAATGGGCTTTAACTCTCATTATGTTGCTTCAAAGAATGAAATGTGTGCAAATAAATGTGAAATTTGGATAGAGGGATAGCTTAAAGGGGAATTACGCTTAAATTGGGTATGCAAAAAAGATGTTCACGAGACATTGTGGAATTTGAAAGAGGATTGCAATATTATTTTTGTGAGGTACTTCTTCCGAAGGTAGCTATGCACACACCGAGTTGAAACACGAATGCGCACTAGATCCATGGAGATCTCTTTTGAATTAAACTTTTGCTCCATGAAAACATCTCTTGATAGGATTTTTTTCAAAAAAAAATAAAAAGAAAAAAAAACAAAGGCTGCACTGTCGAGCCCTATATTGGTGCAAGACAAAATGACCAAACTTGTCGAGTAGCGCAATACACAGACACACACACGATGAATCAACTCGCTTACTGCTGGCTTTCGCTAGCAAACAAACACACACACACAAAAGCTGCCAATACAGCTCAGCATTCTGCCGCTGGCCTGACCCACTCACTCACACACATGCATCCACGTGCTTGAGGCTTGGCGTTTTTTCCACACATACATACACACTCAGCCCCGAACTCCTGACTGCTAGGATGCGCGCTGGCTTCGTCCACACACACTTATGACTCCTGCTGGGAATCTTCACAAACACACACACCCTTGATTTGCGCTGCCATTTGCAGCTTGCTGACGTGATTCACCGAAGTTGATATTTCCCACTGGGCCCTATGCTACTTGTACTACGTCAGCCGTAGTCTATTTTTTTGCACAATCCCCTGGCCCGTGCTTCCATTGTGGATTCAGACTCTCGGGGCACTCTTTGCCTCGCGTCGGTGCCCACACCTTTGCTTATTTTGCTGCAAGTCGACTGAGTCCGCAGCCTGGTTGCAGCTCGGCCAATACTCTTGCAGCTCTGTACAGAGCCATGGCTTCTCACACACAGCTTCTCACACACCCTCAAACTGGGACTTGCACCGCTGGACCTACTGGCTATCTCCTTCTCAGCCCTCAGCATTGCGGCAAGCTATCCTGACTTACAAGTCTCCTGCCGCACAACACCCGCTCTTTGTATTTGATGCATGAGTTCACAGCTCACGTCAGTTCACAGCGCGCGTTGCTGACCGAGGGCTGCCAATTGTGGCTCTCAGAAGACACATACACACACAAGGGCCGGGCCTCTGGCTCCTGAAAACGCTGCAGCCCTTGCTTTCACGCACACACACACCATCACGCACACACAATGGTTGGGAACCCGCGGGGCCATCCTACCTGGCTTGACCCGCCACGAGAAACACACACACACACACACACACACACACACACACAATGCATCTCAATTCTTGCTACTGACAGTGTCATTCACGGTTCAACATTACTTTCTTGAGCGACCAGCGAGACAACAATAATAAGAGAAAAAAATAAATAAATCATGGGAAGAGGTGGTTCCCACCCTCTCGCTGATCGAAACTGGGATATCTAGGGCTTAACTTTGAACCGCAGGTGTCATCTAAGCAAGGGTAATAATTAAAAAAAAAAGGAACACATTTTCAATGAGGTTTTCAACACACTTTTAAAAAAAAGAGCTTCAATTAAGCAATGATTCACAGAAAGTTGAGCGTCGTGGAAAGAGCCTCCGTGTATTGTAAAGATTGGGCTAGGAAGAGCCAATTCATTGTTTCTTTTATCGAAGGTTGCAATCATCTCTGTCCTTCTATTTGATTGAGCTAGTGGTTAGCCAACCTTTGTATATTTAAAGAGGGTTTTAAAACTAATATTTTCACTATGGTTGACTCTCTATTTTGCTAGTATGGCCTACTTGCTACGTGAGAGCATGGGATCATAAACTTTGTGCATCCACTGTCTGTCAAAATGAGTTCTTTTGAATGGATTTCACTAAACCCTTGAAACTTATGCAATTATAGTGCTACGAAGAATTTTTTACCCTTGCACTAATGATGGAGTTTTTGTTGGACAAAAATCCAACATCGGGTTTTGATCGATGAAATAAGTTCAAAATTCACTCTCTCTCTTATGCTTTGTATGCCATAATTGTCGTATGAGAGCTAGGATGTGGACAACGGTTGTGTTTGTGATGATTGTGTAATCATTTCCATGCATACATGAACTTGCATTGCACCAAATTTTTGGCTTGTGCATGGTTTGATGCTTGAGTTCATTGGAATCTTCATTGCTTTGCATGAACAAATCCTTTTGGCAAGCATACGAGCTTTATGTTAGAGCTACATTGATGATGCATTCATGTTTGATGGAGATTGTGCATTGAAAGTTTGGGTTCGGCATTGCTTGATACTTTTTTAGTGCTTAAGATGTATGCAAAAATCATGGCATAGCACTAAATTGGGTTTCTTGAATGACCATGAGAGGATAGTAAAATTCTAAGCTTGTGATTGATCATTCTTCTAGTGCTTGGCTTGATTGAAATTCTCATTTGCACTAAAATAACAAGCTCTATTTGACATACATGTGAGCTTCATGTGAGAGTTGCACTAAATAATGAGTTGTGCTTGCTTGGTCATACTTTGTGCTTAAAATTAACATTGCTTGTGTATTTTTAATGCTTGAATTGAATGAGAAATTATTTGAAAGCATTAAAATTGCGCTTGTTTTGATGGACAAGAGTGTGCGTAAAAATTTGAACTTGGCTTTGTGCTTTTTTAGTGCTTGTATTGGATGTTCAAAAGCTAAAGAGCACTAATGATTTGAGTCTTTTGTGAAGAGATGTGGCAGATGTGTGATTCCAAATGATCCAAGAAGGATCATCATTGCAAAATTTGCAAAATTTGGCTAATTAGAGCCATTCCATGTTTGGATTAAAGTTGTAATGCTAACTCATAGCTTGGTCTAAAAAATGCAAAATTTTTCATTTTGAGCTAGTATTTAGCCAATGAGCTTTTAAGTGCATAATTTGGCTAGTGAGAGCCATTCATTTTCATTTCATCAAGTTGCAGTCATCTCTAGCTTATTGATTGCTCTAAAAAATTGAAAATTTCATGTGAGTCAATTATTAGCCAACTTTTTGAAAAGATTTAAATTGTAAAATTCGGCTTTAAAGAGCCACATCACTTCATCAAAGTTGTATTATTTTCAGCTTTTGGCTTGTTCTTAACTCCATATTTCATTGAGCTAGAAGATAATCAACTTTGTATCATGCATGAGAGATGGTTGAAATTGCACTATTTGCTTATGTAGAAGCTCATTTTATCTCTCATGGTTGATGTGTATGAATAGATTTGCTACTTTAGAGCATCATGTGCATAACCAAAGGCATTTTTTTTCCCTTGGGTTTTTTTCCCTTTGGCAAATTCGGGTATATTGCAAGACCCTAGCTTTAGGTTTTCATTAAAGATTTTTGTGTGGTTTTCAATAATTGGTTTTTGGAGCTTGTGTTTACACTTAGCTTCAAAAGGCTTCTTTTTTCAAATAAAATAGATCAAGAGACTTCTCTACACAAAGGATGCTTGCTCACGGATGCTCAAAGAGCATGAATAGGTGTAATCCTTCCATGATTTTGCTCTTTGTTCATCTCTCCATTCTCTTGCTTGGTTTAAGTGAAATTTTGCTTCTAAGCTATGGTTTTTCATGTTAGAAGGCTAGGCATCGTAAAGTTTCAACACCCTACTTTGTGAAAATTAAGTCACAAAAAATTAGGTTTTATGTATGTAAATCATAGGTAATTAGCCTTGACCTTAGGATAATGTAGGTTCATTTCTTGCTAGTCCTAGATACTTAGTGATAGTCTTAATATCCCATTAACTTTTGTCATGACCTAGGGCTATGATTAGGCTTTAATCTTTTTTAGTCCAATTTCCATAAACATCTCATAAAGGAAGCAATAAAAATGTGCTAAAAAAATGAACCATGAAGCAAAGAAGTGTCCAAAAAAGTAGCAAAAATGCTACTAAGACACATGAAAATAAAAATTCTATGTTATGATGTGTCTTTGTGAGGCCTAGCGCCTTATTGACACTTGGTAGGCGAGGGGAATCACTTTGGCTCGCTTGGTCAAAGCCCAAAACCGATGCCCTGGGTTGATAGGGGTTAGCCGTCGCCTTGGTAAGCTAGTAGGCTTTTGGAACACCTTCTTGAGGGTTCAAGGAGCTGAGAGTCGCACCTAGACTTGCCTTGGGGTGGTAGCCTTGTGATTGTGCTTTAAATTTTCAATGAATGACTAAATCAAAAACTTCCATGAGCTTCAAAAAGCTTTGACAATGTACTAATAGATTAGGAGCTTTTTTATAGCCCATAGACATGATAGACTTGAATGATTTATTAAGATTGTTCACATAGTTTTTAGGCTAGTAGGTTTATGAACTTGCATTAGCTTAGGGTCATAATTAATTGCTTGTGTTTCATGCATAAAACTGAAATTTCAAGTGGTTTAATCTTCACAATAGTTTGAGTATTTTTTTTTTGCTTTATATGTCTAGTTTTTGACTATGATTAACCCATCTTTTAGAAGCAAAAAATCACTTTGCATGATTGTTCATTTATGCTTCATGTTTTATTCATTATTGGTGGCCTTTGATGCTCATTACTTGTTCTTATGTTTTGCAGCTCAACATTTCTTCCTTGGACTTGCTTTATACCATGTCACCGTGTCTTGCTTCACTGGCACACGAGGACATGCGCCAAATTAGGAAGGGGGGAGTGTTAGCAGCGGCTAACGGTTGCACCAATTATGCACCAAGTTGTGGATATTCTATGGATGTACACAATATTTACTTTAGATTGTATAGGGCTTGGGCTCATTTAGGAGTTCCAAAGTTGTATGAGTCTAGGCTAGAGAGCTCACTTTATCCCATAGTTGAAGGGTTTGAGGCCCAAAACTATAAAAGAGCCCTATGCTTAATGAGAGGTCATTCTTGAGTGGTCTTTTGAGAACTCTCTCTCTAGAGGAGGTCTTGATGGCCTAGCCTTTGAGCTTAATGCCCATGCTTAGAAGGCTAGTGCTAATCACATGTAATTAGTGTAATCCTCTCTTAATTAATCTAGTCTTCATTATGTTGTCAATCATGTTTATCTACTTTCTTTCATTGTTTTGAAGTGTTGATCTTCTCTAATCTAACTCTTACTTATGCTAAGCTATCCGATTAGTGGAGTCCTTATCTAACTCTCTCGATTAAGCGGAGTGGGCGTACTCGTGATTGAGGGATTAGAGTTGTCCTCTAATGGTGTGCTTGTGTGTGTGTAGGTTTAAGAAGCCTTGAGCTTAATTTGATTATGTGTGACTTGATTTGGACACCATGATTGGCATGGTTGGGGTGGCCGACTTGAATGCGATCCTGTGTGCTTAATCGTCAATGCATGTAATTAGAGTTGTGCTTGAGAGATTCCAAGATTAGTGTGTTTCACTTCGTTGCTTGATGTGTGTAGATGATTGCTTGAATTGATGCTTGATGTGCGATTAGCATTAGTTGTTTGGGATGATTTCTAATTGCATTGGAGGATGCACGCTCTTGAATCCTCTCAATCTTTGCATCCGATGACGCTCTCGCACATTCTTTGTGTGATGCCTCCAAGCCCTAGCCGGGTCATGCTCTCTCTCTCCGGATTGATAGATTTGTGAGAGATTGCCTATGCTATGGCGAGCCTCCAACAAGCATAGAGGGAACCCTATGACCTTCAGGCCACAGGGTGCCATTATAGAGTAAACAGAGGTTCTTACTAGCATAGAGGGGACCCTATGGACTTCATCCCACAAGGTCTCCTCAATATAGATCAAATAGTGGTTTTTACTTGCATGGAGAGCACCATATGGCCCTGGGGTCATAGGTTACCCGAAAACCCTCATGAAGCGTTTCTTTAAAACATTGTGGCCACCTTGTGGCCTTGGGGCCATAGGATGCCAATGTAGAGCATAGAGAGGTTCTTACTAGCATGCAGGGGACCCTATGGACTTCACGCCACATGATGCCATATGTTGTTGGTGTAGAGGCTCTAAAGGGGTATTTAGGCCATTCAAGGAATACTTCTTTGAGGGTCCTCTAATGTCATAAGGGAACATGTGATCACACTACCATAGAGTGGCCTAGGGACACTTGTAGAACCATTTTGTTGGCACCCTTTGGACCTAGGACCACATGGTTTAACATAGAGGTGACTCTATGGCCCTAGGTCCATATGGATGTAATAATATCCATCTTGTCTAAATATATGTCATTCTTTTTACAGAAAATGTCTCAGAAGAGAAAGTCAAAGTCAGTTGATGCAACAGGCTCAACACCAAGTTCTTGGTATCTAGATTTTCACTTACCAAATGGTGGAAGTGATGAGAAAGTCCACTTGTTCTTTCAAGATAAAGAGCAATTGCCCTTCAAGGACTGTGGTATTGTCAAGGACATAAAGAAAGATTGTTCAGATCTTGAAATGTCTCCATGCCTTGGAGTAAAACTACTCAATGGTGACTCCTACTTGTTGGAGCCTGTGGCATTTGCTCAAAAATTGATGAAGGTTGATTATGAAGGAGTGACAATGACAAAAGCAGGGTGGGTGGAGCTTCAAGATGACACTCCAAGTGAGAACTTTATAGACTTATATATTGAGGGCTTTAAGAAATTCAATCAATATTTAGGTAAATTGAGCAGCACAAAGAAGAATAAGAAGCGAAATAATGAAGACACAGGTACAGTAAATCAATCTAAGACGCTCAAGGAGAGTCAGACTCCCTCACTTGGAGAAAATAGTGGAAATGTGGCGAAAGAAAATCTTTCAGTTATACCCTTACAGACTCAAGAAGCAGGAGATTCTAGTGGACTTGCAACCCTAACAGTTGGAACCCCCTCAGTGGCAGTGGTTGTGGACTCAGCATCCTTAGCTGTGTTGGACTCTATTATACAGCCCAAAGAAAAAGATCTTGATAAAGAAGTTGCCAAAACTTCTAAGAGTGGGCTAGATGGATACGTCGGAATTGACCACTATTTTAAATTTGGTGTACAATTTACCCAATTGATCCCAGTTGAGCAATGCAACCTTGCACCAGATGGCTATAGATGCAGACCATTGTCAGATGTATATGTGAAATATCTCTTGAAGCAATTTGCAGGGCACTCTAGGCCAGTCTCCAGTGCAGCAGACTTGATGCCGTATAACCCAATTACAAAAATGCCTTTACAAATAGCTGAAGTGCATGGAGACAAGCTATCAACATACCACTACTGGATTCTAGCTGGTCAGCATTCCATCATAGCGGCTAGAGCTTTTTTGCGTAACAACAGCACTAAGTATGCTTTGAGAAAAGAGTTCTACAAGTTTAGAATTGCAAGGATAGTGGTAGACGCTCTGAAAGAGGTTGCTGTTCGAATTTCTAGAATGGAGAACATGGAGAGAATAACAGCAATGAAACACCAGCCTTATGTGGAGGTCTTGAAGCATGGCCATAGTCAATGGCTTGCATATTCTAAACCAACAAAACCCAAGGCAGGTGTTCCTGTTGGTCATCCGAGTCGAGCAGGTTGGGATGTAAGTTCCACTTCCCTATGCTTGTTTTTGTTACAAATATGTCTTGAAATAAAGTTAATTTTCTTTTCTTTATTTTGAAGGCCTTTGTAAATGTGGCGAACATCGTGTTCAACCATAAATCATTTGCCAACAAAGAAGCACACATGGTCATGTACGATGATGAAATCTATGATCAGTGGATACACATCTTGGAGAAGCATCAGACATCAACTGCTCGTGGGCGACAACCAAGCATAACAACCTTTAGATGCCTAAATGGTTTAGAAGATAATGATGTCAAGCTACTACAACAAGAGCTGGCAGATGAGAAGATCTGCTTAGTGAAGCAACCAGGTCAAGAGGGCATGCTCGACCTCACTGCATGTGCAACGGTCTTAAAGAAGACCAGGGTTTTTGAGCCTCAAATGTTGATGGCATTTAAAGAGATAGATCCATCAGCAATAGCAGTTACTTCATGGGATCAATGTAAGTCTCATTATAACATTACAGATGAGATTTACAAATCTCTCTTCACGATTTGTACGCAATGGCTAAATCTCCTACTACAAAAAGGAAAGGAGAAAGAGCCAATTCCTGATATCACTAGGGGATATGTGCAGTGGATCATTGCACAAAAGAATGGGACTTCTAGTTTGGAATTCATTTTACCATGGACAATCAAGTGTGTTGGAAAGAATCTGGAAGGCATTGAGTTTCTCTGCAGTGAGAATAGCTCTAAAATTCGTGTTGGTGTTTGCATCATAGACACAACACACAAAAGTCTTACATCTAGTGGTTGGAGTGCTGCCCAATTTGGTAAAGTAATTGATGGAGTATGTGGGGTAGCACATCAACCATCATAGTTTTTAATTGCCGGCTTAGTCAAGTATCAACATGCCACTTCCCTAGAGAAGGCAATTTCTGAAAAAGCTAAATGGTATGAAATGCACGTTCTACCTTTGAGCTCCTTAATGGGATCAGAGACCATCCAAACATGTGCTCTTCGCGAAGTAATTTTTGGGGTTTGGGCATTTTTCAGTCAAGGAGAGCAGTACACCAACTACTCTAGTGTTAAAGAGTCATTGTTGAAGCCAATGCATACTCTCTACATCAATGACGACGAGTATGATGCTGTGACCACAGCCAAATCCTTTTTTGTACTTCGTGCAATCAAATGCATCTGTCTCAAAGAAGATGATCAAGTGATAGACATCTTCTCATTAGGCTATGGGACTAAAGAGGCACTACAACAACAGAGAAAGGTGATATCAGTTGCATGTAGTAGTGATCAAATGACGCAATTGGAATCTCTTTGCCATTCCATAGTGGAAGAAGACCTTGATCTTAGAAGGTGGGCAGGTGTGGATAACACAGAGAAAGTCAATGCCAAGGATTCAGAGGAAGAAGAAATTGAAGAACCATTGGATGCAAGTGCTGAGGCCATTCTAGAAATTCTACAGGAAACAGGTTAAGCTAGCTACCCATGATATTAGATTACTGATATTTAGATTATTATTGTTGTCATTTTATTTTATTTGTACCATCTCAAATCTACCCATGATGTTAAAAACATTGATGTTTGGCTCATTATTTTTCTCAGATTATTTTCTTTGAAAAAATGTGAACTTGTGAGTTTGAGTTTTTTCACAATAAATGAATTAGACTTAAGTGTATGATATTATATGGACATGTTTTGGTAAATAGAATTCTACATTTATATATGGTCATAAGATATATATTATGTAATACTTTAAAGTTAATTGATCATATGAGGTTTGGGAAGAATACACTATGACTTGAGGATCATAGAGTTCTTTGTAGACAAGACACCCTATGGCCCTAGGGCCATAGAATCCCCCAAAAGAAAATGGGATACCCTAAAACCTTACAGATGTAGGGTGATTACACTGAGTCTCTAAAAGGGCACATAAGCATCTGGGTTACTCTATAGCCTTAGGCCCATAGGGTGTCAACATAGAATCCCCCAAAAGAATTTGGATACCCTACAATCTTACGGATATAGGGTGATTATATAGAGTCTTTAAAAGGGTACATAAGCATTTGGGCTAGTCTACAGCCTTAAGGCCATAGGGTGTCAACACAGCTATCCTACAATCTTATGTATATAGAGAGATTACATAAAGTCTCCAAACGGGCACATGAGTATTTGGGATATTCTAGAAGGAAACATAAGTTATCCAAGAGAATTTGGGATACCCTAAGGCCTTAGGGCCATAGGGTGGTGACATAGAATCTCCACAGGGGCACTTAAATCACCCCATGGATACAAATCACCTAGCTCTTATGGACACATCTTATAAAACATCACATGACACCCTATAACCTTTAGACCATAGGTTGGTTATTCTAGGTCACCTAAAGACTCTTTAAGTGTTTCAAGAACATTTTTTGTTGGCCTTATATCTTGTGTCCATATCTAGGTGTCTATTGAGAATGAAATAAGCTAGAAAAAACTAAAAAGTATTTAGTCCTCAAAATTCCAAAATGAGAGTTTGAACAATTGATGTATGATCATTTTTTGTTGGGTGTAAGTCCTTCTATTGTGAATTGATGGTGTAAGCGTTTGAAATAATCATCTTTGTATTGCAACTAACTAGATTAAACATATTCGCTTTGAAATAATTATCTTTGTATTGAAACTAACTAGATTAAACATATATTCAATATTTTTTGTAAATGCCAATTGATTGCTTAGATAGTAAACATCGAGTATAAATGGTTATTGAAGAATTTGTCCTTTGGATTATGTGAAGATTTATTTCTTTGATTGTAACAAGATTTTATTCAAAGATATAAAGTGCGAGTATTTTGTTCCAAACTATGATTTTGTTTCTCTTCTAGATGATGCAGAGAATTGGAATTTATATCTTGAATTTTTTTCAATAGAGGGAAGCTAGGACTAGTGGAATTTTTTAGCTTGTCATGTAGCAATCGGAACATTGTATCAAGGTTTATTGCAAAGAAATGATTGTATAATGTATAACCATTGTTTAAGTTTGTGAATTAGAAGTAGAAGGCAATGCAAGTTCCAAAACATGTGCAATTCCATAAGGAGAATCCAACACAAATACTTTTTCCCCTCAGGATTTGTAAATCAAAGTGCATGGTGAGCCGGACCTTCCATCCACCAACAGATCAATGCATTTGTGAATTACAGTACTTGCAAATTTTATTTAAATGTTTGAATGTTATGATGATATTTGAAGGCAAAGACCCCTTCAACTGTGTGGCAAAGCAACAAATGTATGATGTATGATAATGATTCAATTTTGTATATCGTGTTGCATATTCATCGCAGTATTAACATACACATTTTGCTAGCATAGAGGACACCCTATGGCCCTAGGACCATAGCATGCCATCATATCCCATGTACAATTTCTCTTTTACCATAGAGGACATCTTATGGATCTAGGGTCATAAGACGCCAACATAGTGCATAAATGGCTTCTTATAAGTATACACGTAAACATAGTGCATAGAGGGAATTTTACTAGCATAAAGACCACCCTATGGCCTTGGGACCATAGGGTGCCAACATAGAGCATAGAGGGATTTTTATTAGAACCTTGTTGCCCTTGGGACACCATAGTGCCATAAAGTGGTTTTTGTATATATAGTAGAGAATTCTCACACACATGATACCTTGGTCACTATCTAGCCCTTGGACCATATGATAGTAGCATAGAGAACACCCTATAGCCCTAGAATTTACTTCTATCCCTAGCGCCATACACTGCCAACATATAGTATACATGGTTTCTTCATAGAACAAACCTTTTAGCCCTACACTATAGAGTGTAAACCTAGACCTATAATGTATCATACTAGCATAGAAGGCACCCTATGACCCTGAGGCCAAAGAGTACCAATTTAGGGCATAAAGGGTCTTTTCCTAAGTTGAAGGGCACCTTGTGGGCCTAAGCAGCACCCTATGGCCCCAGGGCCATAGGGTGTCAACATAGTCAAATGGGGTGTAAACTTAGAGCATAGAGGGTTTCTTACTATCATGGAGGACACCCTATGTCCTTGGTGCCATAGGGTGCAAACATATAGCATGGAGGGTTTCTTGCTAGCATAGAGAGCACCCTATGGCCTTGGGGCCATATGATTCCAACAAAGAGCATAAACGGTTTTTTGATAGCATAGAGGATAGCTTATTTCCCTGGGGCCATATGATACAAAAATAAAAGAGTCTTAAGAAGGGCACCTAGGCCACTAAATCACCATGGGGCCATAAGGTGGTCTTTATGGGGAATGCTCCGAAAGGATTCCTTGGCCTACGGTCTTTAGATTCTAATATAGAGTTCCAATGGTTTCATACTAGGCGTAAGGGGCACCCTATGGCCTTGGGGCCATAGAGTGTCAATGTAGAGCGTAGAGG
The DNA here is from genome assembly GCF_014529385.1 of Adiantum capillus-veneris. Taxonomy (NCBI): domain Eukaryota; kingdom Viridiplantae; phylum Streptophyta; class Polypodiopsida; order Polypodiales; family Pteridaceae; genus Adiantum; species Adiantum capillus-veneris. Next base: position 49,915,174 of record NC_140959.1, on the reverse strand, counting down.
TTTCCTTTCTAACATAGAGGGCACCATGTGGCCTAGGAGTCATTTGATACACCCGATGGCCCGAGGGTTGTAGGTTGCCAATGTAGACAAGGTTTCTTAGTAGCATTATAAAGGGTACCTTGTGTCCCTCAAGTCTCCATAGGGTGCCAACATAGAGCGTAGAAGGTTTTTCTTACTAGCATAGAGGACATCCTATGGCCTTGGGGCCATTGGGTTTCAATATTGAGCATAGAGGATTTCATACTAGCATAGAGGCTACCTTGTGGCCCTAGGTCCATAGGGTGCAAACATAGAGAATAGAGGATTTCTTACTATCATAGAGGGTACCTTGTGGCCCTAAGTCCATAGGGTGAAAACATAGAGCATAGAGGATCATTTGTTACTAGCACATAGGGCACCCTATGGCCCAAACGCCATAGAGTGATAACATGTAGCATAAAGGGTTTCTTACTAGCATACGAGGCAGACCTTGTGGCCCTCGGGTCATAGGGTGCCAACATAAAGCATATATGGTTTCTTACTAGTGCTCATAGAGGGCATCTTGTGGCCCTATGACAACCCATGGCCTTAGGGCCATAGGGTGACACATAAATAAAGTACCATATGGCTTTGAATCCATATATCTATTTATATGTTGAGACCTCCCAACAATCCTAACCCTACGGCCTTGAGGCCATAAAGAGACATATTTTGGATTATCTTAAAGTCATAGAGATATCTACAAAGAGAACAGTATGGCCTGAAGGCCATAAGAAACTTAGTCAAGTAAATCATCCAATGCAAGAAGATCATGGCAATAGAAAATGAGACTTCTGCTCTAGAACTTAAAGGCATAAATGTTTCTCCAAGTATACTTCTAGGCGCCACCATCATGGACAAAGAACTAATGTAGCTAGATAAAGATTAGAAATCTCTAGACAATAAGGAACATAAAAATAAATTCATTGTAGATGTGTTGTCAGTTAGTAAATTTTCTATTTGCGATTAGTTTTTTCTAAGAGTGTGACAAAAAAGAGTTATCAAAATGTAGATACTTTGGAATCTAAAATTAGGTGTTCTTTAAACTTGCAGTCCTTCAACAAGATATTACGGCTGACAAAGTTTTAGTCAAGATTGTTGGTATAGAGGATGCTAATGCCATTGACCCTACTGAGAAAGATTCTATCAATCTCCATGTCAACGAAAGACTTTCTGACGAAGATGACAAGAATCTACAAGTCTTTGAAGGTCGACTGCTACAACGACTGGAGATAAATTTAAAGAGTAATCCAATGGAAGAAGATAGTGAAAGTTCCAGAACATGTGCAAGGGAAGAAGAAGAATCCTATGAAAATATTCTAGTAGCCCAAGAGTTGGGAATTGGATTGCATGACATCACAATGGAAGTAGAAGGCAATGGAAGTTCTAGAACATGTGCAACGCCAGAAGGAGAATCCAACACAAATATTTTAGCACCCCAGGATTTGGAAATCGAAGTGCATGGTGAGTCAGACCTTTCATCCACCAACAAACCAATGCTGACTATAATAGTGAGCTTGTGTGGATTGTTCCTGAGGAGATGCTGGCAAAAGTCCAAGAAAATGAAGAGCTTAAAGTTTGGACATGAGCATCTTGTTCTTCGTCCAGGATGCATTGAGTTTTTAAAGGCTCTATTTAGCAATTTCAATGTAGGGATATGGTCAGCTGCTAATGACATGCATGTTATGGACATCATCAAGATTTTAGAAAAAGAAGCGAAAGAAAAATTTCCATTCTTTACGATCTGGGGGCAAAGCCAATGTCAACCATGCGTAGAATCAAGGATCACTCGCTTAGATAATCTAGGAGTAGAAGCACTTTTCAAACCGTTGGCTATTGCATCATCAAAATTTGGGCTTGATACAAGAAGATTGCTTCTTGTAGATGATTAACCATTAAAGGGATGTGTGAATCCTGCAGTGAATTTTATTTTTCCACCATCATTTAATGTTGATGATGAGGAGGATAATATCCTCCTTGGGGAGCTCCTACCATATATCAAAGCTCTCAATCATGTTAATGACATTTGCACAGTTACAGGGTCTCATTTATATGGACAAGCACCCATTGCTCAAGGTCATGAGCTTTATAACTGTATACACAAGGTTGTTGCAGAGTGGGAGGAGAGAAATCTAATTTTTCTAGGAAAAACCTACTCCACGGGAAGGCTACCAGAAGTTTCTCGTCCTCTTCACGATGAGAAAGTTACAACATCTAGCACTAGTGGAATGTCCACTCGAAGTCAAGACAAGAAACTTTCAGCACGTGATCGAGAAAAAGTAAGGGTCTTAAAGAATATCAAATCATTATTAGCCTTGAAAGGTACAGAAGCAATCATGCTTGCCCAAAAATTGGGATACAAGGAGCCTGTGATCAAAGTACATGAAGTCAGGAATTATATAAAGCATCTAAAAATTCTGTATGATCTCAAATAGCCCTATATCAATAAATGATGGAGTAATGTTTTGTAACATTTTGTCATTTACAAAGATCTTTATGTACTCAGAGACTTTGTTAGAGTGCTTAGGGTTTCAAGATATATGAAGATGTAAATGATGAATAGTTTTTTAAATTTTCTTTCAATACTATAAGTAACTTCTGAGTTTCATGTGCCAAATGCTCGTTTTTTAAAAAGCTTTTATGTTGTTTGCTTTGAAATTTGAGTTCATTGTGCCATCAAGGACAATATACATGCTCATAAGGTCAAATCTTGCTCTATAACCTTGGGGGAATTTCACTTTATGGTCTTAACACCCTATGAATCTAAGGCCATAGGGTCATAGTTTGGCATGTGTTCTTGCATAGGACTTACTAAGTGTAACCACAAATTAGCACCCTATGTCCCTAAGGTCTTCAACACACTTAAGATCTCTATATTAACTTTTCTTTTTTAATCATTTCAGAGCTTCTAAGAAAAATGTTTTGCTATTAGATTATCACAAAATAGAGGAGCTCCCTTTCATATTACATCAAATATCACATTCAAACCAAGAGCAATGGTTTCATTATCTACCAACATCTTTCAAACAGGACAAAAGAACGCTTATCTTGGATTTAGAGGGTGTGCTTCTTGCAACATTTGAACTTCAATCAAGGCCAACTTGGACCAAGTACATGTGCATTGTAGAAGATAACAATGAGGTGTATGCGGTGCGTCCAGATGCAGAGTATTTCTTAAGATTTTGCTTTGAGTTCTTTGAGGTTTGGATTTGGAGCTGTCATCGTTTACAAAAAGCTCAACACATAATCAAGACCTGTTTTCCTACACAAAGTCACAAATTCAAGATGAATATGGATAACCGGTGCTGCCAAAATTCAACTTTCATGATCGGTTACAAAAGAGCCTATCACAAAAATCTTTCGACCATATGGAAGTTATTTGATTATTTAGATGGGGGCAACACTATAATATTTGATGATAATCCATATCGAGTGATGTGGAATATGCAAGGAACTTATATGATTTTTCCAAAGTTTTGGAACCAACCTACTCAATTGCTTCAAAGTTTTTTAAAAGATGAAATTGTTCCATGGTTATGTGGATGGTTGTATGCTAAAGACAAGAGAGTATATACCATAAGAAATTTTGTAATGTTCCATCCTGATCCTGAGACTCACTATGTAATGCAATGTTATATGTCTTAAAGGACTCAAAATCTCAAGAGAAGGAGGCCATTTTAAGTGTACTAGTTAAGTATTCTAAATACCATCTACCAAGTATTTGGCAATGTGTACTTTTCAAAATTTAAACTTGATGGAATGTTGTGGGATATCTTGAAACATCTTTAAACTGTTTTTTTAATGAAGTGCATCCTATTGTCAGGAGACTTCTCTCATTCAAGTTCTTTGGTTTCATTGTTTGATGCTTCTATGGTATTGTTAACTTTTTCTTCTTATTAATTGTCTTTATTAAGTGATCCAAACAATCAGAATGTTCTTGACATTTGGTAGTGTTACAAAACGGTGTTTTTTGAACACCCTCAATCTTGGAGATATCATACTCTTTCTAGTTAGTACTTTATTGTACATGCGATAAAGACCATCATTTTTATGAAACTGTCAAGTTGGTGGTAATCTTTATGTTTATACTTTATACTATTTTGACATAATCAATGTATACAATTCGTATTATTCACATCAAATGGTGTTTTTAAACACCTCCTTTTTTTGAGACACCATCTCTAAAACCTTTGAGTGAAGTTTTAAAGCATGTACTTGATGTACAAAATCTTCATCTTAACATTGATTCTTTGGCACAAACTTATATTAGGAGTTTTTATATTGTAGTTTTATGTTAAGAAATAATTTGAAAGTTAGAATTATGATAGTTTATCTAAGTAAGAGCCTCATCTAACTTTGTATAGTTAAATAAAATACCAAATGGAATTATAGGTGCAATAGATGACATCTTATGGTCTTAGGGCCATAGGATACTCTATAGTATTGTTTAGATTTTTTAATTGTTTGTGAACATAGATCATAGAGGGTTTTTCTCACTACCATAGAGGATATCCTATGGCTTTGGGGCCACATGGTCTCAATATTGAGCGTAGAGGATTTCTTACTAGCATAGAGGGTACCTTGTGGCCCTAGGTCCATAGGGTGCAAACACAGAGTATAGAGGAGTTCTTACTAGCATAGAGGGCACCCTATGGTCTAAGGCCATATGGTGACAACATATAGAATAAAGGGTTTCTAACTAGCATACGAGGCACACCTTGTGCGCCTTGGGACATAGAGTGCCAACATAGAGCATAGAAGGGTTTCTTATTGGCATAAACAACATCTTGTGGCCCTAAGACAACCTACAGCCTTAGGGACATAGGGTGGCACATAAATAAAGTCCCATATGGCTTTGAAGGACTGGATCTCTTTATACGTTGGGACCACCTAACAATCCTAACCCTATGGCCTTGAGGTCATAAAGAGACATATTAAATTCATAGACATGTCTACAAACAGCACCATATGGCCTTAAGGCCATAGGTGCAATAGATGGCATCTCATGGTCTTATAGCCATAGGATACTATATAGTATTGTTTTGACTTTTTAAGTGTGAAATATTAGTTGAATGTTGTTTAAAGTATCGTGTATTTAAAACTTGATAGCATGCTACAAAACCATGACCAAGTATTTTGTTATACATGGATTAAGGTCACCAAATTATGACAAGAGTGTTTAATAGTATTTGCCTTTACATATTATCTTTTTTAATTGCTGTAATCAATCTATATGCTGCTTTAAAATCATATCAATATATTGGTTTTTTTGACACCTCATTTTTTGAGAAGCTACTTCTAGAAGCATTTGTTGAATTTTGAAAAGCACTGATGTCATACAAATCCTCTTTCCAAAAACTATATTGGAGGTTTATTCTTAAATTTTATAGTAGAGAAATTAAAATAGACTCATACAATCATGATAATTTATCTAAATTAAAGGCAACTAGAGCTTAAAAATCATTAAATAACACAATCCTAGCATACACATTTAGAATTTGGGAAACGGGATTTTCCCAAATTATCTAAAATGGTGTTATTTGCTTCCCAATTATGCTTTACCCTCGCTTGTCGTAACCAGGGTCTCCCCAAGATAATGTGATGATCCTGATTATGATCTTCAATATTCAAGACTACTAAGGAAACATCAAAGGATAAGCCCGCCACATCCAAAACAATGCCCCAAAGTAAACCCACTGGTTGCACTCTTCTTTGATCTGCCATGCGGACTACAAAGGGTGCAGGCTCCCAATCACTGAGACCAAAACGCTCACAAGCTGCTTGGATGATAATGTTTACTCCCGCTCCACCATCCAATAGTACCTTGTCAATGTATGTTCCATGGTATCGTACTGAAAGCTCCGGAATGCGGGTATCCTTGATCCTATTCACCGGCAACGGGGCTGAATCATCCTCCTCGCTTTCAACTTTCCCAATGGAGACTCCCCTTAACTCAGTGGTCGTTTGTCGCAGCAATGCATTATGAAAATTCGGGACCAATTTCAGCAAATGAACCTAGAGGTACTTGAATTGGTGACATGAGGACCTCTTTCCAAACTGAATTCCAATCCTCCCGTTCTTTAATATCATTCTTGTTTCCAAATTTTCCTTCCTTTATTTCCAGGCCCACAGTCGATGGCATAGTCGATGGTCCTGTTGTCTTCAATGGTGGTGCGGATTGTGGAAACCAGGACACAGTCTTTTTCCGCACCTCTTCCTGAGCCGTCCAATCCGGAATCTTCACATCGGGAGTTGGAACCACATTTTTACCCGATTGCGTGATTAATGAAACCACTGGATCAGACTCCTCCAGTCCTTCAATCTGAACCATAGCCACACTAGGCTGTTTCCCTGCAGCGCGTTCCTGCTTTTTTTGATCGTATTCCATAGCTTCAGTACACTCAGATCGCCAGTGTCCATCACCCAAACAGAAAAGGCATGTCTTGGGGCGATTAGGATCTCGGCCACCTCTTCCGCGACCTCGTCCTCCCCCTTGACCCCGTCCTCTTGCTTAACCTTGCACAGGAATCTCTAATGTATGAGCATGAGCCATCGCCACACCAGGCTCTTGTCCCTGCCCTATCTATGGTTGTTGCCAGGTAGAAGAGTCCCCTCGACGCCGACGACCCCGGCCATTGAAATAACATGCATTCCACTGTATTATGATTATTGGTCGTGCAAATCGCACACCACTTTTGATTCATTGCGCACTCCTGAGCAGCATGGCCCGGATTTCGACATTGGGTACATCATAGTTCCTTCAGACTTTTAGCCACCGCAGCCGATTCCGACAATCCAGATGAAACACCTTTCTCGTGATGCTGGGGTTTTTTTCGCGGTGTCTCTTCTGATTCTTTCCCCGAATTGTTGTTGCCTGAGTCCGAGGAATCTGATACTGCGGATTCCGACTCCGAACTATCACTGCCACTGTCTTGCGACTTGCGATGAGATTTCTTCCTATCTTTTTTCTTTGACTTCTTTGGAGATTCCGTATCCTCTAAAGCCTCTCCTGCTACTACAGCCCTAGCGATTATGTTATCCAGTCGAGTAGTTACCTTATCCACTGTTGCCATAGCCGTTCTGAGATCCTTGTTGAGCCCCCGCAAAAAATAATCATTCAGCACTTTGGCTGTCGGCCTTTGTGCCTGAGGTACCCTCTGCAAAAGCATCCAAAATTTTGCAACGTAATCCTCCACTGGCAATGACTTCTGCCGGAGCGTTCGAAGCTTCTCCAAATGTTGAGGGACTGTCTTTTCCGTTCGAAACCTTCATAGAAACGCTATGGATCCATCACCATACGTCTGGAAATGATCATCAGGGTATTCGGACAACCATTTCGCAGCTTTCCCTGAGAGTGTAGATTCAAACACTGATTGTTGATGGAGAGGAATCACCACCCCAGGATTATTCAATCCATAAGCTTTATTGAATTCGCACAAATGTGCATCAGGGTCTTCACTCAAAAGACCTTGAAACCGACTATACTTAATCTGAGGATGAGCCATCACCCCTTGCCCAACTGTTCCTCCTCCTCCCGGAAAAAGCTAACGAGCACTAGGAGGTGGAGACAGTGGCGGAGATAACCCCCGGACTGCTTACCGGAGACGGTGGTAGAGCAACCTATGTGGGTGAGGGTGAACGTACGACAGGAGGACATGACTGACTACGCGGAGTACGTCTCGCTCGCCGCAACCGCCTACCACGCACTGGGCTTGGTGATGGAGATACAGATTCCTCAATCTGTGGTGAAGAAAAAACAAATTCATCTGAACCGCCTCTCCTCCAACGTCTTCCTACAATTGTAACCACAGGGTCAAGCGGACCCTGCGACCTAGTGCGCATGCATATTCATCGCAAGCCGCCCATCACGCATCGTGGTCGCCATATGTAATGGCTATTTCCCGCACAGGAGCAATAGGCATTACGGGATGATTACCCGCAACTACATTATATGAACATCAAGAGAAGGAAGTACACAGTACACAGGCCCAGAACACCTCTTGCTTCATTCATGTATAATCCAGACACAGAGCTACACAGGAGCAATAGGCATTACGGGATGATTACCCGCAACTACATTATATGAACATCAACATATAGAATGACAAGAGAAGGAAGTACACAGTACACAGGCCCAGAACACCTCTTGCTTCATTCATGTATAATCCAGACACAGAGCTACAACAGTAGATTCCATGAATATCATAGAGATAGGTTAAGTTACATCAAAAGACAGGTATGCCCCTCCATATACAACCGTTGCTCCAGCGCAGATCAGGAACGGTGCACACACTCCTGTCCCATGATATCCTGTGAAGAACTGCCGCTACGACCTGATCCGTAGTGTCCAGACCTCCGTAGGACCGCAGGACTGCATGTGCGACTAATGCCGTAACAAGTGTATAAAATACAGTAGTGGTTGAGATTAACTCTCCAGTTATACCAATCATTACTAAGATAGCCTCTAGCAGATAAATGCTTTGATTCAATTTCCAAAATTAAACACTTGTGTACAGACATATTCAGCCAGCAAAGCAAGAAGTTGTGCGGAGACTGATCCTTTGCCAAGTGAGTGGTTGGATTTGTGGTAAATTGCATTGATAAGTTTGATGAATTTAAGATCACGAAGATGCATTTTGAGAGACCAGAAGGTGGCAGGTGATCAAGGTAGCTTAGTTTCCACCGAGGAGAGTGTAACTCAGGCAAGGCTAGATCCACTAGCACCGATTATTGAGGAAGGTAGTGATACTGACACTTCGTCAACAGATAAATCTTTCTTCATGATGGGTAGTCAATAGCCAGGAGGTTTCACCTATGACGGACCAATGCCAGGAGGAAGCACCTCCCTAAATCCTTTGAATGATTCCAAGCTCAATGTGATCTTCTTAGAGGGAACAAACTCGAGGGGAGCCCTAGTCTATTCACTATCGAGGACGCAAGTGCATTTGTATCGAAGAGAGGCCGGCTCAGAGATTGGAGATAATTCAAGTCTATGATGATGGAGATAGATTCCGAGACGAAAAGGGGAACCACTATCTGATAGTCAGTAATCCTGAAGATTACAACAGATATGGAGATAACGTGGCGAAAGGGAAAATGGTTTCAGACGCTCAAGAACCGCCACCAAACATTGATCGGCCCAGAGCTATTTTTATGTATGATAAGAAAACAACCAGAGTTCCAACTTATAATGAGAACGTGGGAATCTACAAGCATGAGAGTGAGGGTATAGTTGCTTACTTTCGCAGCAAAGAACCATACTTAAACGAATTAAGCAAAGACAAGGTTCTTTACTTATTCTCTTATGAAACTGCTATAGGGAAGGGTATAGTATTTTTTGATAGATACGGGCGAGAATACCAACGTATTCTCCTAGAGGAGGTAGAAAAGGCAACAGGTCCAGGAGCATCAGCATATGCCCCTGAGGAAGTGCCAAGAGCCACCTACACCCCAAGCAAGTCGACAAATCCCTTTTCTGAAGAGTATGACACTACCTCACATTCCACCCGACCGCAGGCATTCAACAACCAAAACCAACCAACAAACCAGCCATCATTGCAGGCATGGCTTCGACAGCCGACAACAATGGAGCAAGACCGAAATCGAGATGGTTATCAAGCCGCGCGAGGGCTAAGGGATTTTCAAGAACCACCACTCTATTCAAGGTATTAAGGAGAGAGTAAGCCAAAGACTCAAGGGTCAACAGAGCCTGGAGGACCACCCATAGAACGAGTTCGAAGAGATGAACCATCTCTGGCGAGAACTGTTAGAAATTATGGCTTAGGGGCACCACTGGGAGAGGAACCAGCCTACTACAGAAGACCTGAGAAGGTATATCGATTAGGACGTGGAGATCCAATGATGATGTTTGTAGACCATCGTAGAATTAGACCTTCTCAAGTGCAAAAATGGGTAAACAAGAAATACACAGGAAACAGAGACCCAAGAGATCATGTAGCAGCCTTTGTGCGTGTAATTAGAGCTGAAGAGGTGTTAGACTTCCCTACCCAATTTGCAGGGTTTGGACTAACCCTAGAGGATGACGCTGCCACTTGGTTTGACTCCGTAGAGTGTAGAGACTTTGAGTCTATGGAGGAAGTGTTTGACGAGTTTATCGAGGAATTCTCACAAAGGGGGATAGCTCATAATACCGTCTCACAAATCCATAAATTCAAACAGAAAGATGGGAAATCTGTATGAAAGGCAGCCCTAAGACTAAAAAGATATGTTAAGTTCTGTCCTGTGAAAGAACTGCCAACTCAGTCCAGACTTATGCTTATATTCATCCAAGGACTAAGGAATGCGAATCTCCAGAAAGACTTACATATGAAGAGGAGCACGACGTTGAATGAATTGACCAAGGAGGCTCTTTACCTTGTGGACAATTGTGCGGACTACAAAGAGGTGGATTTCAAGGACCTTGACGACGATTCATCTTCACAACAAAGTGGAAGCAAGTCTTCTAAGTCAGCACCAAAAGGAGAAATAGCTGTAAACCAAGAGCTGCTTGTAGATGAAGTGCTAAAAAAGATTAACTTGTACGCCAAACCCCAGGCTAAACAGTCCAAGTGGTGTGCTATTGAACAAAAATGGATGAACCATGGGACAGAGGAATGTTATTATAACAAAGGATATGTGAGAGAGAGACCCTACACTCCCCAAGCTCAGGTAGCTACTCCTCAAGTTCCACCGATGCCTAGGTATCAAGTAGGCAACCTATCTGGACCTGTAGGTGTAGAAAGAACACAACACCGGTTTTGGGGAAACAACCACCCCTACTAGGATTATGACCAGTCGGTATAAGATACACACTAACCATAACCGAATCAGAGGAAAAGGCTTTGATGCCTATGCATGCATATTATGAAGATCCCAACGGATATACGGCAAACTCTGCCTATTATCCACCGAAAGAACCCTCGACACCAGAAGCATGGAGCATGATAGGAGGTACAGGACCACCAACAGCTGCACATGCAGCAGGAGAATGGAGATATAGCTTAGATGAACGAACATTGTTGTTCATAGCCAACGGAGGCATGGGCGGACAGAGACATGCATACCAACAAAGGGGAGCTCAAGGAGCACCTCAACAACCCAAGGGACCCTGCTACAAGTGTGGTGGAGACCATTGGCTAAGAGACTGTCCTCATGATGAAATCATTAGAGTCAACGCATATTGCACCGAGTGTGGAGTTACTCATTTGATTCCCTATTGCCCTAAAAACCCGAGCAAAGGAGCAAAAACCACCTTGAACATGCTAGAAACAGTACCTTCCAGTGGAGGGTCAAAAAATGAAACAATCATACCTATTCAGGCGGTGACACGAGCCCAAGCTCAAAGAATGACGAACGAACCCATAATGGAAGAGCCAAAAACCGATGCCCAAAGTTCAGAAACGAAAAATCAGAGAAGCACTTGGAAAGCTAGAAAGGCGCATATGAAAGCCAGGAAAGAACGAGAGCAAACTGCTCTATCCGAGGAGTTAAAACATACAAAGGATAGATTAGAGCGGTTAGAGGATCTAGCTAGCTTAAGTTCACACACCACAACAACCATAGCACCCAAGGAAATAGCAGAGCCCAAAAGTGCAGGATCAGGAGGATCTGTACTGGCAGACAAGGTAAATGAGCAGTTGGATGCGCTTCTAAAATCCTATGAAGCCAGATTAAAAAAGAACCAAACCCAGGATCAAAGGTGGATGACTTATCCATATGCGGAAATAGAAAAACAAAGGTTGGAAATGTGTAAAAAGATGATCAAACAGCTCAATCATTGATGGAAGACCCGCTAGGTAAACTTGCAAATTGGCATGAAGCACCAGCTCCAACCCCTATCCAACCAACTTTAGAGGAACAAGTAGAAACAAAGGAGGACTCACTAATGCCTATGAGTCTAGAGGAGAACCTATCATAGTGCCAAATACAACAGATGAGGCAAGTGACGAGTTCCAGCCTAAAACATTGACAGAAATGGGTACGGACTGTAACGGTCTAGACGATCTGTGGAAGCAAATTCGTGAGGCCAACGAGGCTAATAGGATGAGTAACCACATGAATAGCACGAGAAAAGAGAAGATGTGATCTTACCTCCTATTGAAGAATTTGAGGCAAGGTCACAATTGAACTTCGAGATACATTCACAAGGGGGAGACCAGGGACCAATTAGTTTGGGGCACAACCAACCAGACTCACTGAAAACTTTACCCTTTTACCAAAGAGAGTATGAAGCCAAGTCTGAAGTGAGAGAAATCCCATCTCAAAGACATTCTTCTAACAAAGTGATGGATTCACAAGGATTGATTGAGTTGTTGTCCACCCCGGTGGCATGCACAATTACATTAGCCGAACTCCTAAGGTTACAACCAAACATGTGGACCACAATAGGTAAATGCCTAGAAAACTTTGGAGTGAAAGACCCCACCTTGAGGCTACAGGAAGGGATCAAAGAGTTGGACAGGCCTCAACTAAACACTAGGCCAGTACCATTAAACAAGGTTGGAGAGTATTGCGAGGGAGAAGATGGAAACACCACGCTACCAGTAGAATTCCAAGGAGGAGTTTCCAAAGCTATTCTTGACAGTGGAGCGGGAGTTGCTATCGCCACCAAGGAAATCTAGAAAAAATGGGAAAAACCAGCTTTAAAAGCTACCAGAATGAAATTGCAATTGGCAGATGGGTTCATGGAGAAGCCTCTAGGACTCTTAGAAAAAGTGATTGTCACTTCGTGCGGGATCGAGTATGAGCATACATTTGCAATAGTCGATTTCGACAAAAAGAACAATTATGAGATCATCTTGGGAATACCATTCATGCGACAATTAAAGATGGTCCAAGATTGGAGTTATGACCACATATACCTCAGACATGGCGAGACAACAACTAAAATACACCTGAATGACCATAGTTACAAAGATGTGAACCAAACACCTGTGGAAGAGTTTGATTTAGCTACAATAGCAGGATCGAACTCCCAGCATGGTTAGGGCAACAAAAATAGCGATGGATGTGCGGATCTTCACATTGTGGAAGCTTAAGAAGAGAGGAATGCGTCTTAGAAAGAGCGATTGAGGACAAGGAGTATATTCCAGAACCTTTCCCTGAAGATGTCTTAGAACCTCTAGAATGGGAACACATACTAGCAACAGTGGATGTCTGTACCATTACAGATAGTCCAACAATAAAATTTTGCGATAAGGATGGCTATGATGTGCCACCCTACTACATGGTAATCATTATACCCAGAGAAGATGAGATGATAGAACCACCAGAACAAGAAGAGTTTTATAACTCCTCTAAACATCTGGAAGTAAATGATGATGCAGATAATGAGTGTTTAGACACCTCAAGTGAGCGTGGAAGGGAAACCGAGAATATCAGGTTTTATGATTTTGCTAATCAGCACCCTAGACGCCAGGAATGCTATAGGAGGAAACGTGCAGGAAACAAAGTGAGAGAGAACCTGATGCCCATGATAAAAGGTAAAACTCACTATTTGATGCTTGTAAAAGCAGAGGATTGTGTAAAAGATCAAATATCAGGAAGATTCTCAAAAGATCAAAGGGAAAGAATGCGAGAGGAAATAAAACAGGTACGAAAAGCTAAAACAGAAACAAAATCTCAAAAATCAAAAAAAGAAACAACAAAAGTGCCAGAGTGGACCAAACTGGAGCGTAAACAGAAATACCAAGAACTGAAATGGTCTTTATGTGAGATATGGACTACGGAAGAAGATAGTGATGGTAAAGGGGAGTCAGAGAAAGGAAACATGAATGTACCATCACACTATCGGAAATTTACCATCCAGGACAGAAAAATCATCATGACACCACCAATCAGGGAAAGAAGCAACCAAGAATCTTACGATGGGCCAGAAAATTCAAAAAGGATAGACCTCGCGGAACCAAGTGAAAAGCTTCAGCCGGTCTATATAGCAAACAATTTAGAGCCTGAAGAAGAAGCATGGCTAACACAACTTCTCAAGAAATATAAAGATGTGTTGGCATGGTCTTATAAAGACCTCAAAGGAGTTGATCCATTGATATGCCAATGTACAATTCCTTTGAAATCGGATGCAAAACCTAGCAAACAACGTCCTTATACATACAATGATACATTTGCTAAACGAATCAAAGAGGAGATTGACAAGATGAAGAAAGCTGAATTCATCTATTAAATTGAACATACAGATTGGGTGTCACCCATTGTGGTAGTTCCCAAAAAGAACGGAAAATTGCGAGTGTGTGTAAACCTCAAAAAGGTAAATGCAGCCACCATAAGGGATAATTATCCCTTGCCCATCATAGAACATGTACTTGAGCGGGTGGCTGGAAAACGGGCTTATTCCTTTTTGCACGGGTTTTCAGGATACAACCAACTGGCAATTGCAAGGGAGGATCAACACAAAACAGCGTTTGTCACAGAATGGGGAATTTATGTGTATCGAATTATGTCGTTTGGCTTAACTAATGCCGTTTGGCTTAACTAATGCCCCAGCTACCTTCCAAAGGTTAATGACGCACGCGTTCAAAGAATACCTGAGAATATTCTTAGAAATATACATGGATGATCTTTGTGTACACTCTCTTCTACAAGAGGAATATATTGACCATTTGCAAAAGGTATTTGAAAAATGCAGGACATATCGAATATGTCTTAACCCAGAAAAGTGTATCTTTATGGTTAAGCAAGGCCGCATCTTAGGACACATTGTCTCAAGAAATGGCATAACCACTGACCTAGACAAAGTCAAAGTCATAGTAGACCTACCCAGGCCCACTAATGTGAAACAAGTGCAATCCTTCATGGGACACTGCGGATATTATCGAAGATTTATATACATGTATGCGGTCATCGCACAACCTCTGTATCGTTTGCTAGTCAATTTTGATTGGACCGAGGAGTGTGAAACTTCATTCCAAAAGCTGAAGGAAAACCTTATATCAGCACATGTACTTAAAGCACCAGATTGGAAAAAGATATTCCACGTTCACATTGATGCTTCTGCATATGCAATCGGGAGTATTCTGGCTAACTTGGAGAGGGAACAATGGATTTTCCAGTTTGTTATGCAAGCCGACAGTTAAACAGTGTGGAAAAGAACTACACAACCACCGAATGAGAAGGGTTAGGAATGATTTATGCTATGAAGAAATTTCGGCATTATTTGCTCGCAAACAAATTTGTGTTCTTTACAGATCATCAAGCTCTTTTGTATCTGGTAAATAAACCATGCAATACAGGGAGAATTGTACGATGGTTTATTATATTGCTAGAATTTGATTTCACAGTGGTGGTAAAAAAGGGTAAAACCCATCTACGAGCGGACTATCTTTCAAGGATACACAACGGGGAAGCTCCTGAAGGAGTAGATGATGACATACCAGATGCTTATCGTTTCAATATTGAAATGATACCCAAATGGTCACAGGAAATTGTTAGCATTCTTTTCTTTGGAAGTAGGTTTGATAATACAAAATACAGATCCAAACAACAAACAATTTGACACACAAAAAACTTTAAGTTGATAGCAGGACGGCTGTATCATCTAGGATCGGACCAAACCTTACGATTATGTATAAATCCGGAAGAATTCGAGTGCTATCTTGAAGAAGCCCATGTCCAGAATTGTGCATTTCATTGTTCAACAGTGAAAACACACCAGAGACTGAAACAGTTAGGGGTTTATTGGCCAACTATGTATGCGGACACCCATTCTTATGTTACAAATTGTACTATATGTAGTGCCAAACGACCAGTGGATCACGCGACATTGTTTCAGGTAAACATTGCACCTGCATGGAGTCAATATATCATTGATTTCTTAACCACCAAGAAGTTTCCTGAGAACATCACCAGAGCACTGAAAAGGGCTATAGAGCTGGAAGGTCGCGACTTTCAGTTAATTGGGAACCAACTCTATAAGCGAGGAAAGGACAATCAACTTAGAATCTGTGCAAGTGAAAACAAATACCTGTTGATTCTAGAACATGCACATGGCGGAATAAGTGGAGGCCATTTTTCGGGCGATAAGACGACAAAAATTATCTTAATCGCAGGAATATGGTGGCCTACATTGCATATGGATGCTGAAGAGTTTGTAAAGCGTTGTGACGCATGTCAGCACACCAAGGTGCCGATAAAGAGAGATGAGATGCCACTGCGGCCAATGATGGGAGCAAGATTATTTGCAAAATGGGGTATTGATTTTGTGGGACCTATCTCACCCCCTGCATATCGCACCCATACCCAATATATCATTGTGGCTACGGACTATCTCACAAAATGGGTGGAAGCCAAGACAACGCAAAAAGCAGATGCACGGACCACCGCACAATTTTTGTATGAGAATGTTTTTGTACGATACGGTTTACCAATAGAAATTGTCAGTGATCGTGGGACACATTTTCTTAATGAAGTCATTGAATATCTGCTAGAGAAATTCATGGTCATACATAGGAAATCTGCTCCATACCATCCACAGGCCAATGGACAAGCTGAGGCCACAAATAAAACATTATGCACGGTCCTCACTAAAATAGTTTCAGAGTCAAGAACAGATTGGGATCAGCAGCTACACTCAACACTATTGGCATACAGGGTAGCTTACAAAACATCGATAGGAACAACACCGTACAACATGGTGTTTGGCCTCAATGCTATAATACCCATAGAGTTTTTAATTCCAACTCTACAAGTAGCGAAACGTTTAGAATGGACAGGGCATGAGCTCTCTTCAAGAATAGATGATCTTGAAAAGCTAGATGAACTGTGCTTGAGAGCTGTAGCTTCAATCTATGCTATAAAGAGAAGACAAAAAGAGTTTTTTGACAAGCATGTGCACACTAAAGAGTTCAAAACAGGTGATTATATACTTGTTTATACTTTGAAGCAACATGCCAAGAAACTTAAAAAGCTAGGGATGGGACCCTTTGTGATTAGTGATCTATCAAGCTTGCTACATTAGCAGGTGAAGAAATGCCGAACTGGATTAGTGGATGTCGACTGAAGAAATATCATTTACCACTCACACAGGATATGCTTCAACAAATTTATCAAGAAAAACAACGAATGAAGGAAAAGCAGAGAGTACGAGAAGAAGCTCAAGCAAAAGCAAAAGAACGCATTGCAAAACGAAGACTTCTGCAACAACAACAACAAAGTGGAGCACCATTACGAATCAATGCCATTCGACTAACGAAGCTCGATGAAGACACAGTGGAGCCAATAATTGCAGTCAAACTGGGTAGCAATCAAGTTGAATCGACGGCATTGCTTGATTCTGGAGCTCAAGCAAATTTGATCTCTTACGGATTATACTAACTGCTCAAATCCAGAGGTCAACTTCATCCTACTCCTCAAGTGCTGGAAACTAGTACATCACACTCGTTGACAACATTGGGCTGGACTATATTGCATGTACAAGTACATCAATATATTTACTCACACAAATTTTATGTAGTTGAGGATGAAAGCACACAACACCCAATGATGTTGGGACAACCTTGGCAAAAAGAGTACAATGTGCAGATAGATTGGAATGCAAATGCAGTCAAAATTCAGCATGCACAAGAACAACAGGTAATAGCCTTTGCTCAGCAATACCGGAATAATCAGCTGCTAGCACTGCAATCACTGGAAAAAGAGCCAAAAGCAAGAATGCCACCAAAGAACAACATGATACCCAAGGCCAACAGACAGGTAAAAGCCAACCATGCTAACTACATACATACGAAGTCACCGACCGTAGTGCAAAGATCTAGGTTACCAAAACAAGGGAAACAAGTATGGATGCGGAACGATAGAAATGACATGGCAGACAAACAACAATGCAACGAAAGAATTCAACCGAAGCAGATAGTTCAACCAAAAACCAAGGGCATAAAACAGATATGGATCCCAAAGAAAATGCTCGAAAACAATAACCCAAATGTTACTCGCATTTGGATACCGAAACAAAAGCAAAAGGAACTCCCTTCAGTACAAGCAACAACGCAAGGTAGACAGCTGCATTTGAAAAAGGACAACCGACTTATGTGGATGCCAATCAACAAAGGGGCAACCAAGGAAGTAGCAAAACACCTACAAAAACCGGCAAAAACAAGCTACCAATGGAAAGCAAAAGAAATACGGTCCACGACCATTCCGGCCAAGCCACTTCTCTCCATAGAAACAACTACGGCTATATCAATAGTAGCGGCAAAGCGATTTCCTTTTGCAAAAAAGACAATTAAATAGAGAGCAGTAGAGTTACAACTGTTACTTGCTTATTCCCTTCTCTTGCACAACATTACTTTTTCCATGCATTGACCGAGTATGCATAAATTAGGGCCACATTAATCGGCCAAGCATTAGCACAAATTTTTCAACCTATGCACGGCACATACTAAGAGGCAATACCTTGTCGTCCGGGAGGACTCCAGCTAGGAGGGGGGGAGGCATTCTCAAATGCAGAACCAATAGCAAAAAGAGCAAAAAAGGGCATGATTTTTGACTATTTTAAGGGTTGTTGTTTGATTGCAAAATTTTTTGGACTAACCCAAGTACATATGCCCTTACACAGCATGTATCTATAGGTATATGGGGCCAAACGCCAAATCAAGCCCCTAGGTGTGTGTATATAAGTAGAAATAACCATTTTTCGGGTAAAATATTGGTAAAACAGGGGAATTCGGCCATAAAAATTTCATGTGAGTGTATATAATGTTTTGCGGTGATGTTAGTGATTTATTATGATTTTTGGGGATTTTTTGAGTTGGATTTGCTATTTTTCTTTTAATTTTGCTAATTTTCGGTAGAAAAACTTTAAAAATACAAAAAGCAGGTGAAAAGAGGTCGTAATGAAAAAAACAAAATATGGGGATGATTAGTGACTATAGGACAACCTATGGTACAGTGGGGG
The DNA here is from genome assembly GCF_014529385.1 of Adiantum capillus-veneris. Lineage (NCBI taxonomy): Eukaryota > Viridiplantae > Streptophyta > Polypodiopsida > Polypodiales > Pteridaceae > Adiantum > Adiantum capillus-veneris. The sequence goes on along the minus strand of NC_140959.1, from coordinate 49,896,255 downwards.
TGCAATTATGAGAGTGGAGCGGAAAGCGTGTTTTGACCAGATTTTGACCGAAATGCCAAATTTCTGGTAAACAGAGCAAATGGAGTCCAAATCAAGAAATTTTTGAGCCTAAACTGCATCTCGCAAGAAGATGGGAGCACATGTCAAATTTCATGAAAAGTGGTTTGGGGACCCCCATTATAAGAAATTTTCACTTCACTTTTAGCTCATTTTCACTATTGACCTTTTGGAGAGAGCTTCTGCCACCTAGAGCGAACGGACCTTCCAGCAGCTTCTACGACACGCACAACTACCCGATGGGCTTTAGACATGAGAGATAGGCTCACCACCTTGAGCTTTTTGTGCATGTTTGTCGTTTTGTCGCGAAAACTAGCGTAGGGTTCACACACAAAGCGGGCAGTAGAGACCTACAAGTACAGGCGGCCACCTAACGGCTGACCCAAAATCAACGAGACTTCATCGGCAGCTTACCCTAGCATAGGAGACCAGTTTTGGATGTCCAAAGGCAGTAGAAAACCATCGGGAAAAACCCTAATTCCTAGAATCCCGCAAGAGGCGCCTAAATGCTACCAAAATTCATGGGTAGCTGGAGCATCTCGACATGCTCGACAAGTCTATGTGGCCCACATGACCAAAAAGTGACCCGAAGCGGCACTAAACTTCAGAAACGGCATCAGACACACAAAGCGTCAAATAGCTCTTGCAGCCAAATCACATGGCCGTTTGCCACCAAACTTCACGAGCGGCTTTCCTAGACCATCAACAACCAAGTCCTATGGTGGTAGACCACCACAAATCATCAAAGATATGTAAACGCAGCCACGGGTGCTTCTAGAGCGACAAATTTCCAAATGAAGCTCCGATGAAGCCAAAGTTGACAAAAACCATACGGTAAGGATCCCCAAGGGATCGGGAAGCTATGGAGATCAACATCAAAAAATTTCATTCGCCAAAAAGCACTCCAAAAGTCAGAAAACAGCTCGGAGGCTCTGAAGTCCACACAGGGAGTTACTTTCTATCCATTTGACTTTTTTGTTGAAATTAGGCTTAAAAGGGACTCAGGGGAACCAAGGGCAGGCACTAGTGGCACATTCCATTAAAAAATCATTAGGAGACATCCTACGCATAGGATGTCTCAAGGGCATTTCTGGGCATAGATCCCAACATTTTTCATCACACACATTTTCTGAATGACCTTTACATGCTAGCCACCAAGTTTCATCATATTTGGACCAAAATTGACCTCATATGCATGAAAAAACGCAAAGTTAGGGCAAAGAGGCAATAATGGGCCATAGACCTACCAAATCTTGTCCAAATCACATGAAACTTGCACAACACATTCACAAGCACATAACAAACCAATCTATGTGGTCACAAGCAAAAATTGATGAAATAGACATCCTACGCGTAGGATGTCTATTTGACATTTTTGGCCTACAGAGGATGTTTGTCCATTCCAGATCCAATCACATCATCATCAAGAGCTCATATACCAATTTTGAAGCCATTCTAATCATTTTTGACCCCCCACACCTTCAAGATACACTTTTTGAGCCCAAAAACACTACACAGGCTCTTACAAGCATCAATTCTTGTCCAAATCCAAATCCAAGAGCATAGCCATGTTCCATAGGCCAAGGACTATCCATAGAACAAATCCAGGCCATTTTGATGAAATAGACATCCTACGCGTAGGATGTCTCCAGCATAATTTAGACCTTCTGTGCAAAGAGTGACATCATGGGAGCCAATACCATGGTGCAATGAGCCCATATATCAATTTTCAACCCATTTGGACATCACTTGCTACCTGTTATGGACTTCCTACCCAATTTGTGACCTAAAACCTGAATCGGCCCAAAAAATCCACTTTTTGATGCCCAAATCCATATCCAAGCACATAGCCATGTTTCATACGCCATGCACTACCAGCATGTCAAGTATCACCCAATTCTGATGAAAAAGACATCCTACGCGTAGGATGTCCAAATGGAAATTTTTGGCCAGAATTGCACAGTGAGCACATGCACAGTTTCACAAGTTCCTTTTAAGCTTTATTTTCAATTTTCAAGTCATTTGGATAGATAAAACTCAGTTTCTCAGCTAATATGGAAAAAACGCTAACTTCGGACTACTGAGTGTAACAGGATCTATGGCAGCGCGAAGTCACCGGCAAAGAAGAAAAGAATGACCATTAAGGATTACCTAGAAGAAGTGGAGCCCTTCGTCATACCAGAAGGAACACTAAAGCCCACCAGCACATGGATCCAAGAAGATTTTCTAGAGTCCAACGACCTAAAGATCTACCAAGGAGTGTTCAAAGACACTAAAGGGAATGTGATCGAGCTACCAATGCTACCGCGGGAACTCAATGAGTTTGTAAGAAGCAAGATGGCCGGGTACTTGGAGAAGATTGATCTCCACAACTATTTTGAAGCAGTGCAGGCAGGGGTTGACATAAAGAGAGTCTGGGAATTTGTGACAACAATAAAAGAAGATGTAGTGGCCAGAGTAACCGATCTACAAGGCAGGCCAGAAACAGAAATAGTCATCACCGAGCAAGTTGTAGCAGATGCACTAGACCTCTCCAACAAGGGGGATAGTGTAACTAAAAGAAGAGATGATGTCAAGGTGTACACTAAGAAGAAAAATAACTACACTTTTGAAGATATTGCCAACCCAAAAGTGGCAATCATGAGTCAGTTGTACAACCAATACTTCCATATGTGTACAAAGAGGCCACAAAAGTACAGAATGCCGCCAGGAGCAATTGCCACGACATTCACTTGGGCAATGATGAAGAGCACTCCAAGGCTAATAAATTATGCAGCATATATACATGACAACCTAGTGAAGATGGGTAACAAGAAGCCCACATATATTGTGCCAGGAGAACTAATCACTAAGGTGATTTATGGGGCATTGCACGCAAAAGGAAGATGGCCTGACCCCCCATCACAAAACGACTGGCTGAGGCTCAAAGAAGACAAAGAAGACGAGCCACAAAAAGCACCAAGGGTTGCCACAAGATTGAAAAGACGGCTAGAGCCGGTTCAAGAAGAGTAGCTAGAGAAAAAGAAGGGAAAGAAAGAATTTGTCCATGTGCCGGAAAAAGAGACAAAGTCACAAAAAGCGGCAAGACTAGAGCGGCTGATGGAGAGCTTCAGAGCAGAAAGGGCCCTTAAAGGCGATTTGAGTGAATTCTGGAAGCCATCTCTAGAAGCAATGTCAGGATCATCCCAAAGGGTGCAAAGGGACAAATTCTAAGATTACATTAAAAATTTCGAGATTCTTGAGGCCGCATCAAAAAATATTCCACATGTACCTTTTACAGAAGAGGAAGTGGAGCAAGTACGATAGAAATTGCTAGACGAGCAGGAAATCCAAGAGTGAGAAAGGAAGACAAAGGCAGACCGAGATTTAAATAAAAAGCCTACATCTCTATAGGCCAGCCCTGAGTCTAGCCCACCGCCCTCACCACCTCCTCACAGCCCTCCACAAGAAGATAAAGAGAAGGAAGACGACCACGAAGGCCAGGAAGAGTCCAAGAAAGAACAAAGCCAGGAGAGGGAAGAGGTTAAACCAAAGAGTGAGGAGCCAAAGCCAAATCAAGCATACAACACATTTCTGGACCTGCTAGCTGCAGGATACACAAAAGAAGAGGCTGCCACAATCGCATTCGACTTGGCAAGCACAGGGCCTACGGAGCAAATGCAAGGCATCAGGTTAGTAGAAGTAAAGGAGATGGCCACAGATACAATGGACCTGTAACTGCCCTCCAACAATTGGGATGTGGTGATGACGAAGTTAACCGGGTTAAGAGCGCAGTCCATGGCCTCAGAAAGTGAGAAGGAAACTCTCAAGGCCACTAAAGTGAAGATAAAGCTGGAAGTAGACTCTTTACAAAGACAAAGTCAAAGGTAGAAAGAGAGAGAAGCGGAGCTACATTCCAGTTTAGCAAAGGCATTACAAAGATGCCAGGAAATGGAAAAAGAAAACTAGACAGCAGCCCAAAGAATGCAAGGAGTCGAAGAGGAGTGTAAGAAACTCAGCAAATCATTGATAGATGCTGATAGGAAAAGGGATAACCTGACCCTACAGCTGGTTGAGGAGTCCAAAGAAGTTGAAGCAATGTGAAACGCCAAAGAAAAGGCGGAGTTGGATCAAGAAGCCAGCCAAGATGAGGTCCTTGAGCTCAAGGACCAGCTTAAAGTGAAAGATCAAACCATTCAAAGGCTACGGGCATCTCCTGCCAGAGTCAGAGCTACTAGCTCGACTTACATCACTACGGAAAGCCAAATTTATGAAGAACAGATGCAAGAACTTCAGAAAGAGCTGACTCTAGAGAAAAAGCAACGATTGATGATGGCAGAAGGGTCAATTGTTATGCAAACATGAATGGAAGAAGAACAAAAAGCCATGCAAGAGGAATTAGAAAGTATCAAAAGAAAGCTCGAGGAGGCGGAGAAGATAAATGTCGAGTTGAACGACCTCCTCGTGAACATGGGAGAAGAAGCTGAGATAGAAAAACAGAAACTCCTAAAGCAAATTGAGGAGTTGAGAGGACAGCAAGCCGGAGAGCAAGAAGGCACAGGGCTAGCGGCCACTGAGGGCATAGATTTAGAAAATGTGGCAGATCCTGTGGACACACCTATGCAAGAGGAAATCCTAGTAGGATCCTCTCAAGAGCCACAAGATCTGACACAAGAAGAGGAAGAAAAGCTGCGTAAAGCAATAGAGGTGGAGATCAGAGAGACGACTAAGGAAGCCTTGGAATGGGAGAGGAGGGTTTTCAAATCCATGACCATCCAGAAGATTGACGCCAGCAACCTCAGGCGCGAATGGCTTCAACCCTCTCTCCCATATCCTTTGCTAAAGTATGAAGCCGCCACCATCAATAAGAGGATTAGAGAAGAGCCGACAGTGCCACTCTACAATGCAGATATCTCCCAGCCAGAAGGGGTCAGGTTAATAGTTGACTCTCAGTCAAAATGGAGGAAGGCGTGGCTGACAAAGTACCCACAGTACCTAATCCATTTGGGCGAGGCACCTAAAAACATTAGAGACAACCTCAGCTTTTGTCCTCTACCAAGGATCGGGACGTGGAAGGCCCAGGAGATATTACAAAGGAGCCAACCCACTTGGCTGAATTATCCTAAGCTACCGGGCTTGAAGGCAGGTGAGAGAATAAGTGTCCAATACATGGTGAAAACCCTAACGGGCGCCATCAAATTGTTCACTGGCTCACCTGACCTTACGGGCATCATGATGAAGAAAATCTGTAAAACTCTTTTAGCAGTATTTGAGACATTCAAGCCAGACCAGGTGACAGACAGTATCTTCTTCTTCCAAGATACTTACAGATGTGCCTATGATCTGTCTGGTCAGCCTTCTAAGGAGGTGATACATGCGTTGTATCAAAGGATAATTTTTTTGCCATCCTATCACCTCCAAGCCTTTGAGAAAGCGTTCTACACCGGCTTCTTCACCATAAACACTGATATTTTCGGCCCAACAATGATGAATCTACATGCAAGATATGAATCGCTGATCAAGATGCGCGAAACCATACGATGAAGAAGCAGCTCAACGGCCATGTCGGGGATGACATGAGCAAGGAGGGGGGGAGTGTTAGAAGCTAGACACACCCTACGGAAATTGACTTCTCGGCAGATTATCATTTTTTTGTAATTATTCATTTATTGAGAAAACTTGACATTTCACCTTGTAAATATTGGGGCTTATAGAAGTTTTCAGATTGTATCCCAGTTCTGATAGTTAGATTGAGTAGATGGTTGATTTGGAACTTTAGGATTTGAGAATTGTAAGGTATTTATACCACTTTTTGACCTTAATGAGAAAACCTTTTGTCATTTTGAAAAAAAGAAGTTTTGAAGTCTGTGAGTGAGCGTACTATGTACGAGACAGAGTGTGAGCTTCATCTTGACGCTACGTGTGCACCGGTGGTCGGAATCGAGTGCGGAGAAGTGCAGCGTGTTGCCCCCGACAAGAGCTACGCGTCGATACCTACATAGCGCGCGTACGGTCCGGTTTTGCGAGCTCTTTCTACTAGCTTCATCTGGTGATTTGGTGAGTATACATTGTCCGATTTTGCATTGCAGCATATCCACGCATTCACATTGAGTAGAGCTACACATTAAGCACTTTAGATTTCGGAAACGAAGACCTGCAAATTTCGGCCAGACATCCTACGTGATTTTGCACCGGGTATTTTGGGTTGGGATTTTGGTTCATAGACCTTAGGGAGAGCGACCTATTGGTGTTAGTAGGGTCTCCTTCAAGTTCTGTGGTGTTTCAAGATTTTTTGATGGGTGTTCGGCTCTAGAAAGCGTCGTAGGAAGTTTCCTCTTATGCACTCTTGAAGGTTGTGACTTAGACATTGGGTAGAGACCTCTGTAGGAATTAGTTAGGAGTCGGTCGAGTGAAGGTTGACACCTTATGTTTGCTTCCACACGCCTACGGGTCGAGCTTCGTCCTTAGCTGACAAATCTTGTTAGTGAGTTCTCCCTGTGCTGACGTCCGTCGCGACGTATCCGTCCAACACTAAAAATGCAAGATAATCACTAAAGCTTACATCTAAGTGCAAAGTTAGCATTAAATCTTAGCTTATAAGTGCAAAGCTACCTTTGAAGCTTAACTTTATGATGCGTAGATACTCTTACCACTTAACCCTAATTGCAAGGTTTCCATTAAAGCTTAAAACATGAAAATTCAAGGTAATCACTAAAGCTTACATCTAAGTGCAAAGTTACCATTAAAGCTTAGCTTACGAGTGCAAATCTCCCTTTGAAGCATAATTTAGTGATACATAACTACTAGAAATACTTAATCCTAATTCCAAGGTTACCATTAAAGCTTAAACCTAAAATGATGCACATAAACCTTCCTAGTATTAAAACACATGGATTAATAATCTTACTAGAAATGAAGATTACCTCCTCTAAGCAAGAGGAAAGTGGGGTTGAAGTCTTTCTTGAAGAGATGTGAGGCTCAATGAGGAAGGAAAGGGATTTAAGATGAAGAGGAAGGAGAGAGGAGCTTCTTCACAAAACCCTCAAGGGTTTGGCCTTCAAGAGAGGGAGAGAGCAAGAGCAAGGTTTAATGGAAACCTTGATTTACTTAAGCATAGTCTTGAGCATGGCAAGTATGCAAGTAGCTTAGCAATATATGTGTATGTCTAAAATTACAAAGGAGAGGGGATGCTTATATAGGAAATGGTGGGTGGAATTCTCTTCTCAATTCCTATTGGACCCCAAATTCTCTTCTCAAATGCTATTGGACCCTTTTTCTCTTCTCAAATGCTATTGGATCCCAATTCTCCTCTCAATTGCTATTGGACCCCATTTCCCTTCTCAAATGCTATTGGACCCCTAATTTTCTTCTTAGTTCTTATCTCTTAACTTTACCTTTCAATTAAGTTAGTCCCTTTTCTCCTAGTTCTCGATCTAGATCAGTTCCCACGTGGCTTTTGACAAAGAAATATAAAATAATCTTAATCTTAAAGGATAAATATAGGGATGATGTAATTTCTTATCTGAAATATCCTTGTCTTTTCATTCTGGAGTAAAGTCTTGTTGTCTGTATAACTTCTTTGTCGGTCTTACTTTTTCTAAATTATTTTCTAAGCCGAAAATTTTTTGAATGGCTCTAGGGTTTAGGGAGGGACCTTACAGTTATCATTAGCCCTCTCCCAAGATGATGACACATTCATGTACCATCATAAGGCATTTTTTCCAAAGAGAGTGGTTCTGAGTCCTCTGTGATACTTGATATCTTGACAAGATTTTCATTGTGTGGCTTCTCATCACTTTGGTTTGATTCACACGTATGCATCATGCAACAAAACTTACACAAGATAGTAGGTCTTTGACACTTCTTTGGTAGATCCTTTGGTAGAAGGCGACTCAAATAGGGCTGTAGCCAACACCCGTTTACCTTCTTGGAGTGCTCTTTACCATTCAAGTCCATGAGTTGGTAGTAACTTGAATTGAAAACCGTCTTGACTATGTATGGTTCTTGCCATCTAGTTTAAAACTTGACATCAAAACGATTATCAAGTTGATTGTCATTTTCTTAGTACAAGATCTCCCTCCTTGATGCCTTTATCCTTCAGTTTCTTGTCAAGTTTCTCTTTGCTTCTGTAGCTTTCCTCTTGTAGCACTCGTAAGCTACTTCTCTCTTCCACTCAAGCTCTAGTAATGTAAGAAGTCAACCCATCCATGCTGCTTGATCATCTTGTTCCCCTTTGCCATGAATCTTCATTATTGAAATGTTGAGCTTGATAGGCTGCAAAGCCTCTTGACCATAGACCACATGAAATGGCATGAACTATGTGGCCTCCATGTATGTGGTTCAATATGCCCACAATTCCCCATCCAAGAAGTCATCCCACAACTTTGTCTTGTTTTCTAACATCTTTTTATAATGCTTACAATGACACCATTAGCCTTCTCCACCAAACCATTTGATGGTGGGTAGTAGGATGTGTTGTGACGATGTAGAATGCGAATCTCTTCACAAACTTCTGTGAGCATTCCCTTCCTAAACCCTGGACTATTATCAGAAGCAACTTCCAAAGGTGTGCCAAATCTAAAACAGATGTGAGTGTAGAAAAACTTGATCACCGTTGTCTCATTTACCTTTTTTCTTCCATAGACCTAGTCATATAATATATTGCCACTACAATGTAGAGCTTACAATTTTTAGTTTCGGTAGTGGCCCATATCATCGATGCCCCACTTTTCAAAGGGTCCATTTGCGAGTACAACTTGCCTTGGACCATGCACCAACATTATGTCTCCATTTACCTGACAGTTGTGATAGCTTTTACACTAATGTTGGACATCCACACGTAGGCTTGGCAAAACATACCCTACAAGAAAAAAAAAATTCACAGATAACTCTTGGGAAAAATGACCACCACATGATTCCTCATGCAAACCTTTTAGAATGGCTGGGATTTCCTCCATTGTTGGTACTCTTCTACACACCTGATCCTTTCCTCTTTGATGAACAGAGACTTCTAGGAAGATATAGACACTTGCCTTCTTTACGACCCTCCTCTTCCGAGCCTTTGTGAATCCTTGTGGAAACTCGCCCTCTTAAATGTATCCAATACTCCGGGGCGGGGGGGGGGGGGGGGGGGGGGGGGGGGGTTCATTATGTATAAATTGTGTATATCGTGTGCGTTCAAGGACTATATATAAAACTCCTTTCTTGTGATTTTTTTACGAATAAAATACACCCTTCTTCTATTCAATTTGTAAAATGTTTTTCCAATTCCACTTTACAATAGCATTCTATAAGTGAAAATGTGAGAAAAAATGAAGTAGAAGAACCCCTTCATTTACACTCACGCGATAGTCACATAATTATTAAGTGACCCCTCGAGAGCCAATAATGGGAGCCAATGACTCCATTCCCTGATATCTTGGTTGCTTGACAACTTTTTCCACCATGATAACATGTACTTCTTTCTCAACACATGTAGCTGGGTTGATGGGCAAGTAAATCAACATCTTCATTTTGTTTCCTGGGAATATGATACATTTTCACTTCTTTAAACCGATTCAACAACCTACGAATGGCATGAACATTGTCCTTAGACTTTCATTCTTGCATGCCCAAGTGCCTAAAATATGCTTCACAATGAGAAGTGCATGCCCCTTTACCATGCGACATTGTATACCTTGGCTAATGCACATCTTCAAACCATAAAGTAGTATGCCATACTCTGCTTCATTCTTGCTAGTTAAACTTGGTAGATTAACCTACTCTTTCATGACCACCTCTCTACTTGGGTTGATCAACACCAGCCCTCCCCTTGCTTTAATTGTGGCTCATCAAAATCTCCATCAAAAAACAAGGTAAAAGCATTAAGAATACTTTTAGGTGGTGGCAATGGTAGGGTCTTGAGACAAATTAATCTCTTTCTCATGCACCCTATAAGTGAGAATGCATGCCAATTGTGCATGCACACTATCTTCTACCTTGAAAGAGTATTGGAATTCTTGAAATTTTGTAATCCAATTTGAAATCCTACTGCTAAGGTTCATTTGAGATGACACCCAAGCAAACAAATTTCCTTCATTGAGAATTACAAAAGGTTTTGTAATAGGTAGGATCTAAATTTTCTCACCGCAAACTTGAGAGAAAGGATCATGAGTTTTGCTTTTGTGTAGTCTCTCTCCAAAGCATTCATGACCCTACTAGCAAAGTAGATGGGTTGCATCCTTGTACTATGGGGATCTTGTAGTAACAAAACAGCACCAATTGTTTCCTTCCCAACACTAGAGCTAACAAAAAATGTGTACTCCCAACAAGGAGGCATGAGTGTTAGTAGCTCTAATAGAATGACTTTAATGTAGCAAAAATATTCTTCAAGCCCATCAAACTAAACAAACTCAACTTTTTGTGTCAATTTTTGCAAGGGGTGAAGGAACTCCGAGGCTAAATGAATGAAGCGTGACATATACTTCACCTTTTGAATGAATGAGATGACCTCCTTGAGATTCTTGGGTGATGGTAACTCATTAAGAGCCTTTGCCTTTGAAGGATCCACCTCAATACCTTTATAGGAAACCTTGTAACCAAGTAACATCACTTAGTCCTCAGCTATATGGTATTTGTCAGGGTTGTGTTGGCCTCCCATGTTGTATTGGTTCTTCAAACCTTCTTCTACCTTCTGTAGATGCAATGATTTGAAATGTTGAAAATTTTCTAGAGCATTTGTCAAGCCAAATGGCATGACTCTAAAGGCATAACAACCCCAAGGAGTGATGAGGGTTGTTTTCAATTGATCCTCCAATGCAATCCCTATTTGAAAGTAACATGAGTAGCTATCACACACATTGTACTTCTCATGATCGGCTAAAGTGATCTCAGTGGGCGGTAATTACATTTCAACTCCTCTCTTTCTTCCTTTGTAAGTGTTGTTGACAGCATACCATCTAGCATCCCTTCATCTTGCACACCTTGGTCCTCTTGAGTACCTACCTCTTCCAATCCTAGGCAAGAGTTCTCTTGGTTGCTTGGCTTAAACCTTACCCCCATGACTTTGAAGGAAGGCTCCTCTCTAGTAATACTACCACTACTTTCTTCTTATGAAGTTCTATAGGTCCAGTATTGCTCTATCTCACTCTGAGATGATTCTTCACGGAGCTCCTCTTGGTGTTGCTCCTCATGCCAAAGACAACCTTCTTGTGATTGTCATTTTTGCAAATCAACTTTCCACTTTTGCAATCTTGCAAAGCTTGCATTCTCATTATCCATGGTCTTCCTAGGATAAATGGATAGTCATTTCCCTTGGTAGACATAACATAAAAATTAATAGCCTTCTTAATGCCAAAGGCCTCCAGAAAAACATTTTTACAATTCCTACACACCTAGCATTGATATTGTTTGTCATCTTGTCTTTGATTTGAGTTGTAGCATGCATGTGCATGCCTAGTCTTTGCATGAGTCCCTCTTTTATGATGCAAATTTGTGCACCCCCATCTACTAGACCTTTTCTAACCAGCCTTGGTTTGATGTAACAATCTAGCACAATTATAATATCCTCATTTATTTCATCTTGTGCAATCTTCACAACGGACACATTCTCTTTTACCTTTCTCCTAGTACTAGCTGCCTTTTTTAACTCCCTCCTAACTTGTGAACACAATGTAAGAAATTGAGGCCATGAAATATCAGGACCCTTACCTCTCATGTCTTCCAACAGCTAGTATGGATCCATACCATGTCCAAGAGGTAAGTCTTGGAGGTTGATACGATTATGAGTCCTCTTGGCTTTCTTGGTCTCCTCCACCTTCTTGCCTTGTCCATGGTCACTTTGTGATGTGAATCCTTCTTTCTCCTTACCTTTTCCACAACCACCCTTCTATTTGCTTCCATGTCAACCTGATTTGAATTTGTCACTTCTACCACATGCACATTTGGACCTGGCAAAGGTGAAACTCCTTCCACTCCTCGTGGAGGGGATCTTGCTCCATTTGGTCTTTGCAGAAGCATTGGTTGTTGACTAGTTCCTTCACCTGCATTCATCACTAGATAATTCAAGTTAATATTCCCTAGTTTCCCATGGCGCCAAGGACAATTATACATCCCATGCCTAGATTCCTTGCAATTTCAACAATGTAATACTCACCTATGATGTGGCTCTCATTCCTCAGATTTCATTGTTTGTCCCTTGGGACTAGTTCCTTCACCTGCATTCATCACTAGATAATTCAAGTTAAGATTCCCTAGTTTCCCATGGCGCCAAGGACAATTATACATCACATGCCTAGATTCCTTGCAGTTTCAACAATGTAATACTCGCCTATGATGTGGCTCTCATTCCTCAGATTTCACAGTTTGTCCCTTGGGACCTACAGATTGTGCAAGGTGACTTGACAGGTTGCTCAAAAATTCATTCAACCTTTCAATTTACCTCAGCTATTACCTTGGGTATATGTTTAGAGGTGGTTGATTTGTATTCTCCTTAGGCCTAGAACCTTCTACTGGAAGCTCTCCCTGAATGCACTTCAATTTCCTGTACTTCAAGGTAGCCCTAGCTTCAGCGGCATCAAAGGTGACAGGTACACAAACCTCAACTTTTATCTTGAGTGTGGGAAATAAACCACCTATAAATCTCTCCTTCTTTAGAAATCTTGCACCATCCTTGGGGCTAGCAATGTTCCTTACCCATATACGTACAAACTCCTATTTGTAGGTGTAGTAGTCATCTAGGTATTTTTTCTTCTAGGAGACAATGTCTTGCAATAGTTTCTGATTATTTTGGGGTTCGAAAAAATATCCCTTGAAGTGATCCACAACCTCCCTATAGCTCTCTCTAACTTCCTCAAACAAAGAGGAAAACCAAGTGCTAGTATCTTTCCTAAGTACTAACTCAAACATTTCTAAATTCCTCATCTCCTATCACTCATTTTGTGTGGCAAGCCATTTTAAAATTTGCTAAAGACAACTTGGAATCCTCGTCACCAGGCTCTCCAAAAAAGAGAGGATATCTTGAAATTTGGTGTTGGGCCTCCATTAAATCAATTTCAAAGTGACTTTTCACACTTCTTTTTCTTTTCTTTCTTAAAAAGATTTACACAATAATGTTTTCTAAGTTGCAATATTTTGTACAGCAACAAAATAAAAATATGCACATTGAATGATCTATGATAGTCAACAAGAAGCAAGATGATAGGGTTTGGTGACGCAAGAATTTCTCCTACTCTTTGAGCACCATACGTTGTTGAAAATGGAGCTTTCTACTCATTGCAATGTTTATTTTAATGTGTAGAGTGAAATAGAAGGGGACAACCTCTATTCTTAGGCCATTACCCATGGCCCATGCATCACCTAATTATTTGGCCAACCTGAGAGGGCCCAAAATTCTACAAATGACTTGTTGAAATTGTAATTTAGTGCTAACAATAATATGCACCTTTTGTCTTGCAATGGGAACAAATGGTGGGTCATACAAGTTTTTGTAATTCATGCAATCTACTTGAATATGCTAAAATCTAAGCATTCATGCAATATGTAAAAACAATAGACACCAAGCCTTCCTCCATGGGGCAACCAAAAGTGAGGTGGTCCGGGGCGGGCAACAAGAGAGGCAACCTCTAAACACCCTACAAGGCTCCCGTGCTACTCAATTGGGGATTTGGAAACTACAAGCAAGAAAAGAAACAATAAATCCACATCCAAACAAGTGGAGGCAAACCACCTAGTTGTGGGATGAGAACGAGGATGCAAGAGAGATTTTATCACAACCAAGAAGAGATGCAACAAAACATACACAAGCAATCTCACACCAAGACATATACCAATTAGAGCAAGAGAGAGCTAGAGCAAGGGAAGAGAGAGAGAAATGAAACTTGTGTAATACCTCGTTTGTGAATTGCAAATGGAGATGGTTCGTTACAATGCTACCATAGAGCTTGTACAAAACTAATCCAATGAGTAGTGAATGTTAAACATTGTCAGCACACACACACTGGCTTAGGGTGTGGGAGACTTCTCACCACAATACCCTCTTACAATTGACACAAATTTGGCAATGAAAATACATTAAGCACTTTCTCAAAAAAGCTCAAATGATAGAACTTAAAAGAAACAAGTCACTTTGAATTCACCAAGCCACTTTGCACAAGTGGAAGGACAAATATTTGAACACTGAATCCCTGCTCAAAACACCAAACCTCAATTTTATTGATGATGGAGGAACATACACAATAGTGGTTTTGAAATTTTGACATATACAGTAGAGGTTTTGAACTCACACTCTCTCACTTGCAATGTGTAGCTTGAAAGCTTCTCTCACCCCAAGTGTGAAATTCACAAAGTGGTTGTTACGCGTAAGTCTCTCCTCGCACATAAAGTGTTAGGGTGATATGTGAGATATTCGAGATGATTTACAAGAAGGAGAGGAGCCTATTTATAGGTTGAAGACCCCTCATGAAGATTATGGGAACTCCTAATTTACAAGCTAATCAAATCAAGATTATGATTCTTTTTTGTATCAAAATATAGTGGGTTTTCTTTGCCTGCTTGAGTCATGGATGTGAGCTCAAGAGAAAGGTATTATTGATGGTAGATAGGGTGAAATTAGAGAGTCAAGGAAGGAGAGAGAAAGAGATAGAGAGAGAGAGAGGGTTTACTATATGTACATGTCTTGAGGGTAGGTGCTTTTTAAAGTTAGAGCAATGCGTGTTTGTGTTAGTAGGCTAGAAGTTAGCATTAGCCAATCACTAAAAAGATAATGATATATTTACAATGGGTAGAATGAGGTGGATGGTTTAAGGAAGATGGGTGAATGAAGTGAGGGAATCATTGTGATGGTGAAGCTTTGAAGAAGTTTTGAACTTACTTGTAGAGGTTCTTAAAAATAACTGTCGATCCTCTTCTTCTTCTTCCCTTCTTACGTTGTTACTGCAAAGGTTGAACACCATGATGAAAGTGACGAAGTTGGTTGATCATAATCCCTAAGTTTATAGAGATTAAGCATGGTTTCATATGCTAAATTTTATGTATGTAGAGAGAGGTAAGAAGGAATTGTAATTTAGAGGCAATAGATAGAGGCATAGAGATGGTGTATGTACATGTAGAGTTCATATGAGAGCTATAGAGGTGAGAGGGGAGGTTAATGGTTAAGAGGGTGATAAAAACCATGGAAGGTGCAGATTTGAGGGAGGGATAAAGATAAGTGAGTGAGTGATTGTGTGTGTGTGTGTGTGTGTGTGTGTGTGTGTGTGTGTGTGTGTGTGTGTATGTGTGTGTGTGTGAGAGAGAGAGAGAGAGAGAGAGAGAGAGAGAGAGAAAGTGGGAAGACTACGAAGGTGAGAGAAGGCTAGGATGACTTGTGAGAGAAAGTGGGCAGAGTGGGGGGCCCTCCTTGCATGAAACCATGACCTATAGGTTCTTAAAGGTTTGAAAACATGCATGGATTAAAAAATTCACAAATATGATATATGGCTATGAGGAAAATAAAACAGGTTAGTTTATAAACAATTTTTGGAATCTAGAATAGTGTCACCTATATATAATATATTAAAATATTGGAAATCAAATGAGGGATCCCTCATTTGTTTTTATTGATGTAGACCCATTTATAAGAATTAAAGAAAAATGCATGTAGAAAATGGTAATTTAGTAGAAGGGATTGACTGGGTGAAAGATATTTTGTGAAATTTTTTTGGAGTGGATTCCCACAAAAATTTAGAGAGGCTTGTGTGAAAAGATCTTTTTATAGAATAAAGAGTATGCACACTGGTTAAAAAAATTGTGGTAATGGTGAGTCAATGTACATAACATACTCCCGGGGGATTCATCATGGAAAACTTATCGCACCACGTAAGTGTAGGGGAGGGGGGTTTTTCTACAAGTTACATAAGCGTATAAGTTAGGGGTAGGCCCTCAATAATTTATCTCCTAAGCTAAAAAATAAGGGAGGGTGTATCATATTTAGGGGGGGGGGGGGGGGGGGGGGGGGTGTGGAGTGAGAAAAGGAAAAAATGAGCGGAAGTTTTTGTGTTTCAAAATCATGGCTTCCCAAAAGACTCTTCCCTCAAACTTGTGAGTCAATAGCTACCAAGATACATGCAAGAACCAATAGTACTTTGTATCAATTGCTTGTTTTGTTATTATAGTTCATTTGTTGAGGGATGAAAGCTATAAAGAGTTTGTATAGATGCAAATTTACACGGAGAACCTAGCACAACTTTATAACCATGTTTTTTTAGTAATTTAAATTGGTCAAAATTGGACGAGTAGCTAGAGTGCAAGCTCAAAGGGCACATAGTTTGAAAGTAAAACTAAGACACATTGAGGGTACATCTAGTTATCAACAAAAGTGAATCCTTAGTACATTGCCAGTCACTATGCTACACACTCTTTGACTAGTTTTACTTAGTTAGATCATGTGAGACCTAAATTTTATATGTAAGATAGGGGTATAATAGTTTTTTGCATTGACTTTCGTATAACCGTAGAAAGGGGGGTCATATTCCCTAATATGAGTCGTATATAGGGGTTTTATCAAAGTTGTTCACTCGCACGTGGCATCCTGTTTTGTATATAGAGTGAATCCCCCGGGAACATACTTAAGCAAATAATACACACCTAGATAAAAGTATTTAGATAAATACCAAAATAGTTATAATAAAAAACCTCTATATCTAGGCCCTATATACAATGAAATATTTACACAAAAAATGATCCATATTATATTTTTATTTTTTATTTTTTACTTTTTGGCTCAACTAGCCCAGTAACTAGCTAGTTGAGGGTTTTAAGGAGATATGGGAAAAGTCCCCTAACTCACACACGCCTCGCCATCCCTTGGTTCAAACCCTTGAAAAAGTAAGGCTGTGGAAATATAGACGCATTGCTTAAAGATTTTCATGAGAGGAATCAAGCATAATATCATGTTGCAGATTCATTCCTTTAGAAAAAAAAGAGGGAGGGAAAGTTTGAGAAACTGCCTTGGGATTCAAGAAATACATCAAGAGGTGCCCACCATGTGAGAAATCGCAGGAGGATTTTCAAAGTGATGTTGTTCATAAAAGGGCTAAAAAAACAAACACCTCAAGAAGGATCTATATTTGAAGAAATGTATGACCCTAGACAAGGTTATGAAGGAAGCCATCTACTTAGTGGAAAACTGCCAAATATACAAAGAAGCATTGAGGGATGCATATGTAGGATCAATGGATTCTAGATTAGCAACCAACAAACCAAGCTCTACAAAAATAGCACTGCAACCGCAAACATAAATGAACACCAAATAGCTTGTGGAAGAACGTGCGAGCAGAATGGGGCCAATGTTGGGTTTTCCAAACCAAAGAGTCCCACCTTTGAGGCAATGTTTAACTTGTGGAGGAGATCATCCAATGCCACAATGCCCTACATTGCCTCAGCCATATCCTAAGCCAAAGTGGTGAGCAATTTCAAAAATAAGTGGATGAATCATACCACTGAGGAATGCTATTATAATTGGGGGCAAATTAGGGAAAGGCCTCATCAACCTAGCCCCCCATATTATGAAATATTCTAGCCAACCCTTAGTATCAACCCAATAGGCCAACACCACTACCACCAAGATGATATGCCGCAGGACCAGTGAATACACCACCAAGAGCAGAAATACCAAGACCAGTGTTAGGCCATCAACCACCACTACCAGATAATCCAGTTGCAATGAGATATGTATATCCAAAACAATATTTGGAAGAAACCTCTTTAGTACCAATACAGATGTTTCATGAGGAAGAACACTAGGGGCATAATCACAGCTGAGATATCCCAAGCTTGAGAGCAAACACAGCGATCAACAAAACCTGAACCTAGTATTATACTAGAGAAACACATGAAACAAAATTGAACCCAAAGGAAACCAAACCAAAAGGAATGAGTTCGGGAGGTTTTGTGCTAGTTGACAAATAGTTTGAGCCATTAGAAGCAATTCTAAATGCTTATGAAGCAAGATTGGACATCAGGTAGACTCTGGAACATAGATGGATGATGTATCCTAACGCGGAGTGGGACAAGCTACAATTGGAGATGTGCAAAAAGTTGATTGAAATAGCTCAAACCCTTATGGAGTCCCCCACCAGCAATGTTCGTCCAAGAGAGGGTCGTTCTACAACCATTGGTAGAGTTGAAAGACCTTAACAAAACAAGAGAGATGGGTGAGAGAAGAAAAGATCTCAAAATTTTGATTAAAAGGAAAGACAAAAGAAAACGGATCCAAAATACCGTTTAGAGATAGTCCTCAAAAATGATTGGTAAATAGGGATCACAATTCTTTGCATTATTTTTATGTAATCAATAATTTTAGGAACAATCATCTTGGTTAACTGTAGTGAGCTGACCTACAAGCATCCAAACTGAGCCATGACTTCTATTGGTGATTGGTAGATCTACAACTAATCTCATAGTGATATTGCACATATAGGGCAAAATGCTTTAGAAGCTTTTAATTTCATGAATGTGCATGCCGCTCCAAATCAGTCTTTGCTAAACACTAGGGCCCATAACATGTAGTGTGCATGCATTTAGCAAAAGCATATCTGAGGGCAACAACTATGGAGAATGATAGCATGTAGGATCCATGGCGATCTTGAGAAAGTGCTACAAAACAAAACCAACAAGAAGAGAGAGAGAGATAGAGAGAGAGAGAAGAGCCTTCGCAAAAAATAACCACATTGTATATTGATTGATTAAAAAACTACATATATAGAACTACTTTTCCATGCAAAACTCCATTGAAAGAGTGGTTCAGATTGAGTGTATATGCATGCCATGGGGGTATGTTCCCATGGGTTATATTGAACCATGGCTTGAAAACCCAACATAAGAAACTACTCCAAAATTTGATGAAGAACTTTTGAATATGTTCAATATCAGCCCAAAAGTGCTGGAAGTGGAGGAGAATAAAAATCCGTTAGGGATGCTTCCAATTCAAACTAGATTAAAGAGGAATCAAAGGAGTCTAAAGTTGTTGAGCGGAGGACCACACCTATACATTTTGGCTCACACTCATGTTTTTGTAAACACTTATTGTAATAAATGTCTTTCCGACATTTCATTTTTTTCATGGAGCCAATTCATTGTAATTAGCGGGACTCAATTGAGTTTCTAGCTTGTATTCCCCAAGTAGTTTCACCTGCTTACGTAATTAGATTACAGATGTTTTCACACTTCCAAGGCTGAGGTATAAGAGCCAATTTTTGTAAACCTAAGGACACAATTTTGAATCATTAATCAAGATGAGTTTTTGAGCGCCGTGACTGTGTCTGAGAGAGTGAGTGAGAGAGAGATTCTATCCTCTTGCTACGCGAGCTATGGAGCCGCCATTGGAGAAGAGACACCACCATTGTGTTAACAACAGCGAGAGCTACTCACCGATACCAAGCGTGTGTTCATTCGGATTCTACACGAGGGGAGCTCCCACGAGCTTCTATGTGAGTTTTCTCCCTACCTGTGTGTCGGAATTGAGCGTGCCATATATCTATAGAACCACAACAAGTAGAGCTACACATTAGTACCATCGGAGTCAAGATTCGGTCACCTGTATTTTTTGGCCTGTCTTCATACGCGTTTACTACACGGAGTGGTTACAGGTTGAGATTGTATTGTAGATTCATAGGGTATTGTCCTTACCTAGTGTAGAGACCCCCCTTTGAGTTTGAGACTGATTCGATGACTCTAGATCATGTTTTGGATAGCATTTGTTCGTAGTACGGATTTCAGTCACTTATGTATTTGAGAACTTAGACTCGATTTCCTTGGTAGTGATTGTCATTATAAGGTCGAGTAGGTGATTTGACACCCACCTATTTGTTTCCATGCGCCTGTGGGTCAAGCTCCGTCCTCGTCTGACATTCTTGTTTGTCGGTTGAGTTCTCGCTATCATAGCCACCGCTAGCGGCGTAACCGCCACAACATTTGGCACCGCTGCCGGGGACGAGAGCCCTAAGTAGGTGACCTTAGACTAATCCTACGAGGTGATTTGTTTTGTTAATTTATATATTTTAGTTAGAAAGGTCTAGGAGTGGTGGACTCCGAGGATCTTTGAGAGGTACTAGGAAACTTGTGGTATACCTGGGTCTTTCGTGTTTGACAGTTTTTTAGTTTAGATTAGATTGATTTTTGTTGGTGTTGAGTGGTTGTTGAGATTGAGGTATTTACTAGTCCGTGTGTGGTAGTGAATCTCCTTATACTCACAATTGCAAAAACCCATTTTATGATTAGAAGTAGCTTAGGTAGGACTTGATTTGATCCCGATCTAGAGCTATTAATCAGTGATTTATTTTCTTGATGTATTTGTTTGCATGTTAGATCACTAAAACGTTGATTTGGTAGTGAAACTTGCATAAACAAAGTTCAGAAAAATTTTCTGTGAGACTGAGTGTTGATGAGCACTTAGGAGAGCTCTTGGAAGAGTTCTGCGTTGAAAAACTGGAATTTTGCAACTTTAGACATCATACGCGTATGATGTCTTAGGGGCCAAACAGAGACCAAAACAGAAAATTTAACATTACCACAGTGTTCAAAAGGGGGGTTTTACCCTAAGATCAACATAAAACAAGGGCTTTAACACTTTTAGAAACTCAAAATACCAAGTCAAGAGTGTAAAAAATGCAAAGAATAGAAAATTTGATTCAGAGCTTATATTTGCATTCAGACTTGATAAAACACTTGAAACTCAAAGATAAACACTTGAGAAGGCTTAAAATTGAAAACTGGCAAAACCTGGGACAAAAGACATCATATGTGTATAATGTCTTTTGGCACTTGCTGAAGTGATTTTTCAAATTTTACTTGACAACATTGTTACAAACACTGTGAAAAGCTTAAATATTGAATCTTGACCAAAATTGAGCAAAAAGACATCATACGCATATGATGTCTCTAACCTAATTCTGGGCATATTTTGATATTTTGCTAACATAGATCCTTTGTACTAGTTGTCTAGAGCTTGTATTTCAAGTTTCATGTCATTTGGATCACATTTGACTTCAAGTAAGTTAAAAATCGGAAAATTGCTAAGAAAAGCCTAATCTGGCCATAACTTGCACAAACAGAGTTCAAATTGAATGAGTGGATAGAGTATAAGGGTGCTATTGGGAGTGAGCAAAGCAAAAATATCCAAAATCTATGAAAAAAGACATCATACGTGTATAATGTCTTTTTGAGCAAATCTAATACAAAATTTTCACTTGAGGTAACAGAAGTCTTCCAACTGACAAAACAAACCATTTGACCAAGTATCATTCAGTTTGGATCACTTTTGATCACAGAGAATTGGGATAAACAAACTGCCGAGACTGAAAAGTTAGATTCCTCTAGGGGGATTGATGAATTTGAGATCCGGTAGATATCTCCAGAATAACCAACCGAGACAAAGAGAACAAGCAAGTGTTATATCAACCGAGGAGAGTGTAAACCAAAGTGTAGCGCGACCGTTAGAGCCGATCCTTGAAGGAAGTATTTTCGATACTTTTTCAGAGAGATCTTATGAGATTTTCACTGAACACTTAGGATACTTGAACTTAAACGAAAGAGAAAACATGGCAGCAGGACCATCAAACCCTTCATCCACAATGAACCTATTGTTCATAAAGTATCAATACGACAATGAGAAAGGTGCCAAGATTTACAGAGATGGTATGGACCGCTATTGTGTAAAGATAGAAGATAGATCGAGTGAGTTCAAGGACTTAGTGCATGTGAGCTATAGCGGAGATAGGTACCTAGATGACGAAGGTATCATGTACTTGGTAGTTTGAATCCTAACATTGTGGACAAGTGGGGATTGATGGGCACAAAAGCCAAAGTAGATAAAGAACCCAAAGAGAAAGCACCAACAATGAGCTTCCCTGATGCGGGGTTAAGGCGAGAAAATGAAACTTTGAGAGTCAACACTGATAACATCTATGTGGGGCTATACAAACATAATAACGGAGAGCAAGATCTCTATTATAGATGCGAGGAACCCTACGTCGAAGAGTTGACAGAGCGGAAAAGACTTTATGTGTTTACCTACACAGAGGGATCAGAAACGAAGATTGTCGCATTTGACAAGTATGGAAGGCAATACTCGACAATGGATAAAAAGGAGTTGGAAGGATATACATACTTTTGGGGAACACTCCATCAGTATTATGTCACTCCTAGCTCACAAAGACCAGCACCTACAAATGTAGTGCCAGACCCTATAGCAACAAGTGGAATAGGAAGAACTCATGTGGCTGATTCTTTCAGTCAACCTCAGTATTCTATGCCAAATCCAATGGGAACATTATATTCTAGAGAGTCAATGGCTAGAATCTAGGTAGTGCAGTTCCATTCCCTACACATACTACCGTAGGTCCGATGTTTGTAGCAGCACCATCACATTTGCCTTCTAGTAGTAAATTCGTGGCAAGGGAGCCAACTAGAGCAGCCCATGAATTCCATGACGCAAGAGAAAGCTTTAGTCGGGATACAGGAGCAATGAGATTGGTGGCAGACAATAGACGCATGAGACCATCTCAAGTGGCCAAGTATATTCCGAAGAATTATAGTGGCTCAGGAGATCCGTATGCACATGTCTCACTCTTTAAGCAAGTCTTAAGAGCTGAGCAAATAATAGATTTCCACACACAATACGAAGGATTTGGTCTTACTTTAGAAGGGACGACATTGACATGGTTTCAACCACTGAATGGCGGAGGTTTCTATGACATTGACCATTTGCTGCGAGAGTTTGCCGAGGAATTTTCGAAAAGAGGGATCAAACACAACACGGTATCCCAAATATATGCTTTCAAACAAAAGGAGCAAGAAAAGGTGAAGGAAGCATCGCTTTGCTTCAAACAATACAAAGAGAGATGTCCAGTACAGGAACGACCGCAAGATGATAGACTATCTGTCCTCTTTATAGAAGGGCTGAGAAATAACACTCTTAAGAAAGACTTGCACCTGAAAGCTTGTACAAGTTTTGAGCAAGTGACCCAGATAAGCATTGTACTTAGTGGATAACTGTGCGGTTTATGGAGAGGTGACAACGGATACTGATGTCGCATCCAGTAGCTCATCATCCGTAGCTAGCAAGACCACCACTAAGAAGAATGTCCAAACAACCACAGTGCCAAACATGGAACAAATGATAGAGGATGCTATAAGGAGATTAGCAGCATACCCTAAACCAATGCCAAAACTAACGAAATGGTGTGCGATTGAACAAAAATGGACAAATCACTCAACAGAGGAGTTCTATTACAACCAGGGTTATGTAAAGGAGCGTCAGTATGCACCTCCAGCTCAAATAGCACCACCTCAGGTACATCCAGTACCTCGATACCCAACGGGAAACGTACCAGGACCTATGGGGATAGAAAGACCACAGTCGGTATTGGGGCAACAACCACCTTTACCAGGAGCAAGACCAGTGGGCATTAGATATGCACCCACCCTAGAGAATCAGGAAGAACAAGCTTTAGTGCCTATTCAGACTTATTACGAAGATTCCGGTGCACTCATGGCTCCTACTGTGTATTACCCACCTGAAGAACCAAAACAACCAGAACCTTGGAGCATGATGGGAAATGTTGGACCACCAACATCCTCACACGCCTCAGATGAAGAGAGATATATCTTGGACGCAAGAACACTTATGTTCATAGCTCATGGAGGGTTGTCAGGCCAAAGACCAACTTATCCACAAAGGGAAAATCAAGGGACACAAAGACCTACATTAGGACCCTGTTATAAGTGTGGAGGTGACCATTTGATGAATGTTTGTCCACACACAGAGATCATTAGAATAAATTCATATTGCATAGAGTGTGGTGTCACTCACTTGATTGAGGATTGTTCAAAGAATCCCAACAAAGTGCAAAAGATGACATTGAACATGCTAGAGTCGATTCCTACTAGCAGTGGGTCTGAAAATGAAACTCTGATACCAACGCAAGTTGCTACTAGAGCTCAACCAAAAAAAACCACTAGAGAACCAGAGAATGGAAAGTCAGAGACTGAATTGGCTAGTCAAGGACGACGAAGCCATAGAAACACATGGAAAGCTAGGAAAGCACGCATGAAACTGAAAAAAGAACAGCAAGACGCAATTCTAGCTGAGGAATTAAAACAAACAAAAGACAGATTAGAGAAACTTGAGAGTCAAAACGGAATACGGGAAATGGACTCTGAAAAGCCAAAACTGAAGAGCATCAAAGAGACAACGAGCGTGAGCTCAGGGGGATCAGTGTTAGTCGACAAAGTACATGAACCATTGGATGCACTGATGAGAGCTTACGAAGAGAGATTAAAGAGCAACCAAACACAAGAACAACAGTGGTTGACTTATCCAAACGCAGAATTGGAAAAGCAAAGACTCAAAATGTGTCAGAGAATGATTGAAACTGCACAAGCCTTGTTAGAACCACCTAGAGAACCAATGAATTGTGGAGCGGAAAACCCAATTCATCAAGAGACTATCCTCTCACGGGTAGTTGAAAATCCTAACAGTGCACAAAAGCCTGAAAAAATGCACGGGGATGAACGTATAGTGATGAACACAACAGATCAAGAAATAGAGAGTTTTCATCCTGTGATACAGAGGTCTTATGGAAGAGATGAGGATTACAATGAGTTTTGGAAACAAGTGAGAGAGGCAAACTTTGCAAACGAGCTAAGTTGTCAAGCTAATCAGACTAATGGGGAAAAGGACATCAGGAATCCTCCCATAGAGGAATTTGAGGTAGGATCTCAACTGGACTTAGATCTGCATTCTTACTGGGGATATGGAGGCTCTCTTAGAATAGTAGAGAGTAAACCTCATTTGCTTAATACCTTACCTTCATACTTAGGAGAATACGAAGCAAAATCTGAGATTAGAGCGCTTCCCTCACGAGGAATCTCTTCAGAAAAAGTTATGGACTCGTAAGGATTGATAGAGGTTTTGTCAACACCAGTGACATGCACTATCACCCTAGCTGAGCTTTTGAGACTACGACCAAACATGTGGGCAACTGTAGAAAAATTCTTGGAGAAATTTGGGATAAAAGACCCAACTGCAAAACTGCAAGAGGGTATACGAGAGCTGAGTAAGCCACAAAAAAACGCTAAGCCTATACCTTTGAACAAGGTCAGAGAGTATTGTGAAGGCGAAGAGGGGAATACAACATTACCAGTTGAATTCCAGGGAGTTAACACGATGGCAATACTTGACAGTGGGGCTCGGGTAGCCATTGCTACAAAAGAAATCTGGAAAAAATGGGGAAAACCGGCGATAAGAAAAATGAGGTTGAAACTCCAACTAGCGGATGGACATATGGAAAGGACCTTTGGGACTATTAGAGAAAGTCGTAGTGACTTCTTGCGGAATTGAGAACGAGCATACTTGTGCTATTGTTGACTTTGTCAAGGAGAATAACTATGATATTATACTTGGAAGACCGTTCATGAGACAGTTGAAAATGGTCCAGGATTGGGGTTACGACCACATATACTTGAGACATATGGAAACCACTACTCGTGTGAACCTAAAAGACCATAGCTACAAGGATGTGAACCGAACACCAGTTGAAGAGTTTGATTCAGCTACTTTGGCAGGATCAGAGTTTCCAGCTTGGTTAGGCAAACCCAAAGAGTTATGGATATGTGGAGCTTCGAACTGTGGAAGTCTGAAGCGCGAAGAATGTGTTTTAGGAAGGGCAATTGAAGGCGAAACTTATATAGGTGAACCCTTTCCAGAGGATGCACTTGAACCATTAGAATGGACACACATTATAGCAACCCTAGATGTTTGTGCAATTCAAGATGGTCCCACAGCAAAGTTCTGTGATAAAGATGGATATGATGTGGTTCCATACTTCATGATCAGAGCTGTACTCAAAAAGGAGACTGAAAAGATTGATACACCAGACAAGGAAGATGAAGAGGAGATGTTTCACGACATTCCCGATCATCCAGAATGGGGAAATGAAGCTGACAATGAGTCCACAGACAACTCAAGCGAGAACGAGGAAACCATAAAGGATATCAGATTCTACGACTTCCCAAATCATACTGAAAAACGCCAGAAACGCTACAGAGAAAAGGGAAAAACTAAAGGGGTTAGAAACAATCCGATGCCTAGGATAAGAGGGACAAACCAATTTCTAATGCTAGTAAAGGCGGAAGATTGTGTCAAGGACAAGATTTCTGGAAGAATGAGAGGAAATGTGGAAACGAGCTCACGAAAAGACAAACGAAGCTCAAGAAATCAAGTTCAACCCAGTGAAACGAAAACCAAAACAGATAAAGCAGAAAAGAACATGAGAAACAAGGAAAACAAAGAGTCCAAATTAGAACGCCGAAACAAGTACAAAGAGTTAAAGAAACTTTGAAAGAAGTTTGGACGACTGAAATCGAGAGTGGTGAGGACAAAAACGCCGATATCAAGGGAAACATGGATGTTCCCTCTCACTACAGGAAATTTACGATAGAGGATAGGAAGGTGATATTAACCCAGCCTATCAGATAAAGAAAGGAGAACGAATCCTATGATGGACCGGAGGACGCTAAAAAGGTTGATTTAGCAGTTCCAGGAGAGGAACCAAGACCGGTATACATAGCTACAGATTTGTCTCCGGAAGAAGAAGAGAGACTTTTGAGTCTTCTCAGAGAATACAGGGATGTATTTGCATGGTCGTACAAGGACTTGAAAGGAGTCGATCCATCAATATGCCAACACACAATTCCTTTGAAACAAGACACTAAGTCTAGCAGACAGAGACCATACACGTATAATGACACGTTTTCTAAGCGAATCAAAGAAGAAATAGACAAGCTAATGGAAGCTGAATTTATATATGAGATTGAACACACGGACTGGGTATCTCAGATTGTGGTAGTGCCTAAGAAAAATAAGAAACTCTGAGTGTGTGTCAATTTGAAGAAAGTAAATGCTGCGACAATCAGGGACAATTATCCCTTGCCGATAACTAATCATGTTCTAGAACGTGTATCGGGGAAAAGAGCATATTCCTTTCTAGATGGATTTTCAGGATATAATCAGCTTGCCATTGCGCCAAAATATCAACAGAAAACAGCTTTTGCAACGGAGTGGGGAATTTATGCGTATTGAGTTATGCCGTTAGGTTTAACTAATGCTCCCGCAACATTCCAAAGGCTGATGACGCATGCTTTCAAAGAGTACTTGAGGTTGTTTCTAGAAATATACATGGATGATTTGTGTGTACACTCTCTTCTGAGAGATGAGAATCTAGAACACCTAAGAAAGGTATTTGAGAAATGTAGGACATATTGCATTTGTCTCAATCCTAAGAAGTGTGTGTTTATGGTCCGACAAGGCAGAATTCTGGGACATATTGTCTCACATAACGGAATATCCACGGATATGGAAAAGATAAAAGTAATAGTGGATATGCCTAGACCAACCAACATGAAACAAGTGCAGAGCTTTATGGGACATTCTGGATATTATAGACGATTCATTTACATGTACGCTATAATAGGACAACCACTTTACAGGCTAATAGTGAATTTCGAATGGACAGAGAAGTGTGAGGAATCCTTCAAGAAACTAAAAGAGGCACTCATTACTGCTCCAGTCTTGAAATCACCAAATTGGGAGAAGATATTCCATGTGCATATAGATTCTTCGGCATATGCAATAGGATGCATCCTGGCTCAGCCAGAAGAAGGAAACATGGATTTTCCAATCTGCTATGCTAGTCGACAGCTCAACAATGCTGAAAGGAATTACACAACAACAGAGCGAGAGGGATTAGGAATGATTTATGCTGCGAAGAAACTTCGTCATTATTTTCTAGCCAATAAGTTTGTGTTTTTCACAGATCATCAAGCCTTGCTCTACCTAGTGAACAAACCATGCAATACGGGACGGATAGTGAGATGGTTCATCATCTTATAGAATTTGACTTCACGGTAGTAGTGAAGAAAGGAAAGACACATCTTAGAGCGGATCACCTTTCAAGGTTGACGAGTGGAGAATACCCTATAGGTGTAGATGACGACATGCCAGATGCGTACTTATTCAATATAGAAATGATACCAAAGTGGTCTCAGGATGTTGTTAGTCTATTAACCTATGGAGGAGAGTTTGATAGAAAAGAATACAACCAGAAACAAGTTACTATTCAGCAATCCGAAAATCTTCAGTTGATTGCAGGAAGGTTGTATCACTTAGGAACCGATAACATTTTAAGGTTATGCATCAATCCTGAAGAATATAACATATATCTGCGAGAAGCACATGTTCAGGAATGTGCTTTTCATTGTTCAAGAAGAAACATGTACAGGAATCTATTACAACTAGGAGTCTACTGGCTAGGAATGAAAGAGAGTGTACATGAATATGTCACAGTATGTATTACATGTTCGTCAAAACCGCCAACTGAGTATTCAACATTGTATCAGATTATGATCGCTCCTGAATGGAGTCGATATATTGTTGAATATCTCACAAATAGAACTTTTCTAGAGGGAACCTCAAAAGCGCGTCAGAGAGCTGTACAGACAGAAGCGCGAGATTACGCTTTGATAGGAAATCAACTCTATAAGAGAGGAAAGGACAACCAGCTTAGGATATGCGCATCAGAGTCAGAGTATGTGATAATCCTAGAGCAAGCTCATGGAGGAGTAGGTGGAGGCCATTTCTCAGGTGATAAGACAGTAAAAATTGTTTTAGTTGTAGGAATATGGTGGCCGACATTACACATGGACACTGAGGAATACATAAAACGATGTGATGACTGTCAGCGGCGGACAAAAGTACCATTGAAAAGAGATGATATGCTGCTTAGACCAATGATGGGAGCAAGAGAGTTTGCAAAATGGGGGATTGATTATGTTGGACCTATCTCACCTCCTGCATATAGGACTCATGCACAATACATCATTGTGGCAACGGACTATCTAGCAAAGTGGGTTGAGACAAAAGCAACTCAAAAAGCAGATGCCAGGACCACGGCACAATTTCTGTATGAATATGTCTTTGTATGATATGGATTACCATTAGAAATTGTGAGTGATCGAGGCACACACTTCATAAATGAAGTGATGGAGATCCTTCTAGACGAATTCATGGTAATACATTGCAAATCAGCTCCATATCATCCACAAGCCAATGGACAAGATAAAGCGACGAACAAAACCATATGCACGGTCCTTACAAAGATTGTATCTGAGTCGAGAACTGATTGGGACCAGAAATTGCATTCGACATTATGGGCGTATAGGGTAGCATATAAAACATCCATAGGAACGACCCCATACAAATGGTTTTTGGTTTAAATGCTATTTTACCAATAGAATTTTTAATTCCAACATTGAGAGTAGCTAAGGAATTAGAGTGGACAGGACATGAGCTTTTAGATAGAATAGACGACCTTGAAAAGCTAGATGAGCTTCGCTTAAAAGCCGTGGCTTCAATCTACGCTCAAAAAAGGTGACAAAAAGAGTTCTTTGATAAGCATGTGCGAACTAAAGAGTTTAAGATTGGGGACTTTGTCCTAGTATACACTCTAAAATAGCATGCACAAAAACTTAAAAAGCGAGGGATGGGACCTCTAGTGATTAAAGATCTATCACCAAGTGGGGCCGTCAAGCTTGCTACATTAGACGGAGAAGAAATGCCAAACTGGATTAGTGGATGCAGATTGAAGAAGTATCATTTGCCACTAACCCAAGAGATGCTTCTCAAAATACATCAAGATAAGCTGCGACTTCAGAAAAAGAAAAAGATTGTTGAGGAAGCGCAAGCGGAAGCAAAAGAAAGAATGGAGAAAAGAAGACTACTGTGTCAGAGACAGCGCAATGACGGAGCCTTACGAATAAACGCAGTTAGTGTTTTTGAAATGGGTGAAGACAAAGTAGAACCCATCATCGAGGTCAAAGTGGGCACAAACCAAGTTAAAGCCAGAGCACTATTGGATTCAGCAGCACAAGCTAACCTGCTTTCAGTCAGTTTGTATGTCATAATAATCAATATCTAATTCTCCTAAATGATTTTCTCATATTAAACTGATCATTTAATGTGGGGAGGTACCAGGGGAGAAAAAGCTAGAATATTGGTTAAGATAGCAGACCGGCCACAGTAGGGATCCAAAGGAGGGAAAATAGGGATCAAAAGGGGGGCCATCTGCAAAAGAGCCATGTGCAACAATGGGCTAAAAAGACCCTAAGGTTCAGCCCATTAAGACTTCCAAAATGCTAAGGTTCCAAAATTCAAAGGTTGTGTCCAAAGGTCAACCCTAGGGAAAATTGGATGCTTAGTGTGTGTACAAAATTCTTCTTCAAAGCCTACAAAGGAGGGGGCGAGCCCATTTAGTAGGGGATGAGAGAGAAATCCACACACACACACACACACACAGGCTCCCTTTACACAAAGGGAATTAGGGACACATGTCAGCTCCCTAGGCCAGATGCCCACAAGGTGTGCCCAATTCCTATTGGAAGACCCTTGAAGTGGACCAATGAGAATTAAGCTAGAGTAAATCTAGTTTAATTAATTTAAAAACATTTAATAAAAGAAACCAATGAGAATTAAGTCTCCTAGAAGACTATTGGGCAGTCTCCCAAGGGGTCCAATGAGCATTCAAGAGCCCAATGGCTTGCCTGATTCCTATTGGCCAGGAGACAAAGGGGTCCAATGAGAGTTTAGTTTAATTATTTAATTACCTAAAGTTCTCACAAAAGGGGAAAGGGGGACACATGTCAGAAGGCTATCACTTGTGCTGCTTAACACCCATTGGTTTGACTTGGGGAGGTCCAATGAGGCAAAAGCCAGACCAATTTAGCAGGAAGGGCTCGCCCAAGAGAGAGAGGGGGCTGATTTTTTCTTGGCATTGACACACACACACACTCACACTTGACCATGTGTGAAGAAAGAATACTCTATCTCCTCCCAAGCTTTAATGGAGAGCTCATCACCTACTCCAAGCTTGTGAGATAGAAGCCTACATCAACACTCTCTTGGCATGTGGATGCAAATCCAACCAAGAGCCAAGCTTCAATGCATGCTCATCTTCTCTACCAAGCTAATTACTAAGCTAATCTATGCTAATATGAGTGATTATGTGAGGAGATGTACATCTTTCTCGTAAGATACTCCTTCTTCCTCTCAATCTACTCTCATAACCTGCTAGCTCTCACCATCTTCGAAGGTGTGTGAGGTGTTGGGTCTGAGAACGGGGATAATTCAAGTTGTGTTTGATTAAGTGTTTTGCTTAGTGCATGAAGCTTCCATCTTCATTGCACTAGCTAGTCTTGAAGGAACACAAAGAATTGTATTGTACAATGTCTCTCTTGATGGGAGAAACCATAATACAAAGCTTTTTGGAGGGGGGACCAGCTCCATGCAAATCCGGTCCTCAACTGTTGTCAATAGCTTAATTTCTCTCTCTTTTGAAAGTATTGTCGATGCTGTCTAACTAGGTGTTATGCTTTTTGTTGCTCTCTCCACCCAAGCACTCTTGTAATTCTCATTAGGAATCTATTCTAATGAAATGCCCACTATGTTCATGCTAATTTCCACTACACAGAAGCTATTAGGCCATTAAATGTTACATTGGTATCAGAGCTCAAGGTTTCTCTTTTCTTGATCAAGAAGGGAGGTCCTCAAGCTAGCTACAAATGGTTGGTATTATTAATTGCCTGTGAGTAAGTAGAATAGGGATTTTTCAGCCTTGCAGTGCGCCTGCCTTTGTGCAGTTAACGGGGCATCACCGTCGAGAGCTATGGTCTTAATAGTGGAGTCCTACGGGGCTTGCCTACGGCTTAACCACTATTGAGCTATTAGAAGCTTGACAGGAGCCGGTGCTATTTTTGTGTCGAAAGACCCTCTCTTCTATTCCTTGTAATTAATGGTATTCGAGCCGCGGGTACAGTAGCTTGAGTGCTTTTTCTAAAGGGGTAAAGAGGAGTAGCAACTAGGGCTTGAAGTGCCAAAGTACACCTAAAAAGTTTACACCTAAAAGTTGCTAGAATGGCTGACAATAGTAAAGAGAGTGAAATTAATGTTGATAACTTTGATTTTGCTCATGAGCAAGCTACTAATGATGCTTCAATGCTTGTTAGCTATCTTGTTTCTAGGCTTCAACAAGCCATGGGCAATCCATCTCTCCAAAGTGAAGTGCAACGGCAGCTCCGTGCTCACGGGATTCTCCAAGCTCATCACTATGACGAGAGAACACCTAGGAAGCCTCCTTGTGAGACTACCAAAAGAGGTCTCTCTCCGATTCGGGAAGAAGAAGAGAATCCTTATGAAGGGCTCAAGAATGTACTTCTTGATGATGTATCTCCTTCCCAAAGGAGAACTCAAGAGCCTCCACCGAAGGAACGAGAAAGAAGCGAGTCTCCCGCCACCTCGGTGGAGATGGCTCCACGAAGACGGCGGGCTAAACGCTCTCCATCACCACCAAAGCGGAGAAGACCATCGTATTCTTCTCCTCACCACAATTCGAAGAGGGATGATAAAAAGCAAGAGAAGAAAAAGGCGAGAAAGAGGACACCCTCTTCTCCATCTTCTTCATCCTCTTCCTCTTATGAAAGCTATGGTGAAGACGACAAAGATCAGGACAAGAAAAAGGCGAGAAAGAGGTCACCCTCTTCTCCACCTTCTTCAAATTCTTCACCTTCTGAAGAAAGTGATGGTGTAACTTTTGAACCATCAAAAAGAAGAGGCCATAGGAAATCCTATGCCGCATGGAAGAGGTCGTCCAAGCTGAAGAAATTCAAAGAGGGAGGGAAGAGCATCTCTTTCCTTACCTATGATGGTACCTTTGGTGCCACGGACAAAGTCTTGGCCTTTATCCAGCAATTCGATGCGGCGTTTGGAGATGAGGGCTTCACGGAGTCCTCTAAGCTACGCCATGTAGCTATGCACTTTCAAAAGTCCGCCAGACAATGGTGGTCTAGCCTACGAGCCAACGGTGAAGCTCCACGAACATGGAAGGCTTTAAGAGCTTCCATTATGAAGCAATTTTTGGCCACCGATGCCAAAGACAAAGTACTCACCGAAAGGCGAAGCTTAAAGCTCTCTCCCAATGAATCCATCCACAAATATGTAGACAAGTTTTGGGACCTACAACTCAAAGCCACTGTCTTCAAAAGGTTGGATTTTGGAGAGAAAAAACAACAATTTTGTGCGGGCTTAACCGAAGAAATGGCGGAGTATGTCAACTCCCAAAGAACACGTACCATATCGGCGGTAATACACCACACTATGGTCGCCTCTCGAATCAATTTCCAAACGGGGGCAAAAAGAAATAATAAGCCCCCGGAAAACAAGGGTTCCAATGAGCCTAAGGGGAAGGACAATGCCCAAAAGTCTCCTAAGGGCAACTCCAACAAAGCTAAAGAGAAGGGAGTTTACAAAGGTAAGAATAAACTCTCTCCTGAAGAGCTTGAGCGTTATCGTTAGGATAACCGGTGTTTCAAGTGCGGCGAACAAGGGCATGCGTACCGCGCTTGTCCCCAAAAGAACAACCGCCAAGATCCTCCTAGAGCTTCCTTGGTTGAAATCCAAGAGGAGGAGACTCACCAAACTCACCACAAAGGATCTCCTCTATGCCATGCTTGGGGAAAGGTAAGAGAACATGATGCTTTTATTCTCTTTGACCCTGGTTCTACTCACAATTTTATATCTATGGAGTTAGCCACCAAGCTAGGCATACAATCCTACGAGATGGGAGATTTCCTACCCGCAGACAGTGCCTTCAAGGGGCAATAAGCTTCAGTCACTCCCTTAATTGGGAAATTGAGGCTTCATGTCCAAGGCTATGTGGACAAAGAGGCTTCTTTATCTCTCCTCTCAAGCATGAGGATGTAATCCTAGGGGCACCATGGTTTGACCGCCTGGTTGCCGATGTTAGATTTCCTAAAAGGAGAATCTCCTTTAAGTTCAGGGAAAAAGACATGTATATAGATGCTAAGGAAATGGGTAACACCATCCCCATTGTACATACACCAGCTTTCAACAAGTCAATAAAGAGCTCTATTTCCGTGTACATGATTTTTGTTAAAGATTCTCAAAATGAACCTAATGCTTTAACAAAAGAAAATAAAAGCAACCAAAAGGAATTAGAGTTATCCAATTTTCTCAAGGCTTTTCAAGATGTTTTTATTGACGACATCCCTTGTGAGCTACCTCCTAAACGAGGTAATGATGACCATGCAATTGAACTTCTTCCAGGAAGTTCACCGCCTAATAAACCTCCTTATAGAGTTTCTCAAGCTCAACAAGAGGAGATTATGCGGCAAGTGCATGAGTTAGTTGAGAAGGGTATGGTTAGGCCAAGCTCATCTCCATTTTGCTCACTTGTGCTATTAGTGCAAAAGAAAGACGGCACATATCGTATGTGTGTCGATTATGGAGCACTAAATAGGATCACTATCAAAAATAGGTTTTCCGTTCCACGGGTAGAAGACCTATTTGATAAGCTACAAGGATCGACCTACTTCAGTAGGGTTGACCTAAAGAGTGGCTATCATCAAATAAGGATAGTTGATCAAGACATTGTAAAGACCGCGTTTCGCACTACATTTGGTCTTTACAAATACATTTTCATGCCTTTTGGCTTGACCAATGCACCCGCCACATTCAACCGCTTGATGGAGAATCTGTTCAGGCCTCATCGAACCTTCACTGGAGTGTTCTTTGATGATATTATCATCTACTCTAATTCATTGGAGGAACACAAGCAACACATCCAGGTAATATTTCAAGTTTTAAGAGGGAATAAACTTTATGTTAATCGAAAGAAAAGTGAATTTTTCTTGCAAGAGATTCAGTATTTAGGTCACATTATCTCTCAAGATGGCATCCAAATGGATCCATCCAAGTTAGAGGTAATAAAAGGATGGCCTAAACCAAGGAATCTTCATGAACTAAGAAGCTTTATAGGTATGTGTGCATACTATAGACGCTTCATAGAAAAGTTCTCACAAATTGCGGGACCATTACATGACCTAACAAAGAAAATCGTTAGGTATACATGGTCTTCTAAGGAGAACAATGCTTTCGAAAAGCTTCAAGAAAAGCTTATCTCTCAACCTGTGCTTACACTACCGGATCTCTCAAAACCATTTGAGGTCCAATGTGATGCTTGTGGTGATTGCCTTGGAGCTATTTTGCTCCAAGAAGGGCACGCCATAGGCTATGAGAGTCGAAGGCTCGACCCTGTTGAGCAAGCTCTAGGCATGTACGAAAAGGAACTCCTTGCAGTTCTACATGCCTTAGACTCATGGAAGCACTATTTATTGGGGACTCCTTTCATTCTACGAATGGATCACCAAATTCTTAAGTACTTCATGACACAGACCAAACTCTCCGACAAACAAATGAGGTGGGCAAATTTCCTTTCGCAATTTCATTTTCATATTGCTCACATTGCTAGCAAGCATAATCAAGTAGCCGATGCACTCTCAAGACGACCGAGAGTGAATGCGGTTTCCATAGCAACTCACAATGATCTATCTTCAATGATAGATGAGTATGCTATTGATCCCGATTTTAGAGATGTGATTTCAGCCCTTACATTAGGGAAGAAAGAAGAACCATTTACTTTACAAGATGGTTATCTTCTCTATGGCAATAGACTATGCGTTACTAACTCCCTGCATGAGAAAGTAATGTATGAATCTCATGCTCCCCCGTATGCGGGGCATAGAGGGATTCAGTCTACCTTAAAGGGAATTGAAACATATTTCTATTGGCCTACCATGAAAGTGAACATACAAGAGTATGTTTCCAAATGTGTGGTATGCCAAAAGACAAAATTTGATAGAGGGAAGCAACCTGGATTGCTTCAACCCTTGCCAATCCCTAATTCACCATGGGAGAGCATATCCATGGATTTTATCTTTGGATTGCCTAAGTCTATCCATGGGAATACGGGAATATGGACGATAGTAGACAGGTTTAGTAAATAAGCTCATTTTATACCTGTCAAAAAGACTATCAAAGCCCATCAAATGGCAACCCTCTTTATTTCACAAATTTTCAAATACCATGGCTTGCCAATGTCCATAGTGTTGGATAGAAATACTAGAATGACCAGTAATTTCTGGAAGGGTCTCTTTGAGAATTTAGGGACAAGGCTAAATTTCTCTTCGGCCTATCATCCACAAACGGATGGCCAAAGTGAAATAGCTAACCTAACAATTCTCGATCTACTAAAAGCCTATGTAACGGAAGTAGATCAAAGATCCCAATGGGAGAAGTACTTACCCTTAGTGGAGTATGCT
This sequence comes from Adiantum capillus-veneris, assembly GCF_014529385.1. Lineage (NCBI taxonomy): Eukaryota > Viridiplantae > Streptophyta > Polypodiopsida > Polypodiales > Pteridaceae > Adiantum > Adiantum capillus-veneris. The sequence goes on along the minus strand of NC_140959.1, from coordinate 49,859,979 downwards.
TACAATAACACTATACATACTTCCACGGCAAAAGCACCTTTCGAGGTAATTGAGGGAAGATCAAAAAGTCCCTTGCTACTTAAGGTACATGGGAAGATCTTCGCTGCAGATGAGTATAGCCGAGACCTACAAGAATCTTTTCAAAAGATTAAAGATGCTATCTCTATCTCACAGCAAAGGCAAAAGGCTACTGCTGACAATCACAGAAGAGCCCAAGCCTTTAAAGAAAACGATTGGGTCTTGTTAAAGTTTCCCAAGGCTCGATTAAGGCACACGATGGGCAAGAATCCTACGGGCCACCAAAAGTACTATGCTAAACTAGCAAAAAGGTACTATGGTCCCTTCCAGATTCTTAGGCCAATCAATGACATGGACTATCAACTTAAGTTGCCCAATCATTGGCTCATTCACAATGCTTTTCATGTGAGCCTATTAAAGCCTTACAAAGGAGAGCCACCTCAAGAACCAACTATTGAAGACCCACCGGAGATCAAGGACCAAGAGGAGGTGCTGCAGCCCGAGTCCATTCTCCAGCATGAAGACAAGGTATTAAGAGGTGGTAAGACTATCCGACGATATCTTATTAAGTTTAAGAATTATCCTTTTGAAGATGCTAGATGGATGCAAGGCATACAATTAAAGGATAACCTAAACCTTGTCAATGCTTACAATGCTTCCCAAGAGTAAGAAAATGTACAAAATGTTAAAAATGAACAAAATTTTTGTCTTATAAGACTCTCTTTTTCTTTATTTGTGCACAAAAATAAAGTAGTATGCATGCTTAGATCAAGTTTGTGGAGACGACGTCTCCCAAACACCAAGTAGAGCTTGTCACTCTACTATGGAAGACTGATAGGACTGATGTGCAGACATGCTTGCGGCAGCCTCAGGCTCTCAAGCGCCAAATGGACTAGTCATCCATTATGGAATGATGTCGTAGGGTAACATAGGGATCCTCTACCCGCTAAGAAAAGGACTCATGAATATGCTTTATCTTCTCTACACCATAGTCGAGGACGACTATGATTTCAAGAAAGAGGTAATGTCATAATAATCAATATCTAATTCTCCTAAATGATTTTCTCATATTAAACTGATCATTTAATGTGGGGAGGTACCAGGGGAGAAAAAGCTAGAATATTGGTTAAGATAGCAGACCGGCCACAGTAGGGATCCAAAGGAGGGAAAATAGGGATCAAAAGGGGGGCCATCTGCAAAAGAGCCATGTGCAACAATGGGCTAAAAAGACCCTAAGGTTCAGCCCATTAAGACTTCCAAAATGCTAAGGTTCCAAAATTCAAAGGTTGTGTCCAAAGGTCAACCCTAGGGAAAATTGGATGCTTAGTGTGTGTACAAAAGTCTTCTTCAAAGCCTACAAAGGAGGGGGCGAGCCCATTTAGTAGGGGATGAGAGAGAAATCCACACACACACACACACACAGGCTCCCTTTACACAAAGGGAATTAGGGACACATGTCAGCTCCCTAGGCCAGATGCCCACAAGGTGTGCCCAATTCCTATTGGAAGACCCTTGAAGTGGACCAATAAGAATTAAGCTAGAGTAAATCTAGTTTAATTAATTTAAAAACATTTAATAAAAGAAACCAATGAGAATTAAGTCTCCTAGAAGACTATTGGGCAGTCTCCCAAGGGGTCCAATGAGCATTCAAGAGCCCAATGGCTTGCCTGATTCCTATTGGCCAGGAGGCAAAGGGGTCCAATGAGAGTTTAGTTTAATTATTTAATTACCTAAAGTTCTCACAAAAGGGGAAAGGGGGACACATGTCAGAAGGCTATCACTTGTGCTGCTTAACACCCATTGGCTTGACTTGGGGAGGTCCAATGAGGCAAAAGCCAGACCAATTTAGCAGGAAGGGCTCGCCCAAGAGAGAGAGGGGGCTGATTTTTGCTTGGCATTGACACACACACACACTCACACTTGACCATGTGTGAAGAAAGAATACTCTATCTCCTCCCAAGCTTTAATGGAGAGCTCATCACCTACTCCAAGCTTGTGAGATAGAAGCCTACATCAACACTCTCTTGGCATGTGGATGCAAATCCAACCAAGAGCCAAGCTTCAATGCATGCTCATCTTCTCTACCAAGCTAATTACTAAGCTAATCTATGCTAATATGAGTGATTATGTGAGGAGATGTACATCTTTCTCGTAAGATACTCCTTCTTCCTCTCAATCTACTCTCATAACCTGCTAGCTCTCACCATCTTCGAAGGTGTGTGAGGTGTTGGGTCTGAGAACGGGGATAATTCAAGTTGTGTTTGATTAAGTGTTTTGCTTAGTGCATGAAGCTTCCATCTTCATTGCACTAGCTAGTCTTGAAGGAACACAAAGAATTGTATTGTACAATGTCTCTCTTGATGGGAGAAACCATAATACAAAGCTTTTTGGAGGGGGGACCAGCTCCATGCAAATCCGGTCCTCAACTGTTGTCAATAGCTTAATTTCTCTCTCTTTTGAAAGTATTTTCGATGCTATCTAACTAGGTGTTATGCTTTTTGTTGCTCTCTCCACCCAAGCACTCTTGTAATTCTCATTAGGAATCTATTCTAATGAAATGCCCACTATGTTCATGCTAATTTCCGCTACACAGAAGTTATAAGGCCATTAAATGTTACATTGTACAAGTAATTGAAACATGACACTAAGCTGCAAACTACCAAATAGGAGTTGAAGAGTTATTCAGAACACTCGATTAAAGCAATCGGATGCATAGTACTGCACGTACATATAAATCAATATGTGTATCCACATATGTTTTGTGTGGTTGAAGACAAAGCTACGCAACATCCGTTGTTGCTAGGACAACCATGGCAAAAGCAGTACAATGCGATAATTAATTGGAGCTCTAATTCAGTTACATCAAATATGAGGAGGAAGTCAATCGATTCCGTTCTCCAAAGCAAATGTACAGGTGCAAGCCGAAGAATCCAATGACAACGGCAAACGGCCTAAAGAGATTAAGAAGGAGCAATGGCAACCAAAAGACACTTCTACAAAACAGGAATTCTCCTCAACGAAGAACTCTCAGAAATGGGTAAAGAAGACAGAAAATAAAAGCACAGCTCAACCTTGGATAAAGACAAACTCAAAGTTGGTATGGAGGCCAAAGAAGGTTGTGCCAGAGAGAACAAAGGTGGAAAACAAAGTCTTCAACACCAGACAACAGAGTGATTTCAGACAATCAAATTCAGTGAAACAAGTCTGGATTCCAAAGAAGTTGATGCAGCACAAAGCCATAGCAAGGAAATTTATATTCCAAATATTTGTAAGCAGAAACTCCATTCAGTACAATCAACAGAGAATCCAAAGTACTCAAGGACAGAGACATCACAACCTAAAGTCAAGCAAATTTGGATAGCAAAAAAATTATGGCAAGCACACGCAAATCGGAAGCAGATTTGGATTATCAAAAAGGATAACAATGTAAAGAAGAATCCAGATACTGATTCCACTACAAAAGTGCTACAGACAACCCAAATATTCCCTAAAAACCTGACAATCAAACAAAGAGCGACATTATTGGAAATATTGCTATTTCATCGCTCTACAATTGAATTGACCAAGCATGACCACAACAAATACAATGCTTCACCCTCAGACACTTCATAGTCGTCCGGGAGGACTCAGACTAGGAGGGGGGGAGGTATACAGGTATCCAGGAACTACAAGCCATAAGGACAAAGAAAATGATATTACAAGGGCAGGTCTTACATGATTTCGAATTTTTTATGTTTGATTGCGGATATTGATAATATCTATGCCCTTATATACTTTGTTTTGCAATAATAGAGATCAAATGATGAATTTGAGTCTCTAAGTTTATAAATACAACTAAATATGCGTGTTTTTGGAGCCAAAAAGTGGAAAAAAGTGGTAATACAAGCCAAGAAACCACAAATAAGTGTATATACATATACACAGGGTTACCAGCTAATTATTGTGTATTTTTGGAAATTTTTGGCTTCAAGTTGCTATTTTCCTTTATTTTTTAGGATTTTCTTAATAAAAGTAAAATAAAAATAAAAAAGCAGGTGAAACGAGATCAGAAAAAAGAAAAGAATAGATGGTGATGATCCTAATGACAAGGGAAACCCATGGTAAAAATTGGGTACAATTCGGCAAAAGTTGCGGAAAGCCCGAAATGGCAGAATTTTGGCAAAGTGGACAGATTTCTCGGAAACAGGTCAAACGGAGTCCAAATTGAGAAATTTCAAATCCTAGAGTGAAATTCACGACGAGATAGAAGCACATGTCAAATTTGGTAACAAGTGAGCCGGGAAGTCCAAAGTTAAGTATTTTTTACTTCACTTACAAGCTCATTTGCACTATTACCCACTTGGAGAGAGCAAAGAGCACACAGGAGCATCCGACCTTCTACGGCCTTCTACGACTGCTACGAGAGCTCAGAGGACTCCAGATATGAGAGGTAGACTTGTTTCCATAATATTTTGATGCTTACCACTAACTTTTGTCGCGAAAACTAACCAAAACAAAGAAACAAGAGCAGACGGGGAAATGGGTAGAATGCTAGGTAGAGGCACAACCGCCTAACCAAACCATGCAAGAACCAATAGGTGGCTTACCCTAGTGTAGAAGATGAGTTCCTGACTCTCAAAGTACGAGAAAGAACAACTGAAAAAACCCTAGGTCAATAGAGCCTGCAAGCGGCAAACAGGAAAAAGTTGTTGAAACGACACAAAACTTCACAAGAAGCTTAACAACATCGAGGACAATGCAACCATGGAGTATCTCCAGGTTTGGACCACCAAAAGTGGGTCGAAACAACCGATTCGGCGGTAGACACACAAAGCGCATTTTGGCATAACGGCCAAAATGGACGATCGATTGCCACGAAACTTCACAAGCAGCTTCAAATAGCCATCAATGACACATGTGTACAAGCAAAACCCAAGAGAAAGCCATTTCACTTACCAATGGTGAAAGAGACGCTTTCGGGCAACCAAATGGCTAAAGGTGGAAAAGAAGGAACCAAAGTCGAGTCCAACCACATAGACGACTTCCCAACACCTCAAATGAGCTCGGGATGCAACTCTCGAGGGGAAAGATCGAGGAAAATCAAATCCAACACCAAAAGACGACTTCGGAGACTGAAATGCCTACAAAGGGGGGCTTTTAACTAAACTGATGATTTTAAGGTTGAAAACTAGTTAGCAGGGCTTAGGGCACTAGCACAAACCATGCTTTGCACAAAAAAACACTTTTTATCAAGAGTAGACATCATACGCGTATGATGTCTCACAGCATGATTTTCACATCATCTTGGACACATGAATGCATAGCCTCTTTCTATATGCTAACAACATCAAATGTACAAAGTATCATGAGATTTGGAGTTGAAAAACCAATTGGAAACTAAAAAGACGCAAAGTAGGGCATAAAACCGACTTATCGTCCTAAATTTGCCAAAATAGCTCCAAACTCAATGAAACTTTGTAGGATTGTTGTTCAACACATGCACAAGCTATCTGGAACCAAAAAGTATCATTTTGGCTGTATGATGTCACTTTGCACATACATAGCCAAAATTGATCATTTCTCATCATATATCCATTATATATATCAAATACATGCCACATATAAAGTTTGGTACCATTTGGTCAAGGGGATCACTCCATTAGCCCAATTAGCGGAAAATCCTCTATTTAAAGCCTAATCTTGCCAAAATTCATCATACTCAACTTCAAGTCAAGATTTGAGTCAATCTCATGCAAAAATGACACAAAAGACATCATACGCGTATGATGTCTCCAGAGCCAATTTTGGTCCAAACTATACCCAAATTTCATAAAATCATTGTCTGAACCTATATAAAGCCAAATCCAAGATTACAATGCAAAATGGTTCAAGTTTACCCAAAAAGACATCATACGTGTATGGTGTCTCCCCACTTGATTTTTGCATTTCAGAGTTGCAACTACCACACAGAAGTGATCTACATGCCATTTGAGAGCAAACCATCAAGTTTCATCCAATTTGGATCACAAAATCCAATTCCCTCTCAATATCTTGCAAAGAGCCTGACCAGGACTAAAATGGCCATAACTTGACCAAATGGGACCCAAATTCAAATCCAGGCATATAGAATGGATGTATGCACTATCAGCTACAAGCACAACTGTTAGAAGCGGCTAACGGCTACACCAATTATGCACCAAGTTGTGGATGTGCACAGTATTTACTTTTCATTGTATAGGGCTTGGGCTCATTTAGGAGTTCCAAAGTTGTATGAGTCTAGGCTAGAGAGCTCACTTTATCCCATAGTTGAAGGGTTTGAGGCCCAAAACTATAAAAGAGCCCTATGCTTAATGAGAGGTCATTCTTGAGTGGTCCTTTTGAGAACTCTCTCCCTAGAGGAGGTCTTGATGGCCTAGCCTTTGAGCTTAATGCCCATGCTTAGAAGGCTAGTGCTAATCACATGTAATTAGTGTAATCCTCTCTTAATTAATCTAGTCTTCATTATGTTGTCAATCATGTTTATCTACTTTCCTTCATTGTTTTGAAGTGTTGATCTTCTCTAATCTAACTCTTACTTATGCTAAGCTATCCGATTAGTGGAGTCCTTATCTAACTCTCTCGATTAAGCGGAGTGGGCGTACTCGTGATTGAGGGATTAGAGTTGTCCTCTAATGGTGTGCTTGTGTGTGTGTAGGTTTAAGAAGCCTTGAGCTTAATTTGATTATGTGTGACTTGATTTGGACACCATGATGGTCATGGTTGGGGTGGCCGACTTGAATGCGATCTTGTGTGCTTAATCGTCAATGCATGTAATTAGAGTTGTGCTTGAGAGATTCCAAGATTAGTGTGTTTCACTTCGTTGCTTGATGTGTGTAGATGATTGCTTGAAATTGATGCTTGATGTGCGATTAGCATTAGTTGATTTGGGATGATTTCTAATTGCATTGGAGGATGCACACTCTTGAATCCTCTCAATCTTTGCATCCGATGACGCTCTCGCACATTCTTTGTGTGATGCCTCCAAGCCCTAGCCGGGTCATGCTCTCTCTCTCCGGATTGATAGATTTGTGGGAGATTGCCTATGCTATGGCGAGACTCCAACATTGGCGCCGTTGCCGGGGACGGGTTGCCTACGCTAGTGGAGTTGAGGTTGCAAAAGATAAGAGTAATTTGATTACCGATTTCTTGTAATTAGGTAGGATTTGATTTGTGTGTAGTGTAATTAGGTTTAATTGGATGTGTATAGAGTCATTTCATCCCAAAAACCCCTCAATTTTCTTTTGATTTTGCTAATTTTTCACTAACCTTCACTAATTTTGCATCCCATTCATGCTAATTTCGTGCCAATTGTACTAATTCCATGCTAATTGTGCTAACGTAACCACTAATTTTGATTTGGAATGTATGCTAAATCCCCTTAATTGAGGAGGATCATCACTCTTAATTGCTCTAATCTATGCCTAATCATGTGATTGAGTGTTGATTTTGGTCAATTTTTTGATCAATTTTGGACCAAATCGGAGTTGCACACATGTGTGTGCAAGATGGAATCGTCGCATGGAGCAAGGATTAGCTTGGATGCAATCAATTGTAAGTGGATTGACCTACTCCGCTTAATTTTTTATTGTTTACGTTGATCCCATTGAGTTGCTAAGTCATTGCTAAAATTAGGTGTGTGTGCCTAATTGATGGAATTTATGCCTAATTTGATGAAATTGGAATAAAATTGGATGCCTAGATGCTTGAGGAACGGTAGTTTTGCATAAATTGTGTGTGCAAATCACTAAATTGATGCGTATGTGAGGCTATTCCGGTCATGGAGTAGGCCTAATTGCCAAAATTTGGGCAAGATTTGAATGTGTGTGCCCATTTTAAATAACTTTGATGAGAAGATTTATGGTCAAATTGAACACCTAAATGCTTGTAGATTGATGGTTTTGCAAGAAATGTGTGTGCAAGCATTAGGAATTGGCCTAATTTCGTTGCTAATTGAGCAAAAATTGGATTTGTGCACCTAATGTTTGTGTGTGTACAATGCTGAATTGAGTTAAAAATTGATCAATTTTTTGATTAAAATTGAATTAATTTAGCATGTATATACTCATGTATGTGTGATCAAGTGTGAAATTGATAAAATGCAATGAGTGTTTTAATGAAATTTTTGCACAAATCGACGGCCTAAATTTAGGTGTGTGTGCCTAATTAATGGCCAATTATGCCTAAATTGGGGATGAATAATTGGTCTTGGTTACCAATTATGATGATTAGTAGACCTAAAAATTGGTGTGTGCATAATTGATCGATTTGGGTTTTGAGATGAATGACTCAATTTGTGCATAATTGGGGATGATTTAATGCAATACCATTGAGTCAATTGACGTAACCAAATTGATTTGATAGGGTAAAAATTTTGCATTGAACAATGTGCCTATTTGTGGCCCAAATCGAACTACGAGTATAGCTATGACAAACCTAATTAGGTTTGAATGAGCAATTCATTTTGCGATGATGGTTAAATGTGCTTGGATTGGTCAAGAAGAAGCTAATCACTCAAAGTTTGTATAAGCATTATTCAATTGGTGTATTTGCAAACAAATCTTTGCGCTTTAAAAAATCACCCTTATGAAGTAAGATGGATGAGAGATTTTGAAGTTTTGAAGAGCAATTGACTTAATTTTCATTGTATAATCGAGTGTACATCTTGCTTTTATGTGTGTGTGCAAGGCCACATTATTGACCGCGACAAGTATTGGGAATGTGTACGAATCTCAATTACATGGGTATGTTGAATCAAGCATAAGAATGAAGGCACATTGTCAACGAATGAGGACTCAAAATTCATGTGCTTAACACAAGGGTGGACCTTCAAATAAAGCTCAAAAGTCTGTGTGTCTAAAGTGTGTTCAAAAAATGGTTAAATGGAGGAATAAGATCCTCAAACGTATGGTCTCGCATGACTCCACACACACCCAAAATAAGCTTGGAGACACTGTTATGCGCCACGTTTGGGATGCCCGGCTTCAAAGATGGAAGCTTTTCGGTTTGGCGCACATGACCCACCCACTTAGCTTGCCCGTTTTGGTGCACATGCGCATGCTCAGGCTTTGCTTGTTGGCCACCATATACTCACACACACACACTTGTTTTCGGTTGCAACTTTTGCTCGGCATTAAAAGCGCCACTAGCAGATTGTTTGTCCAATTGCATGGCAAACCTCAGAATAGGCTTGAGCTCGTGCTCCACTTGCATCAGCCTCCTTTTAATGCCTTGGCTTGCATCACCCTCCAATAGCTTGGCGGTGCTAATGCTTGCGGAGTCCCTACCACAAATGGCGCACACGCCATCTCACACACACACACACAGGATCTCACTTTTGAACTCTCCCGCTGTGTCAGGGCGGAACCCACACGCAAAAAACGACTTTGGCAACTGGCTCATCCCTCGCCCTCGCACATGCTGGATCCCGAGTCCTGCATGCTCTTTAGCCATGACCCGCCACGACACATGCACTCCTGCACGTAGTTTCCACACCCGCCTGCTCCGAGCTCCACCAACCCGTGAGGCACCACCTTGGGGTATGTATCCTGCACCACTTGAGGTAATGCTGCTCAGGCTGACGTGCTACAAATCCTAGTCTTGCTAAAGCCCACCGAGCCTAGTTTTGAGGCTTCAAAGGACACTCACACTCATGCTCATGGCTGTTGTAATGCTATACACCGGTCCAAGCTGTCGTCTAGAGCTCCTGAAATTGGCGCTAATAGCCAACACACACTGTCGCCGGGGCATTTTCGACCCCTCCTTGTCCTCTGGACTCCTCACTGCCGAGTCGCCATTAAAGAGCAGTTCAGCAAACAGAAAAAAAAAACCATCCTTTTTTAATGAAAAAAATAAATAAATAAACAAGAGGAGGTTCACACCCCACATTTGGACACCTTTACATTGCATTGAATTGGCATTTGACCTCATAACGAAAAACAAAAAAATAAGACAGGATTTGTGTACGATTGGGTCTCACAAAAATTGCAGGGCTTCTGGTTCGTAATAAGAGTTTGATGCTTGGATTGATTGGATGCATCTTTTATGAATAGCCTTTTTGTGTGCTAAAATTGCTTCACGAGATTGAGAAAAATCAAATTTTGGTGCATTTCATTGTGATGATTTTCTTATAAAATGCATAAACAGTGAAGCTTTGCGTATCATACCAACTTAATGTTGTTTTGAGTCGGCATGAAATTGAAGATATTGACATTGAACTGCATTGAAATGAAAATTTCATTGGTCACCGCAAGAGAATTGAAAAATCGTCTCATCATTTGATTTTCTCTTTTCCTAGATTATGTTTGCTCTGTTAAGCAAGGGCTTGCGCAACGGTTGAGCTGGTTGAGACTTTAGTGCTTAAATTAAATGAAAATCCTTGCATGGCACTAAAAATTGAGATTCTGTGAATGACCATGAGAGATCATGAAAATTTTGGGCTTATGAGTGATTGATATATTTTTAGTGCTTGCTTGGTCAGGACTCTGTTCTTGGACTTGAATTTGTCTGTTATATTTTATTGCTCGAACTGAATGAAAAATCATTTCAAAGCACTAAAATGAAGCTTGTTTGGTAGCCAAGAAAGAGCATTAAAATTTTGGGTTGTGGTTGAACATGAAAGTTTTAGTGCTTGTATTCATTGATAAATGCTTTCATGCACTAATGATTTGAATTGTTTTAAAGGGTTGTGGCAAGAGTGTGACTTCAAAATTATCCAAGAAGGGGTCATCATTGCAAAATTTGCAAAATTTGGCTAATTAGAGCCATTCCATATTTGGATTAAAGTTGTAACGCTAGCTCATAGCTTGGTCTAAAAATGCAAATTTGTTCATTTGACCTAGTGTTTAGCCAACATTTGAGCTTTCAAGTACAAATTTGGCTAGTAAGAGCCATAATTTTCATTTCATCAAGTTGCAGTCATTTCTAGCTCATAGATTGCACTAAAAAATGTAAAATTTCATGTGAGCTAGTTGTTAGCCAACTTTTTGGAAATCTTTGAAATGTAAAATTTGGCTATCGAGAGCCACTTTACTTCACTTCATAACGTTGCATTATTTTCAGCTCTTGGTTTGTTTTTAATTCATACTTCAAGTGAGCTTGAAACTAATCAAACTTTGGAATCATGCATGAGAGATGGTAAAAATTGCAAAATTTGCTTATGTAGAAGCTAGACTTATCTCTCATGGTTGTTATGTATGCATAAATTTGCTACTTTAGAGCATCATGTGCATAACCAAAGGTATTTTTTTCCCTTGGGTTTTTTCCATTTTGCAAATTCGGGTATGCAAGACCCTAGCTTTAGGTATCCATTAATGTTTTTTGGTGTGCTTTTATATTTCAATAATTGGCTTTTGGAGCTTGTGTTCACACTTAGCTTCAAAAAGCTTCTTTTGCAAATAAAAGGGATCAAGAGACTTCTCTACAAAGGGGATGCTTGCTCAAGGATGCTCAAAAGAAGCATGAATAGGTGTAATCCTTCCATGATTTTGCTCTTTGTTCATCTCTCCACTCTCTTGCTTGCTTTAAATTTTGCTTCTAAGCTATGGGTTTTTCATGTTCAAAAGCTAGACATTGTAAAGTTTCAACACCCTACTTTGTGAAAATTAAACTCACCAAAAAATTAGGTTTTATGAATGCAAATCATAGGTAATTGGCCTTGACCTTAGGTTAATGTAGGTTCATTTCTTGCTAGTCCTAGATTCTTAGTGATAGTCGTAATATTCCATTCATTTTTGTCACGACCTAGGGCTATGATTAGGCTTTAATCTTTTTTAGTCCAATTGCCATAAATATCTCATAAAGGAAGCAATAAAAATGTGCTAAAAAATGAACCATGAAGCAAAGAAGTGTCCAAAAAAGTAGCAAAAATGCTACTAAGGCACATGAAAATAAAAATTATATGTTATGTTGTGTCTATGTGAGGCCTAGCGCCTTATTGACACTTGGTAGGCGAGGGGAATCACTTTGGCTCGCTTGGTCAAAGCCCTAAACCGATGCCCTGGGTTGATAGGGGTTAGCCATCGCCTTGGTAAGCTAGTAGGCTTTTGGAAAACCTTCTTGAGGGTTCAAGGAGCTGAGAGTCGCACCTAGACTTGCCTTGGGGTGGTAGCCTTGTGATTTTGCTTTAAATTTTCAATGAATGGCTAAATCAAAACTTCCATGAGCTTCAAAAAGCTTTGACAATGTACTAATAGATTAGGAGCCTTTTTATAGCCCATAGACATGATAGACTTGAATGATTTATTAAGATTGTTCACATAGTTTTTAGGCTAGTAGGTTTATGAACTTGCATTAGCTTAGGGTCATAATTGATAACTTGTGTTTCATGCATAAAACTGAAATTTCAAGTGGTTTAATCTTCACAATAGTTTGAGTATTTTTTTGCTTTATGTTGTCTAGTTTTTGACTATGATTGACCCATCTTTTAGAAGCAAAAAATCACTTTGCATGATTGTTCATTTATGCTTCATGTTATATTCAATCTTGGTGGCCTTTGATACTCATTACTTGTTCTTATGTTTTGCAGCTTAACATTTCTTCCTTGGACTTGCTTTCTACCATGTCACCGTGTCTTGCTTCACCGGCACACGAGGACGTGCGCCAAATTAGGAAGGGGGGAATGTTAGAAGCGGCTAACGGCTACACCAATTATGCACCAAGTTGTGGATGTGCACAGTATTTACTTTTCATTGTATAGGGCTTGGGCTCATTTAGGAGTTCCAAAGTTGTATGAGTCTAGGCTAGAGAGCTCACTTTATCCCATAGTTGAAGGGTTTGAGGCCCAAAACTATAAAAGAGCCCTATGCTTAATGAGAGGTCATTCTTGAGTGGTCCTTTTGAGAACTCTCTCCCTAGAGGAGGTCTTGATGGCCTAGCCTTTGAGCTTAATGCCCATGCTTAGAAGGCTAGTGCTAATCACATGTAATTAGTGTAATCCTCTCTTAATTAATCTAGTCTTCATTATGTTGTCAATCATGTTTATCTACTTTCCTTCATTGTTTTGAAGTGTTGATCTTCTCTAATCTAACTCTTACTTATGCTAAGCTATCCGATTAGTGGAGTCCTTATCTAACTCTCTCGATTAAGCGGAGTGGGCGTACTCGTGATTGAGGGATTAGAGTTGTCCTCTAATGGTGTGCTTGTGTGTGTGTAGGTTTAAGAAGCCTTGAGCTTAATTTGATTATGTGTGACTTGATTTGGACACCATGATGGTCATGGTTGGGGTGGCCGACTTGAATGCGATCTTGTGTGCTTAATCGTCAATGCATGTAATTAGAGTTGTGCTTGAGAGATTCCAAGATTAGTGTGTTTCACTTCGTTGCTTGATGTGTGTAGATGATTGCTTGAAATTGATGCTTGATGTGCGATTAGCATTAGTTGATTTGGGATGATTTCTAATTGCATTGGAGGATGCACACTCTTGAATCCTCTCAATCTTTGCATCCGATGACGCTCTCGCACATTCTTTGTGTGATGCCTCCAAGCCCTAGCCGGGTCATGCTCTCTCTCTCCGGATTGATAGATTTGTGGGAGATTGCCTATGCTATGGCGAGACTCCAACAACAACCAATATCAAGCCATTTTGACACAAAAGACATCATACGCGTAGGATGTCTCCAGCATGATTTTGCACCCAAATTGCACATTTTTCCACATGCATTGCATCCTTAGGCTCTGAATAGCTTATGTTTCAATTTTTAAGTCATTTGAATAGTTAAAAGATCAATTTCGGCTTTCAGTACTGAAAAAGACGCTAACTTCTGAAATTGGAGTTACAGGATCCATGGATTCAGGGAAGTAGTCAGCAAAGAGAAAGAGACCGACACTCAAGGAAGCAATAGCAGAAGCCGAGCCATTTTCTATTCCTCGAGAGACTCTCAAGCCCACAAAGACTTGGGTAGAAGAAGCAGTGTTAGAAGAACAGGGGATAAAGATATACAAGGTACTTTCAGAGACCCACGGGGACAAACAGTGGATATCCTAATGATTCCCCAAGAACTGGTGGACTACAGCAGAACAGAGGAGATAAGCAGATACCTGGAAAGGGCAGATCTCCACAACTTCTTCACTTCCAGACCATTAGGAGTAGACACTCAAAGAGTATATGAGTTGGCAACCACCATACAGAAAGACGGAAAGGCTACACTCACAGCCTTGGACAGGGAAAAGGTTGAAGTGGTTATCACTCCTCAGCTCATTGCAGATGCTCTGAAGCTGTACAACAAAGCATGCTCAGTTAGAGAAAGATGGGAAGCCATAGAAGTGTATGGGCCAAAGAAGCAAAATGCCACCTATGAAGACATAGTAGATCCGAGAGCGGCAAAGCTTTGCTAGCTCAACAACCAGTTTTTACACATATGCAGCAAAAGGCCACATAAGTATACCACACCACCACATGTTATTGCCACAACAATCACTTGGGCAATAAAGAGCAACATTCTGAAGGAAGTCAATTATGCTCAGCACATCCATGAGCAAGTAATTGCTTTGCAAAACGAGAAGCCAAAGTACATTGGAGGAGCCGAAGTGTTGACTAAGATAGCTTATGAAGCTATCGGAGAAAGGGACCAGTGGGCAAAGGCTCCCTCGCAAAACCAATGGCTAAAAGAGATAGATGAAGATGAAGACTAGCCAGAGGTCACAAAGAGAGTGTCAACAAGGGCAAGGCAAAAACTAGAAATTGTTTCCGAGCCAGAAGAAGAGGAAGACGATCCCCTCAAGAAGAAGACCAAGAAGAAACCCGCTCCAAAGCAAACTAAGAGCCAGAATGGAGAGGTTGATTGAACAGTTTAGAGCCGAGCGAGCTTTAAAAGGAGATTTTGAGGAAAAGTGGGTACCAGACCCAACAAAAGTCGGCAGAGCCAGCTCAACAAGACCAAATATTGATCAGTACGATCAATATATCAAGGCTTATGAAGAATCAGAAGCTATCTTGGAGTAGCAACCAGTAGAGCCATACACTGAAGCAGAAGTTCAGCACCTTAAAGCTGAATTAAAAAGAGGTGACAAGGGAAGGGCAAGGTAGAGGAGCCAAGTCCTAAAGGAAAGGAAAAGATAGTGGAGGAGACGACTACTGAAGCTGAGGTGGATGTGCTAGAAAAGATTGAAATACAGCAAGAGGAGAAGACAACAGATCCAGTTCAAGAGAAGAAAGAGCAATATGATGCTCTATTAGACACAGGATATACGCAAGAAGAGGCCCTCAAGGTTGTGTATGGCATTGCCATAGCACAAGAAGAACGGAGAGGAACAGAGAGGAGGACCAAGAATAGATTAGACAGAGAGCAGAGGTTAGTACCTGAGAAGGAAAAGGATGAGTTAAAGCTATAGGAGACTGTAGTAGAAAGAGCACTTGAGCTTGAAGATGAGGATGAAAGAGATATCCAGAAAGTGCATCAACTATTGCAGCAGATCAAAGCCCGATCAAAGACAATGAGGGACAGCAAAGAAGAAGTGGAAAAGAGAGAAGATGAGCTGGAAACAAAATATGAGAGTGCACTAAAAGAATCAGAGTACCTCAGGGCATCTCTCTTTGAAGCAGAAAATGAAAGAGATGGACTAATCCTCCAACTTGCTAATGCTTCAAGAGAGGTGGCCAGTGCACAAGAAGCCAAAGAAAGAATTGAAGATGAATTGGAAGCTACAAAGGACGAGCTCATTGAGCTACAAGACAGGATGGAGTTGTAGGAGAGAACAATCTTAAGGCTTAGATCCACACCAAGAGCTAGCAGAGCAGGAGTAGAGCCAGAGGGAGCAATAGCCCCTATTCTGGAAGATCAAGTCCGGAGCTTGCAAAGAGAATTGCGGCTAGAGCAAGTGCAGAGATTGCACATTGCGGAGGGCTCATTGGCTGCAAAAGAATTACTTACATCAAAGAACCAAGCATTGAGAGCGGAGAATGAGGCCCTCCAAAAGTAGCTCCAAGATCTACAAGACAAAATGATTAAAGATACAGAGGCTCAGCAAGAAGAAACAGGCGGGGCAGTCGTGGAGCTACCAGAGACTGGGGAAGCCACAACTATTGAAGATCCAGCCCCAGCACAAGAAGAGGCCACAACATCAAGACTTATCGAGGAGGAGGAAAACAGATATTCAGGCAACAGAGGAGAGTGCAAAGGTGGCCATGGAGTGGGAAAGAAAACTCCTGTTCTCCATCAGACTTCATGGGTTGGATACTAAGGTGCTGCAAGAACAGTGGATGCAACCTACATTGCCCCTTCCTCTACTAAAGTTTGAAGTGCTGAAAACAAAGAAAAGGCTAGAAGAGGAGCAATATGTCATGCTATACGAAGGCGACATCACAAAAGAGGATGAATCAAAGAAGATAGTAGACTCCCAGCCGAGATGGAGGAAAGGGTGGTTGACAAAGTACCCAACCTACTTAATCTATTTGGTGGAGGCACCCAAGGAAGTTAGAGAAGATGCAACATCCTATCCAGTGCCACGATTCAGGAGTTGGCAAGAGCATGGCAGAATCACAGCAAAGAAGCCAAATTGGCTTAATTACCCCAGGATGCCAGGACCGAAGGTGGGAGAGAGAATAAGTAAGGCCTACATGGTGAAAACCCTAACGGGCACCATTAAGCTCTTTACTGGCTCTCCTGACCTTTCGTGTCAAATGCTCAAAAATATTTGCAGAAAATTATTGGCTTGCATTGAAGTGTTCGCGTCGGATAAAGCTACCAGCTCAACATTGTTGTCAACGGCCGACACAGTGACAGATATGATGTATGATCTAGCCTTGCAGCCATCTCCAAAAGTATTACACCTCTTTTATCAGACAATCATGTTTATGCCGAGCTTCCACATGCAAGCCTTTAAGGAGGCATTCTACATTGGTTTCTTTACTCATGAAAGTAAGATATTCAGCCCTACACTGACCATTGGAAACCTGAGATACGAGTCACATCTTCAGATGTTGAAATCGACGGGACTCCACTAAAGACAAAGCAAGGATGTCATGCCAGGGACGACATGAACGCGGAGGGGGGGAGTGTTGTGCGGAGGACCACACCTATGCATTTTTGCTCACACTCATGTTTTTGTAAACACTTATTGTAATAAATGTCTTTCCGACATTTCAGTTTTTTCATGGAGCCAATTCATTGTAATTAGGGGGACTCAATTGAGTTTCCAGCTTGTATTCCCCTAGTAGTTTCACTTGCTTATGTAATTAGATTAGAGATGTTTTCACCCCTCCAAGCTGAGGTATAAGAGCCAATTTTTGTAAACCTAAGGACACAATTTTGAATCATTAATCAAGGTGAGTTTCTGAGCGCCGTGACTGTGTCAGAGAGAGAGAGAGAGAGAGAGAGAGAGAGAGTCTATCCTCTTGCTACGCGAGCTACGGAGCCGCCATTGGAGAAGAGACACCACCACTGTGTTAGCAACGGCGAGAGCTACGCACAGATACCAAGCGTACGTGCATTCGGCTTCTACGCGAGGGGAGCTCCCACGAGCTTCTATGTGAGTTTTCTCCCTACCTGTGTGTCGGAATTGAGCGTGCCATATATCTATAGAACCGCAGTGAGTAGAGCTACACATTAGTACCATCGGAGTCAAGATTCAGTCACCTGTATTTTTCGGCCTGTCTTCATACGCGTTTACCGCACGGAGTGGTTGCAGGTTGAGATTGTATTGTAGATTCATAGGGTATTGTCCTTACCTAGTGTAGAGACCCCCCCTTTGAGTTTGAGGCTGATTCGATGACTCTAGATCATGTTTCGGATAGCATTTGTTCGTAGTACGGATTTGACACCCACCTATTTGTTTCCATGCGCTTGCGGGTCAAGCTCCGTCCTCGTCTGACATTCTTGTTTGTCAGTTGAGTTCTCGCTATCATAGCCACCGCTAGCGGCGTAACCGCCACAACAAAAGTGAATAACGGTCACTGGAAAAAAAATTATTGATCAAATTATTGGGAAAATCTTGTCAGTAATCACCAGAAATATCGACCAATGCATGCGCGTCGTGTCAAAAATGGTGGATAAAAGCTCAAGGCAATAGAAGCATGGTGCATTCATGTCACATATTTGTATAACTATGCAAAGAGTGCATATTTGTATAACTATGCAAAGAGTGCATGATTTGGTTTTCTTTCCTCAATGATTCGTGCAATTAGGTCCTTGGCCTATAGAGCTTCCAACGCTTGCATCCCCATCGTCCACATAGCTTACTGATGAGCACGCATCACCTTCATTGATTCTTTCACCTTCCTTAGAAAATTTGTGCAGCCAGAAATGCTAAAGTGTTCCTACTTTGGTTCACCATTCTTGAAGTGAGTTCTCCTTCTCTAGACTAAGTCCTTCATAGGGTTCATAAATGGGCAAGCATAAGCAATTAATGTCAAAAACCATGCAAGCAAAAATTGATGCTCAGACTGTAGAGCTTGAAGAATTAGTAAGTCCAATTGAATAGGAATGTTTAGTACCTCATCATAAGATTAGGAAGTATATCTTCCACCAAAGTGAAAGGTCATTGCTCAAACTGTGGGGTATGGAGGTGCGACTGGAAGCCACTAGGATCTACTTTGATGCAAGATTTATACAGCAAGCAGTGGACATGTTCAACTAGATACAGATACTACCAAGATTAAAGGAAAATCACTGCAAGAAACACTAGCAACAATATCTCATGTTTTGCATTTACCATTTTCAACCAGAGAAAAACCCTATTCAATTGAATAAGTCAGTAATTTTATGAAGGAAGACAGTTAGGCAAGGAAGAAGAGAAGGACTAGAGGCTAAGGCATTCTATTATTAGCTCTAGAATAAAAACCAGCATGCTAGTTTTTATTTGAGGCTATCATCTTGAAGAAAAACCTCACTTATGTTGTTAAGAAGTTGTTCAACATGCTGCTTGCCAAAATTACAAATCCTAAAGCTGATATTCGTTGCATAATAGCTTGATGCAACAAACTACAAAAATGAAGACACAAAATTTGTTTAAAGCATGGTATGCATAGCACTTTGTATATTGGGCTACTTGTATTACACCTCATATCAATGCTACCACTACCTGGAAGAAAGTCGAGATAAAAGTAACTGAAGATACTTAGAACAGTGAATAGGAGACACAAGAAGGTTAGGGATGGGAACTAGCTCTTATCACAACTGTCTTAAAAATGACAACCAAATAGTCGAAGGTCGGCACTTCGAAGCGAGCATCAACAAAGAAACTAAAAGTCTCAAATGTACTTGCACAGTTTAAAGCCAAGCAGAATTCAACAACAGCATCAGATGATCTAAAGAAGTCACCATATAAAGTAGAGCAAACAAAGGGGACTTTTTCTGATAAGGCTATTGATCTACCTAATGCACCCCCAATGACTACTGAATATAAGGAAAAGGATCAGGCTCTAGCTAGTACTTTCAAAATTGCTCTAGTTATTCATACTCCAATTCAGCATCCAGTCATATACCACTTGCAAAGAATTCAAAAGAAGCCTATGGTGGGGATTTTGTGATCAAAAATGATGAGCAGCTCTTGGTTCCCTACCAAACATCCTTAATGGTGTATGAAACAGATCAAACTGATCGTGACACTATTATTGATGTATGTGTCACCATATTTCAGGCCAAGTGAAACACCATCATAAGTGTTGTTGGTCAGATGATGGGAGCCCAAGGTTCTATTCCAACTTCTAAATTGACTACACTGAAGGCAGAACTGGAACAAGCTTGATCTCAAGCTGACAAGTATAAGAAGGATACGTTTTGACTAAAGGATCTCAATCTACAACATCAACTGATCAAGAGAAGGATGAATGGGTCATGTCTATGCAGCTGAAGAAAATTGATCAGTTGACTACCTAGACAGCAGTTCTGGAAGAAGCAAAAAAGGAAGCACTCAACCCAAGTAAAGCACTAAGGGTGCTACTTAATCAGAAGAAATCTACCTTAAGCTCTCCAAGAAATTCACAAAACTTTGAAGGAGGCCATTATGGACAAATAAATTTATTAGTCCTTGGTGGATATCTCTGACTTGGATGGTAATATAGCAAAAACACTAGAATGGTAAAAGGACACTTTTATGTCCTTGGACACTTTTGTGTCCTGTTAAGTGACCATTTTGCTTGAATTATTTGAAGAGTATGAAAATGAACTTCTAGGTGCTATATATCCACAAAGTTTCCTTGTGAGCTGAAAAAAACTTAGCATTTTTTTTTTAGTATCAATCTCACATTAACCTTACTCTTGCACAACATTTTTTAACCTAAACTGTGTGAAAAAACAAGTCCTCCTTTTGGCTTTTTTTCAATTTTTGGCAACTATACCACTCTAAACTTCATGTTTGTGAGGTTTAGATGGCTAGAGGTTAGGCCTTCATAGTTCTCAACATGTTTTGATGCTTGTAGGGAGAGCTAAGTGTTAAAATTGAAAGTTATGACCAATTTACAAGAATTGCATAATCCTGTTTTTTGGCAAAAATTAGCACTTTTACGATTTTTTTGGTGGCTTTCTTGATATCCAAATTCAATTTTGATTGTGTAAGTGTAATGTATAACATAAAGCTAATCTTCCTTGAGTTTTGGGGGACCTAATATGCTATATAGCATAGTATATGATGATGGTTGAGTTTTTTGATTGCTGAAGAATACGATACATTTTAGAGTAGCAAATATAACTTTCTCAATATTGCTAGTTTCTTAGGCCAATTGTGTGTATTTTGTAGGTAGTAACCATATCTAATCATAGACTACAAACTTGGCTAGATATTGAGTAGTTTCTATGGGTTTCTAGAGGTCATAATGCTAAACCCAGTTTTTTCATGTTTGCTGTATTTAGCACTTTATCATTGCCCCCAAGGTTCCAATTGTAAGAGATCCATTATCCTTTTGACATGCTCCATGGCTCCTTTTGAATCCAGAGGCCCAAAGGGAACTAAGAAAACATGTATATAGTATCTGTATTGAGCGTGACTATAGAAACTTTGATGATAGGTCCGTAGGATGGCAAAAATGCAACTTTTTTGTACCTATT
Source organism: Adiantum capillus-veneris (assembly GCF_014529385.1). Lineage (NCBI taxonomy): Eukaryota > Viridiplantae > Streptophyta > Polypodiopsida > Polypodiales > Pteridaceae > Adiantum > Adiantum capillus-veneris. The sequence continues at coordinate 49,838,965 of NC_140959.1, read as the reverse complement.
TTTTTTCCCAAAAACAAATTAGTGAGGTAAAAGCAACCATATGTTTTGGTCACCAACCCATTGAAGTTAACGAGGCATTTTATCTCATGTCCTACAAAAATCTCCACTCTTATTTATATGCAATCAATTGTAAGAAATTGTTGTTTTGGGCAAAATGCACTGGTTCATCAACTTTGGAGGCTTGTAGTGACCAAGGGATGAGAAAAATTACAAGTTTCTCATTTTTTCCATATGTAGTATTTATTGAACTATAAGCTCATGAAAGGATTTTTCAAAATGAGTGGATCTACCATGGTTTTGGAATTTTTTCCCAAAACCACTGAAAGGACACTTTTATGTCCTGTTAGGTTACCATTCTAGTGTTAAAATTTAAAAGATTTTCAAAATTTAGTTGGATCCATTAAGTTTGATCTAGATGCAAAGTCTGAGGATTATACAACCACCTTTGTCAATCAAGCATTGATGGATTACTTGCACACCCAACATGAGGATGATAAAGACAAAGAGCATGAGGAGGATGGTGTAGTTCCCAAAAAACGCAAGGGGAATTATGACAATGATGATGATAGTACACCTTCTCCTTCATCACCTCGTTCAAAAAAAATTGGGTGGTTAACAGACCAAAAATAAACAAGGCATAAATGGGAAGGGTGGTATACCTACATATCAAAGGAGGATTAGACCCAATTTGATTAGACCCGGTAGTAGAATCAGCAAGAGTCCACAAGGCAACAGAGTGCTCAAGAGGTTCAAAGGTTAGCAAAAGGAAAAGGTATTTTGATAGATTTAGATTTAGATACTAATTTGGATCACTCTACATTGTTGAGTCTAAACAAGCACCTAAGGAAGAAAAAGGTTACTCAATTCCAAGAGTAGTTGCATGATAAAAAAAATTACTTATATTTAGAACACTTTTAGATGCTTCATGTATGGGCCAGAAGGATGGTACAACAATGGTAGATAATCACTTGTCATGAGCATAATACTTACCAGTTACCTCCTCATCCTAGCACCATTCAGTTACTTGAGCAAGCATCAGAGTATTTGATTACAGATGATGCTATGGTAGTCAATTCTCAACTGTTAATCTTTAGAGTTGGGCACTTCAACTATAAATATTGTTGGGTGATCGAGCGGCTTATAGTTGTATGAAGGATATTAGAATTGAAATCAAATCTATGCTGGTCAAACAAAAAAGGTATTGGATCAAAAAGTTCAAATGTTATTAGAAAGTCCATGTGGGTAGCCTTGAAGAATTCCTTCAATGACACTAAACAAAAATCTACTATGTCTGAGTCAAAGGAGGACCTCCATAATTTTCATGCAATGATGAATCAATGGTGGACCAAATTGGACAACTAATTCCATTAACTAATGAACTACTTCAACTCTCTATGGAAGCTTCAAAGATTCCCAAAAGGAAATGAAAAATAAAGCTTCATAAGAGCAATAATTCAGGGAAATGATCCAGCTATTGTTTGAGGCACGCATCAAGAAAAATTAACCATTACAAGAGAGATGGATCCATACAGGATCAGTTTAATACAAAGACCTGGAATGCTCTGACACCAAAATGGAGATTATGACTAATTACAGGGACAAAATGGAGTTGGAAGCTCTTTTTTGGCTTATTCAAAGGAGAATATTGGCATTGGTCATCCAGGTTCAACCATAGGTAGTTTGAAGTCTACAAAGAAGAACCCTCTAGATGACCCCATAGCGTGTCCGGATATGGAAGACACTACACAAGCATAGACTTCGCAAGGGGGGGGGGGGATTCAAACCAGTTTTATGAGGATATCAGTCATTTTCAGTAGCATACTTGAAATTTTGGAAACATTCCAAAATTCAAAGAAAGGGGAAAAAGAAATGTAGACAATGGGGACAAACCCTAGTCAAGAATTAGAGTATTAATAGGAACTCTTAATTACTAAGTCCAACTACCACAATAATTATATAGTGCTTAGTCACCTTGAGACAATCCGATATCTATAAAGAGGGCCCATTACTCATTTTGCAGCTATTGTTATTGTAGCTGTGACCTTGGAGTCTAGTTCTCCTCTTGTACTCTTTTGGCATTTTTTCTTAGCATTACTTGGCTCTCATGGTCGTACTTGATATCAATTGTACTCTCATCATCTGAGTACATTCCACTTCTAGTCTCATTCTCTTGCTTCTATTTTCACTTTAATCATTGTTTGGTTGTCTATTTGAAGTCTTTATAGGAAGTTTTATTTCTTGCTTTGATTTGATCAAAACACTCCAATTGGGAATAACTATCAAAATTGACTAGCTCATTCCAATTGTCAAGGGTGATATTGGATGGTGGTGTGAGATTCCACAATTTGGGGAAGCATGTCAGACAAAGATTATGGATTCAAGAGATGAAGCTTACTCCTTTTAGAATAAGAATGAAAAACTAGAGGATTGTCCAGGCTAGTGGTCTGATTGACAACCTTCATATTTGAGTAGGAGCAGAGAAGTTTAAAACCATTTTTCTGGTCCTAGATCCAAGGGGCATACAACATGCTCTTAGAAATAAAAGTCTTAGAAGAGTGTAGGAGCCATACACGATTATGCAAGCTAAAGACTAACAATACAAAGGTCCAATAAAATATTTGAGAATAAAATAAACAATACTAGAAGTTAGAGAAGATAAATCCATTTAGAGGCATTATGCAGAAAGTATGGGACCAATAAGATCAAAAGGAATTTGGCATCAATGAACATATTTCCCATAGTTGAGATAGACCTAAATGAAGTTATTCTAGATCAATAAAGAAACAAAAAAGAGGAGTATCCGGACAACTTTAGAGAATCAAATTCAAAGGAAAGAGGTGTGAATCTAAATGGTGGGCCTTTAGGAGAGCATGAAAACCAAACTACTTAAAGAACCAGACCAGAGGAAGAGGATATTGGAAACAAGCAACATAATGCACATGCACCTAAGTGGGATAAGGTACCCTCTAATCAAGAGAAAGATTTAGCTAATATAGATACTCATTGTAATGAGTATGCAAAGGAATATGCACAAAAAGAGAAGTTGAGTGATTGAGAAAGGGGGGTGGATATCCAAATTTGTTATTACCAGCTGATCAAGGACTAGAGGAGTGGAAATAAGGTTGAGAATCAAATGCTAAGGTTGTAAAGATGAATAAAAATTTGAAACCAAAAAAAAAAAACAAGAAACTATTTCAAAAGTATTGAGATGTTTTTGCCTAGGAATATATTGATCTTAAATGTGTTGACCCAGAGGTGTGCAACATTGGATACCATTGAAACCGTTAGAGCAACAGCAACCCTGGGCTCTCATGGTTACATAGAACAAAGTTTTTGTACGAGATCTTAGTGACAATGACGAGGATGAATTCCACGATTCATGGAGTGATGACTTCGGGAACGAGGCTGAAAACGAGCTCTCCAGTGCTTCAAAAAACAAAAATGTGTCCAAACAAGATGAGTCAATCTTCTACGAGTTTTCTAACCAATAATTGAGGAGACAAAAGAGATATCAAATGAGACGAGCAATAAAACAACAAAATAAATCCGAGAAGCCAATGCCAAGATTGATGACGGAAAGGCAATATCTCATGCTTGTGAGAGAAGATGACTGTGTCCGAGACACTCACTAGAAAACCATTGAAATTGACAACTTTTTGAGCAAATCCAAAGAAACAAAGCAAAAAAGAAATCAATAGTTTACTAAAGGGAGGGTTAGAGATATAGAGTGAAGAGGATCTGTCAAAATCCCTTTAAGTCAATACTCATGGTCTAGAAGGGATAGCTATTGGGATATATTGTGTCTAGATATGGCATAGAGATGGTTGAAGATAAGATCAAAAGAGTCCAGCAAGCTAGAGCACCAATGAATGTATCTTAATTGAGTTCATTCTTCTTGGGTCAATTCATATAATGGAATGGATTTTGTTGCAAACATAAAAATAACCCTTTGATAGAAATCAATGTACAAGGGGTTATTTGGACCCTACTCGAGAGCGTGAAGCTAGTTTCCAATCTCTAAAAGATGCCACTAGTATAAACCAGATCCCTCACCAACCAAACTAAAAGGTTATTTTTCATGTTCCTGTAGATGCCTCGAGTATGGTGATAGGAGTTATTTTGGCACAACCTGATGGAAAAATGGATAATCTACTATGTTTTTTTAGTCATGGATTTAGTACAACAGAACAAGGGTATTCAACTATAGAAAGGAAAGCACTAGGAAGATATGTGTATCCACCAAGGCGCGCCAGTGATTATGACTATTGGTGGTAGTAATCTAGGAGTCGTACATGTTGAGCTTGACATCTCAACACTCCCCCTCAAGCTCAACACCATCTTTGTATGCCAAGAATTGCTTGAAACCACCATATCTTTGCCGGTCAAAGGGTCTTCGTGAAGATATCTGCAACCTGCTCATCTGTCGCCACGTACTCCAGGTTGATGTCGCCTGCTAAGACCCTCTCTCTTATGAAGTGGTAGTGCACCTCAATGTGCTTTGTCCTAGCATGAAACACTCGTTTTTGTGCAAAATCTATGCTGCTAAGGTTTTCATAATAGATGAAAACTATCCTTTCTACCTGTACTTCAAAGTTGTGAAGTAGCAATTCTAGCCATGCTACCTCACATGCCACCACTATAGCACCCCTTTACTCTGCCTTTGTACTTGAAAGTGCAATAGTAGGCTGCTTCTTGCTACTCCATGTGATAGCAACACTCGCAAGTGAGTACATGAATCTATTGGTAGACCTAAAATCGTATGTACTACCATCCCAGTCCACAACTATGTAGCCATAGAGCTGCAGCTCCACAGTATCCCTATAAAAGAGTGCATAATCCAAAGTAGCACTCACATAGTGCAAAGTGTACCTGACTGCATCCAAGTGTGATTTTTTGAGAGACTGTATAAATTGACTCACCAATCTAACTGTGTAGCTCAAGTCTGGATGTGAGATAGTCAAGTAGGTCAAGCTACCCACAATCTTTATATACATGGTAGCATTATAGCACTTTACTTGCTTCATTACGCAGCTTCAAATTTTGATATAAAGGCATTGCAATTGGTTTACAATCAGCCATGCCATACTTTTTCAACGTATCCAAAGCATATTTCCTTTGTGACAGCCATACACCTTCTTCTGTGCAAATAATTTCAATGCCCAAGAAATACCGCAAGTCTCCCAAGCCTTTTGTTAATTATGGAGCTTGATTTACCCCTTATAATTTTTTGTGGTAAAAATGCACATTTGTAAGGCCCCCATTATGAGGAGAAGCCATCGTGCGTGAAGAAAAATCACTCGTCGGAAACCTAAATCACTCGTTGAAAGACAAAAAATTTCACGGCCAATCTCGAGCCCTTTTTGCCAGAATATTATGGCCCGATGGCGGCCAAAAAGTGGTCAAAAAACGATTGGTCGGTTGGCCAGTTGAACGATGTCCGGTAGTCAATGGCCGATGGCCGATGGTCAGAAGTCAATGGCCGGTGGCCGATGGCGGAATTCAATGGCTGGTGGCCAAATTCAAAAGCGGACTTATCTTCTCAAGGGCAGCCACACATGGGTGGATTGGAGGGTCTGATTTGGACTTATCTACACAAGGGCGGGTACACATGGCTGCCTCTCATGAGAGAGGGAAACCCTTTTGGCCTATAAAACAAGGCCATTTCTACACACATTTCATAGTGTGAAGTTGATGCAACAAGGTGGCTGTGAGGTGGTGAGAGTGAAGCAAGGCGGGAGCTCTATTAAGGGTATAATCCCTTTGTAACCTACTTCTTGTTGGAAGTACTAAAGCCATTAAGTGGCTGCTTTCCCGTGGATGTAGCCCACATTGGGTGAACCATGTATATCGTGTGTTCTCTCTCTCTCTCTCTCTCTCTCTCTCTCTCTCTCTCTCTCTCTCTCTCTCTCTCTCTCTCTCTCTCTCTCTCTCTCTCTCTCTCTCTCTCTCTCTCTCTCTACTCTATAATCTCTTGTATGTGAAAATTATCTCTCTCCATTAAGTAATCTACTCAATTATCTACTTAGCTATGTCATATTTCTTAACACCTTTCATGTCAAACTCCTTCATAAGTAGAGCCTACACGTTCTCTACTTCATCCACGTTATCACCTCCAACAACTAAATCATCCACATAGATGCATAAAACCACAATTCTTGTCTCATTCTTCCGTAGATACAATGAATGGTCTGCATCAAACATCTCAAAGCCCAATGAAATTAGGAATGCCACAATCCTCTCATACCAAGCTCTAGGTGCTTGCTTCAGCCCATACAATGCTTTCTTTTAACTTGCATACAAGGTCATGTAGCCTCATATTTGCATAACCTTGTGGCTGCTCCATATACACAGTTTCCTCCAAGTCTCCATTCAAAAATTAATTTTTTACATCCATTTGTTTTAACACCCATTTTAATGTGGCATCCACTGCAATAAACACACAAATGGTAGCCATCTTAGCTACGAGAATGAATGTCTCCTCATAATCAATCCCATAAGTTTATGCATAAACTTTGGCCACAAGTCTTGCCTTGTACCTGCTCACACTTCCATCAGCATCATTCTTTATTTTGTAAACCCACTCACATCCAATTACCTTCTTTTCCTTTGGTAATGGCACCAATTCCCATGTTCCATTTGCATCAAGTGCAGCCATCTCTTCATCCATAGCTTGCCACCATTTTTCATCCTTGAAAGCATCCTCAAAACATGTGGGTTCTACTTCCTCTGTAATCTTCACCATAAATTCACAATGATGAGCCATATAATTATCATGTCAATCTCTGCACAAAATTTCTTGCTCTTTCTGACCTGTGTGGTCCAAGATCACTTTTAGGTGGCCTATTCCCTGCTTGCATTCTTCTTGCACTTGGAGTCTTCACAGAGGGTATGCCAAACTCCTCATCCAAAATTTGCTCAGAACCATTGTTATTGCCATCATCATAACCAACACTCAAATTTGGCAACTTAGGGGCATTATCAATTTCTTCCTTTCCTTTCCTTGATACATTTGAAGAGTTCATAGGATTCACTCTTTCACCTGCCACTCCATGGATTCTCACCATGACTTGCACTAGAGGACCCTTGTGGCCCACTCAAAACTTGTGACTACGTAGTTGTATTTTCTATAGCCACATTCTCTCTTACATCAACCCCCAAATCATCTTTTACATCAGCATACCAACTTGCCATTTCATCAAAAACGACATCCTTGCTCACCCTCACTTTACCCATGATAGGATTGTAACACTTGTCCCTTTCTGCTCAAGGAAATAGCCGACCAACACACACTTTTTTTCCTTTTGGATCAAGCTTACTACTTAGCTCATCCGAAACATGCACATCCACAATACATTCGAACACTTTAAAATCCACATACATTCGAACACATTCGAAACATGCACATCCACAATACATTCGAACACTTTAAAATCTGATACATCTGGTTTTTCACCATTGAACTTTTCTTCAGGCGTCATATCATGTACTACAGCAGTAGGAGTCTTGTTCATAATGTAGACACTTGTAGCAATAGCCTCATCCCAATAACAATGAGGCATGTTCTTCTCATTCATCAACGCTCTAGCCACTTCTTCAATGTGCATGTTCTTTCGCTCAGCAACACCATTTTTTTGCAGAGTATACTTGCATGAAAATTGCCTCTGAATTCCATGCTTTTTTAGAAAGCCATTGAATTCATTGGAAAAGTATTCTCCCCCTCCATTTGACCTCAGGCACTTTACATGTTTCCTAATTTGTTTTTCAACCATAAGTTTGAAATTCTGAAAATGCAGAAACACCTCACTTTTTTGCTTCATGAAGTAGACCCATACCTTCCTCGTATGGTCGTCAATGAAACTCACATAGTATCTACATCCACCCATAGATGCAGTCTTTTCCAGATCCCATACATCTGTATGCACTAAATCCAATGCATTCCTACTTACATGCTTATCATGAAGAAAGGATGATTTTTCCTACTTTCCAAATTTACAAGATTCACATACTTTCTGCATTTCAGTAACTCAAAACGTACATAAACTTGTAACCATCTCTTTAGTCTACATCATTTTCAACCTCTGCAAATTTACATGACCAATATGTTTGTGCAAAATCACTATAGCTGGAACAACACCTGCACCTCATGAAAACATGGCAGCATTCACTTCGAACACATTTGCATCCAAAGTAAATATTATATCCACTTTCTTTCATTGTGCAACTAGCCTTCCATCCTTCTTATGCTCTTTGACAAAGAGACCATCAGAGTTAAACATGACCTGTAAACCCTGCTCAACCATTTTTCCAACAGAAACCAGGTTCTTTGTAATGTTGGGTACACGTAGTACATCAGCCAGGTACTTCACTTTACCATCTGTCATAGACAATGGTACATTTTATGTATGCATAATAGGATGTGCAGTATCATCCCCAGTTTCTACATGACTAAGACTTTGTAAAGTCTGCATTTCCTTAAACCATTCACAATGGTTGTTCATGTGATTTGATACACCAGAATCCACATACCAAACATTATGAATGGATTTTGCCACATTTTCAGACATAGTATTCAACATGTGTTGCACCACAAATAGCCTCTCAGGCTCATCTACATTCTTGCTAGTGATTGCATAATTGTTTTGCTACCTCTTGTCTAAATAGTCACTCTCAAAGTGATCATGTCTTCCATAGCCCCAACATGCTACGTTTCTGTGTTGACCTACATATTGTACTGCACATTTCCATGACCTCTTGGACTCCCCTTGCCTCAAAAGTTTCCTCGACCACCACCTATGTTCTGACTATAATTTTTGTTCTACTATTGTGCTTGGTGGTTGCCTCTTTCTCGGTCTCGTCCATGACCTATACAACATCCTCTTCCTCTTCCTCTTCCTCTAATGCTAAAAAGGACCTATTCAAAATTGTTTTCTCCCTGTGTAGAGGAGTCTTCCTCAAGTTCCTTCTCTTCCACAATCAATAAGGACACAAAATCTATAAACAAGGGTATGTTCTCTCAAAGATGGATGCAAGTTTTAAACTGTTTGCACTTAGGACCCAAACCTCGCAGACAGACTTTTACTTTATCATCATCATCGATTGTAACACCAATTGATGCAAGTGACTCAAATATGTTCTTTATCTTTAGCAAATAGTCATTGATGGATAGATTTTTCTTCTACACAGTATTCAGCTCAGTCTTCAACTGCAGCTTCCTTGCCTTTGTGTTGGTCACATCTGATGACAACAAAGTGTCCCAATCCTCCTTAGGAGATTGAGTATCCTGTATGTGCCCAATCATAGTGTCATGTACACTGACAAAAAGCCAATACATGACCTTTCAAGATCCCTAGTTCCAATCTTTAAATGTCTTAATGTGTGCAGCACTCGCACCTTCCTATGGCAATGGGGATGCTATCTCATTCTCTCCATCAATGTAGTCCCAATAACCTTTGCCCATAAGGAAATTGGTCATTCAAAACTTCCAAGCATAGAAGTTGTTCTTGTTTAGCTTCTCACTAACAACCTGGTTAATCCCATCGTTGTTGGATGACAAGTTTCCAACCCTTCACACGGTCTTTGAGCAGCTTGCAAAAAATAGTCGATTACCCCATGTAATTACAATCTGTTGACTGCTACAAACAAATTCATGGAAGACCCTACAAAATACCAAAGACAAATACTGCAACCCATAAAATAGACTAATCTACATACCAAGAAAATACCATGAGCATAGAATAGAAGTCGTACACCAATAGAGATATATAGAGCACGTGAGAGAGCAGAAAAGCACGTGCAAATGTGCCTCCTAGAGCGGAGTGCCACACCGGCATGGCAAGAGAGAAGAGAGGAGGGGAGGGAAGAAACACACAATCACTAGGTACAATCTTCCCCGGTGCAAGAGTGAGCATTTTCCTCTTGCACGTATGTTATTTATAGATTCTTCAATGCTCAAAATTAATACACATTGGCCAGTTGGCACAAATGACCATAGCACCTAATGAGCACTTGAGTAATAAATGTACATGTCCCTTATTCATAACATACTCCGGGATTGGAAAAGCAACTGCCCTCAGTTGTGCAAGGTTTATAAATGGTGGAGTTGAGTACGAGGTAGAAGATGTTGGGTACATGCTTGCATAACACAATGAGTAACCAAAAACCAAAAGAGTAGCAATGATTAGTAGGAAGCAATTTAAAAGTTCAAAAATGTGTAACATGTGCATTGTGTGATGGGAGTGCATGAAGTAAATGTGCGGAGGTGTAGATGCAACATTGTTCAAAAATGTTGTTCCAAATAGACCACCATCGATCACCCTTCCAGCTTTCCATACTAACTCATCATATCCTTTCATATCAATCCATACCAATTGTGGTGGGCCAATTCCACATATAATGTAACCATGGAGAGTCCTGTCTTACTAGGCATAGGCACTCTAGTACACATGTATCGACATCCAAAAATTTCCATGACACTATTGTACAGCAGAGAGTCCTAGCTCATGAGGTGTAGGCACCCTAATACACGTGTCAATAACCATAAGTATCCATAACGTGGTGTGGAGTGGAGAATCCTGCCCTCTTTAGGCGTAGGAGCTCTAACATGTGGAGAAATGTTTCCAGTTCAATGTAGTCTAGCCGATAAGATCCTTGCCATAACAATGTACAATGTCTCAACTAGTGTACTGGAAAAATTTAAATCATTAGAATGAAAAGAGTGTTGCTCATGTATGAAGCTGGTTAATACAAAGTGCAGATGATAAGGAGAGTGGTTAAGGTTAGTCATCACACAAGTTAACCATGTAATATTACATTGAAAGAGCTTACTAACCAGGGGTAATTGAAATGAATTTTGCTAGAGGGATATTATCAAAATGTATGAAGAAATTTCATACCGTAAGATTCTCTGATAGGAGAGCATTGTACTTAACTTTACCTGCGAAACTATTTCTCAGAGACAAAGCACTAAAATAATTTTGTGCTAAATTTAGGAAGACATTAATAACTGCACCTCAAATGCATTAACATTTTAAACACTATGAAGGACAAAATTGATGCAAAGTTTGTTTGCCAAGAAAAGATAATGAAAGTAGACAACTTGAAGTACAGGCGAGCGGATAATAGGGGTCTTATCTAAATTTACATGGTGGTTTTCAAGATTGGGATGGCAAGTGGATATCGGTCTTCATATAAAGTGAGGCCACACTCAATGTATAAATGTTAAGATATGTCAAATGCAGGTCTCCTAAAGTAGTTGGCTTCAAATTCTTGTGTACAGGTATATATCCTTCAGTAAACATAGTCCTCTGCAAAGGAGTATTGAAAACATTGGTGGGGATGTGATACATAAGGAAAGTAATGGAACATTATTGAGTAATATGCAACAACAATATGAGTGACATATGATGTAACAACAGGACCCATGAGAAGCAAAATTATTGTTCTATAACTCCACATGGTCACCATTTTCATCCTCTTTATCAGATAGATCAAGAGCTCATACCAAATTTGAAGATAAAGATGATAATGCTAGCTAACTGGGTGTAAATGAAAATGCATGTTGACTAATAGCAATAGCCAAAACTTATCGAGTGTATGAGTTGTTGCAGGGCAACATGTGCTCAGGCAGTTTTGAAGTACCTAACTGGGTGAAAGTTTCATTGAAAAATTGCTTTCGTCTCAGTGACCATGTGCAATGAGAATGAGAAAAGTTGCTTGGGATAAGCTTCAATTTTGAGGGTGGTTAGTGTATGACACTAGTGTCCAAATTATATATGAGCCATACCTTTTAGGTTGTGCAAGTACCAGGTAGATGCGTGTTCTCTAATTTATTTTTTTCTTTCTATTTATATGCAATTAGTGGATTATTATATATTGCATAATTGTCAAAAATATAACATGATTGACGGCAATTACCAAAACATAACAATAGGGGGTGGCGGGGGGTTGTGGAGAGAGAGAGAGAGAGAGAGAGAGAGAGAGAGAGAGAGAGAGAGAGAGAGAGAGAGAGATGAAATGAAATGTTACATTAACCGTCTTTAAAATGCCAAAATTACCAACAAAAACAAAGTGAGACAATCCATGTGGATCTAATACAATGTCTGGGTATGAAAATAAACTTGAAAATCATCATCGTAGTCGTCAATTCCCGTGGATGCTTGGTAGTGGGAAGTTTTCTGAGAGAGTATTGCAGAGTCGCCAAAAAGCTTCCTCAAGGTCTGCCAATGTAAGGATTTGTAGTGGGAGGGGGAAGAGAGATAGCGAAATGAAATGAAATGTTATATTAAAAGGCGGTAAAAGACCTATGGGGTTAATCTCATATAACCCTTATGGATCTAATACAATGCTTGGGTACAAAAATAAATTGAAGTAAAATAATTTAAAAATTTTAAAATTTTAAAAAAAACTTATCAGCATCGGTAATGCCTAGCTGCCGCGGATGGCGGCCAAGAAAATGGTTGTTTTGTTGAGCTTTGTCACTGCCTGCCACTATAAGCACACGAAAGCATTCACCTTTCTTCCATCCAAGACACACTATCTAGGTCTCCAAGACAAGTTGAATACTCAAGTGGAGGTGTTAGAATCATGCCTAGGCAGTATGTTCCCCAGCTGCTTTCCACGGCATTAGAAGTTGTTGTTGCATATATATTCAGATCATTTGGAAGAATTCCCTTGAATATGCTCCCACAAGCCTTAAGATATATAGCCAATTTTTTCTTTTTAAAACCTCTGCTTCATACTGGGTGTTCTTTAAATAAAACCAATTTTATGTGAGGAGATTCCCTGGGCGAGGCTCGGCCTAAAGCTCAAAAATTGCAATAGAATGGGCCTTGCCCTCTAAGTCACTACGCTCTGCACATCTGTGGCTGTCCACCTACGCGCCATTGCCCTCTACGCCTATCTCGCCTACTAGATGCATTGCAAATTCTCTGCCAGGCCTGAACTCTACAGTGCCTGTGGGGTCTCGCCTCTGTAGCATGCACTCAAGCGCAGCCTCCTTTGTCTAGATCTTTATTCCCACCCTGTCGCCCTTTTACCTCCATGACAACCGGGGGGGGGAGAGAGAGAGAGAGAGAGAGAGAGAGAGAGAGAGAGAGAGAGAGAGAGAGAGAGAGAGAGAGAGAGAGAGAGAGAGAGAGAGAGAGAGAGAGAGAGAGGCATGTAGCACAGTGCTAGGGGGAGAGATAGGGCTCTGTCAAGCTACCTCGCAAGGCTCCACAGAGAGAGAGAGAGAGAGAGAGAGAGAGAGATACGGCATGCCAAGCCACGTGTGTGACCTTCTCCCACCCTTACGTTTTCCTCACACCGTGCACCATTCCCTTTTTCATTTCAAACTAATGCCACCATTTTTTTAATTTTTTCCAGCTGGGTACCCTCTACTTGTTCTTGAAAGCTGCAATCAAATTGATTGCAAAGAGATTGGGGTTTGTTGGCATTCCATAAAAGACTAAAAAAAAAAATCATCAACATCGTCGTCGTCAATGCGCGAGGATGCTCTACAGCAGGCTTTGTCCGAGAGCAAGCTGCATCGGTCACGCTGAAGAGCTACGATAGTTGCCACTACTGTACGCACTCGTAATGGGGGACAGAGATAGAGAAAACGAGAGAAACAATCGTTGAAGAGATTCGTCAATGTTCACCTCTATAATTAACCATACTAGGAGAGAGGGTTAGGGAGAGATACGCTCTACATGAATGTATGGTGCATGGTGGGGGGGGGGGGGGGGGGGGGGGGGGGGGGGGGGGGGGGGGGGGTTGTGAGAAGCTACCAATCTATGCAGTGCAGCATGCCGTTCCAAAGTAGGTGACATGTTAGGTGATTCACTCCATGAGCAATGGGCGATCGAGAGGGTTGATGGGGCTTGTGGCGGTTGTGTAGAGAGGAAGAGAGAGATAGAGAACTCCAGTTTAGGAGGGGAGGTGCGCCCTTGGGACTAAGAGCAAGTGAGGAACATATCCATACTTCTTCCATTACATGCTCTTGTTCAAGAAGTAAAAGGACACAACATTAAAGGCGGTCATCTTCTCAACTTGTTGCACACTAAATGCCATTGTGGAGTCCCAAAATTGTAAACTTGTATGCAGAGACATGTCTGGCATGGGCATCAAGTCATGTACAAACAACTAGTACCATGGATGCTTTATGGTCTATTACAAGATCAGCATGGGGAATCTTTTATTAGTCGGCTTCAACATGAACGTATGTCATCAGTAGCAAAAAATTGGCTAAAAAGGCCAGGGCAAATCCATAGTGCGAGTACAGAGCTTGTTGATTGGCATTCTAGTTTTCAAGTCTTAAGGTTGGTTGGTAGCCACCAAAGGGCATCAGTATGAAGTTAGAGCATCATTGGCTGATCGTTTTTGGTGGCTGATTTCCTTGCATGGAGAGGAGTGGGTGGGTGGAGAGGGTGGGTGGCACTTGCTTGCCAAGATCGGGAGAGTGTTGGTAGACCAGAGGGAGAGAGAAAGACAGTTCTTCATTGCATGAGAGAGGGATGATGGTTGAAGTTCGTTGAACAGATCCAGAGAGAGAAAGAGCACCATTTTCTCCGGTGGCTGAGAATGGCAATGATTAACATAGTGTGTGTGTGTGTGTGTGTGTGTGTGTGTGTGTGTGTGTGTGTGTGTGTGTGTGTGTGTGTGTGTGTGTGTGTGTGTGTGTGTGTGTGTGTGTGTGTGTGTGTGTGTGTGTGTGTGTGTGTGTGTGTGTGTGTGTGTGTGTGTGTGTGAGAGAGAGAGAGAGAGAGAGAAAGGTAGATGAGTGGCGTAGATGAGCGTATACGAATACAGTGGTTGTTTTGTGGACAAATTTTTTCATGGTGAAGCACTCAGGCTATGGCAACCAGCACTACTTGGGAGAGAAGTGGTTACGGGCATGTGCCTAGGGTTACATCCCATAGCAATCAATTTGCTTCTCATTCTTCTACTCTTCTACCTCATCACCTCAGCTAGAGAAACTTTTTGACTTGAAGAGTTCATGTATTCCTCTTTATCTACTGCTACCCTTTGAGCTTAATTCCAACCTCTTGAGAAATTCCTCCTCTTCTTCTTCATGCTTACTCATTCTATGCATCTATACATCTAGCAACCATTACGTCTATATATAACGCACTATTATAAATATTATTCGTATGGATTGTAGATTCTATTATGTTATGCTCTTTTTGTGTAAACACAAATCAACAACTTGCACTTGATATTGTACTAGGAAATCACTTATGAATAAATTGTAATTTCATGTACAAAACCAAAGAAAATACTGATGGTTGAGGTTTATTGTCTCCAAAGCTTTGGTTATTGCAAGGACAAGAACGTAGCCAGATCTTTGATACCATTGCTACAAACGGATGCATGAAAGACCCTGCAAAATACCAAAGACAACATATTGCAACCCATAAAATAGACTAATATGCATACCTGGCAAATATTGTGAGCATAGAATAGAAGTCGTACACCAAGAGAGAGAGATATAGAGCGCATGAGAGAGCAGAAGAGCACGTGCAGATGCGCCTCCTAGAGCAGAGTGCCACTCCGGCATGTCAAGAGAGAAGAGAGGAGGGGAGGTAAGAAACACAAAAGCATTGGGTACAATCTCCCCCCGTGCAAGAGTGAGCATTTCCCTCTCGCACGTATTTTATTAATAAATTCTTCAATGCTCAAAATGAATACACATTGGTCGGTCGGCACAAATGACCATAGCTCGTAATGAGCACTTGAGTAATAAATGTACATATCCCTTATCCACAACACTTATATACACATGTTTGACTATACTAAATAGTATTTGTGTGCACTGTAGCCAAACCAAATCTTTCTGCACCACCAAATTGCAGATCTGTAGAATCTTGAACCTTAGCATTTTTGTATGCAAACGCACTCTAACTCCAAAAAGAGGGTTGAAATACGCCCAAAATGGAAATCTGGATGCACAATCATACTCCTCGTGTAGCTCCTCTATTGTATGATAGAATTTTGTGAGCATGGGTAAGAGGTTCTCAAGAGGATCAATTCAATTTCTAAACCACAAACAAAACAACCAAAGTGGTGTGTAATAGAGAAAAAATGAACAAATCACGCAATCAAAGAGTGCTATTACAACAAGGGATACATAAAGGAAACCATAGCCAATACTATGCCATAGTAAAACTATGTTGCGTAAAGGTGCATACACAAGGATATACATATGAGAGCGTGAGTGCTAGAGCTTGATTGTGTCTGTCCGTTTACAAAAGAGGAGGCCTCCTTTTATAGGCCAAGAGAGTGATTAGAAGAGAGATTTTGAGCAAGAGGGGTTATTACAAAGTAACCTCAATTAGGGGCATTTCTCTAATGAGAGAGCTCCATGTTCCCTGCTTATTGACCAATTTCCTCCTAATCGCCTTCATCATGGCAAGCTTTGTCTCCATGCCACCTTCCATAGCTTGAGTCCAAGAGCTTCCTTATAATATTTGAGAGAATCTTGATAAAATAAGAGAAAATCCAGCAATAATGGAGAGACACCTATAAGAAATTGTGTGTGTAGTTGGATAATCGTGACTTCTTCCCCATGTGGACAGATAGGCTCCAACATTTTGGCCATATCTCCCAAACCACAGCTTTAAAAATTATATATAAAAAAAAAGCAGAAAGATTAGCTCAATGCCTACAATTTTTTGGTTGAAAACTTTTTCCAATTTGAAATTGAAAAAATAAAAAAAATCCCACAAAAATATGTGTCTGTCTTTTCCCTTCCAAAAGTCTTCGAGGTGGTCCCCTCTTTACTCCATTTGCAAGTCTTGTGTCCACAAGTGAATTATGCTTGAATTTGATAATATTTTGTTGACTCAAACTCTATAATGCATAAGATTCTCCTCCCTTTCACTATTCACTCTTATTCTTCACCTATAGTGACCGGCAGGTAGTGACAGTCCAGTAGAATCAGCATCCATTGAATTTATTTATTTTTCATATGGTTTGTTCCTACATCTCCTTATTTCCAAGATCCAAATGTGTCAAAACCATAGCTATGTACAAAATATATACATACATTTTTTTTGTGATTTTCATGCATCAGGTTCCTCCTCCTCCGCGAAGCCTTGCCATCAAGTGCATACCAAGAGAGAGGTGGTCCAAAATTTGAAAAGTAGTCCTTAAAAGTACGAGATCACACTCATTGAAAATCAGCTCTATAAGAGAGGAACGGATAACCAACTCAGGATATGGGCTGCCAAAAAAAAAAAATTGCCTATCTTAGAGCAAGCACATGGAGGAATTTGTGGAGGCCATTTCTCGGGAGATAAGACAGCTAGAATTGTCTTAACTGCTAGAAGTTGGTGGCCTACATTGCACATGGATGCAGATGAATATGTTAAACAATGTGATGATTGCCAATGTATCAAAGTACCCTTAAAAAGAGATGAGATTCCATTACAGCCAATGATCGGAGCAAGGGCATTTGCTAAGTGGGGTTTAGACTTTGTGGGACAAATTTCACCACTCGCTCACAAATCTCATGCCCCATATATCATTGTTGCCACAGACTATCTACAAAATGGGCTAAAGAAAAAGCCACACAAAAGGCAGATGCCAAAACCACTGCACAGTTTATATATGAAAATTTCTTTGTGAGATATAAATTACCAATAGAAATTGTCAGTGATAGAGGTGCACACTTCCTAAATGAGGTTATTGAAAATCTTTTTGACAAATTTATGATTGTCCATAAGACTTTTTCCCCATACCATCCACAAGCCAATGGTCAAGCAGAAGCTACTAATAAAACACTTTGCACAGTATTGACAAAAATTATGATGGAATCATGAACGGATTGGGACCAGAAGTTACATTCAAGCATGTGGGCATATAGAGTGGCCTATAAGACATCCATTGAAACAACACCCTACAATATGGTGTTTGGTCTTAATGCCATTCTTCCCATTGAATTCTTAATCCCAACTCTGCGAGTAGCTAAGCAACTAGAGTGGACTGGTCATGAATTGTCATCAAGGATAGATAAATTGAAAAAACTAGATGAGCTACACCTTCAAGCGACAGCATCTATCTATGCTCAAAAAAGGTGCCGAAAGGAGTTCTTCGACAAGCATGTGCAATCAAAAGAATTTAAAACCGGAATCGGGGATTATGTTTTGGTGTATACCCTAAAACAACATGCTAAGAAACTCAAAAGGCAAGGGATGTGAACCCTTGTGATCAAAAAATTTTCACCAAGTGGCACCGTCCAACTTGCGACATTAGATGGAGAGGAAATGCCTAACTGGATTAGTGGATGTAGGCTAACAAAGTACCTTGTACCACTAACCCAAGAAATGCTACAGCAAATCCATTACAAGAAACAATGAACAAAAGAAAAGCAACACGTTGTGGAAGAAGCACAAACAAAAGCTAAGAAACGAATGGCTATACAAAAGCTTCTATGCCAAAAACAACAACATGGGAGACCACTACAAATCAATGCCATTTCCATAGACAAATTGAAAGAGGATAGAGTGGACCCAATGATAAAAGTCAATATTGGTAACAACCAAGTTGAAGCGACCACTCTACTCAACATAGGAGCCCAAGGTAATATGATTTCCCTCATCCTATATAAGAAGATTGGCCAAGATGCAGAGCTTCACAAGGTCTCAGAAGAGATGCAGAGCTACACTGACCATCCAATCAAATTATTAGGGTTGGTAACCTTGTATGTTCAAATCAATAACTATGTCTATCCACACAAATTTTATGTGGTAGAAGACAATCAAAACCAACACAAACTACTGTTAGGATAGCCATAAATTCACAGCCCCATGGAAAGCAAGGGAAATGACTATTGACAAGGGCAACAAACCTTTGCCTACAAGAACCATGCAATGGATTCCCAAATAATCCATGCAAACTCCAACAAACCAAGACAAGATGGAATTAGCTCAATCCACACCATCATCAACCAAGAATCCGACAAAAAAAATGCCAAGATGGTTCCCAAAGCCACAAAACAAAGCAGGTTTGGGTCAGGAAGGATGAAATACATGCCAAAATATCACCCAATATCAACACATTAGGTGAAATTTGGACTCACAAAGGGGCCCTTTAAGGAGTTTGACTTTACCTCTCTCTATCAAAACGGGCGCATGGATAAATTTTTGCAAACAAACTCCAAATTTGGCGGAGGTTTGACAGTTACAATGTCCTCTTCAAGCTCTATCTACTGATATATAGCACGCCATGAGATTCCTCATATTTTAGAAGATTCTTTTTTTGATTCACTTAGATTCCGACAGAGTTGTCACATCATAGGTGAATCAAAAAAAGAATCTTCTAAAATATGAGGAATCTCATGGCGTGCTATATATCAGTAGATAGAGCTTGAAGAGGATATTATAATTGTCAAACCTCCGCCAACTTTGGAGCTTGTTTGCAAAAAATTATCCATGCGCCCGTTTTGGTAGAGAGAGGTAAAGTCAAACTCCTTAAAGGGCCCCTTTGTGAGTCCAAATTTCACCTAATGAAGCCAAAAAAGACTTCAGTAACATCTAAAATACCCATATGACAAACCCCTGATAAAATCACAAAAATATGGGTACCAAAGAAGTTTGTTCAAGCTCAAAAATCACAAGAGTTTATTTGGATTTGGAAGTGCAGTCAGCTGAATCCTGATATACGGCCAAACAAACCAACAAAGGACCACTTAGACAATCAAAGACCAACCAAGTCAACAAAGTAAGTCTAAATTGCCAAAGAAGTATATCAAGCACAAAAACATCAGCTTTGGATCTGGATACCAATGTAAAAAACACAAATCAAACATCAAATCATCCAACAACAAAAGCAACTAAGGAAACAACACGTATGGCGGCCAAAACAACCCAAGAAAGCCATCAACATGGCGGATCTTGTTGATTTCTTCTAGCTACCTATAAAAGCATGTGTTGCCATACTCCAATAGTGGTTATATGGACCAAGAACTATGGCTCCACCCGCCTTGAACCCATAGTTTCCAACTCGTCCAGGAGGACTCAGACACGGGAGGGGGAGACATGGTAAAACTCAGTCAGGCAAAAGGTTTTATATGTATTACCATGCATTGTTTACATTCGGTTTAAACCTTGTTGTGCTTTATTGCAATTGGATTTTTCTTTAAAAAATGCTAAGTAATGCCTGAAAATTAAGTAAAGGGGTATCAGGTCATGTCAAGGCCAAAATAATCCCATACTCTTGTATATACTCTATACAAAATCTTTCAGTACTTTGTTACTAATAAAATGGTCAACCTTGGTCCAAAAATTGAGAAAAGGCACAAAAATAGACCAAAGATGGCTTTAAATACTTTGTACATAGCAGAAAGCTTATTTTCTTAAGCCACGAATAGCTTACCTAATTTTGAATAATTTTTGGGATTGTTTTTTGATTGATTTTGCTCAATTTTGAGAATTTCCATATTTTTTAGTACCTTTTTAGTATTTTTCTTCCTAAAAATCTAATAAAAATCTAAAAAGGCAATGGATAATTTGAAGACAAACCACAGAATGCCATAACAAAAGGAACTCACAAAAAAAGGTTGGAAGCAAACAGATGACGTCAAATTTTGGCCTAAAAACAACGGGGCCCGGAAGGTAAACCCGTCATATCTAGGTCAAACAAAGTCCAAAAGACCTGCTATAAATCTAAGGTATGCACATGGAATGATGGGATCAAAAAGGAAAATGGGTTTTCGAAAGCACTAGGCACATATACTAACTTCGGGGAATTTCTAGTCATTTCCACCTAGTGACTTTGCGGGAGAGAGCGAACACACGCGTTCTTCAAAGAGCCCATATGCACAGATCAAGCATTCCCATGGCAAGCAGAGCTAGTGGTGAGTTTTTTACTACTCATAGATTATGTGTATGCATGCAAACAACTAACCCACCCACCAAAAACACAAAAACAGGGTCTAGGCACCTCACATAGAGTGTTAAGGCAGTTACGCCGCTAGCGGAAGCTAAATAGCGAGAACTCAACCAACAACAGAATTTGTCAGACGAGGACGAAGCTTGACCCGCAGGCGCATGGAAAAAACTAGGTGGGTGTCAAATCACCTACTCGACCTTCTAATGACAATCACTACTAAGGAAATCAAATCTAAGTTCTAGAATACGCAAGTGACTGAAATCCGTACTACGAACGAATGCTATACGAAACAGGATCTAGAATCATTGAATCGATCTCAAACTCAAGGGGAAGTCTATACACTAGGTAAGAACAACACCCTAAAGACTTGAACTGCAAAATCAACCTATAACCACTCCGTGCGGTAAACGAGTATGAAGACAGGCCGAAAAATACAGGTGATCGAAACTTGACCCCGATGGTACTAATGTGTAGCTCTACTCGTTGTGGTTCTATAGATATGCTACACGCTCCATTCCGACACACGAGTTGGAAGAAAACTCACACTGAAGCTCGTAGGAACTTACCACACATAGAAGCCGATAGCGCGCACTCTTGGTATCTGTGCGTAGCTCTCGCCGTTGCTAACACAATGGCGGTGTCGCTTCTCCAATGGCGGCTCCGTAGCTCTCGCAGCAAGTAGATAAGACTCTCTCACTCTCTCTCAGACACAGTCACGGCGCTCAAAAACTCACTTTGATTAAAAACTGAATCTCCCCCTTTAGGTTACAAAAACTTTGGCTTATATACCTCAGCCTTGGAGGTGAGAACATCTCTAACTAATTACATCAGCAAGTGAAATTACTTTGGAATTACAAGCTGGAAACTCAATTGAGTCCCGTTACTTAATGAATGGCTCAAATCAAAATTAATGTCGGAAAGACATTTATTACAATCAATGGTTACAAAATGATGAGTGTGAGCAAAAATGTGGGTGTGATCCTATGCTGGCTCAACACTCCCCCCCTCCGCTTTCATGTCGTCCCTGACATGACTTTTATGCTTGGTCAATAAAGTCCTGTCGTCTTGAGCATCTGCAAATGTGATTCGTATCGTAGGTTGCCAATGGTCAAGGTTGGGCCGAATATTTTACTCTCGTGGGTGAAAAAGCCGGTGTAGAAAGCTTCTTCGAATGTTTGCATGTGGAAGCTAGGCAAAAACATAATCCTCTGGTATAGGAGGTGCAACACTTTTGGAGAAGGCTGCAATGAAAGATCATATATCATATCAGTCACTGTGTCGGCCGTCGATAGTAGACTCGAGGTCGTGGCTTTATCTGGCACGAACACTTCAATGCAAGCTAAGAGAGTCCTGCAGATTTTCTTGAGCATCTGACACGAAAGGTCAGGAGAGCCAGTAAAGAGCTTGATGGTGCCCGTTAGGGTTTTCACCATGTAGGCTTTACCTATTCTCTCTCCTGCCTTTGGTCCTGGCATCCTGGGGTAATTAAGCCAATTTGGTTTCTTTTCTGCAATCCTGCCATGCTCTTTCCAGCTTCTGACTCTTGGCACCGGACAGAAGGTTGCATTCTCCCGAATCTCCTTTGGTGCCTCCACCAAGTAGATGAGGTAGGCTAGGTATTTGTTCATCCAACCTTTCCTCCATCTAAGCTGCGAATCTACAATCTTCTTTGATTGTTCCTCTTTTGTGATGTCGCCTTCATAAAGAGTGACATACTGCTCCTCCTCTATTCTCTTTTTCGTCTTTAGCACTTCAAATTTCATCAAAGGGAAAGGCAGGCTGGGTTGCATCCACTCTTCATGGAGCACTTTTGTGTCTAGTCCCTGAAGTCTAATGGAGATTAGGAGTCTCCTCTCCCATTCCATTTCCGCCTTGGCACTCTCCTCTGCTGACTTTTCTATTTGGTCATGGAGCCTTTGTTCTTCTTCTTCAGAGATTCCTGAAGTTGAGGCCACCTCTTGAACTGGGGCTGGATCTTCAATTGTGGTTGCCTCTCCAGTTTCTGGTAGCTCTATGGCTGCTCCACCTGATTCTTCTTGTGGTGTCTCTGTCTCTCTTCTTTGTTGCTCTTGTAGATCTTGGAGCTGTTTGCGGAGGGTCTCATTCTCTGTTCTTAGGTTTTGATTTTCTAAAGTGAGCCTCTCCTCTGCTGCCAATGATCCCTCCGCAATGTGCAACCTTTGCACTTGCTCTAATCTTAGCTCTCTTTGTAAGCTTCGGACCTGGTCTTCCAGAGCTGGTACAAGAGCTCCCTCTTGTTCGGTTCCTGCTCTGCTAGCTCTAGGGGTAGTCCTGAGTCTAGTGATTGTTCTTTCTTGGAGCTCGACTCTTTCCCTTAGCTCAATGAGCTCATCTTTAGCCGCCTCCAAATCGTCTTCCATCCGCTCCCTTGCTTCCTGTGCACTTGTTACTTCTCTTGAAGCCTCGGCTAGCTGGAGTATCAAGCCGTCTCTCTTGTTTTCCGCGTCGTAGAGTGATGCTTTATGACTTTCAGATTCAGTCATAGCATCCTCTAATTTCCTCTGCAACTCGGCTTCCCTTTGTTTGGCTGTCTCAATCTCCACTTCCTTTGCCTTGGATCTTTCTTTGATCTTGCTGAGCAGTTCATGCACCATGTGCATGTCTTTTTCATCTTCATCTGTCAACTCTAGAGCTTTTTCTGCCACCACCTCCACTGGCTTCGGCTCTTCTAGTACGTTCTGCTCGTCCAGTTTCTCTTCACTCTCTTTTGTACTCTTTATTTTTTTCTCTGTCCCTCTCCGATCATCTTGTTTTTGTAGGTGGATCCCATAAACTGCCTCAAGGGCCTCTTCTTCAGTGTACCCTATCGCTACCAGATCCTCATAATCGTTTTTCTTTTGCTGAATTGGATCTATCTCCTTTTCCTTAGTCTCGGCCTCCGGCTTTTCCATACCAGTCGTGTCCATCTCTACTGTGGTCTCTTCCACAATGATTTCCGTCTTCTTCGGGCTTGGTACATCAGTAAAGGAGGGCTGATTGTCCTCAGTCATCTTGGCTTTCCCTTTGTTTGCTTGCCCGTCTTTCTCTTGAGGTTCGGTAGACTCATCTACTTTCTTCTTCCCCTTATCGTCCTTTTTCAGCTCAGCTTTTAAAAGTTGTACTTCCTCTTCAGTGTATGGCTCGACAGGTTGCTACTCCAGTATAGCCTCTGACTCCTCATAAGCTCTAATATATTGATCATATTGATCAACATGTGGCCTGGATGAGCTAGTTCCGACTTTAGTGGGGTCTGGAACCCACTTTTCTTCAAAGTCCCCCTTTAGAGCTCTTTCCGCTCTAAACTGCTCCACCAGTCTTTCCATTCTTGCCGCTTTCTGACTTTTGGTTTGCTTGGGAGCAACCTTCTTCTTTGCTTTCTTCATAAGCGGCTCATCCACATCCTCTTCAGGTTCTGAAACTATTTCTAGTTTCCTGCGTGCTCTTGTGGATGCCCTCTTGGATACTTCAGGCTGTTCTTCCTTCTCATCGGCTTCTCTAAGCCACTCATTCTGGGAGGGAACCTTTGGCCATTGATCTCTGGCTCCAATAGCTTCATAAGCTATTCTTGTCAGAACTTCAGCTCCTCCTATATACTTTGGCTTCTCGTTGTGCATGGCAATTACTTGCTCGTGGATGTGTTGAGCGTAATTCACCTCTTTTGGCATATTGCTCTTCAATGCCCATGTGATGGTAGTTGCAATGGCATGGGGTGGTGTCGTATACTTTTGCGGTCTTTTACTGCAAATATGGAGAAACTGGTTGTACAGTCGGCAAAGGGTTGCCGCTCTTTGGTCTGCCATACCTCCATAGGTTGCATTCTGTTTCTTGGACCCATAAACCTCTATGGCCTCCCTTCTTTCCCTGATAGAGCTCCCTTTGTTGTGCAGCTTCAATGCATCTGCAATGAGCTGTGGAGTGATCTGTACCTCTACTTTCTCTCCATCTATTGCTGTCAATGTGGCTTTCCCATCCTTCTAAATGGAGGTTGCCAACTCATACACTCTTCTTGTATCTATACCTGATGGTCTCGAGGTGAAGAATCTGTGCAAGTCTGCCCTTTCCAGGTACCTGCTGATGTTCTCTGACCTGCTATAATCCACCAATTCTTGTGGGATCATCGGTATATCCACCGCTTGCCCTTGAGGATCTCTGAAAGTCCCCTGGTAGATCTTTATTCCCTCTTTCTCCAATACTGCTTCCTCCACCCAAGTTTTGGTTGGCTTGAGGGTTTCTGCTGGAATGTCAAAGGGTTCCGCTTCTGCAAGAGCATCTTTGATTGTTGGTCTTTTTCTCTTCGTTGCCGATGACTTGGCGGAATCCATGGATCCTGTAACTCCAATTTCAGAAGTTAGCGTCTTTTTAGTACTGAAAGCCGAAATGAAGCTTTTAACTATTCAAATGACTTGAAAATTGAAACATGAGCTATTCAGGGCCTAAGGATGCAAGGTAGGTGAAAAAATATGCAAACTGGGCTCAAAATCATGCTGGAGACATCATACGCGTATGATGTCTTTTGTGTCAAAATAACTTCATATTGGTTGTGCTTGTAGCTGATAGTGTATACATGAGTATCATATGCTTGGATTTGAGTTTGGATACCATTTGGTCAAGTTTTGGCCAGTTTAGTCCAGTTCCGGCTCTTGGCAAAATTTTGAAAGGGATTTGGATTTTATGATCAAAATTGGATAAAACTTGGTGGTTCACTTTCAAATGGCATGTAGATCACTTCTGTTTGGTGGTTGAAGCCCTGAGGTGCCAAAATCACATAGTGAGACATCATACGCGTATGATGTCTTTTAGTGTATTTTTGGACCAAATTTCTCTATAAGCTTGGATTTGGCTTTAGATAGGCTTATTCAGTGGATTTATGAATTTTGGATAGATTTTGGGCTAAAAATGGCTCTGGAGACATCATACGCGTATGATGTCTTTTTCATCAATTTTTCATGGGATTGGTTCTGTGGACTCCCCATGTACTAGTGAAGGACTGTCCCTACTCAAATCTTGGTTTGGACTTGAGTATGTTGGATTTGGGCTAAAATAGGCTTTGGATGAAGGATTTTCTCTCAATTGGGCTAATGGGGTGATCCACTTGACCAAATGGTTCCAAACTTCATATGTAGCATGTATTAGATATATATAATGGATGTATGATGTCAAATGAGCAGTTTTGGCTCTGTAAGTGCAAATAGACATTATACGCGTATGATGTCTTTTGTGTCAAAATGGTGCTTTTTGGTTCCAAATAGCTTGTAAATGTGTTAATCAACAATCCTACAAAGTTTCAATGAGTTTGGAGTTATTTTGACAAAATTAGGACCAAAAATCAATTTTATGGCCTACTTTGCGTCTTTTTGGTTTTCCTTGGGTTTTCTAACTCCAATTCTCATGATACTTGGTTCATAGGATGTGATTAACATGTGGAATGAGGCTATGCACTCAAATGTTGAAATGGATGTGAAAATCATGCTGTGAGACATCATACGCGTATGATGTCTTTTCTTGAAATGTTGGTCTTTTTGTGCAAAGAATGCTTTGTGCTAGTACCCTAAGCCCTGCTAACTAGTTTTCAACTCAAAAAGTCATCAATTTAGCTAAAAAGCCCCCTTATAGGCATTTCAGTCTCCGAAGTCGTCTTTTTGCCTTGGAGTTGAATTTCTTCAACTTTTCTTCTCGAGAGTTGCATTTCCAGCTCATTGGATATGTTGTGAAGCCATCTATTTGGTTGAACTTGACTTTGGCTTCCCGTTCTCCATCTTTCTCCTTTTGGTTGCCCGAAAGCGTCTTTTTCACCATCGGTAAGTGAATCAGCTTTATTTTGGGTTTTGCTTGCAAACATAAGTCATCCATGTATATTTGAAGCTGCTTGTGAAGTTTCATGTCATTTGGTCGTCAATTTTAGCCGTTATGCCAAAATGACGCTTTGTGTGTCCGCAGCCGAATCGGTTGTTCCGACCTACTTTTGGTGATCCAAACCCGGAGATACTCCATGGTTGCATTGCCCTCGATGTTGTTAAGCTTCCTGAGAAGTTTTGTGTCGTTTCGACAACTTTTTCCTGTTTGCCTCTTGCAGGCTCTGTTGACCTAGGGTTTTTCAAGTCGTTCTTTCTCGAGCTTTGAGTGTTAGAAACCCATCTTCTATGCTAGGGTAACCCACCTCTAAGTTCTTGCAAGGTTTGGTTAGGCGGTTGTGCCCCTACCTAGCGTTCTTCCCCATTCCCCGTCTGCTCTTGTTTCTTGGTTTTGGTCAGTTTTCGCGACAAAAGTTAATGATCAGCATTAAAAGCTTATGGCAAGGAGTCTACCTCTCATGTCTGGTGTCCTCTGAGCTCTCGTAGCAGCCGTAGAAGGCGGTAGAAGGTCGGATGCTCCTGTGTGCTCTTTGCTCTCTCCAAGAAGGTAATAGTGGAAATGAGCTTGAAAGTGAAGTGAAAAATACTTAACTTCGGACTTCCCGGATCACTTGTTACCAAATTTGACATGTGCTCCTATCTCGTCGTGAAATGCACTTTAGGATTTGAAATTTCTCAATTTGGACTCCGTTTGACCTGTTTCTGAGAAATCTGTCCACTTTGCCAAAATTCTGTCATTTCGGGCTTCCCGCAACTTTTTCAGAATTGTACCCAATTTTTACCATGGGTTGCCCTTGTCATTAGGACCATCACCGTCTATTCTTTTCTTTTTTCCGATCTCATTTCACCTGCTTTTTTATTTTTCTTTTACTTTTATTAAGAAAATCATAAAAAATAAAGGAAAATAGCAAATTGAAGCCAAAAAATTCCAAACATACACGATAAATAGCTGGTAACCCTGTGTATATGAATATACACTTATTTGTGATTTCTGGACTTGGATTACCACTTTTTAGCTCCAAAAACACTCTTATTTAGTGATATTTACACGTCTAAAGACCCAAATTCATCATTTGATCTCTTCTTGTTGCAAAACAAGGTATATAAGGGCATAAATATTATCAATATCCGCAATCAAACATAAAAATTGCAAAATCATGTAAGACACTGCCCTTGTAATATAATTTTTGTTTTTCTTTGTTTTTGGCGCTTGTAGCTGCTTTGTAACTCCTGTATACCTGTATACCTCCCCCCCTCCTAGTCTGAGTCCTCCCGGACGACTATGAAGTGTCTGTGGGCGAAGCAATGTAGTTGTTTTGGTCATAAGTTCCCAGTGCAATTGTAGAGCGACGATACAACATCCTTTCCAATAAAGCTGCTCTTTGTTTGATTGAAGGATTGGTGGTCGGGTTTTGGATTGGTTTTGGCACTTCGGTAGTAGAATCAGTAGATGGATTCTTCTTCACTTTGTTGTTCTTTTTTACAATCCAAATCTGCTTCCGCTTCACTTGTGCTTGCCACAAACTCTTTGCGACCCAAACCTGCTTTGTTCTTTGTGTTGATTTCCTCGACTTGAAATACCTAGGAGTTTCCGTTGATTGTACTGAAGGGAGTTCCTGTTTACAAATCTTTGGGATCCAAATTTGCTTGCTATAGCTTTGTGCCGTCATGAACTTCTTTGGAATCCAGATCTGTTTCACTGTCCTTGATTGTCTGGAATCACTCTGTTGTCTGGTATTGAAGACTTTGTTTTCCACCTTTGTGTTCTCTGGCACAACCTTTTTTGGTCTCCATACCAACTTTGACTCCGTTTTTTCCCAAGGTTGAGCTGTTATATTATTGCTTGTCTTCCTTATTCACTGTTGAGAATTCCTCGTCGAAGAGCAATCCGGTTGTATAGAAACTTTTGGTTGCCATTGCTTCTTCTTTTTCTCTGGTTGTTGTTTACCTTTGTCTTTGTATTCGTCCTTTGGAGTTGGCTCTTCTCCTTTGGTGAACTTAACTGATTGACTTTCACCTTCGTATTTGATAAGCACTGATTTAGAACTCCAGTCAATCATTGCATTGTATTGCTTCTGCCATGGTTGTCCTAGCAATAATGGTTGTTGTGTAGCTTGGTCTTTAACCACGTAAAACATATGAGGATACACATGTTGGTTAATCTGTATATGTAAAACTGTGCATCCGACAGTTTTGATTGAATTCTCAGAGTAACTCTTTAACTCTTGCTTGGCAGTTTGTAGTTTAGTGTCATTTGTCAATTGTCTATACAAACTGAGTGAAAGTAGGTTAGCTTGAGCTCCTGAATCCAATAGTGCTCTGGCTTTGATTTGGTTGGTTCCTACTTTGCAATCAATGATGGGTTCTTCTTTGTCATTATCCATTTCTGTTATACTGACTGCGTTTATTCGTATTGCTCCTTCACTGCGCTGTTTCTGACGTAGTAGTCTTCTTTTCTCCATTCTTTCTTTCGCCTCGGCTTGCGTCTCCTCCAAAATCATTTTCTTTTTCTGGACACGCAGCTTTTCTTGATGTATTTTGAGAAGCATGTCTTGGGTTAGCGGCAAAAGATACTTTTTCACTCTGCATCCACTAATCCAATTGGGCATTTCTTCTCCGTCTAATGTAGCAAGCTTGACGGCTCCACTTGGTGATAGATCTTTAATCACCAAAGGTCCCATCCCTCGCTTTTTAAGCTTCTTAGCATGCTGTTTCAGAGTGTAAACTAGGACATAGTCCCCAACCTTAAACTCTTTAGTCCGCACATGCTTATCAAAAAATTCCTTTTGTCGCCTTTTTTGAGCGTAGATAGAAGCTACTGCTTTTAGGCGAAGCTCATCTAGCTTTTCCAAGTCATCTATTCTATCAGAAAGCTCGTGCCCTGTCCACTCTAGATCCTTAGCCACTCTTAAGGTTGAAATCAAGAATTCTATTGGTAAGATAGCATTTAGCCCAAAAACCATGTTATATGGGGTCGTTCCTATTGATGTTTTATATGCTACCCTATATGCCCATAATGTTGAATGCAACTTCTGGTCCCAGTCAGTTCTCGACTCAGATACAATCTTCGTGAGGACCGTACATATGGTTTTGTTTGTTGCTTCAGCTTGTCCGTTTGCTTGTGGATGATACGGGGCTGATTTCCTATGGATTACCATGAATTCATCTAGAAGGATCTTTATCACTTCATTTATAAAATGTGTGCCTCGATCACTCACAATTTCTATTGGCAATCCATATCGTACAAAGACGTATTCATATAGAAATTGTGCCGTGGTCCTGGCATCTGCTTTTTGAGTTGCCTTTGCTTCGACCCACTTTGTTAGATAGTCTGTAGCCACAACAATGTATTGTGCATGAGTCTTATATGCAGGAGGTGAAATGGGTCCGACATAATCAATCCCCTATTTTGCAAAAGCTCTTGCCCCCATCATTGGTCTAAGCGGCATATCATCTCTTTTAAGTGGTACTTTGGTCCGCTGACAGTCATCACACCGTTTAACGTATTCCTCAGCGTCCATATGTAATGTTGGCCACCATATTCCTGCGGCTAAGACAAGTTTTGCTGTCTTATCACCTAAGAAATGGCCTCCACCTACTCCTCCATGAGCTTGCTCCAGGATTATCACATACTCAGACTCTGATGCGCAAATCCTAAGCTGGTTGTCTTTACCTCTCTTATAGAGTTGATCTCCTATTAAAGCGTAATCTCTAGCTTCTGTCTCTACAGATTTCTGACGAGCTTTTGACGTTCCTTCTGGGAAAGTTCTATTTGTGAGATATTCAACAATATACTGACTCCATTCTGGAGCGATGTTATCTGATATAATGTCGAATACTCTGCTGGCGGTTTTGATGAACATACAATACATACAGTGACATATTCATGTACGCTTTCTTTCATTCCTGGCCAATAGACTCCCAATTGTAACAAATTCCTATATGTGTTCCTTCTTGAACAATGAAATGCACATTCCTGAACATGTGCTTCGCGCAGATATATATTATATTCCTCAGGATTGATGCATAGTCGTAAAACATGATCATTTCCAATTGATACAACCTTCCTGCAACCAATTGAAGATTCTTGGATTGCTGAATAGCAATATGTTTCTGGTTGTATTCTCTTCTATCGAACTCTCCTCCATAGGTTAATAGGTTAACGACATTTTGAGACCACTTCGGTATCATTTCTATGTTGAACAAGTACGCGTCTGGCATGTCGTCATCTACTCCTATAGGGTCTTCTCCATTCGTCAATCGCGAAAGATGATCAGCTCTAAGATGTGTTTTTCCTTTCTTTACTACTACCGTGAAGTCGAATTCCAGTAAGATAATGAACCATCTCACTATTCTCCCGGTATTGCATGGTTTATTCACTAGGTAGAGCAAGGCTTGGTGATCCGTAAAAAACACAAACTTGTTGGCTAGAAGATAATGCCGAAATTTCTTCACAGCATATATCATTCCTAATCCTTCTCGCTCTGTTGTGGTATAATTCTTCTCTGCATTGTTGAGCTGTCGACTGGCGTAACAGATAGGAAAATCCATGTTTCCTTCTTCTGGCTGAGCCAGAATGCATCCTATTGCATATGCCGAAGCATCTATATGCACATGGAATATCTTCTCCCAATCTGGTGATTTCAAGACTGGAGCAGTAATGAGTGCCTCTTTCAATTTCTTGAACGATTCCTCACACTCCTCTGTCCATTCAAAGTTCACTATTAGCCTGTAAAGTGGTTGGCCTATTATAGCGTACATGTAAATGAATCGTCTATAATATCCGCAATGTCCCATAAAGCTCTGTACTTGTTTCGCATTGGTTGGTCTAGGCATATCCACTATAACTTTTATCTTCTCTAAATCCGTGGATATTCCGTTTTGTGAGACAATATGTCCCAGAATTCTGCCCTGTCGGACCATAAACACACATTTCTCTAGATTGAGACAAATGCGATATGTCCTACATTTCTCAAATACTTTTCTTAGGTGTTCTAGATGCTCATCTCTCAGAAGAGAATGTACACATAAGTCATCCATGTATATTTCTAGAAACAACCTTAAGTATTCTTTGAAAGCATGCATCATCAGCCTTTGGAAGGTTGCGGGAGCATTGGTTAGACCAAAAGGCATAACTCGATAAGCATAAATTTCCCATTCCGTTGCAAAAGCTGTTTTATGTTGATCTTCCAGTGCTATGGCTAGCTGGTTATATCTTGAAAAACCATCAAGAAAGGAGTATGCTGTTTTCCCTGATACACGCTCTAGAACATGATCAGTTATCGGCAAGGGATAATTGTCCCTGATTGTTGCAGCATTCACTTTCTTTAAGTTGACACACACTCGGAGTTTTCCGTTCTTCTTGGGTACTACCACAATCGGAGATACCCAATCGGTGTGTTCAATCTCGTATATGAATTCAGCTTCCATTAGCTTATCTATCTCTTCTTTGATTCGCTTAGCAAATGTATCATTATATGTTTATGGTCTCTGTCTGCTAGGCTTTGCGTCTTGTTTCAATGGGATTGTGTGTTGGCATATCGATGGGTCAACTCCCTTTAAGTCCTTATAAGACCATGCAAACACATCCCTATACTCTCTGAGAAGACTCAAAAGTCTCTCTTCCTCGCCTGGAGACAAATCTGTGGCTATGTACACCGGTCTAGGTGTCTCACCTGGAGCTGCTAAATCAACTTTTTTTGCATCCTCCGGTCCGTCATAAGATTCGTTCTCCCTTCTCTCTCGAATAGGTTGGGTTAATACCACCTTCCTATCCTCTATTGTGAATTTCCTATAGTGAGAGGGAACATCCATGTTTTCCTTGATTTTGGCGTTTTCGTCCTCTCCACTCTCAATTTCTGTTGTCCAAACTTCTTTCAGAGTTTTCTTGAGCTCTCTGTACTTGTTTCTACGTTCTAGCTTGGACTCCGTGTGTTCTCTGTTGCGCTTGTTCTTTTCTGATTTTTCAGTTTCAGTTTTCTTTCCACTCCTTTGAACTCGATTTCTTGAGCCTCTTTTATTTTTTCGTAAGCTCTTTTGATCATTGTCTCTCATTCTTCCAGAAACCTTGTCCTTAACACAATCTTCCACCTTTACTAGCATTAGGAATTGATTTTTTCCTCTTATTCTAGGCATCGGATTGGTTCTAACCCCCTTTGTTTTTTTTTTGCTCTATAGCGTTTCTGACGTTGTTTAGTTCGGTTCGGAAAATCATAAAATCGGACATCCGTTATAGTTTCTTCGTTTCCGCTTGAATTGTCCATTGACTCGTTGTCTGTCCCCACTCTGGATGATCGGGAATGTCGTGAAACACCTCTTCTTCATCTTCCTTTTCCAGTGTATCGTTCTTTTCAGTTTCTTTTTTGAGTACAGTTCTCAACATGAAGTACGGAACCACGTCATACCCGTCCTTGTCGCAAAATTTCGTTGTGGGACCATCCGGAATTGCACAAACATCTAGGGTTGCTAGAATGTGTGTCCATTCTAATGGTTCAAGCGTGTCCTCTGGAAAGGGTTCTCCTATATAAGTTTCGTCTTCGATAGCCCTTTCTAAAACACATTCTTCTCGTTTCAGACTTCCACATTTCGAAGCTCCACACGTCCATAACTCCTTGGGTTTACCTAACCAAGCTGGAAATTCGGATCCCGCCAAAGTAGCTGAATCAAACTCCTCCACCGGTGTTCGGCTCACATCTTTGTAGCTATGGTCTTTCAGGTTCACACGTGTAGTGGTTTCCATATTTCTCAGGTATATGTGATCGTAGCCCCAATCCTGGACCATTTTCAAATGTCTCATGAATGGTCTTCCCAGTATGATATCATAGTTATTCTCCTTGCCAAAATCGACAATAGCAAAAGTATGTTCGTATTCAATGCCGCAAGAAGTCACTACAACTTTCTCTAATAACCCCATAGGTTTCTCCATGTGTCCATCTACTAATTGGAGTTTCAACCTAGTCTTCCTTATTGCTGGTTTCCCCCATTTTTTCCAGATTTCTTTTGTAGCAATGGCTACCCCAGCTCCGCTGTCTAGTATTGCCATCGTGTTTACTCCTTGGAATTCAACTGGTAAGGTTGTATTCCCCTCTTCACCTTCGCAATACTCTCCGACCTTGTTTAAGGGTACAGGCTTAGCGTTCTTTTGTGGTTTACTCAGCTCTTGTATACCCTCTTGCAGTCTCGATGTTGGGTCTTTTATCCCAAATTTCTCCAAGCATTTTCCTACAGTGGTCCACATATGTCGTCTTAGCCTCAAAAGCTCAGCTAGAGTGATAGTGCATGTTACTGGTGTTGACAAGATCTCTATCAATCCTTGCGAGTCCATGACTTTTTCTGATGAGATTCTTCGTGAGGGAAGTGCTCTAATCTCAGATTTTGCTTCATACTCTCCTAAGTATGAAGGTAAGGTATTCAGTGAATGAGGTTTGCTCTCCATTGTTCTAACAGAGCCCCCATCTCCCCAGTAAGATTGCAGATCCAAGTCCACTTGAGATCCTGCCTCAAATTCCACTATGGGAGGGGTCGTGATGTCCTTTTCCCAATTTGTCTGATTAGCTTGGCAACTTAGCTCGTTTGCAAAGTTTGCCTCTCTCACTTGTTTCCAAAATTCATTGTAATCCTCATCTCTTCCGTAAGACCTCTGTATGACTGGATGAAAACTCTCTATCTCGTGATCGGTTGTGTTCAATACTATGCGGTCATCCTTGTGTGTATTTTCAGGCTTTTGTGCACTGGGAGTCTTTTCAGCTACCCGTGAAACGATAGTCTCTTGCTGAATTGGGTTTTCCATTCCACAATTCATTGTTTCTTTTGGTGGTTCTAATAAGGTTTGTGCGGTCTCGATCATTCTCTGGCACATTTCAAGTCTCTGCTTTTCCAATTCCGCGTTTGGGTATGTCATCCACCTCTGTTCTTGTGTTTGGTTGTTCTTTAACCTAGCTTCGTAAGCTTTCATCAGTGCGTCCAATGGTTCGTGTACTTT
Source organism: Adiantum capillus-veneris (assembly GCF_014529385.1). Classification (NCBI taxonomy): domain Eukaryota; kingdom Viridiplantae; phylum Streptophyta; class Polypodiopsida; order Polypodiales; family Pteridaceae; genus Adiantum; species Adiantum capillus-veneris. Next base: position 49,804,264 of record NC_140959.1, on the reverse strand, counting down.
GTCGACTAGCACTGATCCCCCTGAGCTTAAGCTCGTTGTTTCTTTGATACTCTTTTGTTTCGTTCTTTACGGGCTCATCTCTCGTTTCCCGTTTTGACTCTCAAGTTTTTCTAATCTATCTTTCGTTCGCTTTAGTTCCTCAGCTAAAATAGCGTCTTCACGTTCTTTTCTCAACTTCATGCGTGCTTTTCTAGCTTTCCATGTGTTTTTCTGACTCCGCGGTCCTGGACTAACCATTTCAGTCGCTAACTTTCCATTCTCCGGTTCTCTAGTGGTTTTCTTAGCTTGAGCTCTAGTAACAACTTGCGTTGGTATCAGAGTTTCATTTTCAGACCCACTGCTGGTAGGAATAGTTTCTAGCATATTCAATGTCGTCTTTTGCACTTTGTTTGGATTCTTTGAACAATCCTCAATGAAGTGAGTAACCCCACACTCAGTGCAATAACCGTTAATTCTAATGATTTCCGTATGTGGACAAACATTCATCAGATGGTCACCTCCACACTTGTAACAGGGTCCTAGTGCTGGTCTTGGTCCCACTTGATTAGTCCTTTGTGGATAGGATGGTCTTTGTCCTGTTAACCCTCCATGAGCTATGAACATCAATGTTCTTGCGTCCAAATTGTATCTCTCTTCATCAGAAGCACTTGTAACTGTTGGTGTTCCAACATTCCCAATCATGCCCCATGGTTCTGGTTGTTTGGGCTCTTCTGGTGGGTAATACACAGTTGGAGACATGTGTGCACCAGATTCTTCATAATAGGCTCGAACAGGCAATAAGGCTTGTTCTTCCTGATTCTCTAAGGTTGGTGCATATCTAATGCCCACTGGTCTTGCTCCTGGTAAAGGTGGTTGTTGTCCCAATACCGGTTGCGGTCTTTCTATCCCCATAGGTCCTGGTACATTTCCCGTTGGGTATCGAGGTACTGGATGTACCTGAGGTGGTGCTAATTGAGCAGGAGGTGCATACTGACGCTCCCTTACATACCCTTTGTTGTAATAGCACTCCTCTGTTGGATGATTTGTCCATTTTTGTTCAATAGCACACCATTTCAGTGTTTTTGGCAATGGTTTTTGGTATGGTGCCATCCTTTTTAGAGCATCTTCTATCATTTGCTCTACATTTGGCATGGTTGTTGTTTGAACATTCTTTTTAGTGGTAGTCTCACTCGCTACGGAGGAAGAGCTACTGGATGCAAAATCTGTATCCGCTGACACCTCTCCATAAACCGTACAGTTATCCACTAAGTACAATGCTTCTCTCGTTACTTACTCGAAACTTGTACAAGCTTTCAAGTGCAAGTCCTTCTTGAGAGTGTCGTTCCTCAGTCCCTCAATAAAGAGAACAGATAGTCTGTCATCTTGTGGTCGTTCACGTACTAGACATCTCTCAATGTATTGTTTGAAGCGAAGTGAAGCTTCCTTCACTTTTTCGTGTTCTCTCTGTTTAAAAGCATATATTTGTGAGACCGTATTGTGCTTAATCCCTCGTTTTGAGAATTCCTCAGCAAACTATCTTAGCAAATGGTCAATGTCATGGAATCCCCCTATGTTCAATGGTTGAAACCATGTCAATGCCGTACCTTCTAGAGTAAGACCAAATCCCTCGTATTGTGTATGGAAATTTGTTATCTGCTCAGCTCTTAAGACTTGCTTAAAGAGTGACACATGTGCATACGGATCTCCTGAACCATCATACTTCTTTGGCATACACTTCGCTACTTGAGATGGTCTCATACGTCTATGGTCTGCTACCAATCTCATTGCTCCTGTGTCCCGGCTAAAGCTTTCTCTAGCATCATGGACTTCATGGGTTACCCTTGTCGGTTCCCCTGCCCTGAATCTACTACTAGGAGGTAAATGTGATGGTTCCGCTTCAAACCTTGGACCTGGAGTGGTATATGTGGGGATTGGAACTGCACTACCTCGATTCGTCTCCATTGACTCTCTGAAATGTAATGACCCCATTGGTCCGGGTTTGGAGTACTGAGGTTGACTGAAAGAGTCAGCAACCTGGGTTCTTTGTCCTCCTGTTGTCATTGGGTTTTGCACTCCATTTGTTGGTGTTGGTCTTTGTGAGCTAGAAGTAACATAATACTGATGTAGTGGTCCCCCAAAGTATGTATATCCTTCTAATTCTTTCTTGCCCATTGTTGAGTATTGCCTCCCATACTTGTCGTAAGCAGCAATTTTCACTTCCGATCCCTCTGTGTAGGTAAAGACATAAAGTCTTTTTTGGTCTGTCAACTCTCCGGTGTAGGGTTCTTCACATCTATAATAGAGATCTTGCTCCCCATTATTATATTTGTATAGCCCCACATAGATGTTATCAGTGTTGATCCTTGTAGTTTCATTCTCTCTTCTTAACCTCGCATCAGGGAAGTTCATTATTGGTGCTTTCTCCTCGAGTTCTTCATCTACTTTGGCTTTGGGGTTTAGGACTACCAAGTACATGGTACCCTCGTCATCTAGATATCTATCTCCGCTATAGCTCACAGGCACTAAGTCCTTGAACTCACTAGGTCTCTCCTCTATCTTTACACAATAGCGGTCCATTCCATCTTTGTAGATCTTGGCACCTTGCTCATTGTCGTATTGGTATTTTATGAACAATAGCTTCATTGTGGCGGAAGGGCTTGATTATCCTGCTGCCATATTTTCTCTGTTGTTCAGGTTCAAGTGTTCCAAGTGTTCGGTGAAAATCTCGTAAGATCTCTCCGAAGAAGTATCAGAGACACGTCCTTCAAAGATCGGCTCTAATGGTTGCACCCAACTTTGGTTTACACTTCCCTCGGTTGATATGACACTTGCTGGTTCCCCTTGTTTTGGTCGGTTATTCTGGAGATTCCTGCCCGATCTCAAATTCATCAATTCCCCTAAAGGACTTTAACTTTTCCGTCTCGGCAATTTGTTTTCCCCAAGTTTTTGTGGTCAGAATTGATCCAAACTGATTGATACTTGGTCAATTGTTTAATCTTGTCAATTGGACAACTTCTGTTTCATCAAGTGAGAATTTTGTTGCAGTTATGCTGAAAAAGACATTATACGCGTATGATGTCTTTTTTCACAGATTTAGACTATTTTGGTTATGCTCACTCTCAGTAGCCCCCTTATGCTCTTTCCACTCACAAAATTCAGTTTGAACTCTGTTTGAGCAAGTTATGGCTAATTTAGGCTTTTCTTGGCAATTTTCCGCTTTTGACTTGTTTTGGGTCAATTGTGATCCAAATGGGATGAAACTTGAAATATAACCTCTAGACAGCTATTACAATGGATCTGTGTTAGCAAAGTATCAAAATATGTCCAAAATTAGGTCAAAGACATCATACGCGTATGATGTCTTTTTCATCAATTTGGGTCAAGACTTGATATTTATGCTTTCTGCAGTGCTTGTAACAATCTTGTCAGGTCAGATATCAAAAATAAGCAGTGGATGTGCCAAAAGACATTATACGCGTATGATGTCTTTTGTCCCAGATTTTGACTATTCTTGGTTTTAAGCCTTCTCCAATGTTTATAATTGAGTTTCAAGTGTTTTTGTCAGGTTTGAATGTAAAAACAAGATCTGAATCCAACATTTCCTCTTCTTTGCGTTTCTTGGACTCCGACTTGTCTTTTTGGGTTTCTTTGAGTGTTAATGCTCTTGTTTTAAGTTGAAATTAGGGTATAACCCCCCTTTTGAACACTCTGGTAAAGTCAAAATTTCTGTTTTGGTCTCTGTTTGGTCATTTAGACATCATACGCGTATGATGTCTAAAGTTGCAGATTTCCAGTTTTTTGGCACAGAATCCTTCCTAAAGCTTTCTCAAGTGCTTAGCAACTCCCAGATACACAGAAAATTTCTCTTACTTTTGTTTATTGCAAGTTTCACTACTAACTCGACGGTTTAGTGATCTAACATTCAATCAACCATATCAAGCAAATACTCCAATGATTGCTAGCTCTAGATCAGGATCAAATGAAGTCCTACCTAAGCTATTCCTAATCATAAAATGGGTTTGGTAATTGTGATTTTAAAGAGATCCACTGCCACTCACGGACTAGAAAATTCTTCTTCTATCAACAACTACTCAACACCAACAAAACAACAAAAAAATCTAAGCTAAACTAAAAATAATGTCAACACGGAAGACCCAGGAATACCCCACTTCCTAGTATCTCTCGAGATCTTCGGAGTCCACCACTCCTAGATCTTTTCTAACTAAAGTATACAAAGTAGTTTATACGACTCACCTCATAGGATTAGTCTAAGGTCACCTACTTAGGGCTCTCGTCCCCGGCAACGGCGCCAAATGTTAAGGCAGTTACGCCGCTAGCGGAAGCTAAATAGCGAGAACTCAACCAACAACAGAATTTGTCAGACGAGGACGGAGCTTGATCCGCAGGCGCATGGAAACAACTAGGTGGGTGTCAAATCACCTACTCGACCTTCTAATGACAATCACTACTAAGGAAATCAAATCTAAGTTCTAAAATACGCAAGTGACTGAAATCCTTACTACGAACGAATGCTATACGAAACAGGATCTAGAATCATTGAATCGATCTCAAACTCAAGGGGAAGTCTATACACTAGGTAAAAACAACACCTTAAAGACTTGAACTGCAAAATCAACCTATAATCACTCCGTGCGGTAAACGCGTATGAAGACAGGCCGAAAAATGCAGGTGACCGAAACTTGACTCCGATGGTACTAATGCATAGCTCTACTCGTTGTGGTTCTATAGATATGCTGCACGCTCCATTCCGACACACGAGTTGGAAGAAAACTCACACCGAAGCTCGTAGGAACTTACCACACATAGAAGCCGATAGCGCGCACTCTTGGTATCTGTGCGTAGCTCTCGCCGTTGCTAACACAATGGCGGTGTCGCTTCTCCAATGGCGGCTCCATAGCTCGCGTAGCAAGTGGATAAGACTCTCTCTCTCTCACTCTCTCTCAGACACAGTCACGGCGCTCAAAAACTCACTTTGATTAATAATCTGAATCCCCTTAGGTTACAAAAACTTTGGCTTATATACCTCAGCCTTGGAGGTGAGAACATCTCTAACTAATTACATCAGCAAGTGAAATTACTTCGAAATTACAAGCTGGAAACTCAATTGAGTCCCGTTACTTAATGAATGGCTCAATTCAAAATCAATGTCGGAAGGACATTTATTACAATCAATGGTTACAAAATGATGAGTGTGAGCAAAACTGTGGGTGTGATCCTCTGATGGCTCAACACATAGGAAATCCTATGCCACATGGAAGAGGTCGTCCAAGCTGAAGAAATTCAAAGAGGGAGGGAAGAGCATCTCTTTCCTTACCTATGATGGTACCTTTGGTGCTACGGACAAAGTCTTGGCCTTTATCCAACAATTCAATGCAGCGTTTGGAGATGAGGGCTTCACGGAGTCCTCTAAGCTACGCCATGTAGCTATGCACTTTCAAAAGTCCGCCAGACAATGGTGGTCTAGCCTACGAGCCAATGGTGAAGCTCCACGAACATGGAAGGCTTTAAGAGCTTCCATTATGAAGCAGTTTTTGGCCACCGATGCCAAAGACAAAGTACTCACCGAATGGCGAAGCTTAAAGCTCTCTCCCAATGAATCCATCCACAAATATGTAGACAAGTTTTGGGACTTACAACTCAAAGCCACTGTCTTCAAAAAGTTGGATTTTGGAGAGCAAAAGCAACAGTTTTGTGCGGGCTTAACCGAAGAAATGGAGGAGTATGTTAACTCCCAAAGGCCACGTACCATATCGACGGTAATACACCATACTATGGTGGCCTCTAGAATCAATTTCCAAACAGGGTTTAAAAGAAATAATAAGCCCCCGGAAAACAAGGGTTCCAATGAGCCTAAGGGGAAGGACAATGTCCAAAAGTCTCCTAAGCGCAACTCCAACAAAGCTAAAGAGAAGGGAGTTTACAAAGGTAAGAATAAACTCTCTCCTGAAGAGCTTGAGCGTTATCATAAGGATAACCGGTGTTTCAAGTGCGGCGAACAAGGGCATGCGTACCGCGCTTGTCCCCAAAAGAACAACCGCCAAGATCCTCCTAGAGCTTCTTTGGTTGAAATCCAAGAGGAGGAGACTCACCAAACTCACCACAAAGGATCTCCTCTATGCCATGCTTGGGGAAAGGTAAGAGAACATGATGCTTTTATTCTCTTTGACCCTGGTTCTACTCACAATTTTATATCTATGGAGTTATCCACCAAGCTAGGCATACAATCCTACGAGATGGGAGATGTCCTACCCGCAGACAGTCCCTTCAAGGGGCAAGAAGCTTCAGTCACTCCCTTAATTGGGAAATTGAGTCTTCATGTCCAAGGCTATGTGGACAAAGAGGACTTCTTTATCTCTCCTCTCAAGCATGAGGATGTAATCCTAGGGACACCATGGTTTGACCGCCTGGCTGCTGATGTTAAATTTCCTGAAAGGAGAATCTCCTTTAAGTTCAGGGAAAAAGAAATGTATATAGATGCTAAGGAAATGGGTAACACCATCCCCATTGTACATACACCATCTTTCAACAAGTCAATAAAGAGCTCTATTTCCGTGTACATGATTTTTGTTAAAGATTCTCAAAATGAACCTAATGCTTTAACAAAAGAAAATAAAAGCAACCAAAAGGAATTAGAGTTATCCAATTTTCTCAAGGGGTTTCAAGATGTTTTTATTGATGACATCCCTTGTGAGCTACCTCCTAAATGAGGTAATGATGACCATGCAATTGAACTTCTTCCAGGAAGTTCATCGCCTAAAAAACCTCCTTATAGAGTTTCTCAAGCTCAACAAGAGGAGATTATGCGGCAAGTGCATGAGTTAGTTGAGAAGGGCATGGTTAGGCCTAGCTCATCTCCATTTTGCTCACCTGTGCTTTTAGTGCAAAAGAAAGACGGCACATATCGTATGTGTGTCGACTATAGAGCACTAAATAGGATCACTATCAAGAATAGGTTTCCCGTTCCACGGGTAGAAGACCTATTTGATAAGCTACAAGGATCGACCTACTTCAGTAGGATTGACCTAAAAAGTGGCTATCATCAAATAAGGATAGTTGATCAAGATATTGTAAAGACCGCATTTCGCACCACATTTGGTCTTTACGAATACATTGTCATGCCTTTTGGCTTGACCAATGCACCAGCCACATTCAACTGCTTGATGGAGAAGCTGTTCAGGCCTCATCAAACCTTCACTGGAATGTTCTTTGATGATATTGTCATCTACTCTAATTCATTGGAGGAACACAAGCAACATCTCCAGGTAATATTTCAAGTTTTAAGAGAGAATAAACTTTATGTTAATCGAAAGAAAAGTGAATTTTTCTTGCAAGAGATTCAGTATTTAGGTCACATTATCTCTCAAGAAGGCATCCAAATGGATCCATCCAAGTTAGAGGTAATAAAAGGATGGCCTAAACCAAGGAATCTTCATGAACTAAGAAGCTTTATAGGTATGTGTGCATACTATAGACGCTTCATAGAAAAGTTCTCACAAATTGCGGGACCATTACATGACCTAACAAAGAAAAGCGTTAGGTATACATGGTCTGCTAAGGAGAACAATGCTTTCGAAAAGCTTAAAGAAAAGCTTATCTCTCAACCTGTGCTTACACTACCGGATCTCTCAAAACCATTTGAGGTCCAATGTGATGCTTGTGGTGATTGCCTTGGAGCTGTTTTACTCCAAGAAGGGCATGCCATAGGCTACGAGAGTCGAAGGCTCGACCCTGTTGAGCAAGCTCTAGGCATATATGAAAAGGAACTCCTTGCAGTTCTACATGCCTTAGACTCATGGAAGCACTATTTATTGGGGACTCCTTTCATTCTGGGAATGGATCACCAAAGTCTTAAGTACTTCATGACGCAGACCAAGCTCTCCGACAAACAAATGAGGTGGGAAAATTTCCTTTCGCAATTTCATTTTCATATTGCTCACATTGCTGGCAAGCATAATCAAGTAGCCGATGCACTCTCAAGACGACCGAGAGTGAATGCGGTTTCCATAGCAACTCACAATGATCTATCTTCAATGATAGATGAGTATGCTATTGATCCCGATTTTAGAGATGTGATTTCAGCCCTTGCATTAGGGAAGAAAGAAGAACCATTTACCTTACAAGATGGTTATCTTCTCTATGGCAATAGACTATGCGTTACTAACTCACTACGTGAGAAAGTAATGTATGAATCTCATGCTCCACCTTATGCGGGGCATAGAGGGATTCAGTCTACCTTAAAGGGAATTGAAACATATTTCTATTGGCCTACCATGAAAGTGAACATACAAGAGTATGTTTCCAAATGTGTGGTATGCCAAAAGACAAAATTTGATAGAGGGAAGCAACTTGTATTGCTTCAACCCTTTCCAATCCCTAATTCACCATGGGAGAGCATATCCATGGATTTTATCTTTGGATTGCCTAAGTCTATCCATGGGAATACGGGAATATGGACGATAGTAGACAGGTTCAGTAAACAAGCCCATTTTATACCTGTCAAAAAGACTATCAAAGCCCATCAAATGGCAACCCTCTTCATTTCACAAATTTTCAAGTACCATGGCTTGCCAATGTCCATAGTGTCGGATAGAGATCCTAGAATGACCAGTAATTTATGGAAGGGTCTCTTTGAGAATTTAGGGACAAGGCTAAACTTCTCTTCGGCCTATCATCCACAAACGGATGGCCAAAGTGAAATAGCTAACCTAACCATTCTCGATCTACTAAAAGCCTATGTAACGGAAGTAGATCAAATATCCCAATGGGAGAAGTACTTACCCTTAGTGGAGTATGCTTACAACAACACTGTACATACTTCCACGGGAAAAGCACCTTTTGAGGTAATTGAGGGAAGATCAAAAAGTCCCTTTCTACTTAAGGTACATGGGAAGATCTTCGCTGCAGATGAGTATAGCCGAGACCTACAAGAATCTTTTCAAAAGATTAAGGATGCTATCTCTATCTCACAACAAAGGCAAAAGGCTGCTGCTGACAAGCATAGAAGAGCCCAAGCCTTTAAAGAAAACGATTGGGTCTTGTTAAAATTTCCAAAGGCTCGATTAAGGCACACGACGAGCAAGAATCCTACGGGCCACCAAAAGTACTATGCTAAACTAGCAAAAAGGTACTATGGTCCCTTTCAGATTCTTAGGCCAATCAATGAGATGGCCTATCAACTCAAGTTGCCCAATCATTGGCTCATACACAATGCTTTCCATGTGAGCCTATTAAAGCCTTACAAAGGAGAGCCACCTCAAGAACCAACTATTGAAGACCCACCGGAGATCGAGGACCAAGAGGAGGTGTTGCAGCCCGAGTCCATTCTCCGACATGAAGACAAGGTACTAAGAGGCGGTAAGACTATCCGACGATATCTTATTAAGTTTAAGAATTATCCTTTTGAAGATGCTAGATGGATGCAAGGCATACAATTAAAGGATAACCTAAACCTTGTCAATGCTTACAATGCTTCCCAAGAGTAAGAAAATGTACAAAATGTTAAAAAAGGAACAAAGTTTTTGTCTTATAAGACTCTCTTTTTTTTTATTTGTGCACAAAAATGAAGTAGTATGCATGCTTAGATCAAGTTTGTGGAGACGACGTCTCCCAAACACCAAGTAGAGCTTGTCACTCTACTACGGAAGACTGATAGGACTGATGTGCAGACATGCTTGCGGCAGCCTCAGGCTCTCAAGCGCCAAATGGACTAGTCATCCATTATGGAATGATGTCGTAGGGTAACATAGGGATCCTCTACCCGCTAAGAAAAGGACTCATGAATATGCTTTATCTTCTCTACACCATAGTCGAGGACGACTATGATTTCAAGAGAGAGGTAATGTCATAATATTCAATATCTAAATCTCTTAAATGATTTTCTCATATTAAACTGATCATTTAATGTGGGGAAGTGCCAGGGGAGAAAAAGCTAGAATATTGGTTAAGCTAGCAGACCGGCCACAGTAGGGATCCAAAGGAGGGAAAATAGGGATCCAAAGGGGGGGCCATCTGCAAAAGAGCCATGTACAACAATGGGCTAAAAAGACCCTAAGGTTCAGCCCATTAAGACTTCCAAAATGCTAAGGTTCCAAAATTCAAAGGTTGTGTCCAAAGGTCAATCCTAGTGAAAATTGGATGCTTTGTGTGTGCCCTAAAAGTCTTTGCACATCCCTACATGGGAGGGGGCGAGCCCTAAAGGTAGGGGATGAGAGAGAAATCCACACACACACAAGCTCCCTTTACACAAAGGGAATGAGGGACACATGTCAGCTCCCTAGGCCAGATGCCCACAAGGTGTGCCCAATTTCTATTGGATGACCCTTGAAGTGGACCAATGAAAATTAAGCTAGAGTAAATCTAGATTAATTAATAAAAAAATATTTAATAAAAGAAACCAATGAGAATTAAGTCTCCTAGAAGACTATTGGGCAGTCTCCCAAGGGGTCCAATGAGCATTCAGGAGCCCCATGGCTTGCCTGATTCCTATTGGCTAGGAGGCAAAGGGGTCCAATAAGAGTTTAGTTTAATTATATAATTACCTAAAGCTCTCACAAAAGGGGAAAGGGGGACACATGTCAGGAGGCTATCACTTATGCAGCTTAATTGTAATTGGCTTGATTTGGGGAGGGCCAATGAGGCTTCAGGAAGAGAATTTAGCAAGAGGGCTCGCCCAAGAGAGAGAGGGGGCTGATTTTTGCAAGGAATTATCACACACACACTCACACAAGCTCATGTGTGAAGAAAGAGAAGACTATCTCTTCCCAAGCTTTAATGGAGAACTCATCACCTACTCCAAGCTTGTGAGATAGAAGCCTACATCAACACTCTCTTGGCATGTGGATGCAAATCCAACCAAGAGCCAAGCTTCAATGCATGCTCATCTCCTCTACCAAGCTAATTACTAAGCTAATCTATGCTTATATGAGTGATTATGTGAGGAGATGTACATCTTTCTCGTAAGATACTCCTTCTTCCTCTCAATCTACTCTCATACCCTGCTAGCTCTCACCATCTTCGAAGGTGTGTGAGGTCTTGGGTCTGAGAACGGGGATAATTCAAGTTCTGTTTGTTAAGTGTTTTGCTTAGTGCATGAAGTTTCCATCTTCATTGCACTAGCTAGTCTAGAAGGAACACAAAGAATTGTATAGTACAATGTCTCTCTTGATGGGAGAAACAATAATACAAAGCCTTTTGGAGGGGGGACCGGCTCCATGCAAATCCGGTCCTCAACTGTTGTCAATAGCTTAATTTCTCTCTCTTTTGAAAGTATTGTTGATGCTATCTAACTAGGTGTTATGCTTTTTGTTGCTCTCTCCACCCAAGCACTCTTGTAATTCTCATTAGGAATCTATTCTAATGAAATGCCCTTTATGTTCATGCTAATTTCCGCTACACATAAATTATCAGGCCATTAAATGTTACACATTGATTAATAAAGATGATAATAAAACCCGGTGATCATGATCTTCGTGCACTTCTAGACCAAGGTGTGCAGGGATTGGGCATAGTTAGAGAATGCGAGGTAGTTTACACTGTTATCTGCTTTTGGTTTGGCCATGTAAAGACGCTTATGGTTTGGTCAATTAGGGCTATTGGCTTTTGGTTTGGCCGATTAGGGTTGGCTGTGCAAAGACGCTTATGGTTTGGTTAAGTAGGGCTAGTAGCTTTTGGTTTGGCCGATTAGGGTTGGCCAAGCAAAGATGTTTATGGTTGGTCGGTGGTCTGCTTAGGGCTAGCTAGCCGTTTGTTTAAATTTATGTGTTAACTATTATACACTCTAATAACACTCTAGTCCTGGTGTACTCACTATTACTTGTTAATTTATTTTTCAATCTCTAGATTAATTATGGACGATAGGATGGCATGCCCTTGTATGCTATGTAAGCATCAAATCTTTCACAAACGAAAGATCTTTGATCAGCATATATGCAATAAAGGCCTTTTTTCCATAGAGAAACTACAAGATCTGTGTTATTAATCTGATGGTCAGGAGATAATAGATCAATCCCCACTCTTAGATATTGCTCCATGCAATTTCATCATGGACTCAACAGAGGAGGGTGAATATCAAATGAACTGCCACCTGTGGAGATTACTCGATCAACACTCGATGCCACATTTCAAGAAGTTGAGATGGAATAGATGTTGGATGTCTTCTTTGACATGGACCATGTCTTTGAAAGCCAAGGTGGAGAAAGTGCTAGTATTCAAGGCAACACTACCTCTCAACTTCAATCATCCCATCCACAACGACAACATGAGAATGACAAAGAGGAAGGAGAGATTATGCAAACTCTTGTTCGCATGCCGCTTTACAACAGTCCCAAAAATTCTATTCTTTGTACAACTTTGGCAATGCTTAACCTACAATCTATTTATGGATGGTCCGACACGAGTGTTATAGTGCTCTTTAGGTGTATGTATACATATATATATATATATATATATATATATATATATATATGTGTGTGTGTGTGTGTGTGTGTGTGTGTGTGTGTGTGTGTGTGTGTGTGTGTGTGTGTGTGTGTGTGTGTGTGTGTGTGTGTGTATAGGTCATACTAATTTACCTGAGAAGCCAAAGTTCTTGTTTAAATTGTTTTAAATGATTTTGACAGATTGCTCAATGAGCAGCTTTTGCCTGAAGGCAATCACATGCCCCCTACATGCCCCTACCCGACTTGCCACCAAACAACTACATACGAACTTCGGGATGGATTATAGTAAAATCCATGCATTTCCTAATGACTATGTATTCTTTCAAAATAAGTATGAGTATTTGGAACAACGGCCCAAATGCATATCAAACTGATATAGAGAGGACACACAAGGGAAATTTGTCCCTACAAAGATTCTAGGACATTCCAAGAATAAAGATCGTGTTTAGGTGCAAGTCTATAGCAGGCTAGCAGCTTTGATGACATGGCATCAAAACACTAGATTCATAGATGATGTGATGCGGGTGCCTGCTCATCCTCTTCCATGGAAGCACATAGAAGAACGATGGCCTACATGTAAAGAAAAACCTCGTTGTGTCCGTTTTAATTTAGCAATGGATGGAGTAAACCCATTTGGAATTTGGAGTTCCTCATGGAGCACATGGCCTATTTGCTTGGTGAACTATAACCTTCCACCATGATTGGCTGTCAAGAAGGGCCATTTGCTATTGTCGGATTGTTCCAAGTAAGTACAAGGTAAAGAGCATGGATGTTTCTGGAACCACTTGTAGAAGAGCTTCATATCTTGTGCATAGGGATTGATGTGGTTGACATGTCCCAACTAATCAATTGATGACATCCCCATGTGCAAGGCATTCTCATGTGGACCATGCATGATTGGCCAGGCTTTGGTGAGCACCCACACCTATATGAATTCTATAGGTGGTGTTCGCTCAATGCTTGATCCTTTCTCATTTCTTCTTATTTATTTCAAGGTTTGAGCTACTCGAGAAACCATGCATGCCCGCTATGTGGTCCTTGACTTGCCTTTTGTTGCTATGATTATTTGGGCAAGACAGTGTACTAGAAGCATGGACGATTTTTGCTAGAAGAGGCACAACAAGTGACGAAAACCATATTTACATTCAAAACTCCTATTGGGAGCATGCAACACTTGAAAACAACTTTAATAAAGATGACAAACTAAGTGGTCTTAAGTCTCATGATTGGCCAAAAATTTAACAATTTATCTTACCAATTTCCATCAAAGACTACTTGACAGATGACGTTAGAAACACAATTTGTTTACCAATTGCCACACCTTCAACAAGCATCTGAGTTACACGAACGGGTCAAGCTACAACAGAGACTGCGCTCTCTTGTTCTTCTTTGAGACAACCCAGGTCTCATCATTCAAGTGGTGGCGGTGGTTGTTGTGGTAGTGGTGCTACCAATGCATCCACACCACCAAGAGAGCATCCACCTCTCTCTTCAGTAGATAGTACATCGCTTTGCACACCACATACACCTTGGGGATCACATGAGTTTGATTCTAGCAAGGTGTAAAAGATCAAGGATAGGACACCAATTATGGATAGGGCCAAAAAGGCCATGCAACAAAGGGTTTGCCAACTTTGTATGGTGCAATTTGGGCATTTTGTGATGGAGCATTGGGATGCTCAAGATCAAGAGAAAGAGTTACATCATTGATGCCATTCATAGAGAGTATAGGTCAATAGATGGATACGATCTAATCTCCCCAATGACTAGATCTTGGGCATGGCTATTGCAACAATGTCACATCATTGATCAAAGACACGAGACAGATACAAGAATAATGAGCCAAAGCCAGCATGGAGTGGGCGGGGATCACACTGTTGGGATTCAGGCCAACTGGCTAGACATCCCACTTACTACTAACCCATTTAATAACTTAACCACATATACACTTATTCTTTAATACAAAGGAATAAGGAGCTGCAACAACAGGATAACGTTGTTGTGCGCTCCACCCAATAGCAGGTCTCTCTCTCTCTCTCTCTCTCTCTCTCTCTCTCTCTCTCTCTCTCTCTCTCTCTCTCTCTCTCTCTCTCTCTCTCTCTCTCTCCCTCTCTCTCTCTCTCTCTCTCTCTCTCTCTCTCTCTCTCTCTCTCTCTCTCTCGCACACACTTCCCGCGGCACCTTCAACTGGTATCAGAGCAAGCTTTGTGCTTGCCATTTTTGTGTTCGTGCACACACCCACTTTCAAAAGTGCAAACAGGTTTTTGATTTTGGCATCGACAAATCCAGCATTTCAAGAGCGTTTCCATTAGGTGTCCTCTGGTTTTACCCCCCTTTCAAAGTTGTTCGTGCAATCGAAAGCTTCATCCAAGCTACACTTTTGGAGTTGTTTTTTTCAACTCCACGTTTGCTACAGGTAAAGGTACAGGACACGGGTGCAGGTTGTTCAGAGACTATTTTGGGATTGTATATAGCCATTTTATGGCCATTATGTGCTATTGAGACGGTGTTTATGGGCTGATTAGGATCACTTTCCGGCATCGACATTGTCTCGGGTTTTTTAGACATCCAGGTTTCTTACAAGTTGTAGTGTTTTGCATCAACACAAATTTCAGTGGGAGTACTTGATGCGCATATACATTGTTTTGGCACTTTTGATACTCTTTTAAGAATAGTTTTACTCCCCGCAAGGATTTGTTTACTACTTGCACATTTTGTTTGGTGTATGTTTGAGTGCATATACTGCACCTTGCACTATTGTTGACAGTGGATGTACGTTGAGTTACAGAAACTGCCATATGTACCTTTTGTGGAGCCGATTTGGCTTGTTGCTGGCAGTCCCAACCATTTTTGAGACTCAGTTCGGAGGCCCTTTTTGAGACTGGGCTAGTTTCTTGTCTGCATAACCTTTTGTGAGGGTCAATAGCATGAGGTTTTCTTGAGATGGGGGATTCTCGAATGTTGAGATCCTTCCGATGATACAGGTTGCTGGAGTACCCCTTTTTCGTGGCCTCGCCATAGGACATGTATAGAGAGGGGTAGGTGCAATATTTTATGCCGTGTTGGCAGTCTTGGGTTAGTTTTTGATTTTTTATGCACAGTTAGTGGTTGATGTGCCTGTCTTATGCTTTGAGAGCATTACTTTTGATGCGTTACTGATCTCTTGTGACAATTTTGGATTGAGATTTTGTCAGTTTTTTTGGGGAAACTTTGCCAAAATTTTCTCAGAATTACCAGTGTTTATTGCCATATTATCTTTAACTTTTAGCCATGTCATCTAGCGATAAAAAGGATATTTACAATATCCGGAAGTTTCATGGGACGAATTTTGCTATCTGGAAAGAGAAGATTCAAGATGTTCTCATACAAAAAGGCCACCTGGATCTTATCATGGAGCACCCAGAGGGCGAGTATACAGATGTTGAGTGGGAGAGACTTGATGCTAAGGCCAAATCTACCCTCCGTTTGCATTTGGCCGAATCTGTGGACAAAGGATTGCTAGAGATGTATGGGATAAATTGTGTTCCAGTTATGAGAACAAAAGTGCCACTAACAAGGTTTTCTTGATGAAGAAGCTGTTTGATCTTCGTATGAAGGAAGAGGGCACTATTTCTACTCACATTAATGATTTCAACATCATTTTCTCTTAGTTGACCACACTCAGGGTTTGGTCTTCAATGAGGAAATAAAATGTGCTGGAGCAGCAGTATCTTGGAGGTCATGTCTTCAAGATTGTACGTGGTCTTCCACTACAGAAGCAGAGTAGGTTGCGTTGTCGGATGCAAGTAGAGAGGTTGTATGGTTATCTCGCTTGGTCAGAAATCTTGGCATTGATGAGATTCCAGTGATATATTGTGATAGTCAGAGTTCTCTTGCATTAGCAAGGAATCGCAAGGAATCCCGTGTTTCACTCCAAATCAAAACACATTGAAGTTAGGTATCATCTCGTGAGAGATTTCTTGGCCAACAAGCTCGTTGATTTGGTTAAGGTACACATTGACGACAACCCATCAGATGCTTTGACAAAAGGCTTAGCTTTGGAGCGGTTTACACATTGCAGTGAGTTGATGGGTATAGGTTGAAGCCACTAGATTGATTCACGGTTGTACATACCATGTCACTTGGGATGCATTGGCCTTCAAGTGGGAATTTTTTGGGATTCAAGCCAACTGGCTGGACATCCCACTTACTACTAACCCATCTACTAACTAACCACATATATGCTTATTCTTTAATAAAAAGGAATAAGGAGGTGCAACAGGATAACGTTGATATGTGCTCCACCCAACAGCAGGTCTCTCTCTCTCTCTTGGCTCTCGCACTTGCAGTTGCACACGCTTCCCGTGGCACCTTCACACAGAGAGGCATAAGAGCGTCTGAAATAGCAAGATGCAGCCAAAGCATGCATGGATTCTGTAGGATCTTCTCATCTTGGGAGTGGAGGCTGCTACGAGACTCTTCGACATGAGTTTGTAAGTGTCATAACTATTTAAATAGTGTATGTCCATATGTTTTCCTAATGTTTCTCTTATGGTTAAGCGTTGATATTACATGAGCTTACCATAAGCATCCTCTGACATGTAGAGAAGAGAAATATGGATTCAAGCATGGACTATTAGCTCTTCCTTGCCAGCTTTAGGATGAGGGAGAGGTCGTCGACTGGGAGGCATTACCTTGATGAGTATGTTTTATGTATATATTTCCATCAAGATATGTTAATGTATAGCTAGTTATGTTTATGCTTTTGACTCATGTATACTTAGACATCTCTCTTGATGGGAGAAACTATAATACAAATGCCTATTGAAGGGGGGACCGGCTCCACATAAATCCGGTCCTCAACTGTTGTCATGGTCTCTAAACTCTCTCTCTTGTAAAAGTATTGTTCATGCCAAGTTAACTAAATGTTGTGTTTATGTTGCTAACATCAATTAATTTCACCCGCCGCTATGCTCACAAAGTAATTTCCTAGAAAATACTTCTCTAATATCCGCTACTCTCAAAGTTAATAGGCATTTCCATTACATTGGTATCAGAGCATTTGGTTTCTCTTTTCTTGCTTAAGAAGAGAGGTCCTTACATAGCCTATAAATGGTTGATTTTGTTAATTATATTAGGGTAAGTGGGATTGGGATCTATTATTGGTTTTTTTGAGCCCACTATGTGGGATATGGTGCACACCTCGGGAGCTTTGAACTTAATAATGGGATCCTTTTAGACTTGCCTACGGCTTTACCATTATTGAGCCATAAGAAGTCCAAAAGGAGCTAGCCCTTGGCAATTTTGCAATATTAGACCCACTCCACTACTCTCTATAATTAACCACTTCGAGCCGTGGGTGTAGATACTTAAGATCTGATTTTCAAAGACAAAGAGGAGTGGCAACTAAGGTTTGAATTTCCAAAGCATACACTAAGTACGTACACAAATTTTATTAACATGGCTGACAATAACCAAGAGAGTAGAATGAACATTGATAGCTTTGATTTTGCACATGAAGGTGCTAATGATGATGCCCCCATGTTTGTCAATTATCTCGTTACTAGGTTGCAACAAGCTATGGGCAACCCTGCTTTGCAAGCCGAAGTTACTCAACAACTTCGCGCTTATGGGATTTCCCTTCCTCTCCAAGAGGAGAGAGATCTTAGGAGGCCTCTTGAAGAGACCCCCAAAAGAAGACTCTCTCCCATACGAGAGGAGGAATCCAAAGAGCAAGAAAGCAATGAAACTTTAAATTCCTCTGAAGATGTGGCTCCACAAAGACGGCAGTCTAAACTATCACCAACTCCTCCCAAGAGGAAAAGATTAACACATAGTCCTTCTCCTTGTCATTCTGAAAGGGAAGAGAGGAAATAAAGGAAGAAAAGGGCAAGAAAGAGGTCACCCTCTTCTCCTTCTTCTTCACCTTCCTCCTCTTTCGATGAAAGCTACGGCTATTCTCCTAGAGAATATAAGAGGGGAGGAAATCACAAATCATACCCTGCATGGTGAAGGTCACAAAAGCTCAAGAAGTTCAAGGAGAGAGGAAAGAGTATCACTTTTATCACCTATGATGGCACCTTTGGTGCTACCGACAAAGTGTTGGCCTTCATCCAGCAATTTGATGCGGCCTTTGGAGACGAGGGCTTCACAGAGTCCTCCAGGCTATGCCATGTAGCTATGCACTTCGAGAAATTGGCTCGTCAATGGTGGGCTAGCCTTCGTGGCAACGATGAAGCCCCAAAGACATGGAAAAATTTATGAGTTTCCATCATGAAGCAATTCCTTGCAAGAGATGCAAAGGACAAAGTGCTCACCAAATGGCGCAGTTTGAAGCTTCTCTCTCATGAGTCTAACCACGAATATGTAAGTTTTGGGATTTACATCTCAAGGCTATTGTCTTCCAAAAGATAGACTTCGCCGAGAAAAAGCAACAATTTTGTGCGGGATAACCTGAAGAGATGGCCGAATACGTCAACTCTAAACAGCTTGGTTCTATCACTGAAGTAATCCATCACACCATGGTTGCTTCACGTATCAATTTCCAACAAGGGGCTAGATGGAATGTCAAGCCCATGGAAAACAAAGATAAAAATGATGCAAAGGGGAAAACCAATGCCCAAAATTCCTCCCAAGACACTTCCAACAACAACAACAACAACAATCGGTCCAAGGAGAAGGGAGTTTACAAAGGCAAAAACAAACTCTCTCCTGATGAGCTTGAAGTTTTTCGCAAGGACCATAAGTGTGTTAAGTGTGGGGAGCAAGGACATGTTCTTGCCCCAAGAAAAATATTCGCAATGAGACTCCTAAGGCATCCACTATAGAAGCTCCAAAAGAGGATGCTCATTGCAAAATCATCACTCTCCTATGCTTGGGGAAAGGTAAGGGAGCATGATGCCTTCATCTTGTTTGACCTTGGCTCTACTTACAATTTCATATCAACGGAGTTGGCCACAAAGTGGGCATTCAAGCTTTCGAGATGGGAGATATTGTAACGATGGCTGACACAGCTTTCAAGGGATAGCAAGCCTCTATTACTTCCTTGATTGGGAAGTTGAGACTTCATGTCCAAATCTATGTCGACAAAGAAGACTTTTTCATCTCTCCTCTCCAACATGAGGATGCTATCCTAGGGGCGCCATGGTTTGATCGCATGGCTGCCAGCATGAAGTTCCCTGAAAGGAGAATCTACTTCACGTCAGAGGAAATAACATGTATATAGATGCTTGTGAGTGTGGTTGTACTATACCACATGTAAGTCCTCCTGCTTTTTATAAATCAATGAAGAGCTCTGTTTCTACGTACATGATTTTTGTCAAAGAGTCTCTAAAAGATCCTAATCTTTCATCAAATGTAAATGGTAGGAATCAAGAAGAGTTAAAATTGTCTAATTTTCCAAAAGGAATCCAAGATGTGTTCATCGATGATATCCCTATGGACTTACCTCTATTAACTGAGTCAACGTCAGTTAATAGAAGCTGCTAAAGACCAAAGACGTACGGATGCACATTGAAAATCAACATGAAGAAGCAGTAAAGATTGGAGTTACACATTTTCTACGTACGTATTGTAAATTCCCGATTTATTTCAAGCCATTGTAATATTTTAATGTGTTACGGGCTCAATGGGAGTTCCAAGTTGTAAAGAATAGGTCACTTTGACTAGGTTGCAGATGCAGTAAGTGGTGAGCCATAAAGGCCTTGGCCGACCGGACATTGCATATTTTTACCCTAGGTATACAAGGCAGTGTGTAAAAGAAATTAGGGTTCTCAAGCTCATTTATTGAGAGCACTCTTTGGTGAGAGCTCTTGAGGTGTGTGGCTATGGAGTCCTTGAGCTTCTCCTTGCTCATGAGACTTGATTGACACTAATCAATGATTCATTCTCTCTCACTATGCCTCTCTCTTACTTCTTATGGTTGCCTATGATGCTTAGATTAACTAGACCTTAACTAATTAGTGGTTAATCCCTCTCTAATTTTGTGTGATTGCCCTCTTTTGCTTGTGTGTGCATGTAGGTTTGATTGGAGTGTGGTGCTCGATAGATCTATGTGTGTGTGCTTGCGATTAGTGTGTTGCATGATAGGATTAGTGTTGTGTACGTTTTGCAATCGTAGTGTGTGTGATTGGGTTGATTAGAGGTAAAGAGAAGTGGATATAGAGAATGCCCTTCATTGCGGCTTAGCTCCTCCATAGGCCCAGAATCTCACCTCATAGAGTTAACCATTTGTGTTGCCACGATTAGCTCACTAACCATGTGAGTGTTTCCATGCCCTAGCTGGGTAGCTCATCCCTCCGGATTGATAATTTTATTGGTCATTGGAGCTATTGCAACGATGGGACCCCCAACATTTGGCACTGCTGCCGGGGACAATGGCCTACGCTAGTGTAATTGTGGCATAAATGAATGCGTTCCCTCACTAATTTCACTTGTGTGTTTATGTTTTTGTGGATTTTGAATGTTTGTGCATGAAGCATTGTGTTCATAATTCCCTAATGTGTTACCATATCTTGTCAATTGTGTGTTTACACACTCTAATTTCTCACTAACCCCTTGCTAATTTGACTAACTTTTGCTAATTTACTAATGTGCTATGAAGGATTGGAGCATTCGACCATTCAATTGATCTTCAATGGAAAGGTAATCAAGGTGGTATTCTTAATCTCCCTAGAATCTAAGGATGTGTAGAATTGTGTAGAAATCCCACCATGATGCAAGGTAATGTTGATGCAATGTAATGCTATGCTATGTTTATGCAATGAAATGTTGATGTTATGGATGAAAAATTTTGCGATTATTCATCTTCATGCCGTCGTAATACTGAAATATTTAAGAATTGGTGGCGCATGAATTTGATAAGTTTCAATTGCTAATTGATGAATGTGTGTTGCAAATTAGGTGCTTAATTGAGTTAATTGCATGCTTGGATGGTCAATTTCAAGTGTGTATGCACTAAAATCAAGTGTGTGTGCACTCTAATTGAGTGTGTGTGTGTGTATGCCAATTTTAGGTGTGTGTGCACTATTTTGCCCATGTTTGAGCACCTAGAAATCAATGTGTGCGTCATGATTTTTCAATTGTGATGATTGATTTGTGTTGTGCTTATGCCTACTAATGAATTGTGAAGTCACATTGCAAATCCGACAAATTTAACCCGTTTGTGTGCGCACCTAAAGATTGGTAAAAACTGCCAATTTTTTTGTGTGTGTGTGCCTAAAAAAGTGTTTAATTTGCATGGTTAATTCAATGTTTTGATTGCATAGATGATGTGTGTAATGATTACAGCTGTGTTTTTGTGCTCAAAACAGTGATTTACACACTTTAAATGCGTCAATTTTTTACCTAATTTTGCCAGTTTAATTGCCTAGTCTTGAATTTATTGATAAAATTGTTGGCAATTGAATTGATGCAATTTTGGTTTTGGCTGCACTATTCCCCAATGTGTGGAGAATTTCTAGAATTTTTTTGGGTATTTTTCGGATAATTTTTAGAATTTTTTGGCAATTGTTTGCTAATTTTTCCATTAATGTTTGGATAATTCCATAAATTTTGATTTTGCAATCTTTACGAGCTATTTTGTGTGTGCGTATTTGCGGCATCATTTTGTTCGCATTTGTGTCCTCCATGGTCGAGTTTTGAGCATTTTGCTATTTTCGGGGGTCGGGTTGACGATTGTGTCGCAAATTGCGTTTTCAGTAAAATCTGCTATTTTCGATGTGTTTTTGTGTATCGTAAATGTTCGGTTGTGAATGTCGGTAATTTTCTAAGATTTCTAGAATTTTTCGGGAATTTTTTGGACTTTTCAGGCAAATTTTGGGATTTTCTAGCGATTTTTAGAGAATTCGGCTAATTTTCGGCCTATTTTTGGCATTTTTGGAAATAAAAAATAAAACATAAAAAAGGGAAAGCTGGGTTCGGCTCCCGCCGTGCCTTGCGGCGCATCAAATTTGTTGTTGGTGGCGAACGGTGGGACTTTTGCAATAATTTCCTGCAACGTTAAAACTTTCTTCCTCTTCTTCTTCTCTTTCCGGGTGAACACCACCCACCACACTCACACACACACACACACACAATCACTCTCTCTCTTCACCTATTCCCTTTTTTCTCTCTCTTCCTATGTCTCTCTTTCTCTAATTTAAACTTATTCTCTCTCTCTCTCATTTTCCCTAACTCTCACTCTCTCTCCTCTCTAAACCCTCTCTCTCTCTCTCTCTCTCTCTCTCTCTCTCTCTCTCTCTCTCTCTCTCTCTCTCTATTCCCCCTCAATCCCCTGCCCGTGTAAACCCCTCCTTTTATCTCTCTCTCTCTCTCTCTCTCTCTCTCTCTCTCTCTCTCTCTCTCTCTCTCTCTCTCTCTCTCCCCCCTCTTTTTCTCTCTCCACCTTTACTCTCCCTCTCCCTTTTTCTCTCTAACTCTCTCTCTTCGCATCTTCACACACACACACACCACACTCGTGGCATTCCGCAGCCCTTTTATAGGAGAGCGACAGCACGGGTAGGCGTTTGTCGTGTAGTCCCGGCCCCAGGATTCGTGCCCTGCTCCAGCCTCCCTTGCACGCACCCTCCTTCCCCGCTGACTGCACACGCCAGGCTACCCACTCCCCCTCGCACGCTGCACGCGGTACTGCCAGCGTCAGTCTCAACGCCAGGCCAGCCAGTAGGTAAGCCAGGTAAGGTGAATTTTATTTTATTTTATTTCAATTTACATTTTAAAAAAACTCCAAAAAAAGGGTAAAAAATACATTAAAATACAATTAAAAACTCACAAAAAAATAAAAAAGGGTTCTTTTTAAAAAAATCACAATTTCTTTTATAAAAAAGCATAAATTGAATAAAAATCAAAAAATAATAAAAAAACAAAAACTCATAAAAAATCAATAAATGGGATAAAAACTAAATTAAAAAAAGGGAAAAAAGAAAAACATAAAAAACTCAAAAATTTTAAAGAGTTTGAAAATTCACAAAAAATAAAAAAAATTTATATCAAAAAATTCACAAAAAATAAAAAAATTTATATCAAAAAATTCACAAAAAAATAGAAAAACATAAGAAAACTCACAAAAAATTTAAAAATCTTTCTAAAAAACTTTATAGAAAACTCATAAAAAGGATTGAAAAATTCACAAAAAAAACAAAAAACACATAGAAAAATCAATGAAAACCCAAAAATCCCACAGATAAATCACAAAAATAGTAAAAAACTCACAAAAAATCCAAAGTTGTCCGAAAAAATCAAAAAAACTAAAAAAAAATCCCTTAAAAATTCATAGAAAATCAAAACTTTCCCAAAAAATAGTAAAAAATCATAAAAAGACCAAAAATTTAGAAAATTCAAAATTTTGCAAATAATTAGGAAAAATAAAAAGCAAGTCACCGAAAATGTCAAAAAAAGACAGAAGTTGTCCAAAAAAGCCAAAAAGAGCCAGTAAAAGCCAGAACGAGGTTGAATAGCAAAAGCAAAGCCAAAAAGCGTACAGCGCACACCTCACAAAAGCATCGTCAAAGAGTCACACCACGTAAACCATGCAAAAGTGAATTAGATCAGCCGGTGAGAAAACAATCAACTCGAAACCGTGAGCAGCATACAACTTTCTAAATTTGTCAAAATCAAGCCGAAAATCGACCAATCACGGTGGATAACATATTAATATGTTCAAGGCCCAGATTTTCATCATTTCAAAGGTCCAAATCAATTCTGACACAGTCAAGCTAGAGTTAATCAACTCGGTGAGTCTGAAGAGCGGTCAACTACAAAAGTGCTTTGACACAAGCAGTTTTATCAAGCCGACCAGAAGAAATTCTACTAAGAAACGTCAAAATATGCCAATTGACAGTTTTTACAGAACAAGCCAACATGGACTCAAATCGAGCTTAGATTTCAAGTACAGTAGGACAAGCCAATAGCAGTGGCAACACATGCACAACTGCACAAGACCATATTTTACAACTATATGGCTACAATGGAGACAAAGTCTTGTACATAGATTCAGAAGGCCATATATATCTAATGAGCAGTAAAAGCAGCACAGGAGCCAAGATCCTATTGATCAGAGTAAAGCCAGATTCAGAAAACGCCCAGATGCTCACAGACTTCAGTGGAGCCAGGTATTGCAAGCTAAAAGATGAAGTGCAAATAGAAGTGCAAAACATCAACCCAAGTGTTTATCTAGAAATCTGCACAAGCCAGCAAACCATTTAGTTAGTGCATATGCAATCAAGGTCATTGTACATGGATTACAGTGGTCAGATCTATAGACGAGAGCCACAATTGCAAGATCCAACAGATCGACCAATTGAAGCCAATCTAATTGGGAAACCAAGCCAAAGACGGTATAAAGATCAAGACGGAGCAATCTACAGCTTGATGCTCAGTGTTTTGAAAGAAGAAACCGATAATTTGGCAAGCACAGAAGTTGAAGCTTCTTAGCAAGAGCCTGACATGACAGAACCAAGCAAAATACCACCAGTCATGGCGTATTGCTCAGATTGTGGACGAAAAGGTAGACATTTTTTTGAAGATTGTCCAAGAAATCCTGACAACAGGGATACATCAACTACCAAGCAAGGTACAAAGCAAAGTGGAAATGTGAATCTCGATGTAAGTGCATCTAACTCGTCACTTTTAATGCAATCAGATGATTCAGCATTACCATTAGAAGCACCAATAAAAACACTGCAAGTTCAAAATGAGCATAAAGATGCACAGGCACTTGAAAAGCTTAAATTGATTCTTTGAACAACAAATTCTTGCATGAATTTAGTAAAGGTGTCGAGATATCACCAAAGGTTGAAAAAACTGTTAAATTTGCAAATGATTTTGCATCCACTGCCACTAGTGTGCAATCATTCACGAGTCTAAGGGACACATCAAACAGAATGACGTTAGCTTTGTATGGTACATATAATTCATATGCACACTATGTAGACCAAAAAGAAAAACTGTACAAAAAGGCTCAACCAGTGTTTGAACTGCCCTTATACCAGCTCATAGAAGTGGATCCAGTGATAGATCAAAAAGGATTGTTCATTTCAGAGGAAAGAATCTATTATAGCCCATCCTCTCTAGAGTTCAAGGATATTACCCGAGTGAGCTCAAAAATTTGTTCAGAGCCAAACTCTCCTCCATTGGAAATCAAGCTTCAATGTTGTGACCAAACAAGTATATACTTTGACCAAAACAGTCATAGATATAGATGAGAGTCTAGCATCTATGATGCCTTGGGCCCTGAAACCACATAAGCTTATATCATAGGAGACCCATGGGATAGACAATATCAGGGCAAAGATAATGCTATCTACAGCTTGACTTGGGGAATAATTTGTCATGTTTCAAGAAGATACATAGGAAACTATGCAGAAGGTTTACAGATACCAAATGTCAACAATGCTAGCCAAAGTGTACCTTCACAGTCCCAAAAGGTGAGACTAAATCAAAGCCAAACAATTTTGAACTCTTACAATGAAGCAGGTTATAGTGATCACCCTAGGAAGGGGGGAGCTGTAAATCCATCAAGCTTAGCTTATGTGCCGGGAAATGCTACACCAATTAGAAGCCCTAGGGCTACTAGCCAACAGACCCCTTCAAGGCAGAAACCATTGAAAGACCATATGGTTGTTGGAAGTTTCCAATTGACCCAGATTCCATGAGAGTCTGCAAACAAATGCTTATATGAAGATCATCAAGGACAAAAGTTTCAGTTGATCTCCACAAGTCAGAGTCAAAAGCCAACAAAGCCCATAGTGTTCAAACAATTATATGTGATCAAGCTCACATATGTATATCAAGATGCACATGGTAATGAATATCAGCAAGACCATGATCTTGTACAGACCCATACGGATGGCGGGACTGAAGCCAAAGACTATCTAAAGATGGTGCAAAGCCTCAAGCTACCAAAACAGGTGACAGAAAAGTCAAAGTCAGTGAAAGCTAAAGTCTAGAAGGCTACACAAAGGTCACCACCAAAATCTCCTCCAAAGAGACAGATTCTGCCAGAAAGTACAATGGATCTTTTAAGATCAAAGGTTACTCAAATGCAGGAGGACAATGCTCAACAATTGCAAAAAAGTGCAATATTAAAGCCAATGGAGTCAACATCGATTAAAACACGTGGTCAAAGCAAAGAAATTGCAAATAAAGCTCAACCAAAGGATGCTGCCATAGCAAAAGAAGTCAAATCAAACACAAATCCTGAGACGATCAAGTGCAACATTGTTGGTGAAAACGAAGAAAAACTGACAAGTGAAGTAAAGCAAGATTTTCAGCTAGACAAGAACCTCATGTCTTGTCGCACTTGGAAAAGATGTGGACAACCACAACTGGAAGATGCTCCTGAATTTGTGAGTATATCAGGAAACAAACGAGCAGAATGCTGGGGAATCATCTCCACCACCATTGAAGTAAGTTCACAAATCATCACAGCTCAATTCCATGTGATCACAGCAAAGGATATGCTAGACGACATCATAATGGGAATGCCAATGGCTCAGAAGATGTCAGAGATATAGAATTCAAACATGACGGAGTCTTCAGAGACAACCAAGAATGGAGATCAAGACTGGTCACCCGCGGACGACATCACAAAGTCCTCAAGCACATTTAGAATGGAGACTAATATCAAAGCAGATCTTATGGAAGATGATTCATCTCCATTGGACAAAGCTTCATAAGAGCTTAAAAGTAAATCAGGAAATAAGAGGTGAAGATCAAACAGAACAAAGAGCAACCACAATAGCTATTGAGCAGAGAATGCCACCAAAGCCAGAAGTTAAGAAGAATGGGGTTGCAGACAACCAAGAAGAAATAGGAAGCCCAAAGATCAATCAGACAGTGCCAGTTGAATCAGCAGACAAAGGTAAAGCTAAAGTGGACCTTCCACCGACTAGCAAAGAAGTTGTGACAACATATGCCTCTATATCAAAGAACCCTCATGGATCAGCTTCTTCAAGCGAGTCAAGCTTTCAAAACTTCAAGTCAATTGTTGAACCAACTAAAACCTTTAAGGATACACCCAGAAAAGCAAAGGTATATTAGCCCAATACTCAAGAAATCAAAGGAAATTCAAGCAAGTGTTGGTTCCAAGAAGTTTAGTCAAAGTCAATGATCCGGTTTGGATTAAAGACAAGAAATCAACACAAAAAGACAAACACATGGGATGGATAGCATCACAATGGAGCTTAAAATAACAAGAGTACTATGAAGGTAACATACACATATGGGTACCAAAACCGAAGGTAAGAGCATATGAAGTAACTTCAAGTCCCTCCCAAGAAAGAAGTCCCACAAGGTATCAACCTCGACAATGTCCTAGAATACCTAAGCAGCAGGTATACAACAAAGCAACATTGAAAGATGCTAAAGTCAACCACAACTCTCAAGAGGACACAGAAAGAAGATGGATCTCAAAGAATGTTCCTCTTGGACAAGGATTCTACACAGGCTATACAAAGATTTGGCTACCAATCAACCACAAGCCAACTGCAACTACACCAAACCTGCATGAAGATCTCAAGGAATCAACAAGACCTAGAGCAAAGCAAAGTCAACAATGGAGATGCAAAGGTCATTAAGATATTTGGATTCCTAAGTCTTCCAATGCTCCTAGTCAAAAGTCAAATGTCAACGATCAACAGAGGCCTACAACAACATCAAAGACTCCTATCAACAGGCCTATTTGGAAAATCAAACAGATAATGGAGTCTTCACAGTCAAAGAAGGACGACCCAACCAACGCAAATGTAGATTCAAAGATGATAAAACAGGTATGGCCAAAGAAACCTTCAATGCCAACTTGGTCCTTCACTAATCCTCTTTTTTCAAGCTTACTTTTACCTGAAGAAATGTTTGTAGTAAGCTCAAGAACGTAAAAAGTCAAGTCGCCAAGGTGTAAAAAACACTCTTTGGCATAGTCAGAGTCGGCGGGCTGTTGAGCCATGAAATGAGCAAAGCATTAGTCCGAAAGCTTCAAGTCATATTAAATTCTGTGCTAAGAGTCGTAGCTATTAGTCTTATGCTCAAGCTAGAAGAATTGAGTATATCTAAAGTCATGTTGCTCATGCTGGATGAGATGAGCATAAGAGTCGAAGTCTACTAACTTACAATTGGTGGAGTGTCGTGGAGTCCAACACTCACGCACAGTGCACAGTAAGATGAGAGCACATATCCTCGACGAAAAAAACCATTCTTAAAGGGATGCCAGCTTACAAAGCCATGTCATATGCTTTTATAGTTACAGCATCTTTCTAAATTACCCCTCAAAATCATTCTTGCACAGCATATTGTTTCACATGCATTTTTGTGTATGCATAAATAGAATGTCCCATCATTGGACATATGCATTAGACACTCTTTTTGCTTCCACTCATGCACCTTGAGTGGACTACAACAGGCAACAAACCAATGTCATGCTAGCCAGCAAGTCATGCAATGGAGTCACTACTGAACGAGTAGGAAGCTTGGGGACTACCCCAATGCTCCCTATTGCTTGGGGTTGACCTTGATGTTAAAACCATTACAGGTGATGGCAAAGACCTTGGGGCACGACAACTGACAACGGTAAGAAAAAATTCAATGGAGTCAATACCAGGTGAAGAAGAAGCTTGGGGATTGCCCAATGTTCCCTATCGCTTGGTGTTGACCTTGGTGTTATATCCGTTTACAAGTGCCAGCAAAGACCTTGGGGCATGATAACCGGCAACAGAAGGACAAAATTTAGTGAAGTCAATACTGGGCGAATAGCAGGCTTGGTGACTACCCAACGCTCCCATCGTTTGGTGCTGACCTTGGTAAATTGGCGTCCGCCTAGTACACTTCCACGGATATCACATTTTTTAATTCCATATCTATCAGTGAATAATACCTTCAGTACTTTATTAATATTTTCCATGCTAATAAGTACTCCAATAATGCATGCATCCCAAAGGCGCTTTTCTTCCCTAGGTTTTTTTCCTTCGGTCATCCAGGTATTAAACCCTAATTTAGGACCTCATCATTCTACTTCCCTTGTCCATATTTTTCATAAATAAACAGTAGCCTCATCATTATGCTATCACAACGGACAAATGCAACATCATCTCACAACAGACATTCGACCAAGAAGATGCTGCAGCAAATTGAACCTCATCAACAAATTCAACGACAAATGAAGACAATCAGCCCATCAACAACCAATCAAAAACCTTCCACAGCCTCCACGGACATTTTCAACAGTGCCCGAGGATGGACACTAAAATAGGAAGGGGAGAATGTTAACTGAGTCAACGTCAGTTAACAAAAGCTGCTAAAGACCAAAGACGTACAGATGCACATTGAAAATCAACATGAAGAAGCAATAAAGATTGGAGTTACACATTTTTCACGTTTTTCCAAAATGGTCACTTATTATAAATTCTTGATTTATTTCAAGCCATTGTAATATTTTAATGTGTTATGGGCTCAATGGGAGTTCCAAGTTGTAAAAAATAGGTCACATATTGTGCCTAGGTTGCAGATGCAGTAAGTGGTGAGGCCTAAAGGCCTTGGGCGGTCGGACATTGCATATTTTTACCCTAGGTATATAAGGCAATGTGTAAAAGAAATTAGGGTTCTCAAGCTCATTTGTTGAGAGCACTCTTTGGTGAGAGCTCTTGAGGTGTGTGGCTATGGAGTCCTTGAGCTTCTCCTTGCTAACACTAATCAATGATTCATTCTCTCTGACTATGCCTCTCTCTTACTTCTTATGGTTGCCTATGATGCTTAGATTAACTAGATCTTAACTAATTAGTGATTAATCCCTCTCTAATCTTGTGTGATTGCCCTCTTTTGCTTGTGTGTGCATGTAGGTTTGATTGGCGTGTGGTGCTCGATAGATCTATGTGTGTGTGTGCTTGCAATTAGTGTGTTGTATGATAGGATTAGTATTGTGCGCGTCTTGCAATCGTAGTGTGTGTGATTGGGTTGATTAGAGGTAAAGAGAAGTGGATATGGAGATTTCCCTTCATTGCGGCTTAGCTCCTCCATAGGCTGAGAAGCTCACCTCATAGAGTTAACCATTTGTATTGCGACGATTATCTCACTAACCATGTGAGTGTTTCCATGCCAAGCCGGGTAGCTCATGCCTTCGAATTGATAATTTTGTTGGTCATTGGAGCTATTACAACGACGGGACTCCCAACAACCTCCAAATTGAGGGGATGATGACCATCACATTGAGCTCCTTCCAGGAAGCTCACCGCCTAACAAGCCTCCTTATCAAGTTTCTCAAGCTCAAAAAGAGGACAACATAAGGCAAGTACAAGAATTGGTAGACAAAGGGATGGTGAGGCCTAGCTCCTCTCTCTTTTGTTCTCCAGTCCTTTTAGTGCAAAAGAAAGATGGTACATACCGTATGTATGTGGACTCTAGAGCACTAACCATATCACTATCAAAAATAGATTTCCTGTGCCTCGGGTAGAAGATCTGTTTAATAAGCTACAAGGCTCTACCTACTTCAGTAGGATTGACCTTAAAAGTGGCTATCATCAAATAAGGATAGTGGATGAAGATCTCCTAAAGACCGGGTTTTGCACAACGTTTGGTCTTTATGAATATCTAGTCATGCCTTTTGGCTTGACTAATGCACCAGCTATGTTCAATCATCTAATGGAGAAAATATTTAGACCCTACCGCAAATTCACTGGAGTATTCTTTGTGAGATATCATCATCTACTCCAAGTTTTTGGAGGAACATAAGCAACATCTCCAAATGATTTTTCAAGCATTGAGGGAGAACACGCTTTTTCTTAACCAAAAGAAAAGCGAATTTTACCTCTAAGAGATTCAATTCGTATGTCATATTATCTCTCAAGATGGTACCCGTATGGATCCATCAAAGTTAGAGGTAATAAAGGCATGCCCTAATCCAAGGAATCTACATGAGATAAGAAGATTTATTGGTATGTGTGCATACTATAGACACTTCATAGCAAAATTTTCTCAAATAGCAGGACCATTACATGACTTAACAAAGAAGAACATTAAGTATTTATGGACTGCTAAGGAGCAAAAAGCATTTGACAAGCTCAAAGAGAAGCTTACCTCCCATCTAGTCCTCACGCTTTCGGATCTCTCCCAATGTGATGCTTGTGGTGGTGAATGCCTTGGAGCAGTCTTGCTCCAAGAAGGGCATGCCATAGCATATGAGAGCCGAAGGCTCAATACCGATGAACGTGTCTTAGACATTTATGAGAAAGAGCTTTTAGCTATTCTACATGCCCTAGACACATGGAAGCATTATTTATTGGAGACTCTATTTATTTTACAAACCGACCCCACCAAAGCCTCAAGTGCTTCATGACCCAAACCAAGCTTTTCGACAAACAAATGAGGTGGGAAAATTTTCTTTTGCAATTTAATTTCCATATTGCTCACATTGCTAGTAAGCACAATCAAGTGGCCGATGCACTTTCACGATCCACCAAAAGTTAATGCGGTGTCTCACACTGATCTATCTTCTATGATAGACGAGTATGCTACTACTAACCTTGACTTTAGAGTCTTAATGCCAGCCCTTGCTTTGGGGAAGAAAGAGGAACTGTTCACCTTGCACGATGTCAATAGGCTATGTTTTACCCACTCCCTTCGTGTGAGAAAGTCATGTATGAATCCCATGCTCCTCCCTATGTGGAGCATAGAGACATTCAACCTACTCTTTGAGGAGTAGAAAGGTACTTCTATTGGCCTACCATGAAAGTGGACATACAAGAGTATGTCTCAAAATGTGTAGTATGCCAAAAGACCAAATATGATAGAGGGAAGCAACCTGGATTACTCTAGCCATTGCCTCCTATCCCAAATTCACCATGGAAGAGTATATCCATGGATTTTATCTTTGGATTACCCAAGTCTATCCATGGGAATACGGGAATATGGACAATAGTCGACACGTTTAGTAAGCAAGCACACTTTATTCCTGTCAAAAAGACTATTAAGGCACACCAAATGGCAACTCTCTTTATATTACAGATTTTCAAACACCATGGATTACCAACATCGATCGTGTCAGATAGAGATCCTAGAATGACCAGTAATTTCTACAAAGATCTCTTTGAAAATCGAGGCACAAGATTGAATTTCTCTTCGGCTTATCACCCACAACGGATGGCCAAAGTGAGATAGCCAATCTTACAATACTCGATCTACTAAAGATTTATGTTATCAAAGTAGATCAACGCTCACAATGGGAAAAGTACTTTCCTCTTGTAGAGTATGCCTACAATAATACTGTACATACTTCTATAGAAAAAGCACCTTTTGAGATCATCGAAGGAAGATCTAAAATTCCCTTGCTACTAAAAGTACATGGGAAGATCTTCGTTGTCGATGAGTATAGCCGTGACCTACAAGAATCTTTTCAAAAGATTAAGGAGGCTATATCCATCTCTCAACAAAGGCCAAAAGCTGTTGTTGCTGACAAGCACAGAAGGGCTTTAACGTTCAAAGAAAATGATTGGGTCTTACTTAAGTTTCCAAAGGCTCAATTGAGGCAAACGATGGGCAAGAATCCTACGGGCCATCAAAGGTATTATGCTAAGCTAGCAAAAAGATACTATGGTCCTTTCCAAATCTTGAAGCCCATCAATGAAACGGCTTACCAACTCAAGTTGCCAAACCATTGGCTCATACACAATGCTTTTCATGTGAGCCTACTTAAGCCCTACAAAGGAGAGCCAACAAGTGAACCAATTATTGAGACTTTTTGTTTTCGGTGTGGCTGAAAATGACTGTTTTGGCTGCGTTTTTATGGCTGAAAATGAGAGAACATCTGTAACCATCTAGGGGGAGTTCTGCTACTCTGTCTTAGGGCTGAAACTGTGGGTATCTGTGGCGGTTAGGTGTTGAAACCAAAAACGTTGGCTGGATGTGTCTCCTCACCAAAACTCTAGGCTGGTTTGTATCTGCGAATCAAAACCTTGAAGGGGCAGCAATGCAAAAATGCTAAAAGGCTGATCTGCTTTGCTGGCGTTTTTGCTGATGGACTGATATCCCAAAACGCTAAGCCTTTGGGTTGATCTGCAGAGAACTGTCGCCAGAAGGGGGGGGACTTCAAGGCGATGTGTACTGCTGTGGAAAAACGCCAAGGGAGGGATGGGGATGGCGAGGGTCTACTTCTGGGGGGGAGTTCTGCTAAGAAGTTCTGTCACTCTACTTTGGGAAAATGAAATGGACTAAGGAGTAGACATGCTTGCGGCAACTATGTCTCCTAAGCACCAAATAGATTAGTCATCCATCTTGGAAAGATGTCGTAGGGTAAAAGGATCCTCTACCCACTAACTAAGATTGACTAATGGCTAAGGCTTTACATCTTCTAACTCATAGTCGAGGACAACTATGATTTCAAGAGAGAGGTAATGTCAAGGGGAAAGGGGGACACTTGTCCCAAGGTTACCCTTGTTTCTTGGTATGACTCTTGCTTATGATTGGCTAGGCCTGAGGGGTCCAATGAGCTTCAAGCATGAGCTACAAGGGGGGGTCGAACAAAGCAAATAGGGGGCATGCTTGGGGTTTATACTCTCTCTCTCTCTCACACACACACACACACACACACACACACACACACACACACACTCATTGTGTATTGTGCAAAGTGAAAGAGCCCCCTCTCCTTCTCCAAACAAGTAGAGAGGTTGAGAGACTACACCAACACTCTTGGCTATGGAATGCAAATCCAACCAAGAGCCATGCTTCAATGCTTAAGCTTGTCATCTTCTCCATCTTCATTACTATGCTATTATGTATGCTAGCAAGAAGAGTGATGATAAGTAAGGAACTAGTTCTTTCTCCTATGAAATGTTTCTTCTTCCTCTTCCCTACCCTCATTCCCTACTAGCTCTCTCCACCTTCAAAGGTGTTTGAGGTCTTGGGACTGAGGCTTGGGATTGTTAATGCTTTCCACAAGGTTTATGTTATGCTCGTGATGCATGAACAGCTTTCCATCTTCATTGCATCACCTAGGTCACAAGGAACACAAAGATTGTATTGTAACAAGTCTAACTTGATGGGAAAAACTATAATACAAATGTCTATTGGAGGGGGGACCGGCTCCACATAAATCTGGTCCTCAATTGTTGTCATGTTCTCTAAACTCTCTCTTTATCAGGACAAGGGTCCTACGGGGCAAGGCCCAACCTAGGGGGTCAGGGACCTAGGCCAAGGGCCTAGACTGGACCAGTGTGGACTGGGGATCCGCTTAGGGC
This sequence comes from Adiantum capillus-veneris, assembly GCF_014529385.1. Classification (NCBI taxonomy): domain Eukaryota; kingdom Viridiplantae; phylum Streptophyta; class Polypodiopsida; order Polypodiales; family Pteridaceae; genus Adiantum; species Adiantum capillus-veneris. Next base: position 49,769,637 of record NC_140959.1, on the reverse strand, counting down.
AAGAGCTAGGACCTAGGCCTATATAAGGGGCGGTAGGGAGGAGGATCCTATGTTCAGTTACCCTAGGTCTTACATTGGTATCAGAGCCCCAAGCTATTCTGGAAAAGGAGGAGGAGGGCGTGGTCTTCTCATGCAATCCATGCAAGCAAGGAGTGCCGAAGCTTCTTGTAGGAGGCGGGCATGGCCGCTTAGTGGAGGTGGAAGCACGAGCCGCTCACGGGCCGCGGTTCCAATCCCTAACGAGGGGAGGAGCAGCTGGCGCACCCACGCCGATTTAGCTGCTGAAGAGCTCGATGTGAGCGCGAGGCCGAGGGGCACATAAGACGTCACAAGATCGAAGGCCATGGCATAGCAAGGCTTTCGCCCTCTCATGTTCTCTCTCTCGGCGGCTTTGCAACAGCACGCCATCGCTGTGCTTGCCCTCTTTTTCACACGGGGGGCCCTAAGGCCAAAGGCCTTGGGCAATTAAATTTGACTAAGGGAGGCTGATCACAGGCCAACCCCCCGCCCCCCCCCTTCGTAGCATGCAAGCATAAGGCAACGACATCTGACATCAAGGTTTCCTCGGTGTTTCCTTTGATTAGTACGATGGTATAACTGGGCGGCAAGAGCACTTACTAAGGTAAGCAGTAGCTTTCGATTTTCCCTTTACTTTCGAATTGGTTATGTCATCATCTGCATTTTGTTGGGTTTGTGAATACCAATTTATGCCATGATGGCCGCCCAAGGGGTAGGTTGGACTTTATCAAGCAAGGCTTGATTGTCAGTCCAACATTATTAACTTTAGTCACTTACACATGGAAGATTAGCTAATATGCCTGATCATTCATGTACAAAATGCATACGCCTTCAGCATATGGGACATATTTATCATTGGAAAAATTGTTTTATGCATGCCATGTTGCATCAATTATTGGCATAAGACCCATGCTTCCCTTGCCAACTTGAGTCAAGCATGGCTTGAGTATGATATGGTTATGATGTTTCTAACAGCAAGGCTGTGTATTGCTTAGGAAGCGTATTCTTCAGATAGAGGAAGTATCACCTATATTGCATATCTCTACATGCATCACATAAAGTGCATCTTCTGCACTCCAAGCACAAGCATGGCTTGTGACAGTTATCTGAAACATTAAATTTTGTTGCCTACATTGTTGGTAAAAGCCCAAAGATAAGCTTGAAAACTCGAATCAAGCACGGCTTGACTCCCAACCACCTGGCTCCGAAGCACGGCTTCTCAGTGGTTCACTTTGATGCAAACTCATAGCAAATTCGTGATGCTTTAGAATCTCAAGGAGATGATCGGCACAACCTATTGATTGACTTGATGAAGGGTGCAAAGTACTTGGCATGGCTTACTAATGGTCACTGCTTCTAGAAGTCGACAAAGGATACTTGCCCCACAACACTAGCAAATTTTGGTTGAAATTGCTCGACAAGGTCGATTTTCCTTTGCTACGACATCTGTCTGTTAGCAGGAGTCTCCGTTAGCTATGAGCACATAAACTCTATAAGTACTTATGTGAAGCAAGGCTTCAATTTCTACATCTTTCATTGAAGCTGGCCACGTTTGGCATATGCTATGAGCATACACAATGGGGAAGGAATAGGCAAGGTGTTTGCAGGTGGATTCAATTTTGAAGGTTCTGGCCTTATGTACCAGACAAGTGTATAGGACATACGAGGGCGTCTGTGCAGATATGGCTATGGGCCATTTTGGAATGAGTTTTTCTCCCAACTTTCATGACCAACTGGTTGCAGCAACAACGACCAGGTTAGCCAAGTTTAAGTTTTTCCTGTTTCTTCCTATTTACACTTTACTTGGCAATTACTGTCATTGTGCAAAGCAAAGTGCTTCGGCAATTTTATAGGAAGCACGGCTTCAGGGAACTGGAAAAATAGGGGATATCAACTCACAGAATCCCTACCAGTTTAAAATTGTGCAAGATACTTACAGTTTTGGTTCTCACGGTTGAGGCCATCACTTTGCGCAAGGGCTTACCTTCTTTATGCAAGGCATGCTAGTGACGTGAATTCAATTCTGCCGTTTCATGCATTACGCTTCCGCTAACACACTCACAACTCTGTCAAGGACAGATGTAGACGGCTGGATAGTTCACTGTGTGGGAACGTCTTCTTAAGAGATGGGCAGCTAATTACTTAGTAGTTACTATGGTAATTACTACAGTAAACCCGAAGTGTATAAATAGGGCCCATTACATTGTAATCGGGTTGGCAATTATTATCATTTGGGTTAGCGACTTGGCTGTACTTGTACTTGAGAATCATAGGCAGTATTGTCGGCTGTACTTTCTCTTTGTAAATCATATTCACTGTAACCTTGATCTATAATTCCAATCATGGCATATTCCAGTTATACTTACTTCTCGTCCAGTCTTCTAAATCTAAATCTGAATCTGAACCTTATTTCCAGTACATAAGTCTGATTCTTATTTCAGTATCCACATTCCAGTCTAGTTTCTGATTCCTGTCCAGTCTACTGTCTAAAATCTCCCTACACTAGAAGCTGAAATCTTCCAACACTGGAATTAGCTGTCTCAAGAGATCAACTCCAATTCCATTTTGGTGATCACGGTGGCTCGAGCTGAAGCTCGTTGACTGAAAGACTCTTCTCCCAGTTCGAAGTTTTCAGCAATGGCACCAAAATCCAGTCGTGGCCGGAAATCCACCATTCGTGTTGACCCTATTCCTGAGGAGTCAGAAAGAGAGTCTGACCCCAAGCAAGATAAGATGACTGACACTGAGGCTCAGGAGGAGCATAGTCAGGCTGATGAGGCGTAGGACTCACAGCACTCCAGTCATTCTCGAGGCCGACGAGCAGAACGGGAAGCACAGAAGGCAAAGAGTTCCAAGAGTTCTCGGTCCTGGCAGAGAGATGAGGATACCAAGGGAAGTAAAGGAAGTCACCGTACTTCTAGCAGAAAAACCAGAGAAGACACTGACACTGAGACAGAGACAGAGATTGATTGGGATGCTAACACTGATAATTGCAAGAAGACTCCCAAGCGTCATTCTGAATCCAAGAAGAGAAGTGGCAGGATCAGTAGTAATCGGAATGATTACACAGCTTCCCTGATGATTTCTTTTCCAATATTCAAGGGAGGGAAGAAGGATGATCCAGACATTCACATACAAGCTTTAGAGTAGTACGTTGAACTGAATAATATTGATGAAGATGATTGGGGGGAATATTTTCCACAAACCTTGAAGGAGGCAACGAGGAAATGGTATTACCATTACCCTGCCTGCCAGCTCAGATCATATAACAAATTTCTCAAAGCCTTCAGGTTGGAATATTTCGACAATAGAGAGGACGAAGATATTCTCTGTGAATTAGATAAGATCAAACAGAGAAATTTGTTAGTCCACAGTTATGTGGAAAAGATCAAGGAGCTAACAAAGGCAATTACAGGAACCGCCATCTGAGAAGAGGTTGAGGGCATGGTTCCTGAATGGGTTAAGAAGAAAAAATCTTAGGGAACAAGAGGTACCACCCCCTACCAAGAAATTCAATGATCTGGTCCAAAGGACATTAACTGGAACAGCAGGCTAAGAAGGAAAAGAGCCACAAGAAGCGAAGGACCAGTAGCAATAGCTCTGCTACTAAAAGTTCTGATTCCAGTGAGATGTCCAGTAGCTCCGAGAGCAGCTCTAATGAACGAGCAAAGGAGAAATCAAAGAAGGGATCCTGGACCAAGAAAATTAAAGAAATGGCTAGGCAGATTGTCGAAATTAGCCACACAAGACAACAAATTTGAAAGATGGAGACTTGGTGTTCAAGATGCAAATCCAAGGACCATATCTCCACTGAATGTCCACAATGTACCTACTGCAAGGCTTTTGGTCACCTATGGAATAATTGTGGCATCAGAATTCACCACTTTAAGAAAGGCAAAGATCTGTCAGTGGTTGCCTGCACTGAACCAGTGAAGGTAGAACCAGTGAAAGTAGCCCAAGAGGAGAGACCAGGTAGCAGTGGTACTGGTCAGGGACGTGGCCGATTCCAACCAGGAATGGGCAGAGGTAGAGAAAGAGTCAACTTTCAGAACAGGAGCATGAATTTCTATACTTGTGGAAAGTATGGTCATTTTGTAGCCCAATGCCCATATGCACCTGCAAACGACTACTATTGAGGCTAAGACACCAGAGCCAGTCCTAGTCAGGGTAGTTACTAGGAGCAAGGGGGTAGTCATTGAAGAAATCCCAAACACTTCAGAAGCACCAGTCAATCCTAACAGCAGCAAGTGGGCTAAACAAAGAGAAGTTTGGAAGGCCAAAGGTAAAGAAAAGGTGGTAGATGAGTGGCAAGAGCAGAGGGAACTAGCGGCTAAAATCATGGAGGATTTAGCCAAGAAGCTGCCAGAGCAGCCAGAAAGTTCCGAAGCTAGAGTCATTCAGAGGATACCAGCCCAATCGACTAATAAAGATTAGTCAGTACCGGCCATAAGTGAGACCATGCTGGCTGTGGTACATGGACTAGCTGATGAACGGGGAGTGGATGGAAAGAGTGGAAGCACTGCAAAAGAAGAATGGCAGTGTGAAGATACCAGTTCTTCAAGCTCTCACAATCAGTCTGACCAAGAGAGAGAAGAAATTCATGTGAAAATTTGTGATAGAATTCATAAGCTGACTGGAGAGCTGGAGGATATAAGAAAAACCTTGCCTGAGGTGACCAACTTTATCAGACAGCACAGGAAAGCTAAGGCAGAGGCCAGAACAGTGGACCTGACGGCCATCCGAGATGATGAAGTTCCACTTATTCAGGTGGACTACAAGGTCAAGAAGCAGTGGAAACCTCTCTCAAGTGTTATCCTGGATGGAGGGGCAGGAGTCAACATAATGGGAGCCCATCTTCAGCAAAGAATGGGCATCAATAGTATGAAACCAGCACCATTCAAAGTACGAATGGCATATCATAGAGTCGTACAGGCGACGGGTATGATTGAAAACATGCAGATAAGAGTTGGGAGGGAGAAATTCAAAACCAGTTTCCTAGTCCTGGATGTGCAAGGAGCATATGGGATGCTACTAGGGCGCCCATGGTTGAGAACAGCACATGCTGTTCATGACTATGCAAACCAAACATTGACCATAGAAGGGGCCAGTGGCAGAATCCAAATCCAGACCAACAATACCAAGAGTTGGAAAAAGGAACTGAGGCCAAAGGAGTTATGTCAGAAGTACATAGCCAAGAACATCGAGCGAATGCTATTGGCTATGAACATATTCCCTTTGGCAGAAATTGACTTGAATGCAGTCTTTCTGAACAAAGAGCAGGTTGACAAGCAGAAGAGACAATTCCCTGATCAGTTTCTTGAAGTCAATACAGGGGAAAGAACAGTTCAGCTAACTGGAAGGATGGTGGAACCAGCTGATACTGGTACAGTAGAGGAATCAATATGTTCTGAAGAGTACCCAGTGGATCAGAATACTGTTTCAAAAATGAATGGACCATCCTGGGATTACGCTGAAGAATCGACCAAACGAAAAGGAGGCGGGCCAAACTGGTTGCTTCCAGACGACCAGGAAGTGGAAGAGTGGAACCTAGGATCAGAGGATAATCCTAGAATGATCAAGGTCAATAAGCACCTCAATCCGACAATGAAGGAAAAGGCACGGAAAATGTTCCAGAACTATAAAGATGTGTTTGCCTAGGAACATACAGCACTGAAGGGAGTAGATCCTGAAGTATGTCAGCACCGAATACCACTGAAATCGGATGCTAGGCTAGTATGACTGCAAAGATACCGGATGAGCCCCAACTATGCAAAGAAGGTTAAGGAGGAGATTGATAATCTTCTCAAGGCTGGGTTCATCACAGAAGTGGAAAGCAGTGATTGGCTATTTCCCATAGTCGTCGTCCCCAAGAAGAATGGAAAATTGAGAAAACTAAATAGTCGACTATAGGAAACTAAATGCCCAAACTATTAAGGATCTATTTCCCTTGCCTTTTACTGATATGTTGCTTGATGAGATCGCAGGATATGAAATGTATAGCTTCATGGATGGTTATAGCGGCTATAACCAGTTACAGATCGCTCTTGAAGATAGAGCCAAGACCACTTTCATCACAGAGTGGGGAGCTTTCATGTATCTGGTGATGCCTTTTGGCCTGTGCAATGCACCAGCTACCTTTGAGCGGTGTATGATGGAGATGTTTAATGAATTCCTTCATCAGTTCCTCGCCATTTTCATGGATGACTTCACTGTCTATTCATATGAGGAACAACACCTTCTATTCCTAGAAATGGTTTTCAAACGCTGTCAGGAGAAGCGGATTTGTTTGAATCCATTCAAATCTGTTTTTCTAGTCTGGAAGGGACAGCTACTGGGACATGTGGTTTCCCAAAATGGAATAGAGATGGCCAATGACAAAATTCAGTGTGTTCAGCAAGCTAAAGCACCCAGAACTGCTTCAGAGTTGAGTTCTTTCTTGGGTTATGTGAATTTCTATAGAAGATTTGTACATAAGGTTGCTTCTCAAGCAGTATCACTATATGAGCTTACAAAGAAGACCAGTAAGTTCAACTGGACTGCTGAATGTGAGGAAGCTTCCAGAATCTTAAAAAATCCATTACGAATAAATCAGTCCTTAGGTAGCCAAACTGGGATATTATTTTCCACGTACATGTTGATGCTTTGGGATTGGCAATGGGGGCAATATTAGCTCAGCCAGACGAAAGAACTGATTATCCGGTTTATTTTGCCAGTCGCTCGCAGATTCAGTCAGGCTGAACAAGGCTATACAACTACTGAGAGAGAAGCCCTTGGAATGGTTTTCAGCGCTACAAAGTTCAGGCATTACCTGTTGGGAAAGTTATTTCATTTTTATGTGGACCATCAAGCTCTTCTGTTTTCGATTAATAAAGTCATTATTCAAGGCAGGCTACTGATAAGATGGATGATGTTCCTAATGGAATTTGAATTTAGAATTTTCCATAAGCCTTGCCGAAACCATTGTGGAGCTGATTTTCTTTCAAGAAGTACGGAAGGATATTCAGAATCACCCTTGAGAGATGAACCAGTGGATGCTGATTTATTTCAGTTGGAGGCAGAAGACTCAGTGGATCCTGAATGGTATGATATTTATCAATTTCTTTCCCAAGGTGCCTTTCCGGAGGATTGGAAGCAGAATCAGAAGAAAGCTCTGATCATAAAAAGCCTGAAATTTACTATCATAGGAGGATTACTTTATCGACTAGGTATTGATGGTATACTTCGACGATGTGTCCCTATGGAAGGAAGAATGCAAGTGATTACAGAAGCGCATAATGGTGAATCTGGTGGACACTTTTCCAACGAAGTAACCTACAAGAAGATTCTACAAGCTTGTCTGTGGTGGCAAACACTGATTGCTGATGTCAGAAGTTTTTGTAAAACTTGTGACATATGCCAAAGAATGGGTCGACCAACAGCTGCAGATATGACTCCCTTGATGCCACTCCAACCACTGGGAGTATTCATGAAATGGGGACTAGATTTTATGGGACTTTTTAAGAAGGTTACTCCCAGGAAGAACAAGTACATAGTAATGGCTACTTGTTATGTAACCAAGTGGGTTGAAGCTAAGGCTCTTCCTGACAACACAGCCAAGTCAACTGCAAGGTCTCTATTTGAGAATATTGTCTGCCGATATGGATGTCTAGCAGATATTGTGACCGATCAAGGAACACATTTTATCAATGACACTATGGAAGTCCTATTGGATATGCTTTCAGTCAAGCATCGGAAATCTACTCCTTACTATCCCAAATGCAATGGACAGGTTGAAAGTAGCAACAAGACAATAAAGACTCTTCTGACTAAGGTGGTGCAAAAGAAACCAGACCAGTGGGATTTGAAACTTCAGACTGCTCTATGGGCTTATAGGACAGCTTATAAGGTAACTACTGGAATGACACCATTCAGAATGGTGTATGGCACTGGAGCTGTGGCCCGGGGGATTCACTATTAGTAATGGGGGATGTCACCTGCGTGCATCAAAATTAGAGAAACCCCCCTATATACGGTATCTTACTTGCTAGCCTACCCCCCTACATAGGGACAGGATACGGACGTTCTCGCAATGAGCCAACCCCCCTCATACGGATTTCGTACAGAATGTAATGACCCACTATTTTATGTATACTAGTAACATAACAATTTTAGAAGCACATTCTTTTGCAAAAATACATGTTGAACTGCAAATGAACAGAAGTGTACATTGTAGTGTGTTTTCATTTGCAATAGATGTTAAGAGAACAAACCATGAAAATCAACAAATATAATGAATACAAAATTAAAATAAACCAATCGTTTCAATGTAATTTGTCAACAAACAAATAGCATTTGCCTTGTAAACTGACACAAATCTCAATCTCAAAACATATGATACTAACCACCTACGTAGTAGGCTTCCCATATGGGATTTAAGGCACACATATGAAATGGATTGTTCTCTAAATAACAAATAATGCATACTCTTAAACAACCATAAAAACTTCTCATTAAATCAAAACACATTACAAAAAAACCCATTGAAATATTAATCCCTTTGAACAAAACAATTATATGTGATATGAATGCACGTCTATGCTTAAGCAAAATGCAACTTTTAAAAAAGCACCATCAGTATTTGATTTTGAGTTTGCACATAAATATAAATCCTAAAAATTTAGCCAGTCTCCTTTGTACACAGACCTCTTCCAAAAAAAAAATCAATACACCCTTTTCTTGGGCTCCCACATGGGATTTTCATCACATAATTTCTTTTTCCAAAAAAAATGTCAACCTCATCTTGGGCTCCCACGTGAGATATAAGGATTGTCTTACACATTAAAATCAAACACATTCTCAATAGAGTCAAAGTAATCTAACTTCAGAGTGGTGGTATGCCCTACATAAAAAAGACATTGCGTATGTGTGATACATAGACCCAAGGTATGCTAGACGTGTCTTGGCACAAAACTATAGCTCAAGATAACACACCCGGTCAAGCCATATGACCATGTGAGAAATTGAGACTATAAAATTTGTAACTACATAGAAAGAAAGCTTGTGGATAGCTACAAGAACTGAAGTGTCCCATATTAACCTAATGTGACCCATAATCGCTTTGAAAGGTAAAAGAACTGAAGGTAAAAATCTATAGCTCAAGATGACACACCCAATCAAGCCATATGACCATGTGACAAATTGAGACCATATTTGTAATTATATACAAATAAAGACACTATGTATGTGTGACACACAGACCCAAGGTATGCTAGAAGTGTCTTGGCAAGAAACTATAGCTCAAGATAACACACCCTGTCAAGCCATATGACCATGTGAGAAATTGAGACTATAAAATTTGTAACTACATAGAAAAGAAAGCTTTATGGATAGCTAGAAGAACTAAAGGTAAAAATCGATAGTCAATACTCACATATCCGATTTTAAAGCAAATAATCCCTGTTTGCAAGTATATTCCAAGTGTTGTGATAGTCAATACTCACATATCCGAGTTTAAAGCCAATATTCCTTGTTTGCAAGTCCTCCTCCTAAAGGGCTCCTAAATGAAGGGACTATTAACAAACTAAAATGTCTTTTCTGCTATGGCCCATAAGGGCTTTATCCTTGGTGGCAACCCCAAGGGTCAAGACAGTCTTGGCGTTTCGTTGTTGCTTATGGTCTCATGGTGGCTCCCTTTGCCAGCCAATGTATGGTCTAGGGTTGCATGCCATGGCTCGGTTGGAGCATACATGGCTTTCATTACAACTTTCATTACAACATTTTGTTGTTGCTTATGGTCTCATGGTGGCTCCCTTTGCCAGCCAATGTATGGTCTCGGGTAGAATTCCAACCAATCTCTGCATTGAAACCCCACATTTTGACTCCTTGAGCCAAAATTTCCTCAAGAAACTCCTCATACTAAATGTTGGCCTAGAAAAAAACACCATAAATACTAGAGGGACACATCTGGAACATGGTCCACGTCTCTAACTTGATAAAAACCCCATACAGGGCATGCAGCAATGGATAGGGATGTTAGCAATATTAGCCTGTGCATAGTTTTTTTCATACTCATATGGTAAATTTACCACACTTTCATAATCAAACATTATTTGGTGTACAATATGTGTAAGATATGATCAAACACATTTACCGTTCTTTCTGTTTATGACAAATTGAAATTTAGACTCAACAATAGCCAAAGAGGAGCGCAAGTTTCTCAAGCGAGTGGGCGGCCAATTTCAAGCTGCAAAAAATACTTAAAGGTTACAAGAAGCATGTTCTTTTGTTCCCCATCAGGTACAATCCATATTAGCTAAACAAGAGCTCAACTCAGATTGTATAGAATCTTTTAGACTCTTTAAGTCCTTTTTGAGCGCAGGTTGGCCTCAACAAGTTGGACACATTACTCTGACCTTACAGCATAGTCAACCTCAAGTATGGTATCCGACATATAGAATGTCTTGGGGATCTAAATCATACTATATTCCAAAGTCTGATAACCGTATGCATCCCCCATATGGTTTCCATAAGGAAAACTGTAGTGATTGTCTCATCTAAGGGCTATGAAGTGCCTGAGAAACTAGGAAAATGCAGCGAGTCTGTTATTTGCCTTTGGTTGCATAACAACAGAAACTTCATCTTGAGATGGACAGTTGTATGTTCAGCCAGATATAGGAGCTGCATGCAGTCAAGGGTGGGGCGAATCATTGGCCCAAAACAGCAGTATTTGCAACTCAAAGATTCATTAAAAGGTGTACACTATAAACCAGTATTAGGCTCTTGGGAGGTGCGCCTCCTTTTCAGAGTAAGAAAACCATCCTAAAAAAATTTCAAGTTCAGCCATCTGAATTTTGAAGCTAATTGATTAATTTTATACACCCTAACAAGTTCAAAATGAAGCACAACTGCGCACCACAATACATCGTTGCAAAACTAACAGGTGAAAGGCATTTCTCTAGGAACACAAACATTCAAGAAGACTAATGTATTTAAGGTATCTTTGGTTTAAGGAGATTACAAAGCATGTACATGTACGGAGTAAACTGAGGCCAAAAGCAGTCACCTGCAGATATGAGACTGTTACTGAACCTTGCTCAGAATATGTATCTGCAAGAATATCCTCCATGGCTCGAACCATGATTCCACGGTCGGCATCATCTTCCTCCCCAAGCTTGCCAAGGGTGAAAGAAAGTTTTACCTGTTGCCTATTTGACCATATGCCAGGACAGTGCCATTATACCCCTCTAGCACACTCTGCAAGCAAAAAGAAGAGGGATGCCAAGTATATACAATCAGATAGAGTTTTAAACATAACATACAAAATATCTTGCAAAACAGGCCACTATCACAAGCCAAACCAACATCTAAGCAAATATCTTTAGACACGAAGAACAAGCACCCAAAGACTCTATTTCCCTGTCTATAACACTATCTATTGAACAAAATGGGTTGAAAATGGCAGGGGGCAATGAAGGACCTCAACCACAGGCTTTGTCACTACTTCATAGACTCGTTTTTGAGAAGCAGTTTCATTCAGAGTCTCATCAACTGGAACGTCTCACAGTCCCAATTATTCTTCCTCAGCTTCAGTCGCTTCAGCTGTGACTAGTGCAAAAGACAGATCGATTAAGACAAGGCATTGGCACAATATAGAACTTGTCTTGAGCTAATGCCGGTAAAGTTTCCCATGAAGCAACAAGGTAGGGAATGAGAAGAAGACCTCTGGCATCAACTCCACATAATCAGTAAAATCAGCATCATTTTTTAGCTCCTCAGAGTTCCTGGGCCTAAGTCGCACAACAACTCTTACTCTTCCTGACACTGAACGTAGACTTGCATGAGTTTAAGATTTAAGAGATGGAAAGGAGGCCCCGAAAGGACATGAAAAAGATATCTTTGAAGAGGAATGTACTACATAAAAATGAAAATTGAACCTAATCAAATCTTATTACTGTACTTTCCTTCTTTCTTTTGACTCAATGAGAATGCAAGTTCTGTCATGCAAAATGCACAGTTCGATGATAAAGTAACAACCTCCATTGTCAACTTTTCCATTCCGACTTGCTCGCCTGCCTAGCGAAGGCGCCGTAGGTATGGCCTTAGGGCGGGGAGTCGTTGGAGATGAGCTGGAGTTCAAAGAAGGAGGCCTTTCTAGTCGCACCATTCCTGTTCGTGGAAATCCTCCTGAAAAGTTACCACTGGAAGAAAATGCCATTTACATCTTCGACAGTGCAAAAATACTTCCACATCCCCACTAAACAAAAGAAACCTTACTGTGAGAGTGTGCAGAAACTCTCTCTCCCTCCCTCTCTCTCTCTCTCTCTCTCTCTCTCTCTCTCTCTCTCTCTCTCTCTCTCTCTCTCTCTCTCTCTCTCTCTCTCTCTCTCTCTCTCTCTCTCTAACTCACCAATTAGCACCGAAGGCTCATGCTAAATCACATCATTGATGGAGACTCGAGAGCTAATTTACAAGAATAGATTAGTTGAAATAATGGAAAATACTCCAGTCTGGAGAGCGGATGTAAAATCTTGTACTTTCTGTTGTAGCCACTACCAACCACCCCGTCAGACCAATCACCCACCTTCCCCTGCATTCGTGTCACTGAAGCACAGAATGTATAATCCTTACCTTCTTTCTATTGCAACTGCTATCAACATTGATTCAACAAGCCAAGAAGACCGAATCACAAGGAATCCACCTCATCTGTTCATTGAGGTAGGCTGACGACAATTTTTCTAGAGGGGATAACACAGGAATAAAAAGCAAAGAAAAAAGAAATGTACAAATAAGAGAAAGGGACGAATGAGGTTGCTACCCTTAAATACCAATGACCTAGTATTGACAAATGTACAAATAAGAGAAAGGGACGAATGAGGTTGCTACCCTCAAATACCAATGACCTAGTATTGACAACTGTGTTGCAGAGGGTAATATACTGATACACAGCAACACTGAAGCTAGCTTTGTGCAAACAGCTGATGAGTACCTTGTGTGTCATGCCTCAAAATGCAATAGAAAACTTGTCTTCAATCCAAACTTTTACCGAGTGAGAAACAAGTCATCCGACCATTTCCAGTAACAACACGTAACATACCTCATAGAGAAAGACCTTATCGATGCAAAAGCCCCTCCAAGCCTACAATATGTATTGCAGTTGTATCCCCAATACCATCTGAACCTTGCTTGACCTCGTCAGAGCAATCGCCTTGCATTCAGTGTACCAGATGTTTTATCAAGCAGGAACCTGAAAAGTAAACAGATTGATCAAGCACCGAGCACATCTATTTGTTGAGCATAATGTTGTTGAGCATAATGTTCAATCACTTACAATAGTTGTCCAAACTCGCTTTCCATTACTCCGTAGCAATCTCTCTGAAAAGCATCACAAGGCTTGCCAATTGTAAAACATAAAACCACATATGGCCCATAAGTAAAGCTTCCTCCATACATGAAGAAAGGAAGAATCACAGAGAACTCGATGGGATAGCAAAAGCCTAAAACTCATTATAAGTCCTTGATCTCTACATGTAGGCTCTTGCAAACTAGCTATGAGCTACAGATTTATTTCATGGATTATGAATCTTCATTTTTTGAACTATGTAAAACCAAGAAGGCCACAAATTTGATAAAATGCGTTGGCTTTGAAGCCAGTATGATTATAACCATCATATATAATTCAGTTTCACATCATGAACAAAATTTATCAGAGCAGTACCCATTCTAGGTGTCTCTGATTTTGTCTTCAACTTTACAAGAGAATGCTCCAATTTCTCAATATACCTAGTGGCACCCTGGTTGTGTGTGCCACTAAAAGGAAGGCATAGGTAGCCTAGCCTTCAGCTTACTGACTCTAGCTGCCTGTCATGCAAGAATAGCAGAATCAACATGGCTAGACATGCTGACAGCTCTACAGATCACTGGGATGAGTACATGAAGAAGAGGACAAATGCAACCACAACTTTACATGAGGGTGCATCCATCCATAAGGTAGAACATTACAAAGAGTGCGACCCCAAAAGTCATGCTTGAGACACCATACATTCCTCCAATATAAAACCTCTTCTTTGTGCTGAAAACACTTATTGAATTTCAAAAGCTATTCTGAGTCCGACTCTGCACTGTCCATAGCCTTGAGACCTCGAGGTTTCTGCAAAGAAGAAACATATAACTAAAGCAAGAAGTAGGAAAATAGAGCAATTGCTTCTCAAGACTTGTAAAGACATACCTTCTTTGTGCTTTTCTTCTCTCTCACATCGTAGCGACCACGGGAGATATCACTTAGCCAATTTCTTGGAGTGCAAAACTGCAAGGAGATATAATTACAGTTAAGACACACTCTCAACAGTGTTGATGAGATATTCTAACTGGCAAGATGCCTTACCAAGAGAGCCTTCTCCACCACTTTGAGCCGTTTCTTAGGCCGCTGTGGAAGTTTTGAGCCTTTAAAAAGAAAAAAATCCTCCTCCTTCTCTTTCCGGGAAAGGCTAACGGATATCCGAGGCCATTCAGCCTTAGTCTTGTTGCAATCTAGACCATTGCTCTCACACATAACACCAGTCCCATTAGTGGTGTGGTACATAACAGTGACATGCTCGACACAATTGCCAAGACCATTGTTTGTCGTAGCTAGATCCGATCCCTCGATTCTCTGTTGTTGCCTGCCATTGCCATAATCAGCACACCTCTTCTGGAGAGAGGATGCCCTCTCCTTAGCATCCAGAATTGGCCTTGTAGAGTCAAACCCACTGGTCTGATCAGATCCATTTACTGGCTTATTGATCAAACCGTTTTCGCGCACAAGATCCACACAAGATCAAACCGTTTCAGCACATCCTTGGTGCTCTTGATGTTAAGCTTTTGGTTGATTTCAAACTCAACTGGGAGTCCATAGCAGTCCCAGCCAAACCGGCGAGTCACATGGCAGCCATTTGCTGTTTGAAACCATGTAACAATATCCTTTATTGTCCCAGCTAGAATGTGTCCATAATGTGGGAGACCTATTGCAAAGGGCGGTCCATCATAAAAGATGTACTCGGGCTTGCCCTCAGACAGCTCCAACTATCTTTTGAATGCATCCAACTTCTTCCAAAGGGCTAGGACCTTCTCCTCCTGTAGCGGAAAGTTGAAGTCCTTGCCCTCACACACGTCCTCCATCGCGATGCTGCTACTCGCAGCACAAATTTTATTGTGTGTGTGTGTGTATGCGTGCGCGTGCATGCGTGTGTGTGTGTGTGTGAGAGAGAGAGAGAGAGGCTCAAAGAGAGAAACTGTGCTTGCGCGGGAGTAGGGGTCCAGCGATGGAGAAACACTGACAATGCGTCAGTCTACGTAGGGCAAGGAGAGGAGAACTAATCAAAATGGCCCAATATTTTCTATCAATTTCGACCTTTGATATTCTATCGCTGGGTGCGACCTGAATCCCTCTCTTCCCCCCACTGCCCCTACTCACACTGTGTGCGACTCGGCTCTAAAACCCTTTCCCAAGGTTTCTCCATTTGTGGGAGGGGTGCAAGTTATCCTTGTTTCTCGAACCATCTCGCCCAATCAAAATGGCCCAACATTTTCTATCAATTTCGACCTTTGATATTCTACCGCTGGGTGCGACCTGAATCCCTCTCTTCCCCCCACTGCCCCTACTCACACTGTGTGCGACTCGGCTCTAAAACCCTTTCCCAAGGTTCTCCATTTGTGGGAGGGGTGCAGGGCGAGATGGTTCGAGAAACAAGGAGAAGCGAGAGTCTGCAGAAATATAGCGTATCCCCTCCCTTTCTCATAGCTCTAATAGAATTGTAGCAAGGCTTCTACAACCGAGGCAGAGAAAGCGGCTTTACTAAGCTTGGGTAATTGCTTCATCCCACTCCCCCCATTCGCACAGGGTGCGACTCAGCTCTTACTTTCAGTGTCGCCCATGCCAAAAAGGGTACTACTCAAAGTTACATCTACTAGCTCTCGCTCGCTCTTACCACCGATACATGTGTATGTGTGTGTGACGGTTGTGACAATTGCCGACATGCGTCTTTGCAGATAACTTTTTGGGTATTTGCCATGTTGTCGATATGCAAGCGAAAGTGGTTGCATCTCCGGGGAATAGGGGAAACCCCATGCTTGCCACCCTTGCCTCCATTCCGTGGACCTCCCCAAGTTGTGCATATCCCCGCAATAGGTGCATTTCAAGAGATGACATCCCCGATAGGAAGCTCCTCAAACACGTTCTGTGCTTTATGAAGTGCATCACGTTTGGCATACATGACGACCAAGGCACCCACAAAGAGACAAACAATCTCCCTAACCTTGTTGGACATATCCTCCAATCAATGCACTCCATGAGACAACATTGCATCTGGAGACACACCCTCAACTTGCATCCGCTGATTGGCAAAGATTGGGAAACTTATTATAGATTACAATGATGGTTGTAAAGCTGGTATCGTGGGTGCAGGAGAAGCTCTTGATCATGCCATTGGTGTTGCTACTGAGTTTGCATAGAAGAAGAAGAAGAGAAGAGTGACTTGGACGATGTGTAAGAAGAAAACAATAAATAAAATGAGGGTGCAGATGTGGAGACACGGGCTATGCAGACGGTGGTATTGATGATGATGATGTTGAAGAGGCTAATGAGGATTTGAATGTCCAAGATATTGATGCCTACTGACTACATAGAAGAAGATTAGTCAAGTTTATGGTAGCATTAACCCCAACAAATCTAGAAGCTTGTTGAACTAGTCTTTAAGATGTTAGCTAAGGGAAAGGACAGGGAGGTACCATATTTTCTCATTGATATAGCTATCTTAGTTTGCTAGTGGAGTGAATTAACTCTTTGAAATACCAAGAACACCCTCATGTGAAAGATTCTTTAATTGTCTTGTTAGGGTATGTGTCTAATGGCATAACCACTTAATATCCCCCCCCCCCCCACGGGGTAGGCCCCCCCCTCCCTTATGCATACGGTACGAGCATGAAATAATGGGGGGCTACCCCTATTGTATACGCTTATGTCTGACCTCTAAAAACCCCCCTCTTGTACACTCACGTGTTACCATACGAAAATCCATAGTGAATCCCCCGGGAGCTGTGGTTCCTATGGAGTTTGTGATCCCAAGTCTGAGAATGGCTGTGAAGTATGGTTTAGACTTCAACCATAATCTTAAAAAACGGCTAGATGAACTGATGCAAATAGATGAACTCAGGCAACGGGCTATGTTGGAACAAGAAATTGTTCAACAACGAAGGAAGCACTGGCATGATCGCCGAATTAAAGTTTGAGAATTCCATAAAGGAGACTTAGTGCTTCTATATCAGTCTAGACTAGGTCCAAAGAAGCCAAACCTGAAGATTTCCTGGGCAGGACTATTTGAGGTAGATTGGGTCTTCTCCAATGGCATAGTCAGACTGAAGGATTTATCTGGATTATTGTTGCCATGAGTATATAATGGGGCAAAGATCAAGCTTTATTATTCAGAGGCAAGAGAAACTGGGTAAGAACAAGGTACTAAGGAACTGGAACTTTTGATCAAGAGATACCAGAATCATACACTTTTGGACTTTTTCATGTGAAACCAGTTCCATTTCAGAACCAGTACCAAAAGAACCAGATCAGGCTGACCTTAGAATCAATACCAGTATGGTCGAGCCAAACTGGAAATCAGTCCAGTATCAGTGGGGACACATTTTCCAATTTTTAAGCGCCCAACGGTCAGATGGCACACCAGTAGTAATTATTTCAAGGATGGGTCGCAGTCTTGTCCAATGCATGTCTGCCACAACAGCAGCGATGCACACAAGTCTAAGAATGGCGAGTGGTGGAGCTTTTATGGCGCGAACACGTATAACACTCAGGAGAGTTAGCATTTTTTCTCATAAATCCCCTGCGCGACACTTTCCTCCTGTTAACCATTCGCCATCGCCAAGCTCCGAGGTTTCTTCGCTACAGCCGCAAACCTTGACCTCTGAAGAGACAGTTGACTGTCAGCTAGCCTTGCCACCGACACCAGGAAACGGCTTTGACACGACAAGTAAGTCTTCTTCTCCTTCGTCTGTTTCATCGTCATCGTCTTCATAGTGTATGGGTAGAAGGAAACGTTCAGAGAAGATGTAGGAGTCTCTTGAGGAAACCCAGGCCATAGTTGCTGCTGCAAAGGCAAGCCTTCCCATTATACCGCACAGTAAAATCCAGCGTTATGTATTCACTGACCAAGCAATGACTCTGCTACAACTCTGGGATCTTCAAGTTGTGTTGCAAGCTACAAGAATTGCTTTTGACGCAGACATCATCAAGCAAGTTCTTGATTCTTTCGACGCTGAAGATGGCAGTGCCATGATAAATGGTAGGAACGTGTCGGTGACATCAGAAACCATAGCTTTTGCATTCAGAATGCCCAACGAGCCCAAACCATCTGTGGCAACTGCACAGCAGATAAGTATAGCTCTGAAGGAGGATGAAGCGGCTAAACGTAAGCGCAAGGCAAGTGGTCAAGGAGTTCCAGTAGCAGGACTGGAAGCTTCCACGGCTTACAGGTTTGTAGCCGAAGCAGTAAGCCTTAAAAACAACCCAACGTATGTATCCGAAAAACTTTTTGCTATGCTGTTGGCCAAGATATTGGATCCACAGGTTCCTATTAACCTTTGTCAAATTCTCTCGCACAATGTACTCCAGCAAACTGCCAAGCTAAAATCTCAAAATGTTTTCAAAGCTTGGTATGTTTGGCAATTCCTTTATTGGGCTACTGCTGCAGATGTTAATGAGCAGGTAAAGAAGGCTTGGAGTGAGAAGCCAATTTCTGAGCCGAAGAACATTGAGTTGTCCTCAGACGACGAAGAAACGGACAGTCAAACTATTTCAACAGACCTGGAAAGGAAAGCAACTGCAGAACAGGCTGGCAGTTCAAAGAAGCCAAAGACTACACTGACATAGAGTAGTGAGTTTTTGAAGCAGATAGAAAGCCAGGTCAAGACAGTAAATACTAAGAAAGCTGTAGTGAGCAAGACAGAGCAGCAATCTGCTCAGAAGACGGTGCCTAACGAGTCAGTAGCACAAAGTGCAGTTGCTACTGGTTCTGGAAAAGATCAGGCCAAGCCAGCCACTTCTGAGAAGATAGCAGACCAGTTAGGGGACAAAAGCAAGAGCCAAATGGACAAGGGGAAAGGTCCAGCTTCCTCGACTCTTCCAGGTGGAGTTCCTACTCCAAATACTGGAAACATTCTGCAACTGGTAAAACTGGACAAGTTGCAGCAAATGCAGACTAAACAATTGAAAGGGCATCTTCTGCTACGCAAAGTTGATTATGCAACTTTACCCTACATAGCTCCAGTGAAAATATATGAGCCTGCTAATTCTGATCCAACCACAGTCAAAGACAGATGTTCAGTCCTCATACAGTCTTCTTGGAATACCATTGTCAGTTGTATGGGACAACTGATGGAGGCTGCTGGATCAGAAGATGAAGTCAAAAAGCTTAAAGCTGACTTGACGAAGGCACAAGATCATATTGAAAAGCTCCAGAAAGCCCGGGAGGAGCAGAACATACAACACAGGGTATTGGAAGCTCATTCAGAAAGGACTAATGAGTTGTTAAACAAAAAGTTAGCTAAGGCTGAATCTGAAATAATGATCATCAAGAATCAACGAAATGAAGCACTAAGAGCTGCAGAGCGGGCTGAAACAATGCTCAGGATGAAGCGGGCAGAATTCAAAAACCTGTTAATGCACCATACAGCTCTGAAGGCCTCTCTGACTGAAAGATACATCTATAGCAGCTTGGCTGAAATTCTAAATCCATCGGGCAATGCTATTTTTAATTTAGAGAATTTGAAGTCCTTGATGGAAATTATGCAGAGTGATTTGCAGGGCAAGGTGATTGAGTATAATACTGCTCTGATGAATCAAGCTATATTAGATTATATTGAGCAGTAGACTTCTCCGGATGAGGAAGAAGAAGACTAGGAAGATGAAGTTGATCAGGAGGAGGATGATCAAGAAGCAGGGCATACAAATGATGATGATGATGCCCCACCACCATCTCCACCCCCAGGACCTGGTACTGGTGGTACAGGGCCAACTGAAGAAGGCCAGTCACAGCCAGACCAGCCAGGCCAGAATGAGGGCCAGCAGGAAGGACAGAATGAAGGGCATCAGTCGGGTAAACAACAGACTGAAGAGCAGCAGCCCAGTCACCCTGGGAATCAGCCAACTGATCAGTCCCAACTCAGCAGAGATGCTAAAGGGAAAATGAAAGTGCAGGATGAGGGACCAGTTGTTGATCATCAACATTCACTGCAGCTCATTACCTTGAATAGGCAATTGAGACATCAACATGCCTCCATAACCAGACGGTATCTGGAGGATGATGATCTCTTGTCTGACTTGGAAAGATTTCAAAGGCTATATGTTGGAGCCAGGGAAATGGTGGAACATTGGAAATCGGCAGCTTTCCATGATAAAGAAGCTTGCCATTTATCTGCACATCTTAGTACAGTCCAGCTGCTGGAACGAGTTCCTGAATGGATACTCAATGCTGATGAGAGAGTGGCAAAACCGCACTTGCAAAGGCAGTCTACTGCAGATTGTCGCTCCCTTGCCCTGGAACTAGAACTTCTGCTGGGTAACAAACCAACTTACCGATGTATGAAGGATGTTAGGGTACAACTCAAGGAAGTTTTGGTGCAAATGCAAACTGCCAGAGGTGTTTTGGATCAAGAGTCAAAGCCATTCTTGAGGACCAGACAACCACTAGCAAAGGACCTCATACTAGAATGTCAGTCGGAGCACAGGCAACTGCTCTCCGAATATTGTTCTAGCTAGTGAGAATCACCAGAAAGATGATGCAACAAGAGAACCAGGCTGTTCTCAATTTCTTAGAATTTGTGCCTGATTCTCCAGTTCTCTTGTATGCTTCCAGCAAGAGAAATAGAGCTGCCAAGATTCTTTCAAGCACTGTATCCTCAACATCCAGAACTAGCCGATCGCCTTACATACTTCAAAATCACTGATGAGCTTCAGGATTGGTATGAGCGATCGACTGTGGAATGGAAGACTTGGCAAACGATGTTCAGTGATGCTCTCCAAATCAATGATATTCAGGCACTGAAAGAGGAGATGCATAGGATCCAGCTGTGTATGGGCCAGTGGAAGATTCAAGTTAGAGGATTGACCAGGATTACTAATCAGTTGCTACAACTTACAGTCGAATCTTCTAAATTGCCTGAAAAAGACATTGCAGCAAAGCCGGGTCTGGCACCACAGTACAGGGAGATGGCTGAGATTCTTTTTGAAGCTTGAGTCAAAACTAATCAGCCTCTTCCAGAAGGATGGATCCATACTGCTTCGCATTGTCATAAGCTGTCCAGAACCACTGGCCAGAACCAGACTTAGCAAGGGCAGGCGTACACTCTAAGATCTTGACACCAAAACCTATCATTCCCTCACGCCTTATGAAGTAGAGATGACCATCGACCGGCGGGATCAGCTTGAGCATGAGGCCATTTACCGACTGATTCAGAAGGAGAATGCTGGTACTGGGACTTCTCAGGCACCCTCCAGGTCAAAGGGCAAACGGAAGACGGTCCAATGGAAGGATACTGGGTAGTTCCATCTCAGAATTCAGTGGCGACTTTTCTCCTCAGCAGGCAGGTGGAGATGAGAGCTCTACCTTGGCCTGATGAGAGCGCCACCTTGACCTGGTGAGAGCTCCACCTTGGCCTTTTCAGCTGCCTCTCTCAATCCTTGACCTTTTCAGCTGCCTACTCACAATCTTTGTATGGCCATTCTGTCAGTGGTCAAGCCGGATTCCCAACATCAGAACCAGACGGTGGATTTTTCAGTCTCACATCAGAATCAGATAGGGGAATTTTTCAAAAATTTTGGAATCTTGCCAAAATTCAAGAAAGAAGGGAAGGATGTAGACGGCTGGATAGTTCACTGTGTGGGAATGTCTTCTTAAGAGATGGGCAGCTAATTACTTAGTAGTTACTATGGTAATTACTACAGTAAACCCGAAGTGTATAAATAGGGTCCATTACATTGTAATCGGGTTGGCAATTATTATCATTTGGGTTAGCGCCTTGGCTGTACTTGTACTTGAGAATCATTGGCAGTATTGTCGGCTGTACTTTCTCTTTGTAAATCATATTCACTGTAACCTTGATCTATAATTACAATCATGGCATATTCCAGTTATACTTACTTCTCGTCCAGTCTTCTGAATCTGAATGTGAATCTGAACCTTATTTCCAGTACATAAGTCTGATTCTTATTTCAGTATCCACATCCCAGTCTAGTTTCTGATTCCTGTCCAGTCTACTGTCTGAAATCTCCCTACACTAGAAGCTGAAATCTTCCAACACTGGAATTAGCTGTCTCAAGAGATAAGCTCCAATTCCAACAGAGTATGGATGGATGGTTGGTTGCTATCAACACTCAACAATACTAAAAAGAACCTAAAATTTTGTGTAGATTCACCGGCAAGGTGCCCCTTTCAAGTCATCCTCATACAGTCACGACCCTACACGGTAGATGGTCAAGATTTAACTTGTGTTTTTTGTTGCCTCTCTCGATGAGAGCGTCATACAGACAGATTGTGGAATGCTTATAGGATAAGCTGCAATTCAGGCATAAGATGTCTAAGAGCACACATTCTGGGCACACACTCTACAAATTTAAGGAAAGTTCCTCAGCCCAGCATGCTCTTCTTTTCTCTCTTTTTCTTATTTCTTTCAACAATAACGAAACTCTTCTAAAAAGCTTTTGTTACATATTCTACTCGTGAGTCAGCTTGAGCCCAGGTGCTCTAACTCACAGCTAGCATGTGGCTAAGATGCTACTCAAATTAGTCTTCATCGGTTAGTCGATTGAACACTTTTGCATAAGGACTATGAGCCAAATAGGCTAAGAGCCGATGTCTGGACAAGGGTAAGACCCAACTATTGGCATTCTTTCGGTGATTGTTTTCAAGATATACCCAAGGAAGTACACATCGACGTTAATAGACAAGCAAGAGTCTTGTCATTACGGATGTTTAGGGTGTCATTTTTGCACTACATGTTTTCAGTGCGACACTCAAGTTGAGTTTTTGATAATCTTCAACTCACATCAGGTGATCTCTACAAGAAAGTCTAGATGCAGCAATCAGTTGCGACAACATGGCTGTCCATAAGAGCTCGGCATTTCAATTGTGTGGGTCTCCTTGTCATAATAATCAATATCTAATTCTCCTAAATGTTTTTCTCATATTAAACTGATCATTTAATGTGGGGAAGTGCCAGGGGAGAAAAAGCTAGAATATTGGTTAAGCTAGCAGACCGGCCACAGTAGGGATCCAAAGGAGGGAAAATAGGGATCCAAAGGGGGGGCCATCTGCAAAAGAGCCATGTGCAACAATGGGCTAAAAAAGACCCTAAGGTTCAGCCCATTAAGACTTCCAAAATGCTAAGGTTCCAAAATTCAAAGGTTGTGTCCAAAGGTCAACCCTAGGGGAAATTGGATGCTTTGTGTGTACCAAAAAAGTCTTTGCAATCCCTACATGGGAGGGGGCGAGCCCTTCTTCTAGGGGATGAGAGAGAAAGTCACACACACACACACAGGCTCCCTTTACACAAAGGGAATTAGGGACACATGTCAGCTCCCTAGCCCAGATGCTCACAAGGTGTGCCCAATTCCTATTGGATGTCCTTGGAGGTGGACCAATGAAATTTAAGCTAGATTAAATCTAGTTTAATTAATTTAAAAAACACTTAATAAAAGAACCAATGAGAATTAAGTCTCCTAGATGACTATTGGGCAGTCTCCCAAGGGGTCCAATGAGCCTTCAGGAGCCCAATGGCTTGCCTGATTCCTATTGGCCAGGAGGCAAAGGGGTCCAATGAGAGTTTAATTGAATTATTAATTAACCTAAAGCTCTCACAAAAGGGGAAAGGGGGACACATGTCAAAAGGCTATCACTTATGCTGCTTAATGGTCATTGGCTTGACTTGGGGAGGGCCAATGAGGCTGGAGCAAGAGCAAATAGCAAGAGGGCTCGCCCAAGAGAGAGAGGGGGGCTGATTTTTGCAAGGCATTATCACACACACACTCACACAATCTCATGTGTGAAGAAAGAGAAGACTATCTCTTCCCAAGATTTAATGGAGAGCTCATCACCTACTCCAAGATTGTGAGATAGAAGCCTACAACGACACACTCTTGGCTTGTGGATGCAAATCCAACCAAGAGCCAAGCTTCAATGCATGCTCATCTCCTCTACCAAGCTAATTACTAAGCTAAAGCTATGCTAATATGAGTGATTATGTGAGGAGATGTACATCTTTCTCGTAAGATACTCCTTCTTCCTCTCAATCTACTCTCATACCCTGCTAGCTCTCACCATCTTCGAAGGTGTGTGAGGTCTTGGGTCTGAGAACGGGGATAATTAAAGTTGTGTTTGTTAAGTGTTTTGCTTTGTGCATGAAGCTTTCATCTTCATTGCACTAGCTAGTCTTGAAGGAACACAAAGAATTGTATTGTACAATGTCTCTCTTGATGGGAGAAACCATAATACAAAGCCTTTTGGAGGGGGGACCGGCTCCATGCAAATCCGGTCCTCAACTGTTGTCAATAGCTTAATTTCTCTCTCTTTTGAAAGTATTGTCGATGCTATCTAACTAGGTGTTATGCTTTTTGTTGCTCTCTCCACCCAAGCACTCTTGTAATTCTCATTAGGAATCTATTCTAATGAAATGCCCACTATGTTCATGCTAATTTCCGCTACACATAAGTTTTTAGACCATTAAATGTTACACTCCTGCTCTTTCTATAGCTCTATGGAGTGTCTATGGACATACTGTTTTGGGATAAGATCCGGCGGGGGATTGCTACATCACCCCATAAGCATTAAGGATCATAGTTTGATCTGCATTGAGGATCACAGTTGATCTCTCCCACTTATACTTTCAAGGAAAGAATTCTGCAATCTACCAAACGCGGTAGCGGATGGAAACACTTTTCAAGTTGATTCCAATCATTCTGTACACGGTTGACTATGTTGGTTACCGTTACCTACTAGTGGAGCAGTTTCTACAAAGAGTCTTACCAAGGGGTTTGACTACATAGATTCTAATCCAAGGGCTTGGATTGCAAACGCAACACCCAGGGTTCCTAGTGCAATGCTGTTTGTTTTTTCAGGTAGGGGACGTGCTCCTCTCCATTTGAATACAGGTAAGTGTACATTACATTTAAATCTCCAGGTACGCATCTATTGATTTGGTGTTATTCCATTTTTAGTATGCTTTGCTTGGTTTTTCAAGACATATAAGTACGCTTGAATGTTACTGAGCCATGCCAAGGGCATGTCGGCAATTTGGCACATGTTGTCACATGGGATACAACATGGTCTCGAAACTCAAGGAGTTCGGTTTAGCCAGTGTGGAGCAAGGCTAATGAGGGTCCCTCTCACTCCGGTTGTAGAGTGTTTGCAGTTACCTCCACACACAAGTACATCTTGTACTTGAAGGATGTTCTTTTTTACATATCCTTACATGAGACATATTCCACATGTGGAGAATATGAGTCTTTGGACTAACACTGGCGCCATTATTTCAATTATGTGTCACGAAAAAGTCCCTAGGTGCTGGTCACATCTGTTTTCTAGACCGTTTTTAGCACTACGTATCATGAGCAATTTCATAGCCAGAAATTGTCGGATACTTAGAATGACTTGGTAAGGTACAAGTATTGCTAAACAACATTACAGATGGTTGTTTATACATATAGCAAGGCTATAAGTTGTTAATGAAAAAGTTTCATTGTCTGTAAGTGATCAATGTTTCACCTTCTATTGTGATTCAGAAGTTTCGGCAAGGCTTGCAAAAGATTGCAACTGAAAGTATTTAGTTTCTTTGCATAACTATTTACATTCCTTTTAATGCGCGCTAGGCGCATCACATTTGCCACAAGTATTGGCAAGGATCATTATGGATATACAGGTTCGGGTTAGTTTTTGCTAAATGCATGCACACTAGGTGTTATGGGCCCTAGTGTTTAGCAAAGGCTGATTTGGAACGGCATGCATATTCCTCAGGTTGTTGCTTACAAAGCATTTTGCACTCTATGTACACTATCTCTATGAGATTACTTTTGGGTCTACTAATCACCAATAGAGGTCATGGCTCGGTTTGGGCGTTTGTGGATTTTTTCAAGTTAACCACGATGGTTATTTTAGACATTGTTGATTCCTCACCAATGTTATACACTACTGTGATTCCCCGTTTACCAATCATCTGGGACGACTGTCTGTAAACCGTAAGGAAAACACACCTCAGTACTGTCAGTTATCCAAGGGGATAGGCAGATTACAAGGAGTAATCTTGTGCTAAAGGATCTACTAAGAGCATACGTTAGCACAACGCATTTCTGAATGGATGATTTTCTCCCTGTTCTAGAATTTGCTTCAGTATGGTTTTCGACTTTGAACACCTGTTGTGGTGGGGTTGGAGATTGTGTCAATACTTTCATACGTCAAGGACTTACCAGGTGTGCTTACAAAGAATGTTGGCAAGTAACCTTCATTAGGGATGAACATGTAGTTCTTTGTGTTCCAAACTATTCAGAATTCTAACACGGGGACACTCCCTATCTATGAACTTTTCAAGATACTCAGACGAGTAGGAAATCTGGCTCACAACTGCATGGAAAGTTACACCAAGGTTTCCTTGCATTATTCCAGTACCTTTAGAAGATCTGAAAACTGGTTATGCCTTTGGACAACTTTTAGTTGTGGTTACTCCCTTACAGTACTCAAGTGAGTTATGAATGGAGTTACCATTTAGACCCAAGTGACTCTTAGTTGTGGTTACTCCTTTACAATACTCAAGTGAGTTATAAATGGAGTTACCATTTAGACCCAAGAGGTTGCAAATGGACAACAATGTTGAAAATCAAGATGGTGCTCTTGGTTTCATTGAACCTCCTCACTGCACCAATTATCGGCCATACAAACAACTGGCTCACGTATGGGACGTCAATACAGAAAACATCAGTATCCTTAAGAAGATATTACTACTTGTGTTTTCGAGGATGAAAACTCTTCTTTGAGGGGGGAGTAATGTCAGGACAAGGGTCCTACGGGGCAAGGCCCAACTTAGGGGGTCAGGGACCTAGGCCAAGAGCTTGGACTGGACCAGTGTGGACTGGGGATCCGCTTAGGGCAAGAGCTAGGAGCTAGGCCTATATAAGGGGCGGTAGGGAGGAGGATCCTATGTTCAGTTACCCTAGGTCTTACACTCTCTTACAAAAGTATTGTTCATGCCAAGTTAACTAAACGTTGTGTTTATGTTGCTACCATCAATTAAGTTCACCCGCTATGCTCACAAAGTAAAATTTCTTCTCTAATTTCCGCTACTCTCAAAGTTAATAGGCCATTTTCATTACATATAAGCCGACAATAGATTGCAAAAGAGTTGATTAACAACAGTTCAAATAAGCATGCCACATCTAATTTCCTTATGATTAACTGTTCTTTACTTATGCAAATGAGTCCAATTTTACCAAGTTAACATGCATCAGTGTTAGAAATATTGTCACAATCCGTTTCTAAGTAGATGCATGAGCACTTACCTTCTCGTTGTTCTGATAGCCAGTCTACTATCCCAGATCAGGTGGTTGTAGTGTTCTTCATGAGGATACCTCATACGTATTGATGGTGATGTCACAAGTGTTGTAGCTGTTTATTATCGATGTATACTTCATGTGCATGTGTGCGTGCACATGCGCGTACACGCGGAGTACAACAGTATGCGATGCATCTAGTTGGGTGTGCAAAACAATGATTTTCAAGGGCTATCGAGCAAGGAAACTCCCCAAGGATAGCAAATGTCCATGCTATGAACTTAGTAGGGTTTGTAAAATAAGTGACCAGGAAGGGCTAACTAACGAGGGGAAAGATGCCTTAAGGGGGATGCTCGGATGAGGAATCTAGAAAAGTCATGAATAGCAAAGCTTCCAAAGGGGCTCACTAGCTTCGAGTGGTGGGCTAACAGGGAATCCTTGCAGGTAATCAACGCGCAGATATGCGAGGAGAGAGAGAGAGAGAGAGAGAGAGAGAGAGAGAGAGAGAGAGAGAGAGAGAGAGAGAGAGAGAGAGAGAGAGAGAGAGAGAGAGAGAGAGAGAGAGAGAGAGAGAGAGAGAGAGACGACCATATTATAATCGGCTAGGTTAGGTGAAACTAAATAGAACTACATTTTAGAAAAAATTACTGGAAAATAATTTAAATCATATGCCACCTTATGTTTCGTTGGATACCTGCTAAAATCCATTGTTTAATAAAAAGAGTTGTTGAATAATTTAAAGCTAGCCATGTACTCACATCAAAGCTTATGTAGTGCCAAAAATACTATCTCCCATGCAGTATGTCTTCAGCAATGTTCCTCCATCTCGATAGATGAGCATACCCCGGATAGGTAATGTCACGTTTGGCCAACATAGAAGCATATCATGTGCTCCATTATTGCTAGATTAGGCAGGGATCGGCCAACCATGCAACCCCTACTAAGTGGAGTTTAATCTTGGTGCTTTATGTACGTGTGTGGATTGAGTACAACCGGGTTGAGAAGTAATTCCAAAAGGAGAGTGAGTAGTAACATTATGCTAAAGGTTGCTGAAAAAAGGGCCGACAACATGTACATGACTTGAGAACATGAGAAATCAACCTTCAGATGGTCCCGTAAGTCAAGAGAGAGGGAAAGAAAATCGCCCACTTGAGCTTCTCGTAAGGTACAAGAGGATGCCATTTTGTGAGGGGTCCAAAAAGAGAAAATATGAGGCTATTTAATGGGTCCCCTGTGGTAAGGCATATGTGAGCGGAGAAAGGCTCACCAAAAACTTCGTTTTGACCAAAGAAAAAAGGGGGATACTTGAAGGATTTGTGATTGTGTGTGGTTATTTAATGGGTCCCCTGTGGTAAGGCATATGTGAGCGAAGAAAGGCTCACCAAAAACTTCCTTTTGACCAAAGAAAAAAGGGGGATACTTGAATGATTTGTGAGTGTGTGTGTGTGTGTGTGTGTGCGTGTGCGTGTGGCCCTATCCCATCCTTGAGGAGAGTTTACTTGGCATTCAATAAGCTTGTGTGTGTGTGTGTGTGTGTGTGTGTGAGAGAGAGAGAGAGAGAGAGAGAGAGAGAGAGAGAGTCTTATATAAAAGTTATAGTTCTTGAGAGGAAGAAAGAGAAACAAAGGGGGTGGGAGTGGGGCATAAGGTTGTTCCTCCTAGTCTCCATGCACTATTTGCCTCTGTCTCTCCTCTTCCTCATCCTCCTTCCTCTATAGTTCTACAATTCGTTCCCGCTTTGCTTTCCGACTTATAGTTGCATTCACCATGGAAAATTTACAACTTCCAACTAATCCAATCAACTGCATAAAAACAAATGAATTGAATATAGACTTCTAAAATTGTCACCCTACGAATAGTGACATTTTCCTTGTTTTGAGCAAAATAGTTAAATCCCGTTCATCTCTAGAAAAAAATGAAGGTTGTAGTGTTTAAAGCAATCCAAGATAACTTAATAACACATAAGGTGCACACTCCTTTCTTGAGCATCTTAACTGACAACACAAAAAATAACTTCATTTTGATCCACATATTTGATACATGCAAAACATCTATTGGATTGGTGCATGACATAGTCAATATCGTCTCATTTGCATTGAAGCTAAACATTGAAGTTGAACTTTATGGTGCACCAATTGATAATACCAAGAAAATAACTTTCCAAAATGCTAAAGAAACCTCCATGCAACTCCAAAAGATGATTGTCATCGAGCGTCATGGTTCTCTTTTCTTTTACCTGGGGGAAAACAATAAAAAACATAAAAGAAAATACCACTCTTGGGATACTGAACACACACATGCCTTTGTAGAATTGATTGCACAATAGCCCAATGCATAGCCTATATCAATTTCCATGAAATTTAAGTTCTCTTGCCAAGAAGGAATTCTTTTGACCATCCCTTCAATCACTGCAAAGGTTAAACGACTAAAAAAGAAGCTAGTAAATAATCAACCTATACACCCTCCTGCCGAGGTTGAGAACATCTCAACCTAAAGTAAATTTGTGACCTTGTATATGAAGGCATAAACTGATGCACCAATACACTCATGTTCTGCATGTGGACGCTTGATGTTTGCTTCACATATCATCCTTGGGAAGAACTACTAGCACTAATTCTCCAATGCATTCTCGCTTTTGTAAATCTTGCATAGACATTCACAATAGAAATGGAGTGTTATACTCTCAACTAAATGCCATTGGATTCAATGAGACCCTAGATGAAGTCAAAAAACTAAACCATGTTGAATCACGACTAGTTAGCATAAGACTACCTTTTGCTAAAATAAGGGAGCTCGCATACAATGGCCAATTGGGCTTGCGAGATAGCGTTATCAATGTCCTTGCTCACCTTGATCATGCCCAACAAGTATTGCCTCGCTTTCTCCATGAGGAATCAAGTATATTGGCAGGCACAAAGCGCAAACTAGAGGATAGCATGGCTACTTAACATGAGTTGTGCATCCATTACTTACAATGAAAGCTACCCAACAATTACTAGCAACAAGCATGTACATAAAAGAGAAAATCACACTAACCTCACAATGGTTGCACCACTTTAGTATCCTTGAGGCCCATGAAGAAAATAACTAACATCTCAATACTTAGAGAACCTTTTCTTCAAAACTGCTAAAATAATGACACAAAGAGTCTTAGGTTCCATTTGGATACGCTTGTGTAAAGGAAAGCTAGACCACAATAAACTAATGGCTTCACAAATGATGGACAACACAAACACTGAGAAAATACTATCCTCACACATTGGATACCGTGACTTTGAGGCCTTGCAAACATCTCCTGATTACAAACAAAAACTCAAAAAAAATTCTTTTGCTATGATCCGTCAATTAGGACCCCCCCCAACTTTCTTCATCACCTTATCACTTACAGAATGACAATGGAAAACACTTCTCGATGCACTACCCTAACTCAATCCGTCAACTAGACAACTTGGCCAAAGTGAAACCTTGTTCACAAGAGATTTGATCCAAAGTGACTCTATAACCACAACTCGTTTTTACCTCAATAGATTCAATGCTATCAAAAAATTTCTCACAAAAGACACATCTATACTTGGTGAGATAAAAGATTTCTTTTTTGTCACCGAGTTCCAAAGCCGTGGAAGCCAACATGACCATGGCTTGCTACAAGCAATGGACCCAAACAACTCAAACATCTTCTTTGACAACAACATTGACAAGTACCAAAATCGTCCCTCCCTACTAAAAGCTTTATGTTTAGCTGAGTTTGTCGCCTCCTACTCGAAGAAAAGAAACATTTGTAAAAAAACCAAAAAAAATAAAATCATACGCCATGTGCGACACAATGTTGTCAAATCCCCCGAAGATTATTACAGAGAACAATGCCCTCTATTCTTACCATGGATCCATGACGAACAAGAACATCTTAAACAAGGTTTCATGTGGAAACATGTTTACCAAGAGAATAAAACGACGATCATTGCTAACAAACTTAAGTACAACAAGGAAACTAAACTCCAAGATAATGTTTAACATAACTACCATTTGTCATCTTCACCTTCCACATCCTTAGCACAATCCAACTTGTCCTCCTCCAACAACGTAGACATTGTCGAAGACTTCCCTAACAGAAATAACACAAAACCCACTCCCACTATTGTTGCAATAAGAAGTATGCCACTTCCAAATGACACCTACTACACATGCATTTTAAAACTCAACACCCAACAAAGACTGCTCTTCGACGATGTCATGATCAAAAAAGAAGTGTGCGCAACAGAAGCCCTTCACCTTTTCTTAACCAGCGGAGCAGGGACTGGCAAAACATTCACCCTCCTCTTGATTGTACAAGGACTATTATGCCTATACAACCGTAAAATTGACTCTAGCAATGACTTCATAAAAGTGTTGCTAATGGCATACACAAGGAAGACAACTTTCAACATCGGAGGCACAACTATACACTCTGCACTCCATCTACCATCGATCACTACATCCAACGTATCATTGTCCACAGAAAAGCTTAACACCCTGTCTTTGCTTTACCAAGACCTCAAACTAGTTGTGTTCAACGAAGTTTCCTTAATAGGCCACACATGTGTTTGCAATGGTAGATTCCCGCCTCCAAGCCATCAAAAAAACATACGATAAGCCTTTTGGCGGTTTGGATGTTATTTTATGTGGTGATCTTTGCCAAGCCAGCCGAGTGCGAGACTCTTGGATTTTCTCTAAGGAGAACCTACTTCTTGAAGCAATTGCACCATCCTTTTGGCACCATCTCGTAAAGTGCTATGAACTCACCATCATTATGCAGCAAAAAGATACAACATATATTGATATCATCAAGAGAATAAGAACATCACAACATACTAATGTTGACATTGCCTTCTTAAACAATGCATATTTTTAACCAATCCCACAACCTAACCTTGTATCCCACTTATTCTATTCAAACAAAGACAAAGATTGACACAATCAACATGTATTTAACAACACACCCGGTGCACCTTCAATTATCCTCTCACAAGATAAGAGGCCTACAACTTGTAGCAAGACCATACAGATACCATGCGATCCTAAGTTAATTGCGGGCCTCTTATCACACCAAAGTGCAAACACACCAAAACATTAACATACCAAGCTACAAACATATTAACTCTTGTGGCCCCTCCGACATATCTATTCTACACAGAAACAATTAACATACAAACGCATGAAGTGATCTCTACCTTTGTGACACTGAATTGATAACAACAACTCTCAATCTACTCACAATACACCCTCCCACCATAATCATATTATATCTAAAGCCATCTACCCCATTCTCCTCCTTTCTTCACACACTCTCTAATGTTTTGTCGTTCTCAACAAAAAATTATCCTTCATTAATCTTAGGTGATTTCAATGTGGACGTCAACATAAGGAACCCAAGCTATGCAAAGTTACATGAACTACTATCATCGTTTATCTTCCACCAACAAACTACAGAGAACACAACAATCTATGGCTCCACCTTAGACCACATCTGCACAACCAACAACTTCCCCATCACAACCACATGGACTAACTACACATTTTGGTCTAACCATTCTACCTTATATCTTCTCTTTCCATACCCTCCGTGCCCTCCACAACATACCATCCTAGCATGCCCTTGTGTGTTCTCACCTTTGTTTCTATTTTAGTCATAAGGCATCCTAGCATGCCCTTGTGTGTTCTCTCACCTTGTTTCTATTTTAGTCATAAGGCATCTAGATCTATAGCCTTTGGGCAGGCCAAAAAACTTCTTCTTGGATGCGCCAATGCTTTTTGCTTTTCATGAAATTTTCGGCAAACAAGGAGAGCCCGAGGAGAATGGCAGGAGCTGACGCTGGGGAAGGTTTGTCCCCAGCATGCATGAAGGTGCTCTATTCCATCTGCGACACTCTCATCCCGTCACTTCCCTACCTCAAAGGCGTCCAAGCAACCACAAGCGAAGATGCCGAGAAGCATCAGCAAATTGCAACCTTCTTTGCGCTTCGTGGCTCTCGTGATGGTCTTTCAGAAGAGGTTGGGATGTGTGTATGTGTGTGTGAGAGAGAGAGAGAGAGAGAGAGAGAGAGAGAGAGAGAGAAAGAGGTGTGAGAGAGAGAACTTCTGCGCGCCTGTGCGCCCTTAGCAGCTGCACGCCCTCAGTCTCTGTGTACCTCTGAACTCTGCGCCTGTCCTGTCAACCAGCCCTGCACGCTTGTTTTGCTTCAGCACCTCACAGCAGCAGGTTGCCCCTGTGCAGTCAATCAGCAGAGCTCTGTTTAGCTTGCGTTCTGGTTTGGTGTGCGTGTTTTCAGAGCAGACAGTCCTTAGTGTCATCTTCAACTTTGCTACAGGATCAAAGTACAATGTGGTCTACTAGATTTACAGTGATTTTTCACATACTAGTGGTAGGTGCAGTTTGGTGTACGCCAGTTGTGGATTCATGTACATATTTTTGCGGTCTCTGAACAGAGCTACAGGTTTCTAAAATCAGAATCTACTTGCATCGTTTTTTCTCTAGGTATTTGCTCTTTGGGTAGGGTGTTCTTGCTTTATGTCCGAATCTTTGTGTGTGTTAAGCTCGGAAAGCCATGGGCAGTTTCTCGGAGGCCACTTATGAGATCAAAACTTGTTTGTATGCGGACTTGGAGGATGCTCCGAAAGCTTGGAATGATCTGGCACTTGTGCGGGTCCTGCTTTATTTGAATCCTTTATGTCACTTGGGGCCCCATCGGACGGGGTCCCCATAAGTTGGTAGGACTTCTTCTTCTGTTACTTGTTCTTCTTAGGGTTTAGGCCCCTCGGCCGGTAGCTCCATTCTTCAGTAGGTTGACACGTCAGCAGTTTGTTACATCTCCCCTTCTCGAAAGAGAGTAATCGTCCTCGATTACAACATATCTGCAAAACAACTCAAGTTAGCTCAAAAATTTCTGAGGGACATTCCGAGGGACAATCAGTTTGCTCTTTTTATTAAGGAGTTAGCTTCTCCTTTCGTTTGTTTTGATCAAGGAGTTAGCTTCTCCTTTCGGCTGTTTTGATCAAGGAGTTAGCTTCTCCTTTCTGCTCTTTTGATCAAGGAGTGAGCTTCTCCTTTCGTCCAGATTGGAACTCTTGATATTCCGGCGTAGTAAAATTAGCCATCACACCCAGACACCCAGACCGTACTGATCTCCACGTGTGTCTTGATGCATTAAAATTACATACCCAGGCAATCTCATCCAATTAGGAATATTCAGTAATTGACACATCACAATGCAACACAAATGCTCACATATGCATGTAACAAGACACAACAAACAGTGCCATTGAGCACTCCCCCGAGACAAACGGTCTGCGGTATGAAGCTACTCAACGACTACCTCGTCACTCCTCCGCAAGTAACCTAAAATGGTCTGGACTATGAGCTCAGAGGACTGTACAACCAAACGCTCCCCAGACCGCAGTTTGCCTCGCTCGGAGGTTCAAGCATACAACCAACCGCACCCCAGGCATCGGCCTAAGTCGTTTGGAGGTTTTCTAGCATACAATGAAACGCTCCCCAGGCATCGGTCTGCGTCGTTCCGAGGTTCAAACAATACCAAAACAGTATTTCTCACTTCTCACCCGGTAGTAAAAATCACCAATCAATGAAACCAGTATTAAAACCAGAGTCAAACATTTCAAATCGGCACCAAGACAGGTAGAAAACAGATAGCATCCATTTCTAACAAAGTTCAACCAATACTTTCTCAAACAATGCTCAAAAGTATCAAACTAGAAAACAACTAGAGAGGTCATTCAAGGTTTTGTTCGGTCAACCGAACTTTTGGGACAACAGACTTGCCCTTTTGCATCACGGTGATGTTCGGTTTCGGACCTGAAGAGTTGCATCATTCTTGTCGTGCCAGGGCATGCCCAAGAGAACGTCACAATTGCCCAACTTCATAATGTGGAAATCGGCTTTTCCATGATAATCTTGTATAGTCACTGGAAGTGCACCAATGAGCGGTACCACTTTTTGAGTTTGCCGTGTGGCTAGCTCAGCTTCAATTTTCTCCACCCTCTGCATCATAATCAAAGTGCATCTGCTTCAAGAATTCTGGATGGATGAAGCTCTCCATAGCTCCGGGGTCAAAGAAAATAAGGGCTTTCAAGCTGTTGACTTTTCCATAAGCTCTGCATAATTCATTAAAACTCTCAAGGTGTATACCATAAATATCGGGTACTAGTCCAATAGCAGGTCTAGCCTTCTTGGCCGGAGGTGGGTGCAAGGATCTGTTTATCGTGGGAGCAGAAGGTTGCACTGAGGACGTCGAGGCTCGCTCAGGACATGTATTGAACGTATGCCCTGTTTGGAAACATTCGAAGCATCGGCCCTCTTGTAACGAGGCGTCTCGTTGACGTTGTGTCAGACGAGGCCGTTGAGGTTGGTTTTCACGGGATTCCCGAGAATTTGTTCGTTGTTGCCGAGAGTTCTGGTTAGTGGCCGGAGGTTCTTCTGTGGTAAACTCCAACTTTCCTCTCACGAGCTTGTAGCCAACCGTGGCATGGTCCATAAGCTCTTGCATGGTAGAGACTTGCTTGGAGAGACAATATTCTTGCAATGGTGATGATAGTCCTATGGTGTAGCGCTTGCACTGGTCCTCCAAGGGAATGAACTTAAAGAAGGACACCGGAAGGTACACGTCGAGAAACCTTTGGTTATAGTCGTCCATGTTTTCGGTGGCAAGAATTTTCAAGTTGCCCCACTTTGCCAAAATCTAGACTTCAAACATCAAAGTCATGTAACTACGTGCAAAAACTGTCTTGAAAGCTTGACAGGTCCTTGGAGCATGCGATTGTGTTGCGATTGAACTCCACCATTGCATAACATTATCTTTAAGAAATCCCGCTGCTCGAGAATTCTTGGATTCTTCTGTATAGTTCCCCAAAGCATAGATGTTGTTGAACTGTTGTAGGAACTGCAATGCTTTCTTGCGATCTTTCACCCCGGAAAAAGTGAAAAATTTGACTGTCGTGCCACCATCTTTGAAATCTTTGGGTTGGTTAGGCGCATGTCCCGGGTATGGATAATAAGGGTATCCATATGGGCTCCAAACATTGTAGCCTGGTGGCGGTGGTGGTGGAGGTGGGGGGCAATGGCGGTTGCATTGGATCAAGGTCAAATGGTTGCACCATATTCCTGAAGACTCCCCCAATCGGAACAGATGGTTGAGAAGGTTGCCGGTTGCAAGCTCTCGTACTTTCTAGTGCCGGAGGAGGAGTTACCACCTGGGGCATCAGAGGGGGTAACATGTAGCTCAAAAATTGTTGAAAACTTTGCAGCATCAGAAGATTCTGTAGAGGATGCCGTGAAAGAATGTCGTGAAGCTCGTTGAGCAGAAACTGCAAATATTCTACTGATTCCATGAATTCCAAGTCTTGGGATCTTTATGGCTTATGCCCTATTAGACACAACGATGAAGACGGGAGCGCGCCCTGTGCGCGATGAAGTAAGGGTGGGAGCTCTATCTGTTCTTTTGTAGGACCGGTTTGCTTTCAGAAAAGCACACGCCTGATGCTCTAATACCACTGTCACAAGACGGGCACCACGCGCCAATAGAAAAGAACAGACTGAATAGACTTTTAGCACTTCAATAAAAACAGAACTGAGAGAGAGAGAGAGAGAGACGACACGCGACATAGAGTGGCGGAATTCCACCCGAGAGAGTATTGGCCCCAAACCTTGGCGCCCCTATTTCTTTATATTGCATCAACACAGTACAAGCCGGTACTCCAGACTCTGCACCTTCTCCAGGAAGCATGCCCGAGAATGAGCCCTAACCTCATATTTAAAGGCCCTTGGCCTGAAAAGCAGTTTACATGAACAGCCTTCAAACTCAAAAGCTTCTAGTCCAAAAAGCAATGCCAAAAGTTGCCAGCACAATTTACGGAAATCCGTTCAGCTTGCCACTCACCAGCCAGCGCAAAACACAAAAATCCGTACAGCCTGCCACGTCATCATGTCAGCGCAATTTTCGAAAATCTGTCATGTCATCAATTTTTCGGTGTGCGCGGGTCCTGCTTTATTTGAATCCTTTATGTCACTTGGGGCCCCATTGGACGGGGTCCCCATAAGTTGGTAGGACTTCTTCTTCTGTTACTTGTTCTTCTTAGGGTTTAGGTCCCTCGGCCGGTAGCTCCGTTCATCAGTTGGTCGACACGTTAGCAGTTTGTTACACTTTAGGCTTTGACACGTCAGCAGTTTGTGACACAAACACAAGATTACTTTACTTCATTTGAAAAGAGAAACTAAAGTGAAGACAATGAAGGAAAGAGACAGAGAGAAAAGACGACACTGCATGCCAGGTCACAACCATCCTCAAGGGCCCCCTTGCTTGCTTTATTACTATTATTGGCACAAATGCTGTTACAATGAACCTAAATGCTGAGATATTGATGGGTACTTGATGTAGGTTGTCACAAAATGATGACGTGGCAGTATTGCCTGAACCAGATGACATGGCAGAACATTACGGAATCCCGTAGATTGCATTGAGACGCTAACGTGGCAGCAATATGGACCTCCGTGTTTTGCTGACATGCCATGTGGCAGGCTGGACGGATTTTCGCAATTTCCGTTGGCTGCTTTTGGAGCTTTCATGTAACTGCTTTTCATTTTGAGGCCAAGGGCCTTTAAATAGAATCCAACGCCCCTCTTTCCTTGAGAGTGATGACGAGCAATTGAGCAGAGAGGGCCCACGGGAGTTGTAACTTTGCTCAAGTATTAATATAAAAATAATACCAAAAGGGGCGTCAGAGTTTGGGGCCAATACCTCTGGGCATGAAATTACGCCGGGCCGTGTCGACTCTACTTTAAATTGTGATAAAGTCGTGAAGTATTTTTAAGTGATTCTCTTGTGTATCGTGCCCGATTTCGGACTTGGGGTGCAAGTAGTAACAGTGTTGTCAGAGCTTCATGCATGTGCTTTTCTCAAAGTATATTGGTTCTACCAAAGAGCAGACAAAGCACTTTGACGCTTCCAAAGTTTACTAGAAATTCTATTAAAGAGAATCTTCGTGTCCCGACCCCGGACTTATTAGCCACTCCCACCCTTACTTCATCCGACATCGCGCATCGGGCGTGCTCCCGTCTTTATAGCTCTGTCTTTAAAGACAAGCCATAAAGACATGGATCTAGTCGACGAATCCCGCAAGAACGACACGAACCCACCCGACAACTCTGGATCGTGTGAAAGTACGGAAAATTCTAATGGACAATCGGAACAAGAGTACAGGCCTCCACGGCCTACGGAGTATGAACGAATGGAGATGCAGCGTCAATAGTAGGTCGATGACTGTGCCAGGCAGATGCTACAGTATTCAAAGGGTTTCTAATACGCGGCATACAACAGTTGATGGGACATGCTAAGCAAGGGTTTGCTATGCATTTAGGTAACCTGACTTATCCAATAGATAAACCTTCGACAAGTGATGACAGAAGAAGAGGAAACAAAGATGCACGTCCTCGACTGACAGAGAAAGAGAGAGACGAATGCCTCAAGACAGGAAAGTGCTTTGACTGTGGGAAACAAGGACATATATGCATGGTACCCCAAAAAGGCACAAGAATGAGAACGACTGACAGACAAATAGAACTGGGCGAGGAGATACACTCCAGAATAGATACTGGATAGAAAATTTAAAGAGATACAGATAAGCTGACAGTATTTTGTTTTATGACTTTATGAATGAATGATTTTTGAAATAGGAATTTCCGAAGATAACTTTGATTTATGTATGAAACTAGTGTTTTTTGGAAGATCTTGCTATTTGTGAACAGATAACATGTGAAATTGAGAATGAGATGATGATGAATTGAGAGCAATGACAACTTCAGAATGAACCTGATCACGATTCGAGATAAAAATCATGAATTTTGAATGATGATGATGATTGATGATGAATGATTAAATGAAACTGTGGTGAGCGCATCAAGAGTTCTCGAGGGATGAGATGGCTACACAACGATAAGATGACTATAACTGAATGATTGGAACACTCTGTTCAGTATGAACTCAGTGTTTGCAAGATTTTCATGTAACTGCTTTTGATTTTGAGGCCAAGGGTCTTTAAATAGAACCCAAGGCCCCTCTTTCCCTGAGAGTGTTGACGAGCAATTGAGCAGAGAGGGCCCATGGCAGTTGTAACTTTGCTCAAGCATTAATATAAAAATAAATACCGAAAGGGGCGCCAGATTTGAGGCCAATACCTTTGGGCACGGAACTACATTGGACCGTGTGGGGGGTATGTCACAAAATGATGACATGGTAGTACTGCCCAGACTTGATGACGTGGCATAACAATACGGAATCCCATAGATTATTACCAGCAAAAGCTTCAAATTTTGACCTAAAAACAGAGAGAATTTCAAGTTTGTCCTTATTTTCTTTGGTTAGGAGAAATGTATTTTTCTAGTCGTGACACTAAGGATAAAAAAGACACTCGGACTACTGACGGGGACAGTTGTACGGACACCTATAAATCGTGCTGACAAGTTGATGTGGCAGGGCATACGGAAACCCGGAAAATGCACTGACTGTGCTGACGCGGCAGCCGTACGGAATTCCGTGATTTGCGTTGGCTGGCTTTTGGGCGTAAAGCTTTTGAGTTTAAATCTTTTGAACTGATTGCTTTTGGGGCTCTGCTTTTGGCATCCCTTGTAAGTTTATAAGAGCCCTTTGGGCCTCACTTTGCAGAGGATCTGGACGCAGAGTTTGAGAGCAAAGGTCCCTCGGGAGTTGTACTTTGCAATGATTAATGATAAAGAAATACCGAAAGGAGTGCTAGACCTAGGGGCCAATGTCACCAGGAGGTGTATTTTTCCTGTTGCCTTCTCTAAATATGTACTACATATTTTTATTTATTTTATTTTTACTTGTTTTCCTCGGAACCTTTGAAATGGTGCAAGTGGCATTGCATGGCCAGTGTGAAACGATTGCGGCGAATGGGTTCCTCACATCGGGAGTCTAGGTCGGTTAGTCTGGTCGGGCCAGTTTACGTCTCAGCACCTTCATTCACAGTGTCATTCACTTTGTTCGTGATCATTGCACTCTCTCACTAAAGGAACGCAAGGCTCTCCCTTCCGTAAGTAAAAGGAATCCTTGAGCACAGTTCGGAGCACTTATCTTGAGCAAAGTTCAACATTCACTTCTGATGCACCTTACACTTGGCCTGCTTCTTGTTCTTTCCATGCCTCTGGTTCTTTCGTCGTTTCTTGCCCTTTCTGTCCTCATTACTGGAATCCGAAGAGGAAGACTTGTCGGAATTGTCAGAAGAAGATGAGGACGAATTGGATACACCCTCGAAACGTACATGCTTCTTTTGTTTTCGTGCATTTGCAAAAGAAGAATGCCGACCCAAGTAACTAGGGTAGTCTACTTCTTTGCTGTGTCTCCTCGAATGCTTCTTGGTCCGCGGAAGTTGGTTGACTCGTCTTTCATCAACGTCATCGAGTTCATCTTCTGTGAACATTTGTGGAA
The DNA here is from genome assembly GCF_014529385.1 of Adiantum capillus-veneris. Classification (NCBI taxonomy): domain Eukaryota; kingdom Viridiplantae; phylum Streptophyta; class Polypodiopsida; order Polypodiales; family Pteridaceae; genus Adiantum; species Adiantum capillus-veneris. The sequence continues at coordinate 49,728,579 of NC_140959.1, read as the reverse complement.
CATGACATCAATCGGGTGTCGGGTCAAAAATTTCTCGTACTAGGGATCCTTCGAAAACTGGCGCATCTGCTTTGCACATGCATCAACTTGCTGTTGACGTTGTGTAAGGTGCAGCGGAATGAATGTTGTATTTTGTCACGTGACACATCCCAACCCTATGTGCCCGTGGACAAGCTATACCACAGCAGGGTTCCCGTCAGTCAAATCAGTTTAGATTAGCAGTGATCTGGCACTTTTGTGAGTCTATTCGTAGACCGTGCATGCCAGTCACTTAGCTTAGATGCATATCCTTCGGTTACACACAGCATGATCATCCGAATTCCCATCAGAATCCATTAGCATCAGTTAGGGGAATTTTTCAGTGCATTTAGCCTATTTTCCTATTTATTGGTTATTTACACTTATTATTTTTAAGCGACTTTCCAACAAAAGTAGGTAGGGCAAATTTGCTAAGTTAATATATAAGCAAACCCAAGTTAGCACTTTCTGGCAGAAGAGGCAGCAGGAGCTTCTCGCTCAACAGGCAACTTCTCAGCAGTATCCCCCTCAACATCAAGATCCCTCGCCATCCATCTCCCATCTCTAGCGTTTTCTTCACAGATTCAGCCATCGCCGACAAGATCTCTCTCTGGCGCTTGTCTCCCTTCCGGCAGCCCTAAAAGGCCAGCGTTTTGGGATTGCAGCATCAGCATGCCATAGCGTTTTTGCCATCAGCGTTTTCAGCCAAAAACGCCAGCCCAATATTGCAGATCATCAGAGATTTGCAGCATTGCTGCACCGTTTTCAGCAGGTGATTAAGGCCATAAAAACGTAGCCCCTCAAGCCAGCAACATCAGCGTTTTCATCTGCAGCATGACCCCAGACAAGAACAGTCATTTTCAGCCATTAAGATAGCAAGAAAAACAGTCATTTTCAGCCTCGAAACACAGCCATAGAGGATCACAGTTTTCAGCCACGAAGTCGCCGTCGTCATCGGCATAATCCCATTGCATCAATCCATTGCATTCGCATTGTACACCTTTGTGCAATCAAAGTAGACCACTCTCGCCAACGAGAGTGGGGCCTTCGGAGGAGGGTTTTACAACCTCTTGGGTGTCGTATCTCTTCTCTCTCCTTCTCTCAGTCTCATTCAATTGCACGCACAATATCCACTCACTTTGTTCGTGATCACAACACTCTACAAGACGGAAGGCTCTCTCCTTCCCTAAGAACTAAAAGGAACCTTGAGCAATAAAGATCACTAATCTTGAGAAAATACAACATTCATTCCGTTGCACCTTACATTGGTATCGGAGCTTTGGAAGTGTTCTGCATTACTCAAGGAAAGAACCACAAGAATTTTTTTTGCTTGTTGCGATCGCACGAACCCAAGTTTACTTGGGCGTGGCGATTCCTAAACGTGTTTTGTTGAAGAGTGACAGGAATCCCAAGAAAGAAGGGCTTGTCTAGCCTCCCCTTGTGTCTCTTTTCACTCATTGAGAGCGGACCGTGCACTTAGCGGCCGGCCAATCGACGTGAGGTAGGAAAAAGCAACCTTGGTGTGAGCGCAAGGCCGCCAAGGGGTGCGCCTGCAGAAAAGGGTAGAACTCGGGTGAAGAGAAGATCCTTCTCCAACGCGATTTGCAAGCGAAAGAAAACCTCAAGAACCCCAAGAACTCAAGACCCTCAAGACTCAAGACCCTCAAGAACCTCAAGAACCCTAGATTCTCATGAATCAAGGACCTCAAGAACCTCAAGACCCTCAAGAACCCAAGTTCCTCGCGAACTTCAGAACCCAAGATTATAGTGCATGGTCGTCACCCGAAGCGGAATGGATACTTCGCATACAGGTGATGAGCATGAGAGAGGCGGCGAAGATTTTTCCCCACCAGGAGACTTTTTCGACCCTCCCCCTTCGCCATCTACGCCACGAGTTGCACTCACTCCTATGGAGATGATGGTCAAGTCGATGTTGGACATGATGGCACAACAACAAGAAACGAATCGAGTTGCATTGGCACAACTCGCAAGCAAAGCAGAAGCACAAGAAGCCAAGGACCGCGAGCGCGATGAAAGAAACGCCACTCTTGCCGCAAAACAAGAAGAAAATCGCCTTGCTCAGGAGCGTGAGCGCATTGCTCTTGCCGCAAAACAAGAAGAAAATCGACTTGCTTTCGAACACGAGCGCGATGAACGAGAAGCTCAAAAGGAGATTCGTCATCAAGAATTTATTTCCCACATCCTAGCCTCGAAGACCGAACCACCCAAAGATCGTGGGAGTTCGTTAAGTGGCGCAAGCCACGATGCGGATTCCAACCATCCAGTCACAGAAAAGTTGACTTTCAGTAAGTATGACGGTAAGATGGAGGCTACAGTTATTCATTCTTGGTTGCATCAATTTAATGCTTATTTTGCGACAACTAAGAAGAGAGGAAATAGCAAAGTTTTGACGGTAGCTATGTACCTTGCCGGTGATGCCATTAATTGGTACCACGCATGGCAAGAGGCACAGCTAGCCGCGCACCTTGAGGCAACCGACGATTTCACGCCCCTCTCTTTTAGTTGGGTTGATTTCCAAGACAAGCTCAAGGCGCGGTTTATGCCACCTTAGTATCTCGCACGATTGAAGGACGATTGGCGCGCTCTCAAGCAAAATGGTATGCCGGTTATGTCTTTTTCTAATCGTGTTTTGCAGCTAGGTACCCAATTACGCATGTCGGATAATGGGCGCAAAGAGGCTTTTCTCTTTGGATTGGACGAGTATATCAAGTACGATGTCGAGGTATTCGATCCAATCGATCTCAACAAGGCGGTAGCGATTGCTCTCGCACAGGAGATGAAGCACAACAAGGGAAAGCCTAAGGAGAACAAGACTTCCACAAGTACCTCGCACACTTCTCAGAACCCGCAGAACGACAAGAACGGTAAGAATGATAACTCTTCTAACCAATCTTCCAAGAGTCTCTCATCAAAGAATTCTTCCAATGAATCTAAGGGTAAGGCTAACACAATTGCTAAACCTAAGCTTACTCCAGATGAAAAGGTAGCACAAGGAATTGTAGGATGTCACATCACTTCGGAAGAACAAAGCACGTATTCTAAGGAAGGTCGTTGTTTTCATTGTCACATTAAGGGTCACATAAAAAGAACATGTCCTAAGCTTGAATCGAATGAATCTAAAGAACCCACAACACCGCCTACATCTGTAAATGCAATGAGTGATAACACGATCGTGCCCACAGTTTCTCAGGACCCTCCCATTGATGATTCTCTCATTAAATGTTATGGTCGTACGTCGGGGCACGGTTTTGTCATATTGTTTGACCTAGGTAGTATGCATGATGTGATCAGTTCCTCTCTTGTTGAGAGAGCCCGCCTCGAAGTTAGTCCGAGATCTCCTATCGAGGTCTCTGGCTTTCGTCCTGGTATGGACGCTCTCATCACCGAGGAATGCCTTGATGTGTTATTTGCAATTAAACAGACTCCGTTCACTAGAAGATTTGTTGTTTCTCCTCTCAGGATGTGTGATGATTTTGGGCATTCGATGGTTTCGTGATAATGACGCTCTCATGGATTTTCTGACTAACACTATAACTCTCAATGCCAAAAGTGATTCTCCTATTGTCATTCATGGAGAGGACATTGCTCATTCTCCATCTCTCATTGCTAATATGCAGGACAAGGTTGAAAGGATTCAAGATAAGGAGACTCTTTCAGTCTCTTTTTCTCCACAGCATGACACACAGAACTTGCATGATTATGAGAAGCATGATGATTTGAAGGATAATGATTTGCATGATGATTTGGATGAAACAGACAAGCATGATGAATTGCATGAAGATGATGTGATTGTCCACAAGGATGATGTGTTAGTGGATGCTTTTTCTAGTGAAGCTAACCTTGTTGTAGATTCGATCAATCACGAAGGATCGATCTTGGCTCTCGAGCCTAGGTCCCAAGAACCCCTTCAGGAAGAACCGATCTTGGCTCTCGAGCCTTGGTCAAAAGCACCCTCACAGGAAGTATTATGTGTTCGCATGATTGATACGCACGCGTTGTTCAAGTGTTTCATTTGTGAAGGTTTCCTGTATTTTAGTCAGCATCGTTATGTGATCCCTTTTATTCGGCATAACATATTCTATGTTGAGCACGTTTCTCTCATGGATGAGCACGAATGTATGCGGATTGTTCAAGAAAAGCTGAAAAGTTTGTATGTCAGGAAGTCACATTTCATGTCTCTTCCTTGGCATGACACAGTTTCCGAAAGAGCACATGATAGTATGAGCACCAAGCATGGGCATTTTCATTGTGATTTGCCATAGTTGATTGATTTCGATCAAACAGAAAAGATTCGACCTCATTGTTTGCATGTGTTTGATGAACGGGTTGTCACTCCTTCTCTATGTTCATCGACATTGCATACACAGTCTTTAGAGAAGACCAGATTTTTTTCCTTCACTTTACAGGGAACGGGTATGTTCATGGTTTTGTGTTGGAGATGGTTTCAGGAATTTTCAACCATGGAGATTCTTGAAGACGAAAGAAGCAGGACTCTCAACAAAGTTGAAGCATCGAAGGAGCCACAGAAGACTTTGAGTCGCTTTCGGCGTGGCCCAAAGAAGCAAGCGTTGCAGACCTTTATGAAGTTCAAGTACCGCACGACCCACACATCAGAGTGGGCCGACGAAGAGTCCCTTCCAGGATTTCGGATGCTGTTGGCGATCTCCCTCGACGCCATACAGCTTGGTACCAGTACCTCACTTTGAAAAGGAGGGGATGTCACGTGACACATCCCAACCCTATGTGTCCGTGGACAAGCTATACCACAGTAGGGTTCTTGTCAGTCAAGTCAGTTTAGATTAGCAGTGATCTGGCACTTTTATGAGTCTATTCGTAGACCGTGCATGCCCAGTCACTTAGCTTAGATGCATATCCTCCGGTTACACACAACATGATCATCGGAATTCCCATCAGAATCCATTAGCATCAGTTAGGTGAATTTTTCAGTGCATTTAGCCTATTTTCCTATTTATTGGTTATTTTCACTTATTATTTTTAAGTGACTTTCCAACAAAAGTAGGTTATAAGCAAACCCAAGTTAGCACTTTCTGGCAGAAGAGGCAGCAGGAGCTTCTCGCTCAACAGGCAACTTCTCAGCAGTACCCCCCTCAGCATCAAGATCCCTCGCCATTCATCTCCCATCTCTAGCGTTTTCTTCACAGATTCAACCATCGCCGACAAGATCTCTCTCTGGTGCTTGTCTCCCTTCCGGCAGCTTTAAAAGGCCAGTGTTTTGGGATTGCAGCATCAGCATGCCATAGCGTTTTTGCCATCAGCGTTTTCAGCCAAAAACGCCAGCCCAATATTGCAGATCATCAGAGATTTGCAGCATTGCTGCACCGTTTTCAGCAGGTGATTAAGGCCATAAAAACGCAGCCCCTCAAGCGAGCAACGTCAGCGTCTTCATCTGTAGCATGACCCCAGACAAGAACAGTCATTTTCAGCCATTAAGATAGCAAGAAAAACAGTCATTTTCAGCCTCGAAACACAGCCATAGAGGATCACAGTTTTCAGCCATGAAGTCGCCGTCGTCATCGGCATAATCCCATTGCATCAGTCCATTGCATTCGCATTGTACACCTTTGTGCAATCAAAGTAGACCACTCTTGCCAACGAGAGTGGGGCGTTCGGAGGAGGGTTTTACAACCTCTCGGGTGTCGTATCTCTTCTCTCTCCTTCTCTCAGTCTCATTCACTTGCACGCACAATATCCACTCACTTTGTTCGTGATCACAACACTCTACAAGACGGAAGGCTCTCTCCTTCCCTAAGAACTAAAAGGAACCTTGAGCCATGAAGATCACTAATCTTGAGAAAATACAACATTCATTCCGCTGCACCTTACATATTTTCTCAAGATTAGTGATCTTTATTGCTCAAGGTTCCTTTTAGTTCTTAGGGAAAGAGAGAGCCTTCCGTCTTGTAGAGTGCTGTGATCACGAACAAAGTGAGTGGATATTGTGCGTGCAAGTTAATGAGACCGAGAGAAGGAGAGAGAAGAGATACGACACACGAGAGGTTGTAAAACCCTCCGAAGGCCCCACTCTCGTCGGCGAGAGTGGTCTATTCTTTGATTGCACAAAGGTGTACAATGCGTATGCAATGGAGTGATGCAATGGGACTATGCCGATGATGACAACGGTCATGACGACGACGACTTGATGGCCGAAATCTGAGATCTTCTTTAGGCTGAAATTCTTGGACTGTTTCGGGGCTGAGATGACTGTTTTTCTTGTTGCTTTACTGGCTGAAAATGACTGTTGTGTGGGGGGCTTAGGGCTGAATAAAAACGCTGACCTTCTGCCCTGTTCTGGCTGCGTTTTTATGTCCTTGTCGAGGGCTGGAAACGCTGGTTGCTGCCGCTTCCTCAATGCTGGAAAACGCTGAGATGGCTAATTGTCTAGCGTTAGTAAAACGCAAGGGCTGGATGTGCTTGAGGCTGAAATCGCTGAGGGTGATCAAGGGTGGCTAGCGTTAGTGATGACTTGATGCTGCTGCCGGTAAGGGCTGAAAAACGCCAAGCACTTGGAGGTCTATGGCGATGGCTACTGGAGATGGAAAACGCCAAGGGAAGTGGGAGGATGGCGAGGGTCTACTGCGGGGGGGGGGGGGGGGGGGGGTTACTGCTGAGAAGTTACCTGTTGAGCGGGAAGCTCCTGCTGCCTCTTCTCCCCGAAAGTGTGAACTTGGGTTTGCTTATATATTAACTTAGCAAAATTGCCCTACCTACTTTTGTTGGAAAGTCACTTAAAAATAATAAGTGAAAATCCCAATAAATAGGAAAATAGGCTAAATGCATTGGAAAATTCCCCTAATTGATGCTAATGGATTCTGATGGGAATTCAGATGATCATGCTGTGTGCAACCGGAGGATATGCATCTATGCTAAGTGACCGGGCATGCACGGTCTACGAATAGACTCACAAAAGTGCCAGATCACTGCTAATCTAGACTTGACTGAACTGACGGGAACCTTGCTATGGTGTAGCTTGTCCACGGACACATAGGGTTGGGATGTGTCACGTGACACGTTGCATGTCCATTTGTTCGTACTCCGTAGGCCGAGGCGGCCCGTACTCTTTGTTTGTTGTTCCATTAGAATTTTCCGTGCTGTCACTTGATCCATAATTGCTAGGTGGGTTCGTTTGATTCTTGCGGGAGTCATCACCCGAATCCATGTGTGTCGCAGAAAAAGGGATGAGATTTTCCGGTGGAAGGAAAATCGATTGAGCTTTGATACCACTCTAATAGACTTGGACACCCAAATCGAGAATCTGGCACGACACACGAGAGAATCACTTACAAACACTTCACAAATTTAATCACAATTCACTTGAGTTGGCACGGCTTGGCGTAGTTCCGTGCCTAGAGATATTGGCCCCAAAGACTGGCGCCCCTTTTGGTATTTGTTTTTATATTAATGCTTGAGCAAAGTTACAAGGCCCGAGGGTCCTCTCTACCCTGTTGCTTGTCAGCAAAACTGAGCCAGGGAGTGGCCTTGGGTTCGTATTTAAAGGCCCCAAGGGCTCTACAAAAGCAGTATATAAAAAGCTTCAAATCCAAAAGCTTTAGGGTCCAAAAGCTAGCGCTAACTCTTGCCAGCACAAATCACGGAATTCCGAACGGCTGCCACATTACCAGCCAGCACGAAACGGGGAGCGTTCGTACAACTGCCTCTCTCTCTCTCTCTCTCTCTCTCTCTCTCTCTCTCTCTCTCTCTCTCTCTCTTTAATTCTTTAGTGTCCCCAGGGCCCCATCGGGCGGGACCCTAAAAGTTGGAACAAGTTTCAATTAACTTGTAAATGTCTCTGGGCAGACATGCCACATCATAATTTTGTGACATTGTTACTTTCTCTTTTGGCCATTGGCAATCATCTCTTTGGGAGGTCGTGTTTGGCAAGATGCAAAGACGCATTACTGGATGTCCTGTTACTCTCAGTTTGATTTCTGCTTGGAAACATATTACAATTTATCTATCATGGCATGGTCGACAACAGCGGGAAGGGTATTGTTCGATTGGAGAGTCTTCATTGGAGTCGGGCATTCTCTCTTACTTTGGTCGACTGTTCGTCTCGCTAGTCGTACTTTCTCTCTTGTCGTGGCCTTCTAGTGGTTGGTCATGTGGTTGATGAGGCGGGCTACACTTTTCAGTTTCCCCTTACCGCTCGACGCTTTGGATTGGGCATGCATTACTGTCAGTTTTGGAGAGAGCTTCAGTACATGCCGGGTAGGTTTTTGCCTGTTCCGTCTTTGGATGTCGGATTGGTCTTTCCGGGACACCCCGTAACAGACTTGGACACTCCAAGTCAAGAATCAACCGCGACAACACCAAATAACCACTTCAAAACAAGTCACAGATCACAATAGATGTACACTGGTCCGGCGGAGTTCCGTGCCTAGAGATATTGGCCCCAAAGACTGGCGCCCCTTTCGGTATTTCTTTTTATATTAATCAGATCAAAGTACAAGAGAGTGGCTAGGGTTTCACTCTCAGACTCTGCGTCCAGATGCTCTGAGAAGTAAGGCCCTCACCACTAATTTAAAGGTTACAAGGGATGCCCAAAAGCAGAGCCCCAAAAACTTCAAATCAAAAGCAACTGCTCTCTCTCTCTCTCTCTCTCTCTCTCACAGAGAGTCAAAACTTGAAAGCAAAAGCATTCTCTCTCTCTTTCTCATTGCGTAGAGAAAAAGCAAGATTCGCGTCGATTATCATTTTTTTTAGCCTCCGCGATTTTCGGAAATTAGGGTTTTTGGCAGAAATTAGGGTTTGCTGTCCGCCACGTCATCACTTTGTGACATACCCCCCTCTTGAAAGCATTGTAACCGACCGCGATTACGCCTGCAAAACCGACAATAGCCATAAACCGTCTTAGCAGACACTGACTGTTAGTACCTACGTACTAGGAACACACATCTAGCACATGTACAAAATCGACAGTCACATCACACGACATCACAGGACATCACATGACATTCAACATTCATTCGGATCTTAGACCATGATTTATCGGCAATGTAGCTAGCAATCACATCTAGGTCCAATCGCGACCTCATCGATGTCCGATTGACTAATCCCTATTGCAACCATGTCTATTCGAGATCAACCAGATCAAAATGCTGCAGTCATTTCGGCTTTCAGTTCCTGCACTCACAAGAAGTCAAGAACAAATCAGTATCATTATCAGGAATTCCATTTCATAAAGTCATCCAACAGAATACTGTCAGCTCTCAGTATCCCTGAAGCTCAAAGAGACATCAGTGACTTTAGTATCAAAATCAAGGCATCTGTTGACAAAGGAGCGGAGTGACTCCCCTCTTGTGCATCCCACTGCACCAGATCTCCGGCCAAGCTGAATTCTGGGTTCCGTTTGGAGTAGACTATGCTAAACCAAAACATCGAGGTAAAGTTTCACAATCCGAGGAGTATCTGCTAGGTCCTCCTCCTCCATCCACTTTGCATCAAATGCAGGAAAGTTCTTGAAGTTAACCAAGAACCGCCTTCGGACTTTACCTTTTTTGGTATCGTTATGTGCCAAAATCTGTTCGGGAACAAGGATCTCCTTGTTTTCTTCCACTGCAGGTTGCTCATCAGGCTCCCCATCATCAGGCACATCACCCTTAATAGGTTTCAAGAGACTCACATGCAATGCATTGTGAATCCTCCAAGTATCTGGCAGTTTCAATCGAAAGGAGACATCATTTATCTTTTCAGTTATCTGGAAAGGTTCGTAGTATCGCATACTAAGCTTTGGAAAAAGCCTCTCCTTTCCCTTTTTCTTTCTTAGGCGTGCCTTCTCAAAAGTAAGAGCACCCAATCATCCTCCTTCAGTTTCAAGTTGCGACGATAGCGATCCGCTGCCTTTTTCTGTCGTTCTTGAGACTCCTGCAAAGTCTCGCGAACCTTGGCAAAAGCCGTATCCAAATCTCGCGAATATTCATCCGCTTCAAATATCTAATCTTTCGTGCTCAGGAAGGATGGAACCTTCGCAGCACTTTCAACAATCTCACATGGCGTCTTCCTTGTCGAAGAGTGTATCGTGTTATTGTAGGCAAATTCCACCAAAGGTAAGTTCTTTTCCCATTGAGTCTTCTGATCCGAGATACAAGACTTCAATAAATCTAAAATCACTGAATTGGCAATCTCGGATTGTCGGTTAGTCTGCAAGTGGAACGATGACGAGAACTGCCTTCCAAAAACAAACTCATAAATCTGGGGTCTCTGTCGGAGACAATCGTTTCAGACGTGCCATGTAATCGGAAAATCATCGTGATCATTCTGTGTTCTCGGGAGATCAAAAATGAAATCCATTCCAATATTTTCCAAGGGGTGGGTGGGTATGGGTAAAGGCTGTAACAATCCCTGTGCCTTATGCCTGTCAAAATTGACCTTCTGGCATACTAAGCAATTGTGCACAAACACAGTCCCAAGAAGCTTCTAACTTCATGGACATTCCTCAAATCGGGCCAATCACGGATAGTCTCTATCTTGGCCGGGTCCATTTGCACTCCTGCTGCTGACACAATGTGTCCCAAAAAGTGTATCTCTGGTAGGAAAAATTCAGTTTTCTTTGCATTAATCACTAACGTGTGATCTCGTAATGCCTGAAAGACTTGAAGCAGATGATCTCTGTGTTCTTACTCATTCTTGGAGAAAACAATGATATCATCAAAGAAAGTGCCAACAAATAGCCCGTGCTCTCGAAAAATCCTGTCCATCATCCGGTTATATGTCGCAGGAGCATTGGTTAAACCAAAAGGCATCACCAAAAACTCAAATAATCCAAAAGTCGTCCGAAAAGCTGTCTTGTAGACGCCTTCCGACGTGATTCGGATCTGATGATATCCACTCTTTAGGTCAATCCTGGTAAAGCACGAGGATCCCTGTAACCTGTCGAGTATATCATCGATCCTAGGAATCGGGAATGTGTTCTTGATGGTGATTTTGTTGAGAGCTCTATAATCGATGCACATTCTCCAAGATCCGTCTTTCTTCAAATGCAACAACAGTGGAGAGCAATACGGTGAAGTACTAGGCTGGACAAGAACCTTTTCCAAGAGGTCTTTCACTTGGTTCATAATCTTTTCAATCTGTACTCGGCTCACACGGTAAGGTGGCTGGTTCGGAGATGTGCTTCCAAGTATCAAATCAATGGTTTGATCTTTAGGCCCTCTGAAAGCAATCGGCATGAGTGTGGAGAAAAATCTTGGCGTTCTTTTGATCAGGTCAAAACATATTCAACCTTTATCCATCGTTCAGTTCTCTCCCAAAAGAATGAGTAAGAAAAAGTTCATCAAGTACAATCTCTAAGCCCTTCATTTATCAAAGTCGCTTTCTCGGCCCGGTAGTCAACCACGGCTTAGTTCTCATGGTACCAAGGGATTCCGAGTAGAACGTCACTCGCGTGCCCTGAACACCCTTGTCATTGCAAACGAAGTTTGCCAATGCTCGATGTAATGGCAACATCCCATCTGGGTGCCGGTCGAACTATCTCCGCCCGTGGCGTCAGTCTGTCGGGCGTAATTTCCAAATCGAGCCGCCAATTCCAAGTGAAAAGAAGTTGGCCTTGGCTCCTTCAACAGAGCTTCCTGATCCTTCGCTTTGCCCCAAAAGCGGCAAAGTTTGTACTTTCATTCATTAGATTTGGTGCAGGTTCCACGCCATGTGGTACCAGTTCTGTTTTTCTATCTGCCTTTTCTGCCACGTTCCTCAGCTGCTCTTGAACTCTCAGGCCTATCGTCGTCTTTATCATTCTGTTCTTTCTGTGCCTTTTTAGGGCACTTTGCGGAGATATGTCCATGTTCCCCGCATCCAAAGCACTTCCCCTCTCTGATGAAGCGGGCTCTCTCCTCAGGAGTAAGCTTGGGTCGTGCATCCTTTTTCTCTGGGTTGCTCTTTTTCTTTCTACTTTCATTCCCAGAAGTCTGTTCGGCTCGTTGTGTCATGGCCTCATCTGTGGGGTAGGTCAGACTGCCAGAGTGAATGGCAAAGCCCCGCTTCGCATGACTCATCAACTCCTGAATAGAAGCTGACTTCTGTACCAAGCAGTGATCTCGGATCTCTGTAGGTAGACCCAAGGTAAACGGCTCAATCTGTTCTCTGAACGAGATCTTCTTGAATGAAGAGGCGGGCAGAAAAGAGCTCCAGAATCTTTCACAATAAGCATTGATTGTGTCTTTCTTGGTCATCCGAAGATGGTTCCAAGCAGCTCGTATATCTCGTTCATATTCTTGCGTCAACCAAGAAGAAATAAAAAGCTTTTCAAATTTCAGCCATTTAACTGGCGCATTCTTGTTTAAAAGAAGCGTGGACCACCAAGTACGAGCATTCCCCTTAAGGTAAGAGGTAGCTCTCCGAATCTTGGAGTGCTCTGAATAGCGTCCTCCCGCGAAAGCGATGTCAAACTGCTGTATAAAAGACAAAGCCTTCGAAGCATCTGAGTATCCTGAAAAGTATCAAACTTGATCGAGTGGCCACCTTCCTTAAACTCTCGGACTTTCTTGCTTTCATCTTCGAGAAAGTCATACTGGTTGGCTTTGTAAAAATTCTTCTTGTTCGCATAAAAGTTTCTATGATTAGAATCTGAGCTGTCTGTAGACGAGTCCTCAGTAGAACTGTCAGTCTCTGGGCGAGATGTAGCCTTCTTTGCCTTTTTCTTGCCCTTTCCGAAGCTTTGTTTCTTGCTTCGCTTTTTACCTTTTTTGTCTTCTTCGCTCGAATCTGAAGAGCTAGAAGAACTGTCAGATGAAGAAGAAGAAGAAGAAGAAGAACTGGGTACTCCTTCAAATCGAACATGCTTCTTCCGTTTCTTTGCCTTGTCAAAAGTCGACCGACGACCCAAATATCCCGGGAAGTCAGTGCCTTTCTTCTGCCTTTTGCCGTGCTTTTTGCCTTTCTTTTGCACGTCGAAAAGCTGAGCAATCCGTGCATCAACCACGTTCTCTAGTTCCTTCTCCGTATATTTCTTGGAGGCAGAAGGTTTCTTGAGAGCGGGTTTCAGGAGTGGTGTTGTGGTTCTTTGCCACTCCATCTGTACCTCTTCCAAAGAGGTCTGGTTCATATATTTTGCCATCTTTGGGTCCTTGGCAAAATTGAGCATCATCTTTGTTGCATCGCCAATCAATTGACGACGCTCCATCTCTTGCTGCTCCGCCGGATTAGGCCTAGGCGGGCGATACTTCGTGCCGGAATCTTCGTTGTGATCCCTGCCCGCATCTCCAGATGCAGAGGGGGTCGACTGATCATTGCCTGAAGCCATAGGTGCCGTGGAAAAAAAATTGGGGATCGGATTTCCCGTAGAAGAGAAATTGGCCGTGCTCTGATACCAATGTAACAGACTTGGACACTCCAAGTCAAGAATCAACCGCGACAGCACCAAATAACCACTTCAAAACAAGTCACAGATCACAATAGATGTACACTGGCCCGGCGGAGTTCCGTGCCTAGAGATATTGGCCCCAAAGACTGGCGCTCCTTTCGGTATTTCTTTTTATATTAATCAGATCAAAGTACAAGAGAGTGGCTAGGGTTTCACTCTCAGACTCTGCGTCCAGATGCTTTGAGAAGTGACGTCCTCACCACTAATTTAAAGGTTACAAGGGATGCAGAGCTCCAAAAGCTTCAAATCAAAAGCAACTGCTGCTCTCTCTCTCTCTCTCTCTCTCTCTCTCTCTCTCTCTCTCTCACAGAGAGTCAAAACTTGAAAGCAAAAGCATTCTCTCTCTCTTCCTCATTGCGTAGAGAAAAAGCAAGATTCGCGTCGATCATCATTAAAAAAAATATAAAAAATATTATATATATATATATATATTTTTAGCCTCCGCGATTTCCAGAAATTAGGGTTTTTGGCAGAAATTAGGGTTTGCAGGAATTTTAGGGTTTCTGGCAGAAATTGGGGTTTCTGCTGTCCGCCACGTCATCACTTTGTGACACACCCCCCCTGAGGCTATGTCTACTTGTAAGGTTTATGCTTTTCTTCTACCACGGTTCTGGATTGCTGACCACTGTAATGCCCTATGGTCAATGCACAAGTCTGATACTTGGTGGAAGAAGCAGAGAGTGGCTTCTTCCACCACTGTTCTGGATTGCTTACCACTGTAACGCCCTATGGTCAATGCACAAGTCTGATACCTGGTGGAAGAAGCCACTCTCTGCTCTTTGGAAGAGCCGCTTGCCTTTGAAGGAGCGATTGCTTCTTTGGAGATGCTTGCTTGGAGTTCTCCGGGTGGGCAGTGCACGTAATATCTGCTCTTCTTGTTGTGTCCGTTGCTCGATTGTGGAAGAGACCGTTAATCACCTGCTCTGGGATTGCTGCATTACTAGAGGTTTTCTCCGTCGCATAGCAGCTTGTATGTGGCTCCATTGCCCCTCTATGGTCTTCCACAAAAGGTTTTGGGCTTTTGGCATTCTCCCCCCTTCCATACAGTGATTTGTGGTCTTCTTCATGTGGGTCAGATTTTGGGCTTATTGGACCCTGTGGCAGCAGTGTAGTGGCTACTTGTTCCTCGGATTTGATGCAGATCCCTTTCAGTTTTTCAAGCTTTTCCTTAGGCAATCTTTACATTTTGCTTGGGAAGTTGGTGATATCACACCGGAGATGCATCAGCTTTCCTATGAATGCTTTTAGTCCTCTTTCACAGATGAAAACTTCTGTGTTCGTGCTTTTATATATGATGCTTTCTGTGTGTTTTCCTCGCCTTGAGGGTTCGCTCTTGTAAATTAATCCCAAAGATTTACAAAAAAAAACGTGTGTGTGTGTGTGTGTGTGTGTGTGTGTGTGTGTGTGTGTGTGTGTGTATGTGATGGACAGGTGATGACTGCTATATGATGTGCATTGCAGGTTGCAATAAAGATGAAGAAGTTCCTTCTCCCAAGGGTCTACGATGCAGTGCGAATGCTGCTATGGTTGTTATCCACACGATATGGTACCCTTTTGCTTGCAGGAAAATCCAAGCCATTCCCAGCTCTCCTTTTACCGAAGCGTGAAAAGCTATTGCATGCTTGGGCCATTGGGTCATCCTCAACCCTATTGAGGGACGTGTTTCAAGTGCTGAAATGCTTTATTCTGCGAGAATTTTACAGTAAGGTAAGATTTTGCATAGTTGGAGTCATTCAAGTTGTAGGGATGAAGGTTGGCAGCAAATTCTGATGTGGAGGTTTTATACCAAAATATAGGTGGGTAAGGATGGGCAAAATCCAGATGTTTGGAATGCTCTCGACTACATCGGACCAGATCCGAGATTGATAGATGTGACGAGGGATGCTTGTGATGATGACTTGGAAATGAAAATTGTTCAATTTTCAAAGGATGGAGAAGTTGCGACGCAAAAGCTGAAGAATTTGGGATTGCTATCAGGAGATTGTGTGCTTGACCAAGGAATAAAGATTTCTGTTGACGTTGTAATTGTTGGATCTGGGTCGGGAGGCGCTGTGGTTGCAGCTCAAGTTGCTCAAGCTGGACAAAAAGTCTTAATTCTCGAGAAAGGTGAGTACTTTTGTCGCTCTGATCTTCGCCTTTTAGAAGGTCATTGTGCTGACATGTATGAAGGAGGTGCTTTTCTTTGTACAACGGACGGTGGAGTCCGTATATTTGCTGGTGCTACTTTGGGTGGTGGATCTGCTGTGAATTGGTCTGCCTCTTTGAAGACTCCGCCTCATGTATTACATGAATGGTCGCAAACATATGATCTCGACCTATTCGAAAGCACACAGTACATGGATGCTATGGACAGGGTATGTGAGAGGCTTGAAGTGCAAGACGATATAGATGAAGAAAACCTACCCAATGCCATGCTAAGAAAAGGGTGCATGGCTTTAGGCATGCAAGTTGCAAACGTTCCTCGAAACGCCCCGCCAGATCATTTTTGTGGGTGGTGTGGCATGGGTTGCAGAAGTGGAAAAAAGAAATCGGTGAACCGGGCATGGTTGGTTGATGCTGCGAGGAATGGGGCTGTCATACTCACCGGATGTGAGGCTAGGAAAATCACCACAAAGAGGAAAAAGCAAAGTAAAAAGCATTTGCAAGCCACAGGAGTGATAGCTCAAACTTGGATAGGTACAAAGAAGATCTTGATCGAGGTGGATGCAACAGTGGTGGTTGCTGCATGTGGCGCACTGTGGACGCCACCATTACTCCGGCGAAGTGGCTTGAGAAATCGTCACATTGGGCGAAACCTACATGTCCACCCAGTCATGATGACATGGGGGCACTTCAAAGAAGTAGAACCACATTTAGGCAAGTCATATGAGGGAGGTATCATGACAACATTTTCGAAAGACGCCGCTAATTGGGACTCATGCGGCTATGGGGCATTGCTTATGGTACCTTCACTACATCTGGGCGCGTTTGCGGCAATGATGCCCTGGGTCAGTGGTAGAGCGAATAAAGAGATGATGCTGGAGTTTGCTAAGACTGTGACTCTTATTTCCCTCACTCGTGACTATGGCTCCGGTTGTGTTCGTGAAGATGCGACTGGTCACCTTGAAATTGAATACAAATTGTCAAAGATAGACAGGGAGCATTGCCTTGATGCGGCTTGTAAAGCTTTGCGAATCCTTGCTGCAAGTGGCGCGTCTAGACTTGGCACTCACCATGTGGAGGGCAAGGTGTTCGATTGTGCCAATGGGAGGAATTTAGATGAGTTTGTTGAAGAAGTGCGCTCGAGTTGCCTTCAAAATTTGAACACACCTCTTACATCTGCTCATCAAATGGGTTCTTGTCGCATGGGAGTCTCGCCATTGACATCAGTGGTAGCTCCTAATGGAGAAACTTGGGAAGCCCAAGGCTTGTTCATCGCTGATACGAGTATATTCCCCAGTGCTTCAGGTGTTAACCCTATGGTCACGGTACAATCTCTTGCCCTCTGCATTTCCCAATCGATACTCAACGTTTTAAAAGGATCAAATGAAGAATGAAGTTTGCAAAGAGACAAATCTTGTGTGTGTGTGTGTGTGTGTGTGTGTGTGTGTGTGTGTGTGAGAGAGAGAGAGAGAGAGAGAGAGAGAGAGAGAGATTGTTGTCATCCTTGAAGGACAAATATCTCGCGCTCCATTTCAGCTGATCGATGACTCTCGATGCTTGAGGACTGCTGATATGAGAGAGAGAGAGAGAGAGAGAGAGAGAGAGAGAGAGACGTTTCGATATGAATTTTTTGTCCATGTCTCTTCTATTCGTCGTGTTTGCATGGCTATTGGCTTCTCTATCTGATGCTATCAAGCTTTTACATTTAGATAGATGGTCCATACCAACTACAATTATGAAATTTTTCAATCAAGAATTTTGATCATTATTAGGAAACTTCGTGGCAATCGTGCCTTTTGGTTTCTATTGAAGAGAAGCTTGGAGAGGAGCCTGGTGGCTTGCAGTGGTTGCATCTAGCACACAAGAAATCTGCCTATGAGAGGAGTGTTCCAGTTTCTGAGCAATAAAGATAAATGCAAAACTTGAGCTTAGCCAAGATTGGACCTCTTTTTTGGTTGGATTCTAATGAAGCTCATATAACTGAGAAGCCAAACCCGTTTTGGTGAAAGTTATGTCTCCTTTTGGATCTATAACTTCCGCCTACACTCAGCCTTGGAGGATTGCCTATCAATTTTTTTGCACTAAAATTAGAAAAACTCTGAACTTGCTCTTGAAGGGCAAGTCAAATCGAGCCGGTTCTTTCAAATTTGAGTTGCAAAATTTCCATGATACTGTCGTGGTATTGTGCTCTTCCAGGAGGCAATGGCCCAAGGAAATCATGAAACAACTAAATAGAATGGCTTTTGCTTGGTAGATATAACCATATTGAAAGCCAAAGACATAATAAGGCCGTGGAAGTGAATTATCCTTGTGGTACTCGGCCTCAATGATATATCGGTTGAAAGCCAAAGAATCAAAGAAACTATGCAGTACACTCGGAGGTGCAGCTAACAAAATCCTCTATATCAAGTACGATTAGAGCCTAATAAAAATCCTCATACACATTTTGTGGATTGGAATAATTTGAAAATTGAATTAAAATGCCCCTCGTGTAAGTTTAAATCTGTAATTGATATGAACCATAATATACCCTCGTCAAGCACTGTGCGCTCCTTGCCGCACTGTCGAAGCAAGGGACTTGCCTAACACTGTGTGCGAGCCACAGACGGCTTTAAGCACACAACTAGCTTAACTAGTAAGCTCAAAGAAAGCGATGGTGTGTCACTCACCGCTCTACGCTTGCTTCGTGGAGGATTCCGTTCATCGAGGTGGAAGAGCATTTGAGATAAATGTCCTTAGCCTTCTTCAGTCACTGCAAAATCAAACAACATTGGCACAGTAATTGCATTCTCATAAGTGATTAAAAAGCATATGCAGTTTTAGGTAGACAAATTGATTGGTAAAAGAATTTCAAACAATTTGTCAGCAATGAACATTAAATTGCAATGTAATCAAATGCATAAACAGATGTAAAGGTAAAAAATTAAACAAGTCTGGGGTCGCTAATTTGACGGTCGAAAGGCACTAGAGATCGAATATTAATACCATGGGTAAGCTTCTTAATTTTCTGTGGTCAATTAAGTTGTTTAATCGCGAGAGCCAAGTATTCATGTTCGAGGGCTGACTAGAGGCTATATCTAGAAGACCTTGTAGTTAAGCTACCATAAAAGGAATTTCTCATGAAATCATCGCCTGACTGATTACTTTTTCTTTGACCCCCCAAATTCTTTTCACAGTGATTCAATTTTGATGTGTGTGCTTATTTTGTACGCCTTGGGTTTTTTGCTTTTCAAGAAAAAGTGCCCATACTGGGAACCTCTAGGGCTCTAGTACCATAGGCGATACATGTGAGTGAAGTACCCAATCAAGCTGAGATTTCTCTTCTAGCTTAAGATTTTACAATGTGGCACTTTGATTTTTTGTTTGTTCATTTTCATCATTTTAATTTTGTAACTTTGGGGGGTCATATAACACTGATACACCTCCCCAGGCTCATCACACTAGTAAACTCCCTTTATAATACTTAAGCTAAAGGTCAATAGGGTCAAGTCCACTAAAAAACCCTAGTACATTTCACACAATGCTGCCTAAATCGGATTAAGAACCTAAGTAACCATTAATTATTAGGAAGGCATTCCCCATGGTATTAAGAGAAGATCTCTAACACCTAACTTGGTCAAAATAGCTTAGTTGGACTTGCTTGATGTTTAAACCTAGACAAGGGATTATGACAAAAAAGACATTGAATTAAATGTTTGATACTAAGCAAATGTGTTGGATATTATGCTACCAATCACAATCAAAGCAGACAATCATAGATGCAAAAAAGATAAGGGACAATGCTAATGGACAAGAAACACCTGTTTGTGTTGATGGTGGCGCTTATCTGAAGTGTGAACGAGAGAAAGGTTCCATGAAGGTCAAAATCCTATCAATAGCAACACGCTCCTGTACACACTAGGAAACAAAAGGAATACCTCCAAGAGGCACATTAGTGGGAAAAAGTACCAACATTTATTGAACACAATAAAAAACATAAAGAACCCTAACCTAATTAGTTGCACTCCCCCTAGAGAGTCAAGGGAATAGGATATTGTAGAGGTTGGGGGGAAACCCTAAGGCTAAACCCCTATCCTTGTCGTCGAGATAAACAAAGTCATCATCCATGAGACCATATGTGCCATCTGTGTAGTCCTGTGAATTTTCTTCTTCATCATAGGTGCCCATGTTTACTAAAAAGGTCACTAGACGCCTATAGTCATCTTGGTCAAAAGGGTAGGCTTGTGCAATGGGAGAAACGCTCTCTACTAAGTATGGATCAGACGTGGTCAAGAGACGTACCAGCCATTCTAACTCCTCAAAATTCCTCTCACATGCTAGCGTACCTATCAAATCCCATTCACATGCAAGCACTGAAAAGACCATGTGAAATATTTGTGAAAAGTAACGAGGGTACCTCTCACCCAAGGCAGGAGTGGATGACTCTAGCGTACTATCCATATCTGTACACGCAAATAGATGATGGTTAGAGTGCAAATATTACAAGGGTCGTATTCTTGTGCATAATTTGTTTTTATGATTTTGTTTTATGGCTCTTACTCTTTTACTTTTTTATCTTGTTTTTGTGAGTATAAAGCTTTATATATACATTCCCTAAGATTGGAGATTAAGGGGTCAGGGGGAAAAGTTGAGAGGAAAGTGAGTGAGTGATGATTGTCAGCAAACACTCCCCCCTTCCTTGGGTAGATCATACCGTTTGAAATGAGCTCGTCACCCTTTGAAACCAATTGTTCCAGTTGGTAATAGGTGAGGATTTTTGTCAGTAGTTTTTTATTACCCTAGGTGCCTCGTCAAGTTGCAAGGGTGGTAAGGTACTCTCCCAGGATCGAACTAGAAGTGGTTCATCAGGTGATTCTTGAACACTGGGAGGTGTGGATTCTTTTGTAGCTTCATGGAGGTCCACTACTATAGATGGAGGCTGTGTAAAAGCTTTTATCTCTATGGATGTATTACATGAGGAGCTAGAAGCTTCATGGAACTCCCCCCTTCCTGAACTAGGTGGAATAAATTGGTTTTGCCTTGGAGTCCAAACTAGCTCTGGACTAGGTGTGTAGCATTCTGTGATCTTTCCCTTCTCACGGTCTGCCATTGGCTTTAGCGTTACACTGTTTGACTCATATGGGTTTGTTGTCGATAGGGAAGGACACATTTTACGTTTAGGTACCCAAATTTGCTCATTTCCATCATAGTAGCCTTGGGCTTCTAATAGTCGTTTTGGAATCCATCGTGATTTGGTCTTGAATCTCCTAGAGAGCACTCTTGGTTCTCCAGGGAAATTTTTTCTTGAAATGGATGGGAGGGTTGAGGTAGTTGGAAGTAAGGCCTTGGGGACCCATTGATATGTACTCTTAGGTCGTGCAGGTTGAGTACTTGCAATATTACTGCTTGCTGCAACTACAAGTGTTGAAGTGCTAGGTTCATGGGTAGCCGGCAAAGACGAGTTAACCACCTTGGCTTGTGAACGTTGGCTATCCTTCAACTTTGCTAGAGTTTGCAACGTAGGTGACTTTGCTTGAATGATAGGGGTAAGAGTCGGTGGTCGCGTCGTGACACTACCAGTATCCCAATCAATAGTGCATTTGGTTGCCAATATCCACGTGCGTCCCAGGTTTACGTTGCCTTCCATAGCTCCCGCGGGCATGACTAGAAACCTCTGCACTATGCTTCCATTGTCATAGACAACAGGGGTCTGAAGGACTCCAAGAATAGCAGTTTTCTTTTTATTAATGCCCTTGACTTGCATCGTACTCGAGGATAGGGTCGGTTTTCCTAATTGACACCAAACTCCATAGGATAACAAATTGTGTTTAGCTCCCGTATCTAATAAGGCATTGTATAGTACTTTCCCATAGGGGCTATTTAGCTCAATTGGGTATCGTAGGGGTGGCTCAGATTCTAATGAGTCGTCATCTGTGTCCTCGAAAAATGCTTGCGTGATTCCCAGATTAGCCTCTCGTTGGCGTCTAAGATGTTGTTGTCGTTCTCGAGCCTCAACTCTTGCTTGGATTTTTCTAAGCTCTGCTTGTTCCTTGGCAGCCTTCTTTTGATGGATAGCTTGCAACACTTCCTGGCTTAGAGGATCATAATATCTTTTGAATTTACACCCATTAAGGAATCCAATGGTTTCAACTCCATCTAGAGTCTCCACACGAATGGTCCCTTGCGGGGTAATTTCACACACTCGATATGGTCCCTTACCAGCGTATTTCAATTTCTTCTTTTCATTACGTACCCCGTACATAAGAACTTTATCACCAACCTTGATGTCTTTATCCTTTAAATGGCTATCAAACCACTTCTTTCTCCTATCCTTCTCAACTAGACCATTTCGCACAGCTAATTGCCTCTCTTCATCTAGCCTTTCCAGAATATATAATCGCTCAACTAAGGGGTTACCATCCCAACCTTCTTGAGAAGCTACTCGAAGACTAGGAATGACAAACTCCCATGGAATAACTGCTTCTTGGCCATACACCATCTTAAATGGTGTGCAATTAATAGCAACTTTATACGCAGTACGATAAGCCCATAAAGCTGATGTAAGCTTTAGGTCCCAATCAGTGCGATGAGCCTCAACTGTCTTTGTCAAAATGGAGATGAGAGTTTTGTTGGTACTCTCAGCTTGGCCATTTGCTTGGGGATAATAGGGTGTAGACTTGTGGTGAGATATCATGAAGTTTGATGTGAGTTCTTTTATTACTTCATTTATAAAATGAGTTCCATTGTCACTCACAAGTTCAAAGGGGCATCCAAAACGTGTGATAATGTTCTCAAAGAGGAACTTAGCTGTTGTTTTTGCATCCGCCTTTCGTGTTGCTTTTGCTTCAGCCCATTTGGTTACATAGTCGGTAGCCATAATGATATATCGTGATTGCGTGTTACGTGCAGCCGGACTAATCGGTCCTACAAAGTCTAAGCCCCACTTTTCAAATGGTTGGGTTACCTTGATGGGATGTAGAGGCATCCTATCCCTTCTTTGTGGCTTGTTGAAGCGTTGGCATTCATCACATCCCTTTGCAAAAAGTGATGCATCCTTAAACAGAGTGGGCCACCAATAGCCTGACTGTAAGATCTTTTGGGCAGTCAACTTTCCTAAAAAGTGACCACCAGCTACGCCCATGTGTGCCTCTTGTAGAATATATAGATACTCATCCTCGTGGGCACAGCGTCTAAGAACATCATCTTTTCCTCTCTTATAGAGAGTTCCAGCCAGTAAGCAATAGGGTTCGCATTCCTTGATTAATTTTCGAGCTATATCTTTTCGCAGCTCTTTGGGTGGAAAACCATTAACTAAGAAGTTAACAATATTTTCACTCCATTCAGGCATTGTCTCAACAATGAACAAAGGAGTATCAGGCAATTCATCATCAATCCCCGTAGGAGCTTCGCCATTAGGGATACGAGATAAATGATCCGCCATGACATGTTTTCTCCCAGGCCTCACAACAACGGTGAAGTCAAACTCAAGAAGAATTAACAACCATCGTGTAATTCGACCTGTGGAACATGGCTTGTTTACCAAATATAGCAATGCTTGATGATCAACATAAAACACAAACTTGGTAGCAAGAAGGTAATAGCGAAATTTCTTTACTGCGTAAATCATAGCTAGACCTTCGCGCTCTGTCGTAGTGTAGTTCATCTCGGCATCATTTAATTGGCGACTTGCAAGGCTAATAGGGTAGTCGAATTTATGTTCTCCTGGTTGAGTTAGAACACACCCAATAGCAAAATTTGATGCATCAATATGCACATGAAAAGGTACATTCCAATCAGGTGTTCGCAGGATTGGAGCACTTGTTAGGGCCTTCTTTAATAACTCATAAGATTGATGACATTCTTCCGTCCAGTGAAACTTGATAAGAAGCTTGTACAATGGACGCGCTATCTCGGCAAAGTTTAAAATAAACCTTTGATAATAACCAACATGGCCCATAAATCTTTGAACTCCTTTATAGTTCGTAGGTGGTGGCAAATCGGCAATGGCTTTAATCTTACTCTCATCTATGGATATCCCGTTCTTGGACACTATATGCCCTAGAATGACTCCATGCTTAACCCAAAATTGGCATTTGAAAGGGTTCAATGAGATGCGATAAAATCTGCACCTTTCAAATATTTTTCGTAGATATAACAAATGCTTCTCCCAAGAAGAATAAACACAAAGGTCGTCTAGGAAAGCTTCACAAAACTCTCTTAGAAATTCTTTAAACGCAGTGTTTATTAATCGTTGGAATGTAGCAGGGGCATTTGTTAAGCCAAAAGCCATAACACGAAATGCAAACACTCCAAACTCTGTGATAAAAGCAGTTTTAGCTCGGTCCTCTAATGCAATTGTGATTTGATTGTAACCAGAGTACCCATCTAAAAATCTATAAGCTTTCTTGCCCGCAACTCTTTCAAGCACATGTTCTGAATATGGTAAGGGATAATGATCTCTCCTAGTGGCTGCATTAACTTTCTTGAGGTCCACGCACACTCTTAGTTTCCCATTCTTTTTTGGCACAATGACTATTGGAGAAACCCATTCTGAGCGCTCAATAGGGTATATGAATCCACATTAGATAAGTTTTTCAATCTCCTCTTGTACAATTTTGGCGTACTTAGGATTCATTGGATAGGGTCGTTGCTGGACGGGTTTAGTAGTGTTGATCATGGGAATTGTATGTTGCACCACAGAAGGTGGAACACCCTTCATGTCATGATATGTCCAAGCAAAGATATCCTTGTATTCCTTGAGGAGCTCCTTAAGTACAACCTCTTCAGTTTCGGTAAGGTCTTGAGTAATAAAGACTGGTTTAGACTCCTCACCTGGTTCTGCTAATTCTATCTCTTTAACTACCGCTGGACCATCATAGACTCCACTGCTTCCATTGGTAGGTATTCGTTGGGCTTTGGCATACACAACCTTTCGCTCCCCCGTGGTATAACATTTAAAATATTCAGGAGCCGTATGTAAGTCAGCAGGCTCTTGTCCTGACGGAGACCTTTCTTTTAGTTCTGCCTCCTTTTGTTGTTGTGCTAACTCTCGGTTTTGACGTCTTCTTATAGTTAGACTCAATTTCGGCTCTGTAACCTCCAATTGAGCGAGGTCAATGGGTCGCGGGTTGCACCACATTGTTGGGGTATAATGCCCAATGTGGTCGCCCAGGTAAGTGGGCGGGCCGCCAGGTATGTACACATATTCTTTTGTAAAAACCTAATAAGAACTCACTATGCTCTACACATTACAGTAGAGCGAGTTCACCATATCGTCGTACTCTTCTTCTCGCACTCTCTCGCGTCACACTTCTGCTCGTACTCTTTCAACTCGTATCAGAGCTCAGATCGAGGCTCGGGGCAGCACTGCAGGAGGCTAGAGTCACCAGCTCAGATTGGAGTGAAATTCGACAGGCGAAGACATGGTCCCAAATCCTATGGGAAAGCCCGAAGGACTTGGTGTTCTCAAAATTTCATTCTGAGGTCATCTCGGCCACCGTTCGGCTTCGACAAAGGTCTGCGCAGGCCATTTTCGACTACGTGGTCCCGACGGATGCAGATCCGACTCTGCAAATTTGGGGTTTTCGGCCTACGACTGCAAGTGTTGAGGATATCGACACTCCCAGAGTGTTGATTTGTGGCTGTCTACACATCGAAGGACGGCTCACAGTTCTTGGAGGCCTGTCACATACGACACGGGCGCATCTACACACAGACTGTAGGCGACATCCACTAGTTCATCGGGTAGCTTGTGTTTGCTGCTTGATATTCCAGATTTCATCCTGACATTGCAAGTACTTCCACATGGGATGTATTGTCAGAGATGATGTATGTCTGTTGAGGGTTTGCTGGCTGTGAGTCACACAGCAAACAACCGTCGCAACGGTTACAGCATACAGTGGGAAATTTGTGGATGTATGACTTTGTGGGAAGTCTATGTACTGTCAGATTTACTGCAGCCTTTGTTGAGGGTCGAGTGAGGTTTTATTGAGCTGGGGGATTCTCGAATGTTGAGATCCTTTCGGTGATACAGGTCTTGGAGCGATCCCTCGAGCACCCTTAGATAGGCAGCTAGGATGTATTGATTGTGAGTTAGACAGTTGGGATTGCATCTTTGCTTTATTGCCGTTGAGACATTGTCGCAGTCTATGCTTACAAGACAGTGACAGGACAGTCAGAGACAGTACAGGTGCAGGACAGGTTTACTCGCAGCTTACAGTGTCAGAGAGACAGTGTTTTTTGAGCTGTTTTTTGGTCTGTTTTTAGTACACCAGAGCCATTTTACAAAGGAGACTCTACCAAAATTTCTGCAGAATCTGAAGCTTTCTTGGTTCATTTGACAGGTTGATATTGGTTCAGAGGTCAGTTTACAGGGGAAACTCTGCCGAATTTTTCCCAGAAAAGTAAACTACTGTGAAGTGTAGCTATGGCTGGATCACAGGACACTGCTCTTTACAATATCAAGAAGCTGGATGGAACCAATTTCCCATTGTGGAAGAAGCAGATTTGGCACGTGTTGGTACAAAAGAAGCAGATAAAACCTATAAAGCTCAAGGGGAGAAAACCAGAAGATATGGACGAAGATGAATGGAGCGAAATGGATGAATTGGCACTTTCTACCATTATGCTGACTTTGGCAGAAAGCGTTTACTTCAATGTAGCAGACGAGATGTCGGCTTATCAAGCATGGTTAAAGCTGAGTGATCTTTATGAGAAGCAGAGTGCAGCTTCACAGGTATACTGTCTTAAGAAGCTTGTTGACTTGAAGATGAAAGAAGGGACACCTATGTCCAATCATCTGAATGAATTCAACACAATCTATAGTCAGTTGTCAGCTCAAGGTGTCAAGTTTGATGAACCTGTTAGAGCTATGTTCCTGTTGATCACATTGCCGGAAAGTTGTGACACTTTTCGCACATCTTTGAGTAATTCTGCACCTCCAGATGGTTTAAACATAGCAGGTGTAGAAGGAAGTCTGCTTACTGAAGAAACCAATAGAAAGACAATGGACAAAGGCAAAGGAACATCCTTAGTTGTCAGGGGAAGGACCAAAGAAAAGTACAAAGGTGGAAAGAGGAATCAGTCTCGTAGCAAGTCCCGCAGTGCTAAAGGCAAGAGTGACATAGAATGCTACCATTGTGGCAAGAAGGGTCACATGAAAAGAGACTGCAGAGAATGGAAAGCAGAAAAAGGCAAAGAGAAAGCTGAAGACCATGGTGAAAAGAACAAGTCCTCAGTGAAGATTCAAGAAATAAATGTGACAAAAACTGTTGCAGAGGATGACAGTCTAGTGTCAGGAGACATCTACTTCTTGAAGAATACAATGGACTCAGCTCTTCTTACAGCATTTGATGGAAATGCACTGAGTGACTGGATTATAGACTCAGGGGCATCACTTCATGTGTCTCCAAACAAGGAGTGGTTTACCTCTTATGTGACCACTAAAGATCATGTTCGGCTAGGCAATGGGCAGACATGTGAGATCTTAGGTGTTGGAGATGTTCAATTGAAGTTTCAGAATGGCTCTTCTTTCACGCTGAAGAATGTGAGACATGTTCCCGCAATTACAAAGAGCTTGATTAGCACAGGTTTACTTGATGATGCTGGCTACGTCACCACTTTTGGACATAACATGTGGAAGATATCCAAGGGTTCTATGACAGTAGCACATGGAGTAAAGTCTGGAGGACTTTACATGATTTATGTATCAAATGTCTCTAAAAATGTAATCAATGTAACCGAGCAGCTGAACGTTTCTTTGTGGCATAGCCGGTTAGGACATATGTCCAAGAAGGGAATGGAAATCTTGTCTCGTTCTGGTTATTTACCTGGCTTTTCATTTAATGATTTTGAATTCTGTGAACATTGTCTGTATGGTAAGCAAACACAGCAGCCACATAAGCATAGAAGCAGTAGAAGAGATACACAATTGGCACTTGTTCATAGTGATTTGTGTGGACCTATGCCTAACCTATCTCTAGGGGGAGCTTCTTACTTTATGACATTTATAGATGATTACTCGAGGAAAGTATGGGTTTACTTTCTCAAGCACAAGGATGAAGCGTTTAGTGTTTTCAAGGCGTTTGTGACACTTGTGGAGAATCAGAGTGGAAGGAAGCTTATCTGCTTACGCACTGACAATGGTGGAGAGTATGTTTCAAAGTCCTTTCAAGACTTTTGTGAGTCAAAAGGTATAAAACGTGAACTTACTGCTCCTTACAATCCTCCTCAAAATGGTGTTGCTGAGAGGATGAATAGGACCATACAAGAGAAGGTCAGAAGTATGTTGTCTAATGCACAGCTGCCTAATGGGTTTTGGGCTGAAGCTGTATCAACAGTTGTTCATCTTGTAAATAGATCTCCTAGCAAGGTTTTGCAGAAGGATTCAGTGCCAGAGATGGTATGGTCAGGAAAAATGCCCTCATACAAGCATCTCAGAGTCTTTGGCTGTGAGGCATATACTCACGTTCCAAAGGAATTTAGGAACAAACTTGAGCCAAAGAGTAGAAAGTGCATCTTTCTAGGCTATGGTAATTCTAGTGAGATGGGGTACAGACTTTGGGATCCCGAATCCAGAAAGGTTGTCCGCAGCAATGATGTTCACTTTAATGAATCCAAATATCATTCTAAACCAGAGAGGGTTGAGGAGATTAGAAGAGTTGTCTTCCAAGAAGATGGACCTGCACGTGCAAGACATAATGTCAGGGCTCAAGAGGAGCAAGGACAAGATAGAGTGGAACCACAGGTTGTGGCTGAGCCTGAGCCACCTATTGTGCGTAGATCTGGACGTGTCACGCGACCTCCTGATAGGTTTGTTCCATCTATGAACTATGTCATGTTGACTGATTGCAATGAGCCTTCATGTTACAAGGAAGCAGTGCAAATGAAGGACTCCGGGAATTGGCAATTGGCCATGCAGTCAGAGATGACAGCTCTGCATAAAAACCAGACATGGAAGCTAGTTAAATTACCACGGGGCAAAAAGGCTCTACCCTGTAAATGGGTTTACAGGTGGGTTTACAGGTATAAGATCACCGCTCATGATAGTCAGCCAAAGTACAAAGCAAGGCTTGTTGCAAAGGGCTTTAAGCAAGAACAAGGCATTGACTTTGAGGAAGTCTTCTCTCCGGTGGTCAAGATGACTACATTGAGATGCTTTCTTGCATTGGTTGCCATATGAGATTTGGTGTTGCACCAAATGGATGTCAAGACAACGTTCTTGCATGGTGATTTAGATGTGGAAATTTACATGCAGCAGCCAGAAGGGTTTGTTGAGAAAGGCAAGGAAGATTGGGTATGCCAGTTGTTAAAGAGTCTTTATGGCTTAAAACAATCACCGAGGGCATGGTACCATAAATTCCACAAGTTTATGCTTTCTCAAGGCTACAAACATAGTGAGTTCGATCACTGTCTATATACAAAGAAGGGTAAGGATGGTAGTTGGTTGATCCTTATTTTGTATGTGGATGACATGTTGATTGCTGGCAAGCACTTGGAAGAAATTTCAGCTTTGAAGTCAAAGATGGCAAAATCGTTTGACATGAAAGACATGGGTGAGGCAAGTCATATACTTGGTATGCACATTGAGAGAGACAGATCAAAGAAGTTGATTTGGTTATCTCAAACAGAGTATATTGACAAGGTTTTGCAATGTTTCAATATGGAGAAGGGAAAGGCACTGAGTGTTCCATTGCCACCATATGTGAAACTTAGCAAACAAGATTGTCCTGTGTCTGAGGAAGAACATGCTAAAATGGATAAGATTCCATATGCGTCTACAGTGGGTAGTTTGATGTATGCAATGATTGCTACTCGCCTAGACATTGCATTTGCAGTGGGAGTAGTAAGTCGATACATGTCAAACCCAGGCAAGAAACATTGGGAGGCAGTGAAAGGAATATTGAGATACCTGAAAGCTACAAAGAGTATGCGTATATGCTATGGGAGTCAGGAGCTAAGTGTAAAGGGTTTTACAGACTCAGATTATGCAGGTGACTTAGACAACTGAAGGTCTACGTCAGGGTATGTCTTTACATTGGCTGGTGGAGCAGTATCATGGCGTTCTAGATTACAAGATTGTGTTACTCAGTCTACTACAGAGGCTGAATATGTTGCAGCATCAGAGGCATGCAAAGAATCAATTTGGCTTAATCGACTAGTAACAGATTTGGGAATCAAAGAAGAGGTGCCTGTGTTATATTGTGATAGTCAAAGTGCTATACAATTGGCTCGCAATCCAGTTTATCACTCAAAGACAAAGCATGTGGATGTGAAGTATCATTTCATCAGGGAAATGCTCGAGGATAAGCAACTTCAGCTTGTCAAAGTTCACACCACAGAAAATCCTACTGATCTACTTACAAAAGGACTTCCCTCAGAGAGATTTGCGCATTTTCGCAAGCAGTTAGGTGTAGGGTAGTACATCACTTCTCTACATCTCTTGTATATTAGCTTGTATAGTAGCTTCTCTCACACTTAAAGTACCACATTGGACTTTAAGTGGGAGGTTTTTGGGGTATAAAGCCCAATGTGGTCGCCCAGGTAAGTGGGCGGGCCGCCAGGTATGTACACATATTCTTTTGTAAAAACCTAATAAGAACTCACTATGCTCTACACATTACAGTAGAGCGAGTTCACCATATCGTCGTACTCTTCTTCTCGCACTCTCTCTCGCGTCGCACTTCCGCTCGTACTCCTTCACACATGACACTCTGGAGATGTTCACCCCAATTGTCTACTAGCTTTCGATGAGCATCACATGCCCCTAGATAGCTAAGCCATTCTGCAGTAGATCTTTCCTTGTTTATCCTAGCTCTCACATTTGCTCGATATCGTCGTCTCTTATATGACCTTTGTTTCTTGTGTAGGTTTTGATTTTGGTAAATGTTTGAACTCGACTCGCCTGATAGGTCTTCGCTTGTATCTTCTTCACTCTCATATAAATTACCATAGATGGTCGTACTAGGCCTTGAGTGTTCAGTTTCTATACTTGGCTCACTCGATGTTTCCTCAGGTTCCGAATCCATTTCTCCCTGAGATTCCGTTTCTGATGTGTATTGGCCTGAAGCCTTTGAGGAATCATCGGTTTCACTCTCAGATAGGTGTGCCTCTTTCTTATCATCGGATGTTACATGCACTACACCTAACATGTTTACTGGTGCAATGTGTGGTATCTCTTCCCTATCTGGCGTTACCCAGGTTGTTCCTCTAGCTCCCCAAGTATCTATATTTTCCGCTAGGTGCACCCAATCGACATTGTCTGACTCAGCCATTCCGGGTAGGATATCCATATAAGGAGAGTTCTCCCCAATATCCGTGTCTGATCGATTATCAATGATGAATTTGTTTCCTAGAGAATGCGTTCGACCACTTAAAAGATCAACTCGAATGACAGAGTCTTGGAACTGTAAGTAGACGTGGTTTTTGGACCAGTCATGCACCATTTTTGCTTCCCTCATGAATGGACGCCCTAAGATCATCTCAAATGACATAGGATGCTTGGAAAAATCCATAACAATGAAAGTCTGCCTTACCTTGTGTCCCAAGACCTTGATCCTGAGATCCTTTAGCATTCCAATAGGCGTAACAATAGATCCATTAGCCATTTTTACCACTACGCTTGTGGCTTCAAGGTGAGGTCGCCCCATAGACTCCCAACAACTCTTTGTCACCATGCTGACTCCCGCACCACCGTCAAGGACCCCCTTTACAGTTAATCCTTTAGTAGTGATTGGTAGAGTAGCATTAGATTCATCACCTTCAAAGTATTGCCCCAACTTGTTAATGGGTATTTCAATTACAGATTCATGTCCCGCTAGGTCAGATGGTGGTGCTAAATGTTCCTCATCATTCATCACCGAGTCAGGTTTGTTCATAGGTGCAAACTGTGGTAATCCGGTCTGTAATTCTCCATTGAGAAGCGCTCGCAGTGCTAGGAATAATTCTGGATCTCCGTATAACTTAGATATGATAGTCGTACGTGTTTCTGAGGACATGAAATCCATCAGCCTTGCAACATTTAATGGCATCTTGTGGGACGTAGGACCCTGACAAGAGAATGGTGAAGATGGAATCTCCACTTCCTCAAGGGGGTCGGGCATTCCCTCATTGAACATTCTCTCTAGTAGGAACAGTGTGTGTCCACTTTCAGATATCCTACCCTCACTCTCTTCCCGAATGATACTGGGTATAGCTAACGGCCTGTAGTTCTTGTGAGGTTGAACTTGTGTGGGAAACACTGTGTCCGACATCTGGATATGTTTGGGTTCAGGTTCTAATGTTCGTTGAGTTTCTTCCACCAAACCCCTCAGTTGTTGGACTCGTTCAATTTCCACTCTTGGGTTTGGATAGGTTCCAATCTTTCTCTTGCAATCCTCATTTTTTGTCTCTCGTGGCTTATCTTGGGGGTTCGCAACTGGGTGGTTTAACTTTGAATACTCTTTTGGTGTTCGTCGTAATTCCCTCTCGTGATCCTCCTCACTGGCTTTTTCCTTTGTAGTAACAGTTTTGGTCTCCGTGGTCTCTATCGAATCTGAGTCATCCTCAGGGTCATTCATATACATGGGATCCTCTCCTGTCCCTATGTTAGTCTTTGAACTAGGTTTTGAGCTAGAAGCATTAAGGGATTTCTTTCTTCGTGTTTTCTTCTTTCTCGCTCGGCCAATGGATGCAGCATCTCTCTCTTCGAGGATGTAATTTTGCTTTTGGAGCATCGACCGTGTGAGTGCATTCATTGGTGCTATGTTTATAGTTGGTGGTGTCCCATCAACAATCTCTATTAAGTTCAATGGTGTGATTTTCGGTGCGTTTGGATTGTTAGGACACTGTGCGATCAAATGATCTATGCCACAACGATTACAAGTGAGTATTGGCATTGACAATGCACTCCCTTGACTTGTTTGCATTAGTGCAGCATTCTTTTGCATTCTAATGGGGCACTCGGCTACTCGATGTGGTCCACCACATTCGTAGCACTAAAGAGGTGGTCTCCTGGCAAAACTATTAATGTTTTGGCCTCTTGCTGCTAGCGCAGTAGCTTGATATACTGGTTTGATTTGTCCCCAATTGTCTTCCATATAGTACATGGGACACTCCTCAAGCATGTCGACTCCATAGGTGATACTAGAGTCTATGTCCTCTTCGCAATCTACATAAGTACTAGATGACTCACAACCTATTTGGTTCATAGGTGTAACTCTTGGATGAGGGGGTTGCGGTCCTAGCACTAGAGGTGGCAACGGTGTGGTTTGGACCACATTTTGGGTTCTAGGGACCATGTGCTGTAATGGCAACTGTTGCTCCATGGGTGGGCCCACGTAGGCATCAATGCAGGAACTCGAGGTGAGTCTGCCCAAGCTATAGGCGGTCTATTTTCCATGATGCGTTTAAGCATTAGGCAATCCTTCGCTTGATGGCCATACCTACCACACGCATTACAAGTCCCGTTAAACTTTACTCTGAAAGTAGGGCATTCACTCGTAGTATGTGGGCCCAAGCAAATTGAGCACCATTGTTGCTCCCTTCTTGGATACATATGAGTGTTTTGTGGAGCATGATTACCCCTAAGGCTTTCTTGGATGGCCTTGGTGAGATCTGCCAAAGTCATCTCAGATATCGTTTGCTCTTTCACGATTGGCTTTATCTTCATTGGCTCATGCCCTGACGCTTGCGAGCTACTAGACTTCGGCTCGGCGGACACTCTTTCTCCTGCAATCATTAAATTATCCTCCAATTGGATTGCATTCATGGTGACTGCTTCCCAAGTAGTGATACCTCTAATGACTAGGCCATTATATATACTTTCATGTCGTAGTCCCCTAATGAATCTATCGAGCAATTGGTTGTTGTTGAATCGCTCGTTTGGATTGCATCGAGAATTCAAATTCTTTAGGCGACTAATGAAGTCTCTCACGGATTCACCTTCTTCTCGTTGGGCTTTTTGGAGCTGAGAGGCTACACCCCAAAGTACTCCCTCTCGTATGTATTCTTTTAAGAACAGTTTCCTAAGATTAGAGTAGATCGTTTTCTCTTCTACTCTTAAGGTTCTATACCAATCTCCAGCCTTTCCGCTTAGGGTCAAACTCAAAGCCTTACACTTATGTAGCTCATTGTGCTCTTCCAAGGAATCGCACACATGTTCAAAGACTTCCATATGCTTTCTAGCATCTCCGTCTCCACTGAATTTCTGTGTGAGCTTAGCTACTTGAACTGCCTTGCTTCTAGGCTCTCTATCAGGTGCACTACGCATGTTTTCCGCAATAGAGAGACCGATAGTTTGAGCAAATGCTGCCAAATCTCCTATTTGAGCAGGTATAATGGGTGTATGTGCTCCTGGAACCACATGTGAGATGGGAGTTTGCCTTGGCCTTGGCATATGCGCGGCTCTTGGGTCCCATATTTCGTATGGTGGTGTACCAGATGGTGGTCCAAAGTTTACAGGCGTGGACCTAGGCATAGGGGGTGCCTGCTATGGCATGTTATTATGAAATGGCATGGCTCCACTTGTATAAGAGCTTGGATAATGCCATTGTGGATTGTAATCTCTTGGAATAATCGGAGGTGTAGGAGCTACACGAGGCTGAGGTACGACAGGTGCACATGATTGATACATACATGTAGGTATAGTTGGGGGTACTGTGCTACTAGGCATCGGCGCAGTGTTAACAAATGAACTCCATGGTGTACTTCTTGTCATGCTCACCACTGGGATATGCATGGTAGCCGTAGTGTCATTAAGAGAAAGACAAGCTAGATCTGGGAAGGTAAAGCTGCCACTTGTGGGCTTAGATTGTACTGAGGCTCCTGGCGAAACAACATATGGAGGATCAATGGGGCTCACTGAGGGAGTCTCCATTTGTGATAGGGTTGGTTGGTTGGCCTTTCCTGTATCCAAGAATCTCATTAGGCCTGTTGAAGGCATGTAGATCCCTGTGTTCTGTCTTTCTAACTCGACAATCCTATGGAGAACATCACAGACTTTCTTTTGTTGCTCATCTATGCTAGTAGCACCAGATGTGGATTGTAGAACATCTAAACAACCCACATGATAGGTGTGTCCTGTGTACCGATCAATTAAAGCTTCTGCTTGTAGGTCATACTCCCAATTTTCGTTTAGGAATATCCCATCTAGGCCTGGCGTGCTGGAGGTTTCCCTCAAGGTGGAAGCATTATTGCTCCCCATCGCTTGCCCCTCCGTGACTGCTACCTTGGGAGCACTCGGTTGCTCGGCTGGCATGATTGTTGTCATAGGAGCCTTTGCTTTTAGGGCTCGACTTTGTTCTAGCCTTCGTAGGTTCTCAATTTCCCTCTCCCTTGTTGCTTGCATATAGCGTTCGATCTCTTGCACTTCGGCAAGACTCCTACCATCGGCTAGTAGAACCTCAGAGGGAGATAGTCCTAAAGGATCAGGAGGTGCAATGGATGGAACATTCACATGCACACTCTCAAGAAGCATAGGGTCTATTTTAGGCATAAATGACGAATTTACTTCCCCACTCCCTTCATTTATTTCATTAACCACATGTTCGGAGCAAGTAGCTCTACTAAGGGTCTCTTTTAAGCGGCTAAACACGTTGGACCCGGGCCGTGGGCCCATGGCATGCATGCCTTGACTTGAACTATCAGGGTTTGGTGTAGGATACCCCTCCATGACTTCGTAGTCAGAGGAAAAATCACTAGACGCGATATGAGGATCTTGGTTCGCGCTACCTTGAGTCCCGGCCGAAGGTCCAGAACCTAGGGTGGAAGAATAATGGGTGCCCGCGTAAATGGAGGCACTACCAATATGCTTGTGCTCTAACATTCGTCCAGAGCGTAGGTACATGTGACCTCCACACTCTTAACGCGTTGGTGAGTGCCCGTGAAGGCCGCTCACTTAGTTTTTTTTTTTTTGGTGTTTATAACCCAAGTTTTTCGTTATTCTTGGTTATTTTTTGTAACCAAGCCACAAAATATGGCGTGTAATAGCTCACGACGAGCGTTTTGGCTAAAGGAACGTGCCGTGCTTTATAGCTCCCTATTCGGCTACGTGAAGCCCTCGAAATCCTGAAAATAGTCTTTATAGTCCTCGAAATCTTAAAAATAGTTTTTAAATATAAAAAGGTGTATAAACTATATTTTAAAACTGAGGACTGAGGTCTGGGTTTGAGCTTGGGCTTGGGGAATGATCCCCAGATCGATCCTTCTTTTAATTTTTTTTAATTTTTTTTTTTAAAGATTAAAAAAAAAAAAAAGTCGCCGCGGCCGTGTCGCGCACGCGCGCACACACACACTTAACCTACACCTAACTTATCTACTTACAGCTAATAGAGATACTGCCACACACACTCTAACATTGTTTACACAGTACTACAGTAGCTAACAGATCTACAAAACTAACCTTACAGAAGTAACATTGAACCTTACAAAACTAACATTCCATAGCTAATACCTTAATTCTAACAGTACATTGCAAAAAAATTGTAACTCCTTCTTTACAGAAAACAAAAAAGACAGTACAGTGTAACAAAAATCTTCTCCACACAACCACACACCTTCCTTCTTCACAAATCCTTCAATTGAAATTGCATCACAAGAAAGCGTAAGGTGCTTAACCGAGCTTAGTGTAGGGCATTTCCCCGGCAACGGTGCCAAAAATGTGCGCTCCTTGTCGCACTGTCGAAGCAAGGGACTTGCCTAACACTGTGTGCGAGCCACAGACGGCTCCAAGCACACAACTAGCTTAACTAGTAAGCTCAAAGAAAGCGATGGTGTGTCACTCACCGCTCTACGCTTGCTTCGTGGAGGATTCCTTGCCGCGAAGAAGAAGGAGCCGCCGCTTCGCCGCGCTCAACCGCTTCGCCGCCGCCATGCCGTCGTCGCAATGCTCGATCGCACACACACTCTCTCTCTCTCTCTCTCTCTCTCTCACACACACACACACACATACACACACACACAAGGAGGTGAAGAAGAAGAAGATGGAGATGGAGATGGAGCAAGAACACTCTTCTATTGCACAAATGAGAGAATGTGTGAATTTTAGGTTTAGTTGGCTTTTATATGAGCTCACCCCATTCACACTTGGGCGCCCATGCTTAGCCAACTAATCCCTTGAATGTCCCAGTTAGAGTGCGCCTCTCATCGGTGATCACTCTTACCCTTTTCCTATTGGTCCGACAAGCCCGGTACCTGACTCTACCAAATACATAATACACGTCCGTCGTAGGTGATGGGGTGTTCGTGAGCCGTGAGGGTTAACAAGCACACATAATAAACCTATATTTCTACAAGGTGCTCCCCACGAGAAGAGAAGACTAGCTGAACGAGTTGTCATGTCAAAGACACCAAAGTAAGAGACATACAAAAAAAAAAAGGGCTATTGAAATCCATAGTTTTTTAAAACCAAATTTACAGCTTCATTTGAAAAACTATAACCACATTAATTTGTAGTTTTTTCAAACTGAAAATTTGTTATTAAAAACAGCAAGTACAATGGAATTGTTTACGGTTCCTGTGAACCATGTAGTAAGAAAACCTAGAACTGGAAATATTTCACGATCAAAATGGAGGTGTTGTTCTTTATTGGCAGTCAATGTGACATTTCTAAGTTTTAAACAATGGATTTACAACCTTATGTTCCCTCTAAGTACTATATTTGTTTGAGAGATTAACATGATAGGATAGCCATATCATTGTGAAGGTATTTGATCTTCTCAACACCATCCATTCCTACAATCGAAAGGGAAATCTCAGTGCACACATATTCAAGTTAGGAAGGGATGCACTTTCATCGCCTTGCAAGAAAAGCAAGGGAAATCATGCCACCCACATGGCACTGAATCAATGAAGATCGGTCAATTAAAACAAGTTGAATTGTAGGATAGGAGGAATTGGACGCACTTCTTTCTTGCAATGCAAAGAAATTGGGAATTGACTTAGTTGAGCCAGATGTTTTGATTGCCATTATGTTGCATTAGCTGAATACTAAAGAAGGAAAAGGATGTCCACATAATGAACTCCCAAAAGGTGATTGATTGATAGAAACTATTTATATGCTTTAGTCATGATCTACATGAATGGAAGGCATAAGCATCGTGTACACACTTTGTAAAACCAATATTATGGACATATAGGTTGCATCATACGTTGTTCATTATTTGGGTCATTCATATAAATAGGGTGAAGTCCCAATGGAGCTTCAAAGGTGACGACTATAGAGCAAAGAATATATGGATATGTCACGCTGTTTTACAATACCTATTTCAAATAAAAAGGTTTACGATCTGAATGTTATTGGATAAAAAGCTTTGTATGTTAATATTTTACAATGGAATTATTAAAATCAAACTTCTTCAAATGAAAACATTTCAAGATCTAAAGCCTTGAGATGCAAATGCTATGGTCTAAGGCCTCCAATTATAACTTCTTTAGCTCTAAAATTCTTCAGAAATAGGTAGTGCATCATGTTGTTTCCAACTTTTGATGTCTGAATACAAAATTGATGGAGTAAACAAGTAACCACTATCATAAGTGTTGAGCAACATATAATGAGACCATGTAGATAGATTCCAAATGTTGCAAGTAAATTTTTGTGTCTTAACACTAGTTTTGTACCAAAAAGAACACCTTTGTGTCCTATTTTCACGACTTGAAATAAATCGGTACATGAAACATAGAGAACATCTCAAAAAATGCTTTTGCGAACTTAAAAAATGTTAGCCAAAGTACTCAAAAAATTTATAATCCCTCACTTTTGTACACAACCTCAATATAACTACACTCATGAAAAGCGTCTATGCAAAACAAGAGTTGATGTTTCACTAAACTTGTAACCTAGTCTAAGGAAAAATGGAGCAGGGCACATGTAATAATCCATGGTAACTACTTATATATGTGCTTGACATTTTTGCAACTCTCATGAGAGAAAAAAAAAACTTTCGTGACTATAGCTAAATATAGAAACTTTCGTGACTATAGCTAAATATAGAAACTTGTGTAGGTCAACAGACAATATCTGTAAATTTAATTAACAACCAATTAAAACATTTAGTTCATTTAGATTTGCATTGTCTTATGCTAATACATAGATATACCACTGCATTACTTAAGGTGATACTATTTGATGGTTATGCAAGCTATATTTGGCGATTTATGTCATATCTCAAAAACTTTGCATGTTGAAATTCTTTTTCTTTCATAAATTTATCAAAGATAAGCCTTAATACTAGGTTTTTTTTTTAGCCACTTAAGTGGCTTGGCACCTCATTCTATAAAATCGACTTTAAAACTAAATATTTTTCAAGAAACCATGAGCATAGAATATCATTGAGGTCCTATCACATAGAGAAACATTTCAATATATAGTAGGTTCCAAAAAAATTACAAAATCAAAAGTTTTAATTTTCAAAAAATTGTAAAAAGCCACAAACAAGCTTTTAAATTTGACAACATTTACGTTTTTGAGGCTTAAAACGAGTCGACAATCTTTTCTCTAGAAATAGTATATACATAGATTCTCATTGTATACATGTCTATGTAAAAAGTTCCAATATGCTTTGAAGGTTTTTAAGGGGTCTACATGAAATGTCAAACTTTTTGAGCAATTTTTTTATATTGTACTTTAAAGATTGCTCTTGAAAAACAATACAAGATTACATTTTTTACCTCAAAGATGGCTCATGAAAAGTAATTATATTATATAAAATTATTTATTTCTATTTTCAGCTCCCTACATGCTTTGAGAATAAAAGATTTTGATGAGGTTTTCTTGTTTATGAGAACAAGAATTTTTTAAAAAAATTGTTTATAGCCACAAAAGTGATTTGTGTTCACGTAACCCTAAGTGTTAAAATAAAATCCACTTTTGGATTTATTCATTCATCTCATTTGTTTATATCCATTTGCCTCCTATGAAAATAATTGGAGAATCTATATGCACACTTTCATTAGGTTTTCATAGCAATGTTTGTTTTGCAAGAAATTGCACACTTTTAATTAAGTGTTTATGTTGCATGTATGTGGGTATACACATGCATATGTGTGCTGCCAAAAGAACTAAGGGAGCACCGATTCCATGTAAAAATTCAAAAAGAAATTAGGAATGTGGAAACAACACAAGAAATAAATCCAAAGTATATGGGGTAGTGGAGATTTTTATTTCATTCAAATAGGAGAGTGACATTGACTAGACAACTTTATGTGGTTAGTATAGTGAATATAATTCTTCTTTTGACTTTCAACCCTTACTAGGCGCTATAGTGTAAGAATGTACGATAGTCATATTTACATAGTTGTAGCTTTGTTATGAGCATGAGTTATTAGCCATTGGCGAGAAAGAAGAAAGAGAAGCATGCCGCATTGAGAAAGTTTCATACATAGGACACATTTTATTATCCAACTTAGAACTTGAACTATAAGTAAACAAAGCATAATACAAGGAGTAACAAAGAAACGTGTGCTCTATTTTACTATCAAAATCAAGTTGGGAAAGTTAGGCTGTACAAATAAGTGGTGAGAGAGGGACATTCTTTTCTCCCAAGAGCAGCACATGCAAATCATTGGCTTCAAACATCAAACTACTATGCTTGCTAGGGTGCGTGTAATGAAAGACTCAATCCATGAAACCACATCCACCCTATCCCATATTTAGAACTGCAATTCTAACTTCAAATTGTACCATTGTACTTCAAGGGGGAGATCTTTAACTGGAGCCCAACCCGGCATGTCATGTCCATTAATCAATGCTACCTTGTCACATGTGAGTTGGAAGTTTGTGGTGGATTTAGCTTCTACTTATAGTTACGAAAACTATGAGGTGCACCATAATCTACCAACCTTGTACCCTTTGATAGTGCCATGCATTCTCACAAGATCGGGTGGCCCAAAAGATGGCTACCACATAGAGGTAGTCAATCAGTATTCATGAACCTCTTTTGTGTGTGAGACTTCCATATTGGTATTTTAGGTAAAGTAGTTGCACCGTATGCACTCGTTCTTGCTTTTTCGCATCTTGTGCTTTCCCTTTGGGACAATTTTTTTTTTGCACGATTCCTAATAAACAATTGAAATAGCGATATTGTTTATCAGCTTTCTTAAGACCTTGTTGAGAGAGAGAGGTCCTTGAGGTCCCATGGATCTCTTGGATTGCTGAATTACACTTACAAACCAAGACTTCCTTTTACTTTTTATAGTATATGTGATCAATGTTACTATGCATGGTGTGCTATGCTTTGTGCAATGATGGATATATGGCTTATTGTTGTTAGATTTTTGTTTTTTTTTTGTTTTTTTTGTGTGTCTTGACTTGCTTCTTAATATTTGAATCAAGACCTCTAATAAAACCATGAACTTGTTGTAACTCATCC
This sequence comes from Adiantum capillus-veneris, assembly GCF_014529385.1. Taxonomy (NCBI): domain Eukaryota; kingdom Viridiplantae; phylum Streptophyta; class Polypodiopsida; order Polypodiales; family Pteridaceae; genus Adiantum; species Adiantum capillus-veneris. Next base: position 49,687,701 of record NC_140959.1, on the reverse strand, counting down.
AACTATCCACTTTTCATATGAAATCTTGATAATAAGAAATAATTATGCTAACTTTTTTTAATTGTTTTTGTTTTTGGCTAAAAGTTCTATTTTTTTGTCAAAAATAATGAAAATGAAAACATTTGATGCAAAATGTACATTGCAAACTAATGAATTTTCATAATTTTTTTGGTTGATTTTTGGAGTCCAAGGCAAAATTTTATAACTTTTAGCATGTGCATATTTCATAAATAATTTAAAAAACAAAAATCCACCTCCACAACACCTTCAACTCATTGTCTCTCATTTGTTTTTCTTTTTGGGTAAATTTTTTATATTTAAAAAAATCCCCATTTTTTTGTTTTATTTTCAATTTGTGTAATTTTCCTTTGATCTTTGGAAATTTTTTTGTTTTATTTTAAAAAATTACTCCCCTATCAGATAGACTTTTCAAAGAATAATTAAAAAAAAACAAACAAAAACAAGAAAAGGGGTTAAACAAACAAACCACCAAAATAATAGAAGACAAAAACAAAAAAAAGGAGAAAAAAAGAAAATTAAATATCAAAAGATAAAATACATACACACAATCACTCTCTCTCGCACATACCCCCCACAGTTACACGCACACACAACACGCATTAACGCACGTGCGTGCGCGCACACACACACACACACACACACACACACACAGACAACATGCATTAAAGTGCGCACACACACACACACATCACAACCAATGGATCTCTCTCTCTCTCTCTCTCTCTCTCTCTCTCTCTCTCTCTCTCTCTCTCTCTCACACACACACACACACACACACGTCCCACCTCCCCTCCTTTTTCCTGCGCAGGCCCTTCCACTTACTACTTAACCTCCCTTGATTTCGCCTTTGTCCACGCCACCAGCCTACCTACCATTGACTTTTTTCCTTGAATTTCATTTCAATTTGTTTCATTTTATTTTCAATTTCATTCAGGTTTCATTTTACATTTATTTCATTGAGTTTTCATTTCATTTCAATTCAATTCTAATTTGTTTACATTTAAATTTAAATTTAATTTTAATAAGAATTTCATTTGCTTTTTCATTTTACAACTATTGATTAACAAAATAAAAACCAAAAAAGCTCAAAAAATCCGAAAAATCATTGAAAAGGAAAAAACAAAATTTAAAAAATAATAAAACAAAAAAGTAGATAAATAAAACCCCAAAAAAACTAACTGTAAAAATCAAAAAAGAAAAATCCACGAAAAAGAAAAAACAATAAATATAAATTACAAAAAGAAAAAAGAACTAGAGAAAAAAATCTAGAAAAAGATAAAATGAATAAAAATAACAAAAAATAGAAAATAGTTACAAAAAAATTAAAAATTTAAGGGAAATAAAAAAAAAATAAAACTTTTAAAAATCATAAATATGAAAAACTTGTTGAAATTTTAAAAGTGTATTTATTTTTTTGATTCTGTCTTTTCAGTTGTTCTTTTTTTTTGTTTATTTATTTTTCCGTTTTGCATTTAGTTCTTTGTTTTTCCTTTAAAAATTTAGAAAGTTAAAAATAAACATTAAGTGTTGCTTGAGTTGTTGATCTAGTGCTGGTGTTGCCACTGGTTCTGGTACTGGCCTAACAAAGGACAAGTCAAGTGGTTTGTCATCAACCTTTGGTACTAGATTGACCAAAAGCTCTTTTGTTCTGGGATAGTATAGCTTAATTTTGGCCCCATTGTAGTTTGCAGGCAACAGTAAACCCGACAAGTCTCTGAGTCTTATTGTTCCATTGAAAAACACCCACTCCACTTCATAAAGCCCTGACCAAGCTATCTTTAAATTTTAGGTCCATATGCTCCCATGCAAATACATATTTCTACTTCTAGAACAATGCCTTGGCCTTTTATTTAATCTCTGGGTTGAGATGCTTGTTAATCTTGATCATTCTGGGATTTATCTGTAAGCCGAGATTCCATTCCTCCAGTTCTTCATCGTATGGGAGTAGCCATTTTGGCCCTCCTCCCTTCCTTTTGGCCATCGGCTTTGTTTATTTTTTAGTTTGAATGCCTATAACGTAATTGTTGAAAGGGTTATTCACTTCAAAAAGATTATCTTGAACATCCACCAGTGCCAGTGCTGTTGGATTTTCCTCCTCAAATTTCATTGAACTCATTTGCTCCTTCTGTCTGAAGTTGAAACTCTTTGATGTTGACTGTTCTGGCTAGCGATCGTCAATCTGAATTGTCCGTTCTCTAGAGTTTAGCTGAGTGAATTGATCTGGATACTGTTGCTTCTGCCATTCAGCCGTATTTCTTACATAATTGTTTTGGTCTTAGGGCGTTCCTCAAGTTTTTGGTATTATTTGTCTATATCTGAATTGTTTAGCCGGAGCCTTGAATGGTCAAAGTTTGATCAGTGCATAGTCATGAATTACTCCAAAAGTCTTGAGCCAAGGCCTTCCTAGCAACACGCCATAGGCTCCTTGTACATCCAATATTAGAAAGATGGTTTTGGACTTTTCTTTTTTGACTCTTATCTACATGTTTTCAATAACCCCAATAGCTTGGACTATTATGTGGTCGGCCATCCTCACTGTGAAGGGATATGACTTCATCTCCATCATTCCCATATTTTTCTTAGATGCTCACTGAGAATATTGACTCCTGCTCCACCATCTAGAATTACCCCAGACAATGGTTCCCATTTCTTGCGAAGCTTGTAATCTATTTGGATTATTGGGACCTCATTGTTTTGAATAGTTGTGCCAAATCCACATTTCTAGCTTTAGCCTCAACTTTCTTCTTTTTCTTGATAATTTTGTGGCGTCTGGCAATGTGCGTCTAATGTTAGCTTTTGCATGCGTTCATAGACCTTCACCTAAATCTCATCTTGTTTGTTGCCAGATCTATTGTTGTCTGAACCAAAAGATTTCTCCTCTTGAGTGTCTTCAGAGTTCCATCTCATGTTCTCTTGTCTGGTTGCTAGCTGGCTCTATGATGAATCTGGTCAATCCTTCATCAAACCATTGCCTCCAGCCTCGGTCAAGTCTGCTCTGACTTGCCTTTTCTCATTTCTAGACTCTCCATCGCAGCAATCATAGACTCCTTGAGGCCATGTATTGCTTCCTCCTTCTGAGATTTTGAAGGCTGAGGTGGTAGCGTTTGAATAGTTCAAGGTTCATATCTAGTTATTCTGATAGTTTTTTTGACAGATTCTCAATGATTTTTTGTTGCGAGCTCCCTTTGTTCTTGCCATTCATCTACGACCTTCTCTTTTCCCTTAGCCTTCCATACCTTTCTCTATCGTTCCCACTTTTTGGCTTCAACAATTTGATTATCTTCTTCATCTTGAAGCTCTTCAATCACCACCCCCTTACTTCTGGTGACCACCCTGACTGCTACTGGTTCTTGTGGTTTCTGTTCAGATGTCTCTGGTTTTGTCCCTTATGGACATTGGGTTGCAAAGTGTCCACATTGGTAATAGTTCATATTCCATTTTGAAAAATCTCCCCAACTCTGTCCTTGCCAGCACCATTCTTGTACCATCCCCGTCCAACCCCAATACTGCTGGCTTCATTCTCTTTAGACCCACTGGCTCCATCTACCTTGGGTACTTCAGATTAGCGAGTGTGATCATTAATAAATCCATTCCTTTCTTGAAATGATGAATCCTGATTCCACAATTGTTCCAAATGTGACCAAAGGTAGGTGAACTGAGAGCACTCATTAGATATATGATCCTTTGATCTACACTTGGAACACCAAATTTTCGTCTTCTTGAGCGGTCTAATTTTTGCAATCTCATCTATTTGTTTGGACATTCCCTCTATCTCGTGGTCCATGACCCCATTTTGTTCCCTTTACTCTTTTCATCTAATTCACTCTCAGACACATTGAAATTGTGTTACCATATACATGTGGTAGTGATGTGTGTGAACACACTTAGGACCGTCGAGACATTTTTTCCCTCACTAGGAGGTTTTTTCCCTTGTGATTGTATATACACCCATTACTCTAGGGCTAACTTATCTTTCCATTGCACACTAACACTAGACTTGTAATGAGCCACAAAATTGGCTGAAGCCACAAAAATGGCTTACATCAGGATTCTAGTAAATGAGCCATAACTTTTGTATGACATCAAAATTTCATGAAACTTCTTAATTATGGGTTCAAGATATGAAAAAGGTTTCTAAATACACAATTTACATGAAAAGCTCAAAAATTAAAAAAATTAATTTTCTAAAATTAGTAAATTTTACGTAAAACTGCACTTCAACACTTAACTTGGAGAGGTAAAAAATGTTTGCAGTCTTTGTATATGGGTTAAAAAAGCTTGGTACATCTATCACATACCTATTGAGGGATTTTTCAAAGAAGTTTGGGTCTGCTTAACAATGATTTGATTTACTTTAAAAGAAAATAGAGAAATTTTGTCCATCCGCACAAATTAGTTGTAGAAGATGGCAATGGAAAGACACCTTTAGACCTTCAGTTAGCTATGTACTATTTTTTATCAACTCATATTAAGTGTTGGTCATAATTCCCTGAAACCATTTTCTATTTAGATAACTAACATAGTGTTGAGAAATTTTTTACAAAAGTCTCAAAAAGCCACAAAAGTGGCTGATTTTTTACAAGACTAGTGCTAAGTAATATACTCTCTGTTGTGTGCCTCGAACTTCCTTCGTCTTCTGCAAGCTGTGTGTGTTTTCTTGCAGCCCTAATTCCAACAATTGGTATCAGAGCAGGTTGCATCCTCTTGGGCTTAGTCGCCGACACGCCTGCTCACTTTCTCCAATTTCTGTGAGCTTTGGCGAGTGTTTGTTGGTCAAAAAATATTTTGGGTAAGCTCATAAAGCTTGGTCTGTTCAGATTTTTTATTTGGGCTCATTTAGGTCTTTGTTTTCACTACAAACAATACTACGTAGGCAATTTTTTTATTTTGTGAAAAAAAAATTCAGTGCCGTTTTTTGCATAACAAGGCCCTTACAGTCTTCTCCGGTTTGTGCTATATAGCACGTATTGTTTCCGCCTAGTTTATCCTCTTGTTGGGCAATTTTCACATTAGGTGCAACATTCACCATGGCTGACAACAACACAGATGTGTTCAAGATGTTTGCTATTGAGGAAAAATTGAATGGGGACAATTACCCTATGTGGGCTTACATGATGCAACATGTCCTTGTGTCAACGGGCGTTTGGAACATTGTGTAGGGCAATGATGTACGTCCTAGTTCTAAGGATGTAGGCGATGTTGAGGATGTTGCGGGTTTTGGTGGCAGGATTGTTGCTGCCATAGCTGTTATGCCTACCGTTGAGCAAGCTCATTGGGATGTAAAAGATGCACAGGCTCATGCATTGATTGCATTTTTTGTGAAGAGCACTATTGCTCCCCACATTTATTCAGCAAAATCTGCAAAACAGGCTTGGGATATTGTAGCTGGTCTTTACGCAAGTCGCAATGGGGCAAAAATTGCATATTGCTGCGTAAAGAACTGGAGTCAAAGATTATGCATGAGGAAGATGACATGGACACTTTCTTTGCTGGTGTCAAGGATATCATTGAGCAACTTATTTTTGAAGGCGAAGTCATTTCAAACAGTACCCTTGTGCAATCTGTTCTTGATGTCTTGACAAATTCTTACCAGACTTTTGCTAGTACTTGGAGACTTGTGACCCGAGCAAATCCTGAAGTTGTCAAGTTTGATGCATTATGCACATTGCTGTTGCAAGAGTCACTTTACAGAGAAAACAAGACTAGACAGCATGTAGTTGAATAGGCCTTAATTGCTACTCAAAGAAAAGGTGGTAAGAGCAATGTAGCCACTTCTCATGGTTCTTCTATGAGTGGTAAATCACCTGTTCCTAATTCTTTTGATGGGAGCAATTCATCTGGGAATTCTGGTGATAAGGGAAAAAAGAAGATGCGTTGCCATTAATGTAAATTTAATGATCACTTGATCAAGTAGTGTCCTAAGTTGAAGTCCAAAGAGGCTAAGAAGAAAGAGGCTGGTTCCAATACAAATGCAGCTATCGTTGAGTCTTCTATGAAAGGAGACTGTGATGTTGATGTTGATGCAGAATGGGATTTTAGTGAAAAGTGCACTTATGATCCTTCTGTTCATGATGCATGTTTGTCAGTTGCTGTAGATGCTCAAGTGTGGTACTTTGACAGTGGTGCTACAAAGCACATTACCTCTCATCGTGACTTGTTTGTTAGTTGCTGTAGATGCTCAAGTGTGGTACTTTGACAGTTTTTTTACAAAGCACACTACCTCTCATCGTGACTTGTTTACCTCTCTTGAGGATGTCCCTCATGGGAATTCAGTCACTTGTGCTAACAATGCCTCTTATCCGGTCAAGGCAGTTGGGAACATTGTGCTTATTGCTGCAAATGGCAGTCCTTCACACTTGTTGATGCATTATATGTACATGGGATAAAGAAGAATCTTTTGTATGTATCTGCACTTATCCTTGGGCAATTAACTTTACTTTGTGACTTTCTTGTGTTATGTACTACATACTGGTTCATCTCTTGATGCACCTCGTGCTGGCTAGGGTCCTATGACAGAGCGACACGAGATGGAATCTTGTGAAGATTCCTATGAATGGGGAATTTCCAAAATGTACGGCACATACTCCAGGAATGTATGGGTATATCCGCTTAAAGAGAAGTCCAAAGATTTCCAAGCCATCCATAGGGCTTTGCTCTATTTTTATCAGTCCCTTATTTGATCATCTATCTAGATATACCTCATTTGTTCATCAAGTTCATTGTAAAGTATGTATAGGATTGGATAGAACTTTGGCAATTCCTTCTTTCGTTTGGAGTGCATACATCAAGATTGGGGAATTTTCCACTGCCTCAATGTAGTTCAGCACTATTTGGTTTTCTTACTGCACCATCTTTCTAAGAATCCTAACTAGATGGGACATAATTTTTAGTGCATGTTCTCGTTCTCTGATGGTCATTCTGGTGTGATTCCTTATCTGTAAAATGCATTGTTCCCTAACAAGGCCACTACTTAGTGGTCCAAAATTCTTCTAGCAATCTGCATCTTCAGTAGTATCCCTTTGACTTCTTTTCAGATGAGGCTACATGTATTTGTGAGCTATCTTATTTTCCATTCATACTTCTAATTGAGTTTCCAAACTTGGGATATTCATTGCAGTGAAATGATTTTTCTAGGGATTAAATATATTTTCATCTTGTGTGAGAATGTATTTTGTCAAGTACCTAAACCACATTTGGATGTGAAGCTTACAAGTCTGTTGTTTGTGGTATTTTATGGATTTCCATTGCTTTATGATTCCTTTGGCTCCCACGTATAACATCAGATATTATTTCATATCCAAATAGACATCATTGTCTTGAAGATATGTTCAAATATGAACTTGCTTTTATCTCCTTAGGCATTCACTTAAACTCAAAAATTGATTTGAGAAATGTGGAGTGTGATCTAACTTGTTTGGCTCCTCCTAGATGGATTTTTCCTTGTCTCTGCATGTGAGGATCATTTGTTGTTGTTTATCTTCAATTTGTTGGTTTGTAGGTTGGTTTGCCTGGCCTCCAAGTGTCTAATCTTCAGTGATATCCGAGGTCTGGTTTGGTTGGACTTGGGACTCATAATGACTAGATCACCCACTAACCTATTCTTTTTTGAGGCATGAAATCTGTCTATAGAGCATTATACTAGGTTGTGGTGATGATTGTACCCTATCTTGTAACCATGGTAGCTTGTTTAGATGTTTCTACTTGTTCATTTATCTAATTGGGACTCTTCTGCAAGTCAATGGTAGTCTCTCGAGTACTACATGTTAGTACTATACATGTGGCTACAAAATTTCCAGTTGTCTATGTAGTGGCCACTTCAGCCTTTTTCTCCCCAGATGTTCTTGTTGTCTTCTTTGCTTTGGTGCTAAGTTGATTCTAGAATTCTTTGATCAGTTGTGTCTTTTTAGAAGTCCTTTTAGAAACTTCTACCACACTCTAGTCTAGAGCGTGCTTCTTAGTTATCTAGGTTGCTAATTTAGTCAAGGTCAACGTCTGGGTTTTTTGGACTTCTTGTCGTGCTAATCTCAGATTGACATTTTTTACATTCACATGTTCTGGGCCACATGTGATCCAATAAAAGTACTACCATACATACCACACTTTGAAGATATGCTAGGTCTTCACTTTTTCTATTTGTGTGAATATACCATGATGAAAAATCAAGCTAATCTCATTGGGCCTAAATGAGATTTTTTCAAAAAAAAAAAACTTTTTTGCTCTTGGTTATGCACGTATTTGATGAAGTGGCATGGAAAAAGAAAAAGGGCATTGGCAAAGGGTATATATATATATATATATATATATATATATATATGAAAAAATCCATCTTATGCAATTTTTCCTACATCTACACACTCAAAATCATTTTCTATTCTCTTTCTATCTCCTAAAATAATCAGTTCACATTTTGAACCACTTCCCCCCAAAATCTTCTCTGTGTGTGTGTGTGTGTGTGTGTGTGTGTGTGTGTGTGTGTGTCCACCCCCTTCTCTTTCCTCTTAGAGCTTGCTTAACCTTCCAATCTTTGATATAGTAGAGCTTTTACACCACTTTACCTCTATATGAAAAAATCCATCTTATGCAATTTTTCCTACATCTACACACTCAAAATCATTTTCTATTCTCTTTCTATCTCCTAAAATAATCAGTTCACATTTTGAACCACTTCCCCCCAAAATCTCCTCTGTGTGTGTGTGTGTCCACCCCCTTCTCTTTCCTCTTAGAGCTTGCTTAACCTTCCAATCTTTGATATAGTAGAGCTTTTACACCACTTTACCTCTATCAACATTCTTTTCTAGAACTTGCAGGTTGGTGCCTTCAAATCCATGATTATTTGATATCTTTTAATCCAAGTTGGAAATAAATACTTGAAAATTAGTACACCATATACTTACAAAACTTGTTTATTGTACAAATTGAAAATGTTGAACTCATGCATGTTTTTGTTTGAGAAGGTTTCTAACAAAAAAGCATGGCACAAGGTGGGCTCCTATGATGTTGGTTGAGTGTTCCTCACAGCAAAGGCTCAAGCTATTGACATAACGTGACTCCCACAAGGTAGTAGAAAACACTCCTTAAGCAATGAGATTTCTTAGTGGAATGTGGCTCTCACTACATCAAGAACCCTCATGCTAACATTGGGGGAACCCTAGTATAAAAATACAAAATCTTTCGAAGATCGAGGCACACTTCCTAGCATGGAGGCTCCCCTAGCGATAGTTTTATGTGCTAAGTCACCATGATAACACCATGTCATGGAATGGATGCAAGAACCATCATGGCACTTCCCCTTGTAAACTCTTCATGAATGTATTTTGATTAAAGTTAATGCAAAGAAATCAGGACCCTCTTATTTGTTGTTGTGCAAGACCACTCTAGCTCTACCATATTTTGAGCTTCTTGGTAGCTTAAATTAGATTTGCAAAAATTTTAAATAGATTTTTTGTTTTGGCAATACCGCACATGAGAAGACATGATAGAGTAGAGGGCCAATGTACAAATGATGCCCAAGGATCAACCTTGGTGAAATTTCCACCGTGCAATAATGGGATCAAAATTAAACATCATGTTGTTGAAATAAAGTTGATGCGTTGTGAAGGATTTGGGGGTGGCCTCTATAACACCTCCACCTTCACAAGATATATGAGGAAAAGAAAAGTAGCTCTCACAAGAAGATAGGATCTAATGTTCACTCACTCACCCTTGCACACACAAAACCCCACCTACACTCAACTAGCTTCCTTCTACACTACCACAGCCCCAACTATGAGAAATTGGTTTCAAGGAAGAAAAAAAACCACTAAATATTGGGAACAAAAACCAAAAAAAAACCCATCAAAAATATTTTTACTTTTGTTCATAGATACCATACCCTCACACCACCCAATAACCCTTGCATATGCAAGATGGGGCTCCATAGTCACTCCCAACCATGCACATAATCCAATCAAAAACCATGCTAATCATGAATTATACAAAAACTCATTATGTTCAGCCAAAAAACTAAAAGAAAAACATGATCAATAGGGGAAAACATTCTCCCATTCACAACGATAACAAAGGGCTTTCACGACCAAACCTGAGTAGCAGGCACATTGAGTGTACAAGAGAGCTCTTCTTCACACATCTTTTATCACCAAAGTTCAAGAAGAAGGGGTGAAAGTGCAAAGGTCACCACCCATGTTCATAAACCTCTTGATGAGATACACACTCTCCAATCAAGGCTCCAAGCCATCACGTACACGCGTGCACGCACGCACACACACACGGACACACAGACACCTCAACTACACAATCCCTATGCACCACCATAGGTTGTAGCAACAGAGGCTTCCTCCTTCATACTTGAAAACCCCAACTCACTCATGACCCACCCCAAGCTGATAAAAGTTCATTTTTAATTCATATTTTTAAAGCAATTACTCACTCTGTGAAGCCCCAACACTTCTATATACAAAAATTGCAAAATCATGCACCCCGCACACTGGAGTGTGGCTTGCATGCATAGAGCCACACACCACCTTTGTACACTTTGTACAAGCATGCTCTATTTGCATTCAAGGATCCCAAAAACATAAAAGGACACTTCTAAATTCTTTGTGGCGGGTCGCATCATTCCTAAAAAACACGTCACATATTGCCCCCCCCCCAACAAGCATGGAACACTTTCAAGTGTTTCATGTACATACTTTGACATCAAGTGGTCAGTCTATATGGTTTGCATCCCAAGAAGGCATCCATTCTCTTGAGATCAACACCAAAAAAAATTGGCTTCTCTCACCGTCCATTTCAATGTGCCATTCAACAACCACACATATGATACGCCAAGAGATACCTCTCTATAAGTAAGAGTCAATGCACTCATCGTATCAAGTATGTCCCACTTACCTCAATCTAACACATAGGATTGCATATATCTCAAAACAAAAGATCCACTTTCAAAAGCATAAAATTTAGCTCAATGCCTCCCCACATATCTATCATAAATCTCATCATAAAAGTGTTACGTGCTCATAATACCCATAACAATCTCATCAAAGTTGCTTATCTCCCATAAAGTGCACAAGGTATGCTTTAAGACCATCCAAATTCTTCTTTTCATAAGCATCAAAACATTCATTAGAAAAGGAATGTGGTCTAAGGGGGCCTCTTTATTTTCCATGGGATTAAACATGAGATTATGGAAGGGGAAAATGGGTGTATGCCATGTAGACTAAAATGGTGGGTATGGCAGGGCCTAAAAGTAAGTGGTCAAACTACTCTTTTTTAAAATATAAAGAGAAAATCGCTTATAAATTCAAAAATGTGAACCCTCTCTAAAATGTTGGGGTAAAAACCAATCCTTTCTCTCTCTAGTGGCTACCAATGTCTCCCCCCCCCCCTCTCTCCCCTAAAAGGAGGTCCCTCCAAAAAGGTGTTGATCATTCCCTGCCTCTCTCTCTACTGTACCATCTCTTCACTCCACCTTTCAAGTTGCACCTTTTTTCTCAATGTCACTTTTCTCTCCCAACAAGATCTGCAGTCAGCAGAAGTTTGAACCTCCTTTCCCTCTCAAGCGCATTCTCCTCAAGATTACCTCTTGCTAAAGCTCTCCATTGATCTATGAACCTCACTGAACACCTCTACCTAAAGTTAAAGATCTGCAACATATCCTTCTACTCGATCTTCCCTTTTTCTTTACTCAACACGTTTTCTGGTCCTTCTCCATGAAACTATCTAGAGTTGACCTACTTCCCTCTATAGCTTCTCTACATCATCTTCCCCATTAACCTCCCCATTTAGCCAACTTGCAGGTGGAACAACATAGCAATAAGTGGCATTAACCGTCTTTCTGTACCTTCTAAGCTTGCTCTTTATGCAACTCAGACATAGATGCGCATGGATTAATCATAAGTATCTGTGTGTAGGTTGTGCTACTATTCCCCATGGCATCATCAAGTACTCGATGACCTAAGAGTGTTACGTGTTATTGATTCCATTTCATGTAGAAATGTATAAGATGATAGTAGATGTTGGGTGATGATCAACTACAAATGATTAATGTGGGTGACAATGCAACCCATCTCAAGAGGTGCACAGAAGGTCTCAAGGAGACACATGGCTTCTCAGGCACACCACTGGAAGGAAAAAATCATGAAGTTCAAGTGAACCCAAGATGGTAAGCATCTTGCAAAGGTGCATCATGTGTATGTTGCTTCACAACTGAAGCTAGAGAAAACATTGGCTCCATCGAGGTTTTTTTGCAAACTATAACTTCACTCCTCTACCAAGTTTCTAAATTGTCTATTTTGTATTTTTTCTTTATTTGTTTCATTTGATGATTGTAAGATAATTTCCACTTCTTGTTCATGTTTCCAGATGTTTTCCCATCCGATTTTGTAGAGTGGGAGCCAATAGAGTCCTTCAAAGGAACCTTTGAGGCCATCTACACTGACTTTGGCAAATTAGTCTATGCTAGTTGTCCATCCTCTGAGCTTGCCTCACATAGCATAAATTCTATAACCATACTTATGTTACACATAGGCAAAATGGATATGGCAATCTTTCTTCGGTTCACTCACCAACCTTGTAGAGTCTAGAATGACCTAAGCTAGACAATGCCTTGATAGTAGCAACCAAAAGGGGAAAGATGTGCATGCAGCAATGAAGTGCACCTATGGTTTCCACAAAGAAATGGTAACATGGTTTATGTCTCTTCATGTGTTTGTGTATATCTTTAAATTGCATAGTGTTCACAGGTCACCAACAATGTGGACTTGCAACGGGGGAAGTGCAATGAACGACTTCCTTGCACTTGGATGGGAGACCAAGGTGGTTAAACACCAGGGAGATACAATTAAGTGGTATGTAGTTGCTGAGAAATTGGTGTTCAGATACCATATTGCAAAGCAAATCCTGTCAATGGTCTTTCCCTACAAAAGATGAAAGCTGACGATGGGAGAATGAGAGGCACAAGACTTCAATACTCCTGCTAGAGAATCCATTGACCTGCATATATGTCTCCATGATGATGTGGTGCATGACATGTCTATGAATAGAAAATTGACACCTCAGTCATCTTTGCAAGTATCTTTATCATAGATATACATTGCCCAAGCAATACCTCTTTGTAATCAACGACAAGGTTGTTCGGTTCAAAAAAGAGAAGATCTTTGTGTGTGAGGACATTGTCTTTCCGTGGTATTTTTGTAAAACCTTGTAGCTGCCGCGAGTTTTTTTCCCATTAATGAATATGGTGTTTTGAATCTCATCTCTAAGCATATTTGTTCATTTTCAAATTGCCCAAGATTTTGATTGAAATGTGCAAGTTCATCAATTTGGAAAGTGAATGCCTTCAACCTTGATGTCTTTTGTTACATTGTCCCATGACTTTGTTAAAAACTATAGTTTTAAGCTAATTTGATGTTAATTTTAAGTGCTTTTAAGAAAGTGAATTTGGGTATATAAGTCACTTTTTAGGTTTTTAAACTTCATTTCTCACATTTACAAAACTCTAACTTTAAGCTCTCTTGCCATCTTTTTCACGAACGAACCCATGGCAATGTCTTTTGATGCACTTTTTGCACAACTAGAAAAGGTCTGCCTTGCAGATTAAGTGTGTGGATCTGTCGCACGTGTCAATGCAAGGAACTTGCCGATACACTGTGTGCAAGCCACAAATGGCTCCAAGCACACAACAAGCCTAAACTAGTAAGCTCAAAGATGGTGATGGTGTATCACTCACCGCTCTACGCTTGCTGTCGTGGAGGATTCCTCGTTGCGAAGAAGAGGGAGATGCCGCTACGCTGCGCTCAACCGCCTCACCGCCGTCGTGCCTCCACAATGCTTGATCGCACTCTCTCTCTCTCTCTCTCTCTCTCTCTCTCTCTCTCTCTCTCTCTCTCTCTCTCTCTCTCTCTCTCTCGCATACACACACACACAAGGAGATGAAGAAGAAGAAGATGGAGATGGAGCAAGAGCACTCTTCAATTGCACAAATGAGAGAATGAGTGAATTTTAGGTTTAGTTGACTTTTATATGAGCTCGCCCCATTCACACTTGGGCCCATGCTTAGCCAACTAATACCTTGAATGTTCCACTTAGAGTGCGACTCTCATTGGCGATCACTCTTACCCTTTTCCTATTGGACCGACAAGCCCGGTACCTGACTCTACCAAATAAATAATACAGCACCCATTGTAGGTGATAGGAATGTGCGTGAGGGTTAACATACCCCCCTTCCTGATGTAGATTCCGTTCTTAGAAGCTATTGAGTTGAAGCTCGTTCGTTGAGGTGGAAGAGCATTTGAGATGAATGTCCTTAGCCTTCTTCAGTCACTGCAAAATCAAACAACATTGGCACAGTAATTGCATTCTCATATACAATTTAAAAAGCATATACAGTTTTAGGCAGACAAATTGATTGGTAGCAGAATTCTAAACCATTTGTCAGTAATAAACAATAAATTATAATATAAGCAAACGCATAAACAATTGTAAAGGTAAAAAATTAAACAACTCTGGGGTCGCTAATTTAACAATCGAAATGCACTAAAGATAGACTATTAACACTATGGGCAAGCTTCTCAATTTTCTTTGGTCAATTAAGTTGTTTAATCGCGAGAGCCAAGTATTTTATGTCCGAGGGCTGACTAGAGGCTATACCTAGAAGACCTTGTAGTTAAGCTACGATAAAAGGAATTTCTCATGAAATCATCGCCTGACTGATTACCTTTTCTTTGACCCCCCAAAGTCTTTTCAAAGTGATTCAATTTTGATGTGCGTGCTTATTTTGTATGTCTTGGGTTTTTTGCTTTTCAAGGGAAAGCGCCCACACTGGGAACCTCTAGGGCTCTAGTACCATAGGCTATACATGTGAGTGGAGTACCAAATCAAGCTGAGGTTTCTATTCCAGCTTAAGATTTTACATTGTGGCACTTTAGGTTCTTGTACACACGAAGAAACACAAAGAATACCTCTAGGAAGCACATCAGTGGGAAGAAAGAACTTTGCTAATCACTAAACTCTAAAACAGAAACACTCCTATCATACTAATCCTACCTACTCTCCATCACGCGAGTGATGAGGATCAAAGGTGTTTTATGACATAGGTTTCTGTTTCAATGTACTGAATGTGAATGTGTAGATCTGGGTCAATGTTTTGACTTTTATTGTGCATACTCGTTTGCTAATTGCTCTTGCTCTTTATTTTTTATTTTTTTTGTGAGTATAAGGCTTTATATATACATTCCCTAAGATTGGGAGATTGAGAGGTCAAGGAGGAAGGTTGAGAGGAAAATAATTCAATAGGCTGACATGAATGAAGACTCCCCCCTTCCTTGGGTACACCCTTTGAAACCAATTGTTCCAAGTTATTATGGGTGAAGGCTTTAACCAATAGTTTTCAACCGCCCTATGCGTTTCATCTAGTTGCAAGGGTGGTAAGGTACTCTCCCATGATTTTATTTGCAACATTGTTGTAGTTGGTGAACTTACAAGTGCAAACTCTTTCTTGCCTGTATGGATATGTACAATGGTAGGTGGAGGTTGTGTTGAAGCTTCTATTTCTGTATAGGAACTACACGAAGAGCAAGAAGCTTCATTTGATTTCGCTGTTCCTAAGCTAGGTGGAACAAATCGTTCTTTCTTTGGTACCCAAACTAGCTCTGGAGCAGGTGTGTAGCATTCCGTGATTTTTTCCTTTCCGCGATCTTGAATTTGTTTTGGAGCCACAGGATTGAGCTCACATGGGCCCGGTGACAAGTAAGAGCACAATCTACGTTTTGGCACCCAGATTTGATCATTTCCTTGAAAGTAGCCTTGGTCTTCCAATAGTTTTTTAGGAATCCAATGCCACGTTACCTTAAATTTCTTGGGGCGAATGGAACGTCTCTTACCAGGCTTCTGTCTTTTAGCACTGGCTATGGTTGCTAAAGAAGCTTTAGGGACCCATTTGTATGTTCTTTTTGTTAAATGAGGATGAGTCTTGTCAGAAGCTATATGCATTGCTTGTAGCATATTTAAGGGTACGGGCATTTCATCCCCCTCGGGTGTTACCCAGGTTGTTCCCCTATTTCCCCAAGTGTCTATGGTTGCTGCTAGGTGGACCCAATCCACATTGTCTGACTCAGTCATCCCAGGTAGTACATCCATATAAGGAGAATCTTCCCCAACATCAGTGTCCGCTTTGCACGTGTAACAATACTGCAATGGGGCCGAGTGAACTGTGGTGTCAGATCTATGATCAATTATAAACCTGTTTCCTAGAGGATGTGCTCAACCAGTTACAAGATCCACTCGAATGACAGAATCTTGGAACTGCAAGTAGACATGGTTTTTAGACCAGTCAAAGCATCCAATTTTAACTAAGCTTGACCATTGGACACAACCTTTGAATTTTGGAACCTTAGCATTTTGGAAGTCTTAATGGGCTGAACCTTAGGGTCTTTAAAGCCCATTGTTGCACGTTGCTCTTTTGCAGATGGCCCAGCTCCATCCATCTGTGCAAATTGTCAAACTTCAGTTCTCCATTGAGAAAGGCTCGAAGAGCTGAGACTAGCTCAGGGTCTTTATATAGTTTGGACATGATGGTGGTTCTAACTTCTGAAGACCATCAATTTGGCAATGTTTAACGGCACCTTTTGGACTTCAGTCCCTTGACGTGGGGAAGATGGGATCTCCATTTCTTCGATAGGATCAGGTAGTCTCTCTGTAAACATTCTTTCCATCAAGAAGTGAGTACGCCCAATTTCCCATCACTGTAAGTCACTTTCTTCTTGGATGACACTATGTATGGCTAAGGGTCTATGGACTTGGTGAGGTTGTTGTTACATAGGGAACACGGTGTCTGTAATCTGGATCTGCCTAGGTGCTGGTAGACGCTATGTACAAAAAATATGAAATTATGCTCAGTTTTATCTTAGGTGCACCTAAGATGGCTTCACCTATCTGTAGGATCTATTTCAACTTTTATCACACAATTGGAGTCTCCACAGCTTGCCAAATTCAATCCTAGTGTCAAAATGACAAAACTGCTTTTTTTGGTGGGAGATTTATCTTCAACACACCTAAGATAAATCTTCTCTATTTCAACATATTTTTGGCTAATGTGACTTGGAGTGGATTCTACATGTGATTTCAAGCTTGTACAATGAGTTTCATAAAGTATGGACAATTTACCAATGTTTTTATCAATGTTTTTTATCTCGTGGCTTGGTTTTCCAGTTTTCTTGGTGTTTGTACCCTTACACAGCTCCAAATCTAATGAAACTAGCTGAGGAGTTGTCTTATGGTCTAATTAGACTCTATGTGTTAAAAATTTGTTAAAATATCCCCTCTCGAGAGTTTTCTATCTTTGACACACCTAAGATAAAACTCTTCCAGATTTACACATTTTTCATCGTTTTCTTCACAGATTACTTTTCCCACAGGTTTTAGGATTTGTCCATACCCTAGTTTCAAGTTTTAGCATGCTTTGAGTTTTCCATGTGAGTTGTTTTTGAAGTCTGTAGTTTTTTTTTTCAATTTTGGGCTTGACCAAGTGTTTTAGTGATCCAAATATTTCCAAAATCAAAGGGAGTAGTCTAATCAAGTTGGTCTACCATCTTACAAGTTCAGTCTCAGAAACCCTCTGTCTATCTTTGGCGCGCCTAAGATAGATTTGACAATTTTTTGGTTTTCTTCAATGCACCTTACATCAAATGCAATCCTAATGGTTTTCTACTTACCCTACTCCTACTGAACATGAAAAAACAGTACAAAAGGTAAAAAGTTCAACCTTCAGGCTAAAATCCCTCCTGGTGATGCCATTACAGACCACTAGCTCATCTCAAGGACCCTTTACCTAATTAGTCTTACTAAACTAAAGCTCTCGAGGTCCTTACCAAGTATCTCTACTCTCAAGCACCTCTCAGCCGTGATAAAGTCAAAAAGTGTGTTACTATAGCCAAAACTAGAGGAAGTAATGGAAGTTTAAGGAAACACTTTGGGTTTTTGTCTAGTCTAGGTCGCCTCGTCCCCGACAACGGCGCCAAAATGTCGGCCGATTTCCAAGCCTCACCATATTGATGCTAGCAAAGCGATAACCACAAACATAAAAATTGTCAATCCATGGGACGTAGCTAACCCAACTAGTGCATGGAGGCTACGGGAGATAGCTAATCTCTTGGAAAACCCAAGTTTAAGCCGTTCCTACCTATCTCAGTCTCAAATGTGTGTCAAATATCAAAAGCTATTTTCCTTATCGCAAGCTTAATCCGATGATTTGGCATAGCTAGGAGTTTCCGAATACAATGAAACTTTATGCTTAGCATGAACAGAGTATCCTTAATGTTCTCGTGTACTCAAATGTCATTTCTAACACTTGGAAAAAATCTCGCCTAAGATAAACAACCTATTTTAGGTAAGTCAATTTGGTGGCCGAAGCACTCTACAGCTTCCTCTAGACGTGCTCTACCGATTCCTAAGGTCAAAAACTAGTTTTGGTTCGTGTATGGTGCATATCGAGCAAAATCAACTTGTAGACAGCACGACTAAAATCACACTTTCATCGCGAGAAACTTATGTTGAATGGAAGAGCTTTCACCTACGAACGCGTAGTATGCTTGGAATAGAAATGCAACACCGTACGAGAGATACACGAAGAATCAAAGAAATATTAGACTCACAATGAGCTTTTGAAAAAAACGTTTACCTTCATTATCCAAAAACTTAGGTTTTTAATTACAAAAGTTGGCTCTTATACCTTAGCCAAGGTTCAAAGAATGCATTTCTAGCTATCTGGGCTCAATACCAATAGTGAAACAGGGCAACATTGGCTTGATTATGCTTCAAAAGGCATGTACAAAGCTTGCAATGCCATCACAGTGGCCATTTTCAAAAGAAATTACAAAGGGATTTGACCAGCACACTCCTCTGTCAAAGGGCTCCACTTTGCAGGCTTCAAACGGCACAAAAAAAGCCCCCATTTCATTTAAAAAATGGTCTTTATAGTGGGGGGTCTTCAACTTTGGAAAATGCCTTCTAATTGCCCCATCAGAACCTTAAATTGGAAACTTAGGAAGGGGGGAGCCGCCTCATCTTCATCTGCTCTCTTTGGGCTTGTGCCCTTGAAGGGCGGCGGGGGGGGAGGGGGGGTGTGCACTAGCGATGCCGCTAGTGTCCCTAGGAATTTATTATTTTTTTACTTTTTTCCCTCTTAACCTTACCCTTTTTTACCTTTGAATTTGGCCCTTTGGGCTTTTTGACTCATCTGCACTCCATTTGCCCACCTTGGCCTACCATCTTGGGTCCCCTCTTTCCTTCCCCTTGGTCCATCTTTGGCCTGCTGGCTGGTGCTTTGATTGGCTTGTCCACTTTGTCCTTCCACATTGGAGTTCTTTGGGATCATTCAGCCCGGCCCTTGACTACTTGCTTTGGCCGCCCTTTCTTTATTTTGGCCCACACTTTCCACATGAATTGCCCCTTACCTCACCACTAGTGATATCGCTAGGGGGGGGGGGGGGGGTTGCTTCACCTACTTCAAAAGGGAGGCCGGGGGTGTGTGCACTAGCGATGTCGCTAGTGTCCCTAGGCATTTATTATTTTTTTACTTTTTTCCCTCTTAACCTTACCCTTTTTTACCTTTGAATTTGTCCCTTTGGGCTTTTTGACTCATATGCACTCCATTTGTCCACCTTGGCCTACCATCTTGGGTCCCCTCTTTCCTTCCCCTTGGTCCTCCTTTGGCCAGCTGGCTAGTGCTTTGATTGGCTTGTCCACTTTGTCCTTCCACATTGGAGTTCTTTGGGATCATTCAGCCCGCCTGCTTTTGCCGCCCTTTCTTAATTTTGGCCCACACTTTCCACATGAATTTCCCCTTACCTCACCACTAGTGATATTGCTAGGTGGGGGGGGGGGGGGGGGGGGGGGGGGGGGGGGGGGTGTGATTCACCTTATACTTCAAAAGGGAGGCCCTTACAGGTGCAGTGCGGGAACAACCCCTATCAGGCGCAGATCTGCCACCTCATCATCTACACTAACACGTCGGACCATTGCCAGCGGCGGTGCGGCCTATAACCACCCTCACGCCACCCCTGCGCGCCAAAACCGCGGCAGCTAACACCACAAGCAGCACCTGCTCGGCCTGCCAATGAACCCGCCATCGCTGAGCTCCCCGAGAGCTCTCTCCCCTCTTTGATGCTTGTAGTGGAGTCACACTTAGGCCTAAATACCCCTTGTGTTCGCCACCACATTGTGCATATGGGATTGCCATGTGCCACGTGGCAGTTCACTGGCCCATCAAGCCTCTAAAGGCCTTGAACGTTTTCAAAAAAATCCTCACACACTGCCTTTTTTGGGCTTCAAATTTGTATCTATTATTTTACGCTATGTGACTTCGGTGCTTGGCCGTTTCTTTTTAAAACCCTAAGCATATAAGTGAATTGTAGGTCATGTGAAAAGAGGAGAGATCATTTTCTGAGAAAACGTAGAGTAGAGAAGGAGAATAAGGACTCTATGGAGGTGGAAGCTTGGAGCCACATAAACTCACTTCACGAATCAGTTAATGCATGCATTGAAGTTGAGTCCTCTTGCTTATCTCTTAATTCTCATTAAAGTTGTGTATTAGTGTCTTGATCTGTGTGTATTAAGAACTAATCGCTCTTTAACATCTTGATTGTTTATTGTGTGTTTGATTATGGTGTTGTGTGCATGATTAGATTAGTGTGTATATTAGGATTCGTGCATACATCGCTCTAATCATAATCCAATGAGCTTGGGTGAGCTCGTGTCTAGGATGTGTCCAAAAGGGTTAGTAGGGAATGCAATGAAGAGCATTGTGTGATTACCATAAGGGTTAACGTGTCTAGGATGTGTCTAAAAGGGTTAGTAGGGAATGCAATGAAGAGCATTGTGTGATTACCATAAGGGTTAACGTGTGTAACCACTAATCCTTTTCATTAGTTCTCTCTTCTTCCCATTATAAATGGACTCTCATAATTTCCCCACTCTTTCTCAACTCATTAATCTCACACACTCTCACCCATGTGTGATGCTTCCATGCCCTAGACAGGTTGCTACCATCCACTGATTGACAATTGCCACTTGATTCATTGGAGCTATACTACAAGGGAGCCAACAGTTGCTTAAAAAATTTAGAATTGAAAAAAAGGTATTTTGCTATATGTATGGTCGTTATGCATGTTGCCAATAGAGCTAAGCTCTAGCGCTAATATCCATAACAAGTTTTGAGGACACATGTGTGATGAATAGTTGCAGAGAAGCAAAGACATAATCAAAATTAGCTAGCACAACAAAGCCTCGGTCCCAAACCACTAAGGCTACATACCCATTCTCAATCATTATAAAGGTTATGTGGAATGTACATCTAGATGGTTTTTTTTTTTTTTTTTTTGCAATAGTAGTGTGACCTTTGATGTTCGAATTCAGAAACTTTCTTTTTCTTTTAAATATTTTCCTTGCCGCTGTACTTATTTGCAGTCAAAGCTCTCTCTCGCTCTCTCTCTCTCTCTCTCTCTCTCTCTCTCTAATCCATACGTTATTTGATTGCTATATAAATTTCATAAAAAATAGAATGTCGACGTCTTTTTATGTGTGTGTGTGTGTGTGTGTGCACGCGCACACGCAGCATGGGGGGTACCCAACTCTTGCTATATTTTGAGCGTCCCTCTATATATCAACAACCCACCGTCAAAGTTGGCCATGGGGAACAAATCGGCCGGCAAGCCGGTCTGGACCCACTGTTTATGAACAGGAAAGTAAGAGAATGCTTTTAGCACTAAAGTTAGTTCCAAAATGTGAGAAATCGCAATCTTTTAACTTAAAAATGCCTTCAAAGATGCAATAATAAGACCTCATCCATTAATTGTAGTAAGTCCACTAAGGCAAGCCAGCAATTTTGGGTATCTTTATTCAGAAGTCCTCTTGGACTAAAAATAAATATTGGCCCTCATAATTAACCACAATTAATTAATTGGATTTAAACCATAAAAGCTGAAAATAGAGTTTGTCAAGACAATGGTAGGACCAGGCACGGCCAAGGGCCAGGACGGACATGCAGTCAAGGGGGTTCCTATATTTAGAAGGCCAAGGGCCTATATAGGGCATGGCTGGGTTGTGATGAGCATGTTCTAGTCTCCATGTCCTTTCACTAGTATCAGAGCTAGGGGAGAGGAAAGCCATTCAGGAGGGAAGGAGAAGGGTTGGCTTGCTGTTTTGCAGATGATGAGCATGTTCCAGTCCCCATTTTCAGAGTTAACGAGAACATGCGAAATACTTGCAAATTGATTTATGTGGGGTTGCCTTAGGACTAAAAAACACGGGATCTCTAATGAAGACCTCATCGTGGGATCTACACTGGGGAGCTAGACGCATGAGATGTGAGGTAGACTCGATCGTCCAATTTTAAAGGGGCATGTCCGAATTTATCCTTTTTGTCCTGGTTTACTTCCCCCTGTAGGGGATTACTTTATAGGCTTTTGCTTGGGCTTTGTGGATAGCAAAACTCACGTGCTTGTGTGGTTAGTTGGTGTGCTACCACAGACCAAGTGGCGAGTTCAAATCTAAGGGGCATTGATCATTGCACTTTTGCTTGATGCTCATCATCCTCGAGATTCGTACATACGTCTATGAGTTGTGGATCCCATCATGAGGTCTTCATTAAAGATTTTTCGGTCCTTTAGTCATGTGGGGTTGGGTGGATTGAGTGGTTTGTTAAGAGAGTTTTGGGAGGGTGAAATTGTTGGGAACTTATGGACCAGCCCTAGAGGGCACTTGCATGAAGACTCTTTGTGGGGACATAGTGTGGACGTTTAGGTCTAATACATCATTCTCTTTTTTTTTTCTTTTTTTTTCAAAACTCACAATTGTGAGTGGATAGCAAATTTGTGATGCCAATTTGTGAATCTGAAACAGGCATGCATTAATGCACGAGGCTAATTGGTGTAGCCCCCTCAACAAATTATGGAAAAGTGTTGGGAGGAAGTCATGGAGAACATCTGGAAGCCAAGGTGGTCTCAATATATTTTTGTGGAAGAAAGAGGCATCGGGTCCGATCGTTGCTCAGGGTGTAGAATAGCTAGTGGAGACCTAGCCAGGCAATCAGGGACATGGCTGGGAAATTTTGGTTGGGAAGTCATGCTCTTGTGGTGTACTACTTTGGTAGGCTAATACATCATTCCTAAAGGGACCTTGCAGGAACCCAAAAAATCAACGTGTTGAAAGATGGAACACCTTAACCATTGATCCTTGTTTATTATAAAGTTTGGGAAGGGACTTGCTAGAAAGGAAGATGCATGTGAGTTGGCTTGTTGAGAAGAAACACAATAAAATTGATCCTTGTTTATTATAAAGTTTGGGAAGGGACTTGCTAGAAAGCAAGATGCATGTGAGTTGGCTCGTTGAGAAGAAACACAATAAAGCCATGTTTGACTTGCATACTTGTGTCAATTTTTCAAAATTGGTTTTTTCCCCATCCACTAGGCACCTGCGCATGTGCCTTTGTCATAATCCATTAAGTGGCCTTCTTGCTTTAATATTACTAGTATTGCCGGCTTGCCTCTCTCTCTCTCTCTCTCTCTCTCTCTCTCTCTTCGCACAGACAGTCCTTGTCTCTCTCTTTTTGAGCGCCCAATTGCAGGCTATAATGTCGGACATAATCGGATGAAGGAAGATTCGACATGTCAAGGGGGACCGGAATCCCTCCCCCTTCTATAATAGAATCGATTTTCTCATTTGCCATTTTTTAAGTTCTAGGGCTCACCTGTGTTTGAAATGAGAGTTAATATTTCAATTAATTATAATTCAGGTGGTATTTATAAATCCCAATGAATTGCTTATCCTTCTAAAGATTCCTCTAACAAGCTTGGAGTAACTCTTGGTTGTTAAATATTTTAAGGTAAAACATAAAGTTTGAAAAAAGGTTTTTGTAGGTTTGAAAAAGGCCATAGGGTAAAGGAGTCAGTCGTAACACATGTGCCTTTTAAAAGTCATGCACGCCCCAATTTAGAGACAAAAATTTGGAATATGCTAGGAATCTTGCTTATGTGTCAACTTGTGATTTGCTGAAAACTGTACCATTACTGGACTTTGGGTGTTTCTAACCCCTAAAAGACCTCAAAATTTAAACTTTCTCAAATTGACTGCCGAAATTAAATCAAAAAAATATCAATCTTGGTATTACCTGATCCGCTTTTGCATGAGAAATCTCATGCAAATTTCAAAATTCAAATCTGACCAAATTTGCAAAATCCCACCCATAATTACACTTTTTTTCTTGAGTGTCTCTAAACTGGCTCCTTTACCCTAAGGGGTTGGTGGAGAAATGGTGCAATTTTTGAGCCATTGATGTAGAGGTTGTTGATGGTAGACACATGTCCCTTGGCTTGAAAATAAAAATATTGTAAACATTATATCTTCTTTTTAAATTGTAAATGGATCTTTCCATCATTGTAATTTAGTACCTTTATTTACATCTCCTTTGATTTTTTCTTTTATTTTATCTTTGTTTATTTGGACTGCTGTAAAAATCCTTAAAGAACAAAGCATTAGAAGTGCATTCATAGAATTGTGATCCCATGATGTGAAATCTTGCAATATTTTGCTTTGTAAAAGAATCTTTTTATTTAAAACCTCTTAAAAGTACATTTCGTGACAAAATTATTTCTTATTGTTATTGAATTTACCTTTTGTTAAGAATGTATTTTATTATTATCTATCCTTATTAACTCTATTTTTTAGTTTGTAATGGGATCTCTTTATTTTGTTGTTTTTGTTTTATTGTTTTTATTTTATTGTATCTCAGAATGCCAATGTAAACTTTCCACCTTGTTGTTTAAATGGGCCCATCATGATTAATGTAATTCCAGCTTAATTGAGCACTTTTTTTTAAAAAAGTGTACCCATCGTAACAGACCTCACTATTTATTGACCATTTCACCTCTATGTAGATGTGTGCGCATTTGTGTGTGGGGGGCTAAGGATGAAGAGAAAGTGCATTTCCCATATCCATAATCCGTCGTTGAAGGTAGTGGTAGGGACCAAATCGATCGGTAGGCCGGTTTGGAACCGCTAGTTTGTAATTATGTGTGTATATGGATAATATAATTTTATATTAGAATAATACAATTGCACAAGTGATTAAGACCTACTTTTGATTAATCTTCCCCTCCCTCCTTACCTTCAACATGCCATCGTGATTTCTCACCTTGTTTTGTTTGTTTTTAACATTGTTAGTATGACCCCTAGTCACAATTGATATGTGAATAGTGTCCCTCAGCACATCTAACACGGGGTCATTAAGACCCCATGGCGGTGGGATCAACGGTCGTGGACGGGCTGCGAGGATCTCAAGGACGAGAGAGGAAGGAGAAAAAAGTCATCGTATTGAACCTCCCCCCCCCCCCCCCCCCCCCCCCCCCATCGGAGACTCGAACTCGAGAGGTCTTCATTGGTAGTCTAATGCCCTAACCACGTGCTCACGTGGGGTTGCTTGTCCCCAAGGCGAAGCCACTCTCTCATAAAGCGAACTTGGAGAGAGGCAAAAGTAAACATGGACAAAAAAAAGTAAACTAAGACGAATCAAACGGCATTCGTGCTTCGCAAAAAATATGCTTCACTTTAACGCCCTAGATCCCACCGCTTATACTTCATTCAATACCCCATGTTAGATAGTATTGAGGTATAGTGCCCACAAATGTTATTTTAGCTTAAGATGACATGTGAGAGAATCTAGGCATATAGTGTCGACATATGGTTTTAGGGTGGAAAAGCAAGGAATTTATTAATATTACAAGTGTGTGGTCCATCTTATGGACGAGGGAGGGAAGGAACTCCGCTCCCCTTGTGGAGAGCAAAAGAGAGAGAAAGCCCCTTTTCTTGCACAAGACTCCCCACATCAAGCCTCCTTTCTTTGTCTTGGCCTCCACTCCAATCCCTCCAATCCCTCTGCTTATGCCAAGTGGGAGAGGCTTCCAAGGTGCATTTTCTTAAGCCCCACACACCATTTAGCGCTTCATGTGAGAAAAACATGATGTATCCCAAAGAGGAGGCAACTTCTTGTAGAGATGGCATGTCATAGAGAAATGACGAAAGTGCACATGCACATGGGCAAGCAAAGGGTAGAAATTACTGTAGATTCATAAAAAGTGATGACTATAATAATATTAATATCTCCACCTCATATGCAAAAGAGAACAAAAGAAGCCCACAAAAAGTAGAGTCAGTTCTCACTTTAAGCACCTTGTCGAGGAGTTATCAAGTATTTGGTGGTGCAAGGCAATGTTGTAAAGGCAAAAGCACATGGGAACCTTTGCCCTTCAAAATTTTTTGGCTCTTTTGGTAAATTAGTGTATTTTTTGAGGGGCAGCTTACGTTTTTGCTCGCAATTGAAACGAGCAAAATATTGTAAAACAAGTCAAATTCTCGTCAAAGAGCAACCCTAATCATAAACCCTATCTTGATTAGGATGAGATCAAGCATATAACTGTACTATAAGCCAATCCTAGGACTTTAAATTGAAGAGCCGAGAGATGAGGCTTTTTTTCAACCATGGAAACGAACCCTATAAACAATAAAAACAACAAAAAAATAGGAATAGAATTTTTTGTTAAAAAATTCGGAGAAACAAAATTTATTGAAGAAGATTTTTGAGAATAATGGAAAAATGTATTAAACTGTAGTGTGTGCTTGATCACTTCTTTTGAATGCAAAAGAGTGCATGTGACCAAAGGAAATTAATGTTGAAACGTTAAGACTACCTTTACTCCAAAAACAAGCAAAAATCGAGCATGTGCAACTTGCGAAACCGCTCTCCCTTGTCAAAGCAGCATGCATAACCCCCCGCCCTATCTTCTTTGTGCACCAACCGGTTGCCAAGTACACTATCCATACATCGTCATCTTCGTGTTGGGTCGCCACATGCCACTGTCCCTCCCCCCTTTTCCCATTGATTTACCATCCAAAAAGGATCTTCCTTGATTCCACTTAAACGATTGCTTCCAAAATCGTATCTACATAACAAAGATTTGGCACACCTACTCTAAGGATAGTGTAGTACGGCCTCCTTTTAGTAAGTCAAAGTTTAGTGTAAGACTCTAGTGGTAAAGGTGAGGGGCTCTAAGCTCACCCACTATGGTTCAACCTTTGAGACATGAGGGTGTGGGTGAGTGGGCACAATTTCGTAAATTAATCAACTCGAAGTTTCGAACGGCTTTTTTAAATTTTTTTCAAGACTTTATTATCCATCTAGGGCTCAAAAAATACAAGTTTTGTCATCAAACATAGAACCTGATTTCTAGATTTGAAATCCAAAGTCGATAATACTCCATGAAAACGTTTAGTTCATCAAAAATTTCAGCTATATTATGATCTTTGATCTCAAAGAATCTTGCTGATTAGAAAACCTCACAATTGTGAGTATGGCCAAAAAAAAAAAAAAAAACTCATAGTTCCATCATCGATTCTCATAAAAGCAAGCAGATGGACCATTTTGTCTTGAAAATACTTGGTATTCTCTTGCCTTCTCATGAGCTTGTAAAGTGTGTTTGAGGTAACTTTTGTCTTTGTTAAATACTAGTATGTAGCCTGTGCATTGCCGTGGGTAGGAAATGCATGTTTTCTATTCTTATGACTACGGAGGTGGGAAATTATATAGATTCTATTTTTCTAAATGTAATTCACAACATCTCTCTATGGATTCTCAAAAAAAAAAAAAACATGCAAGAGGTAGCAAATATTCCTTTAATACCAAGCTTGACAAGTTCTCACGTGTTACGTAGGTTCGGTTGTAAACCTCTATCCCTCAAGGCTCGGCCTGAGCTTGAGGCTGATTTGTATATTTGTTGGCGACTATATAATACAATCACTCATAATTGTGAGTTTTGAAAAAAAAAAGGGGGATTTTCTAGCCCTTATTCAATGGATGTAGGAGTGCTTTATAGCTATTGGAGAGAGAGAGAGAGAGAGAGAGAGAGAGAGAGATTAATATTTATTATCTTCTAATTTATAATTTAGAGGTAGCGTTTCAAAATTTATAGGTGACATTCCATTTTTTTCTCAATCTTTGCTATCAAGTCATGAAATCTCCAACATTTATGGGTGTTTGTTGTAGACACACACACACACACACACACACATAGTCTAATTTTTGTTGTAGACACACACACACACACACACACATAGTCTAATTTTTTGAGAAAAAAGAGAGCTACATAGGGCCTTCCAACTCCCTGATGAAGGATAATTTAACCTTAAATAGCTTCTCCAAGGAGCTAGTGCACATCTTTGGCCAACATGGAAGACGATCATGCCTCTGTGTACCACATCTGAGAGATGCAATTGGCCATGGACGTGCAGAAGATGTGTAGTGCCATCGCCACCCAATGAGCCATCTTGTGAGGAGTACCATCACCACTTGGTTGCACTCACATTGAGCTCATATGCTAAAAATGGACGACTCCAAGCATTTAGAAGAGGTGAAAAGAAGCATAGCTCATGTTTTTTGATTGGATGACTTATACATTACACTCGACATTCTCGAGTCCATGGGATTGGCCCCTAACTTGATGTAGGAAGAGATGAAGAATGGTTTATAGACATTAAAACATGTTGTTGGGCCGCTATCCTTCAAACAATTAGCTCCATACCCATCCCACATTCAAGCAAACCAATAGTTCAAGAAACCATTAATGTGTTAGCTTACAACCTAGATGAGGGAGAATTTGCCTCTTCACCATCATCATTAGATACTAGATCAATGGCACCTTCAACAAATGATGGAAAAAGAGCTAGGTTTAGTGCAATCACACTTAGAAATGTATTTGAGTGTACGCTTACTATAATCATATGTAGATTTTCTAAGTTTTTTGGAAAAAATATTGTGTATTTGAGTGCTAAAAGAAACCTAGTTTTAATGTGATCCCACCTACAAAATAAAACCTGCAAATATAATAAATTTTCCTTTAAAAATTTTCATGTGTAGGTTTTCCAAGTTTTTGGGAGAAAGTATTGTGTCTTTGAATGCTAAAAAAACCCTATGTTTATTGTAATTTGACTTACAAATTTTGAGATTAACCTCTAAATTCTAGATTTGAAGGTAAGAACTCCTACAAAGTTTAGACAAATTTAGTGTAAAACCCATCAAATACAATAAAATTGCCTCTAAAATTTCTCATAGGTAGGTTTGTTTAATTTTTGAAAAAAGCTTTGTGTACCTGAGTGCTTGAAGAAAATATAAGTTTAATGTAAATATAGTAAATTTGCCTGAAAGTGACCCTAAAAACTAAGAACGCCTAAGAATGGGGGTGCTAAGGGCCACATAAGTGCATTCCAAGAGGCTCATTTAAATATGGTGTACATATCGACCAAAACATTTTGAACCAGGATGGTTTTTTTAAAGAGCCCCTCAATAGCCATTTTAGTTTGCTTATGCCAAATACTTTCATGATGCCACATGCCAAATTGTATCTCGACACGAGCCCTCACCTTGCCTCATGTGAACACTACTTAGAGCTTCCTTACCCTCACCCTTCTCCTTACAGACATATGTGGCATCCTAAACTACAAACATTAATACCATCGAGAGCTTGTTGTGCATTTTTCAGTACATGATCACACAGTGTGTACATGTTGAGTACATCATTTTCAACCATAATCTGTTTTCTGGGCTTCTCCAACAGCCCTTGATAAGAATCTCATCATGAATTCTTTCATTCATGTCAACTTCTTAAATGTTGGCATTGGATAATACTAACATATCTTCAAGGTGCAAGCCAATGATGACATCATTTAGGCCATTTAATAAGCAGAAAATAAGCTAGTTGAGTTGGCATGCGAAGCGGGTGACTTGGATGTAAGTTTCTAAGAACGGAAACTATGAGTGATGACTTCTCAAGTTCCTTAGTGAAAGCCCGAAGATTGACACCGACAAAACACACTCTAGAGGGATCCACAAGGTAGAGAACTTGAGGAGTTGCAAGTTTTTATGACTTTGGGACCAATTAGTAGGGATGAGTTAAAAATCAAAAAGCACGCATTCAATCATCATCATGCATGCAAATTGAGAAAATCAAACTTGAAAACCTTCAAATACAGTAAATTTTCTTCTAAAATGTCTCATACAGAATCATTTTTTGTAGGATTGGCCCTTGATGGAAACCTCTAAATTTAGTAAAAATCCTCAAATTTTAGATGCAAATCTCCAAGATTTAAGAGAGAAATTTTAGAAAAATCGTGTAAAAATCTTCAAATATAGCACAGTTTCCTCTAAAATTTCTCATATGGAGGTTTTCCAAGTATTTGGAAAAAAGCGCTATCTCAAGTGCTCAGAAACAAACGTACGTTAAGTGTAATCCCACCTACAAATTTTGAGGGTTACCTCTAATTTCTAGATTTAAAGGTGAGAAAACCTACAAAGTTCATAGAAATTAGCAGGATGAACTATAGATCAAAGGGGAGGTATACAATCATCATCATACACAAACTAAAAAATTTAAATATAACAACCTTCAATTATAGCAAATTTGTCTCTAAAAGTTTATTATATGTAAGTTTTTCAATTTTTAATTTTTTTGTCGGATTCTCTCAAAGCACTATATATCCGAGTGCTAGTGCTAGGAAAAAGGCTAGGTTTAGTGTAATCCCACCTACAAATTTTAAATTCTAGATTTGAAGGTGAGCAAACCCATGAAGTTTATAGAAAAGCACGATGTATCCAAGTGCTAAAAAAACCCTAGGTTTGGTGTAATCCCACCTATAATTTTTAAGATTTAACTCTAAGTTCTAATTTGAAGGTGAGAATGCCTATGAAGTTAATAGGGAAAAACCTAGGTCTAGTGTAATCCCACCCATAAATTTTGAAATTTACCTTTAAATTTGAATTTACAATTGAGAACACCTACAAAGTTCAGAGAAATTTAGCGCGAAAACCTTTAAATAAAATCAACAGTTTACTCCACCTTTTGTTGTTGTTAACTTGCAATTGGTCGCCACCCGTCCTAGATTTTCTCCTTGTTCCGGATTCGTCAACTTGGGCTTACTCGCCTTTGTTCATGATTGGCTATGGGACCAACTACTCTCCCTCTCTCTCTCTCTCTCTCTCTCACACACACACACACACACACACACACACACACACAGGTTGTGGACAATTGTGATCTCTCTCTCTCTCTCTCTCTCTCTCTCTCTCTCTCTCTCACACACACACACACACACACACACACACACACACACACACGGAGCCTTAGGTGCGCACACGGGCTCGCTCAGCTAGATTGGACTCTCTTACAATTGCATTGTAGGTTGAGATTTGAGTCTCATACACACACATAGCCAGCGGCCAACCGCGTTGCTTCTCTCTCTCTCTCTCTCTCTCTCTCTCTCTCTCTCTCTCTCTCTCTCTCTCTCTCTCTCTCTCTCTCACACACACTCTCACACACACACACACACACACTCACACACACACAACATGGACATGAATACACACACAAGTAGCTGTTGCAGATGGAGATTGGTATGAGACCTTCAAGCGTCGAGGTCGTTGAGCTGTAGTTATTTCATGGAGTTTCAAACATGGACGGTTGTGCAAGTTACAATAGATGACACGTGGGAGGCCTCTCCTTACTTGGAAAATTTAAGCTCAATATATATATGTATAGATTTACTTTAAAATTATTTCAATCAAGATTTTTTTTTTGGGCACTCTCTTTGAGGCATCTCTCTCTCTCTCTCTCTCTCTCTCTCTCTCTCTCTCTCTCTCAAGTTATAGTGGATGACACATGGCTTCAACTGGCTTTCAACAGAAAATGAAAGTGTGAAAAAGTAGAGTCAATCTATACTATATATAATGCAGCTAAAAAATTTTGAGGAAGGAGAGAGCCTCCACATGTGTGACTCCTCCAAGCTTTGCATTGATTTCAGTCCTACGTTGACTCTTTGCAAACCGCATGTTTGTGTGTGTGTGTGTGTGTGTGTGTCAGGGATTGCAGTCTTTCTATCACACGTCAACTCTTTGTAGCGTTTAACAGTGTATGTGAGAGAGATCTAAAGATGGAGGCAGAGAGACGTACAACCGTAGGGCATGGGGCTCATGAAATCCACTCTCAAGTCTCGACTTTCAACTATATTTGAGTCCGAAAAACTGGAAGCCAAACTCCACTCAGCACGTTGGAAAAGCTAACAACTTAGAAGCGAGAAAAGATCACTCGTCTTGAAAATCTCCCTCACACATGCCGTTGCCCCATATACAAGCCTGTGTGACTTGTGTGTGTGTGTGTGTGTGTGTGTGTGTGTGTGTGTGTGTGTGTGTGTGTGTGTGTGTGTGTGTGAGAGAGAGAGAGAGAGAGAGGAACAATTGGCAATAGGCACCCATGTGTATGTGTGTTGACTCTGGGAGAGCTTGCACGGCTTCAAAGACCCTCACTTTGTGTCCTCGTTGCTCTAGGCTGGAAAAAGGCTGAATGTAGGATACAAACTGCGTACAACTACCTCCCACCCCCAGGGCCCCACACCATGCGCAAACAAGAGCCGATTGGGGAGAGAGAGGGAGGGAGAGCAATCTGTGACGAAGAAGCTCTCGGATATTTAATTTTCAAACAAATACAAAGAGATGGCCTTTATTCAAGTGTGTTCACTGGGCTGCACCAACATTGTGTGTGTGTGTGTGTGTGTGTGTGTGTGTGTGTGTGTGTGTGTGTGTGTGTGTGTGTGTGTGTGTGTGTGTGTGTGAGTGAGAGAGAGAGAGAGAGAGAGAGAGCTAGCTTTGTGATGAGGAAGCTCTTGGGTGTTTTTAAGAGAAGTGAAG
The DNA here is from genome assembly GCF_014529385.1 of Adiantum capillus-veneris. Taxonomy (NCBI): domain Eukaryota; kingdom Viridiplantae; phylum Streptophyta; class Polypodiopsida; order Polypodiales; family Pteridaceae; genus Adiantum; species Adiantum capillus-veneris. Next base: position 49,654,907 of record NC_140959.1, on the reverse strand, counting down.
GGATGGCCTTTCTTCAAATGCGCTCTTTGACTTGAGTTGCAGCAGCATGAGCCATGAAGAGTCGACACTATCCAAATCTCTATGAACCGCCGAATGTATACGGTTTGGAGTGCAAGAGATGGCTACAATTGCGGAGCATGGAGCGACAACGCCTAAGTGACTATGGTTGACACTCGTGAAGGCTACATGGCCATGCTCTATTAACGCTCGTGGTTTGACTTATGCATTGCTTCTTGCCTTTTGTTGTGTACATAAGGGGTCAAAAGACATGGAAGGCATATCACATGATGAGAAGGCTATGCATCATTTTTCTTCGTCAGCTTGCTGCAACTAGCTGCACGTTGCAAGAGCTCAGTTGAAGAGCCCCAATGTAAGTGCCTCACAATTAAGCTTTGAGGGTGGCAAACAAAAAAGGGAAGATTAGCGCCTCATGTCACTTGTGTATGAAGATATTTCTTTAAAATATGAGAGGTTCTTTGAAGTTTTCACATGAGAGAGACTCTTCGAAAATTAAATTACGTACAGACTCCAATACATGGGGAGTCAAGACTCCCATGTGATCCTAATTTTTGTTGTCGGTTTTTTGAGGGAGGAGGAGAAAGAGCATTGTAATGTTGCATCTATTGCTGGGTTGGAGCAATGGTGCATAGTAGAAAAATCAGAGCCCGCCGTCCTGCAATTTGAAATTCAGTGTGAAGGAATAGGCAAAGATATATGTGCACTAGCCCTAACAAATGGCAAAAGATGGGGTGAGGGTTTGAACCTAGAGAGAGAGAGAGAGAGAGAGAGAGAGAGCTCTATGGCGAGGAACCCCTGGGCTATTTTCAATAAAGGCAAAGGGATGGACTTTCTTCAAATGTGCTCATTTATGCTTAGATGTATGGAATACATTCACACATGTGGGAGAATTCATGACATTTTGAGGGTTGTTGGAGAAACATAATGTGCTTGGCAATTTTTTGGTCAATCTGAATGCCAAATCTATTTACCCTATTACACAGCCATATTTAAAGAAGCCGTCGGTGAGACATAAGGGCAAGGACATCTCGACCGGAGAGAGAGAGAGAGAGAGAGAGAGAGAGAGAGAGAGAGAGAGAGAGAGAGAGAGAGAGAGAGACGTATTTGACCATTGTGGCCTATGCTACAGTGTGGACATTGGCAAGCAACTTCATGATGAGACTGTTTCGTCTGATTCCAAACATCATGCTTGGAATTGTTTTGCTTAGCATGTATATCAAATGTGGTGTACTTTTGAATGCACAAAAGGTTCTTGGAATGCAGCAATTGTTGACAGGGGCAACCTAGGGAGGTCCAAGAAGCACCATGGACATAATCAAACGGCTTCATGATGGGATTGTTCGTCGAAGGCTCCTGGAAATTGTTGCTCGAAGTGTAGCTCAATTGCCGTATAATTTTGAACGCACAAAATTATCTTGGAATGCAGTGATTGTTAAATATGCCCATAAAGGTAGGACTAGGAAGTGGTGGGCTACTTACAACAAAGGGAGAGTGAAGGTTTCTTTTCCATATGCAATCACCTATGATTGCATCTTAAAGGCATGGTGCATTATGCAAGAAAATTAATATGGAAGTCTTTTTGACCAGATGCAATTCTCTATGCTTGCATCTGAAGTCATGGGGCAACGACTGTGTGTATTGTTGTATAAAAATCATGATGAAGATGTTTAGCTAGAAGCGCTTGCAATGTTGTGGTTGTCAAGTATGTCAAATATGGTATACTATTGAAAGCACAAAGAGTTCTTCGTCACCTTCCTATCCAAGACGTTGTCTCTTAGAATACAATGGTTGTTGGATATGCCCGAAAGGGATAGAACTATCAAGCAAACAATGGGTTGTTTAAGCCAGTAGAGAGTGAACACTTCTCTTAAGATGCACTCACTATGATTACATTATGCATAAGACATTATGAAAGAAGTTGGCATTGTAAAAAACTTCATGATGAGATTGTTCGTCGCAGTTCTTAGAAAGAAAATTTTTTGCTCGGAATTTTTTTGCTCAACATGCATGTCAATTGTGGTGTACTTTTGAACACACAATTTTTTTTTGGGAATGTAGTGATTGTCGGATATGTAAGGATGTCATTTCTTGGAGTACATTTATTAGAAGGTATGCCCAAGAAGCTTTGGGTTGTTATGCAAAATGCTAACGTGAGCAACAAATACGGATGATGTTGTTAGTCATGGGTTAGCAAGCACATTATCACGCTCGCCAATGTTGACATGCATTCCAAGCGCGGTGTACTTCCAAAATCATAGAAATCTGAACAAGCTTCATGCATGGAAATCAAGATGTCCAATTACTTCTATGCTTGTGTCCAAGAAGGAGTGATACCTCTATCTGTGCTATATATACGATTGTTGATAGTCAATTTGCATCAGAAACAATGTACTTGCTCTTGCCCAACCTCTATCATACCCACTATGAGAGATGTAGCACATGCACAACATTTTAGCCATTACCCAAGTGTCTCCAAGAGCCCCATGCCTATTGTATTGTACAACATGTGTGGCCACTGATTGTAGCCTCTTGCTCCTACCCACCGTGTTCCTCCTGCACTCTTCCATTCCTGTCCCTCTAATTTTTCACTTGCCTAAGAATCTGGGCCAATGTAGCATCACTACCAAATTTAAGCTTTGCTTTTGTTATCTATTGCATCTATGTCTGTGCCCTATGTTTTTATTTTCTCCAATGATGAAGTTCCTACTCCATCATTTTGTTGGTGCACACTTCAAATTGTCATATGGGAAGTTTGACAAGGCAAGAAAAGATGTGGAACGATGACGCAAGGGACTACCTACTATCCACCACAAATCCATATTCAGGCAAGCCGACATAGGAGCAAATACTGGAAAGTGGGGAAAGAGGGGCAGGGGGGGTAGCATCATCAACCATCATCATCCACATGCCGAGTCGCTCTCTTGCCTTACTGTGTTGTCACCTCTACCCTATCATTCCTTTCAACTCTACCAATTTGGGCAAAGTGCCCACCTCCAGGGTGAGAGAACATGACTTTGTACATATTCTAAATCACTTGACTCGATCTACATATAGACAAAGGCTAAAGGACAACGAAGCATGATTTTTGAATTGGCCCAAACTTTTCCTTTTGTGTAGCATCGTTCCTAGAGGCAACAAGAGTCCCATTCATGTGGTACAAAAAGAACATCAAGATCTCTTGGAATGTGTTGATTGAAGGATGTGCCTAATACAGTTGTGGAATAGAAGGTCTAGGCTGTTTTTACCAAATGCAAAGGGAAGGCCTTCCACCAAATGCCATTGCCTATGCTTGCACCTTAAAGACCTTAGAGCCAGGTCATGCATGCTTTGCAATGGTGGGTAGAAGCGATGGAGAAAATTGGACGATTGGAAACCATTTCAATGTGCACATACACCTTGGTTACCTATCCATCGACCAACTGATTGTGCATGTGTTTGACTTATGCATTTGATCGATGAGAGAGGACCTAGTTGAAATATTTGAGTATGCTACATTGCAATAGCTGCCTACAATAAAATTCATGCAAGCCATACCATTGTCTGTTGAATACCCTATATTTCTCTATAGCGTGCGTGCACGCTATAGAGTGTGTGTGTGTGTGTGTGTGTGTATGCACGCATGCATACACACACAGAGAATCATTTCACTGGTAGATATCACTATCTTGAACACAAAACAACTTGTAAGGCCTAGACATGAAGGAAAGTAGGGACCATCACAAGCACAATCAAAGACCTTGGGTGATTGATGGGTATTTACCCTTTCCCATTCTCCCTCCCCACCCACCCACCCACCTACCTACCCCCACCCCAACACACACACATGAAACCTGAAGGGAATGTGTGACATTGAGGAGTATGCCAAGACACCTTAAGATCTATCCGTTGAGTCACAAACTTAGGAGGAGGACACTAAGAACACTTCAACAAGACCTCACCTTCTTAATGTAATAGGACAGATCCAAAGAGATGTCAAGGAGTCTTGAAATGAAGACTAAGACATTAAGAACACTCCACTAAGACCTCACATTTTTAATGCTATAGGACCAATCCCAAGAGACATCAAAGATATGCTCAACAAGTTTTGAAATGAACGCTAGGACATTAGGAACACTCTAGCAAGATCTCAAAGTGTTAATGGAATATGAGTGAAGTACCTAAAGATCTTTTCCATGAGTCTTGAACTAAAGACTAAGATATTAGGAACACTCCAATAAGATCTCAAAGTCTAGATAGTCAAGTATGAAATGGGATAATGAATCAATCACGAGAGAGAGAGAGAGAGAGAGAGAGAGAGAGAGAGAGAGAGAATGCAAGTGGGTGTTGCATTGGCAAAGGAGAGAAGAAGAAGAAAAAGGATAATTATAACACTGTATGAGCAATCCTAGGAGACCTCCAAAATCAAAATGATTCTTGGAAGGGGGGCGAAGGAGGAAATAGGGGGGGGGGGGGGGGGGGGGCAAATAGACATGCCCTATCCTAAAAAATTAGGTACCTAGCATAGAAACCACAAAGGATTATTGTATCTTGGTCCATCAAGGAGCATGTGGAGGATAGGAGGAGAGTAGTTACTTTTTATTAGTTGTTAGATCTTTCGCAAGAAAAATTACATAGACTGCTAATCCAAAAGGAAAATTTACACTTGGTTTGATTAGAATGTGAAGAGTAGTTACAATGTATCAGTGGTAAGCCCTTGCCATAGAGTAAGTAGCTAGAGTAGTAACTGATGCACAGTGCATGTATCAAAGAGCTTGAGAATGTCAAAGGAGAATCACATGCATTTACATGTCATTGTGGAATGAAGGAGAGCAAGGTCACCATGATTGAGGTGTACCTTCTTCTTAGCCGTAGCAATGTGCTGGTCACATACTATTCCTTTTTTATTGCTTGAAAGGTTAAAAGTGAAAAAGTAGATTCAATCCTTTTTTATTGCTTGAAAGGTTAAAAGTTGAAAGGTGCAAAGGTTCACACATTCCAACATTTCAAACTTCAAATAAATTAGAGATTTTATAAGGTTTTCTCTTAAGTGAAGCAGTGAGTGACACATGGAGGGTCTCTCCTTCCTTGAAAAATTTATGCTGCTTCATATATAGTATAGATGTGACCAAATTAAAGTACTCAAACTCTTGCAAATATCTTTTTTTTTTCAAAACTCACAATTTGTGAGTGATCGTATTAAGCACATCATAAAAAGTTACAAAACAAGAGGTGCATAAGATTACAAATAGGATGTCTACAACCTCACACCGAGGCTACACATATCCGGCTTTAAGTTCTAGGCTTTTACTCATCACAGTTGTCAATATGGCATGGGTAGCCCTAGACCAGTCTCCCGAGACTTGCGTGCTTCCGAGCGTCAAGATCATCACTCTACTTTCTTGTATAATCTCTAAGAAGCTTTCCACATCAAGAACTCCTTCAAACACAAGGCAGCTCCTTGCCCGCCATATATGGTGAAAGAAGAAGTACCTGACAATTTGAGTGCAAATAAGAGGAGCAAGACTTCCCATCTTCTTGCCACCAAGGAACAGATCGGTCTTAAAGACCTAATCTGCCATGTCCTCTAGACCCACTTGCAAATTTTCCCTGCTAGGCCTTTGATTGCTTGGCATTCCATGAATAGGTGGGCCAGATTGTCACTAGACATCCTGCACCCCAAGCATCGATCGGACCCAATTCCTCTTTCCTGGATCTTAATGCCTGTCAGTAGAGCACCCACATCACCCTCCACAAAATTATCTTCATAAACTGCGGCCAATTTGGCTTCTAGATGTTCTCCATGAATTCCTCCCATCGTTATTCCAACCATTGCCTCTTCCATATTTCGTTGAGGGGGATAGAGCAACTATTCTTGTGCATCAATGCATGATATATGCCTTTAGAATGGGGTTTCTAGAAAAGACTACTTCCGGGCCATCTCCAAGCATTCCACTCAATCCCAGATTCACAAATTGGCATCACAGCATTGTCAAGCTCTTTTATCATTTTGTTGACTAACAATATCTCAAAGCCATTTAGTTGATATTGGGTTGCCAAAAAGTCAATGGTTTTCTAGCTCTTATTGTTACCATCCCAAAAGTGTATAAGTCAATTCAGCCCCTTATCATTCACTTTCCTAGCAGTTTCTATCCAATAGGGGCTTTGTGGTGTCCTAAAACTTTAGACAACTAGGGGAACCAGGTCAAGATGGAGTTCTTGAAGTACTTGGTTTCTTCCCCCCACTCCAATACCCCAGCCTCTTTTGCACTTCCTCACTAGTGCCCCTGAGATGCCCCCTAGACTTAGGTTAGACCATGTTGGGGCTAAAAGTTTTTCGTGAACCTCTACCTTTTTCCACTTACCACCTTTCGAACCAAGTTTAGCTTCTTCTAGCATATCCTTGGTCATGATAGCCCAAGCTTGGTCTTGTTTAGCCAGCGACACCATAAATTTGGCACACAGGGCCTCAACATGGGCAACTAGGTTAAGAATTCCAAAACCTCCTTGGTTCACTAGCCAAGCGACTGACTCCCATGTGGCCCACTGTCATGGTCTAGAGGATTTTGTGTTGACACCTGTTATTATATGCACGGGGCTAGGAGAAGGTGTTAAAGCCGACCCCGTTCAGTGAGCGTTCAATTACAAGATATATGCTCCACGGGGTCAATATGCTTAGCCTAGGAAGGGTGAAGACGGCTTCACAATGTAGGTTGACTCCTGTCCAAGCACGGCTTTGATGAGTTTACCGAAATGTTGTGCCAAATCGGTTGAGCTATATTTTATGGGTAGACGAATGATGCTGCAAGGATTATAGGATTGGGTAGCTACCCCAGCGAGTGATGACAGGTCCGGGATTCGACGCTTCATTGCTATTGGTAAGGGCTTCTATGTTGCGACATGCACTTCTGAGAAAACTGTTCCGGATTTGCTAGTACGTGGAGGGGTGTGGGGGGCTTCATTCTTTGCTTATGCTATGCCATGGACCCCAGATTTTTGCCATGAGGATGAGATTATGTGGTTTTGCCTGTTTGGGAGACCTTCAAGAGCCTACCGTTGTGGCTTCATGACCATTTTCAGTCCATTGCCTTGATGCTAGGGTGTTTGCTCTTCCTTCCAAAAAAGCAGAGGATGAGAGATGGACTAGATGTCAAGGTCTACATTCTATGGAATATGGACAAGCCCATTCCCGAATTCTTGGATCTCAATATGAGTGGCTTTGGTGCTTTTCGGCAAGAGTTGTCGTTTGCGTCATTTCCCAATGCATGCTACAAGTGTTGCAAAAGTGACCATTTTGCTCGAAATTGCCCTTTAGCTGGGTATGTCACGAGTCATGTGCTCAAAACCACGCGGAGGCATATTGATCATAATGCTAAGAGAGCTCCTGTCAAGGATTCTTGCCCTGCTCCAAACCAAGCAGATACTATGGAGGGGCTGCTAGCACTGAAGGTTATATTCATCTTGCTTCCATGGAAGAGCGGGGGGGGAAGCTGTGGTAATGCGTACTTAGGGGTGGACCTGTACACCAGTGAAATCCTTGTGCCATCCACCCCTAATTTTGACACGGAGGATGTGCAAGGCCGAGTTGCGATAAGAGTGATTGGGATAGATACCACACCACTTGGGGAGTCACAAGGGGAACAAAGAAAACCTATTGGACCATCTCTTTAAGGAGGAGGCACTGCATGACACCCACATTGTTGATGCTCATGTGACATAGATAGATTCTTCTAGCCATTCTAAGGCGCGTCCAAGCGGCGATTTTCAGATGCAAGAAGACATTGTGGGAGACCCTTTAGCAAAGGTCAGCTTCGATGAAGACTCTCAAGTATTAAAGCTCGACCTCCTTAGCCAGCTGGTGGGGGTTGTTGGTGCAACCACCCGTACTGTTTCACTCATAAAAACAAAAAGGAAATGATTGCATAGTTTACCTATGTCCTTGGGAGCATTCAAAATGTCGTTTGCTCGGAGGGCTTGTTGGGTCGGGGTGGCAAACCACCCAACATGGTGCACCCCTTGAGCTGGTCTCATTTTGCTATGGTTGTGCCCGTATCTATTATGTCATGGTGGCGCCCTTCATCAACCGATGTACTTGGCTATTTGTATATCCTGGTACAATATGATCTTGATGGTGTGTTGATACTCCCTGGCATGATCTATGCAGGGAAATTTATTGTATCTTTCTGTTTTATAATATATTCACTCACATAATGTAAGTTTGGGGGGGAGAAAAGGATTCCTAATTAATTTTAAATGACATATTTGGTGTAATTTCTTGTACTAGTGTGAATTTGGAAGCTTGAAACCCAAGATGGACTTGAGGAGGAGGTTAAATGCCACCACCACATCTCCCCCCCCCCCCCCCCCCCCCCCCCAAACAAACAATTGGGTTATCTTACCGTCTTTTAAGAAAGAGGGGTTTGAGGCCACCAAGATAGCCTAATGTTAAATTTTGAACAATAGACCTAGCTAGTGTCGTCTCAAAATATTTCTAACTAGACACCCAATTTTTTCTCTTGCAAATTAAAGAACCGTCAAAATTAAAACCAAGATTCATTTTCAATCAAGAAGTTACACTACAAATTGTGATATTTGAACAGTGGATATTGGAGGTCCATATGCATCCCGCTACAAATAGAGTTTTTTGGGCTACATACGTCATTAGTAAAGCGTTCCATTTTGGATGCAATTGTGGACCATTGGATAACGCTCGTTGATTAGTGCCAGATGGTAAGCTAATGATAATAACTTTTCTTTCTTACTATTTTTTGTAGGCCCTTGTGAGAGAGTGTTGATATTTGTTTACCTCCCTCTTTAAAGGGAGGCATTGGGTAATAGGTAGCATGCAATCTTTCCCATCTTTCACTTTTCTGTTTTCTCAATCTCTTAAGATGCTTCCAAGTATTTTTTCGATCGCTATAATTTATGATTTTGGAATATATTGTAATCAAAATAGTACCTTTTGGCCTCCTTAAGCCTTACACTTCAAGGTGAAGGTCTTTCAATTTTGTTTGTTAGACACCTCTCCTAAGAATATTAAAAGTCTTAGCCTTTTAAATGCTATTATCTAAATCTTATATTTACTTTTTGGGTATACTTGAAAAAACTTTAGAAAATAAACAACTAAACAATATATTTAAGGAATATGTGCACACGATTTTGAGTTAAAATTTTTAGTAAGAATCCAAGTGAGATATCGTCGAAGGGAGGAAATAACAAGGAAAGTCGGAGGGAGGTTGGAAATGGTGGGCAACCAGCCAATTGGAGGTGGGAGAATGACCTGAGGGTTGATAAGAGAAGCTGTGTCACAGAGGTAGGAGAAGGAGATTGTCTTTTTTTTATATGTTTGCACTCGCATTGCATGCAACGAACAACTCGTAGGTGGAGTGGCTCAGCCCGAAGATTTCATTCTCGCTTGGTGAGGTCATGAGGTCGAGGTCGCTCATTGCGTGGTGTTTATTTGAGACATGCCGAGTTTGAATTGCTAAGTTGAAATGGGATCTACAAAGATTTGGTCTAATGAGAGTAGAAAGACCGAGTTTGATCCCATGATGTGAGGAATGGATAAAAGGTCCTTTCATTTAAGGACTTCAAAAATTTTCATTTCTGAGAATTCCATGAATAGCATGTTCTTGGAATGTCGCTCCCATTCCTTGAACTCCTCTACATCCATATTCTCAACATTCTTTGTTTGGCACCAAGGTGTCAATAATCATTCCTTTTGAAACAACCTCTCTGGTCCATTCAGATGGATCAAATGAGTCATTTTTTTGAAGTGAGATCAATCTTGATTTCTCGATATTGCACTATGATCCCGAGGCTATGGAAAATGTTTGAACAATCTCGAGAGTCTTCTTGAGTATCTGAGGGCTAGCTTTTAAGAAGAGTAAGGAGTCGTCCGCAAATATCTTTGCTAAGATTTTTTATATGGTAAGGTCAACCCTTGGGTCTCCCCCCTTGTAGCATTGGCTTTGAGCATGGTAGCTAGGGGATGAGAATCAATGTCAAACAGTAATGGGGGTAGTGGGCAGTCTTGCTTGGGTAATCTTTTGACTTCAAATGCGCCCACAAATCTCTTATCAAATAGGAGCTCAGATTGGCTGCCATTGCCAAGGGTGTGTACCAAACGACACAACTAATGTCCAAAATCCAGGTTGTCATAGATTGACCTTCCTTTGATAAATCTGTGTTGGTGGGGGTTAATGGCTTTGTCTAGGAGGGGAGAGAGCCTAAGGGTGATAGTTTTGACAATCATTTTATATCCCTCCGTCTTCATAGTGATGGGCCACCAATATTTCATTTGAAAGCAACAAAATTACTTGGGGATAGGTTTAATGAGGCCCTTTTTATGCTTGGATCTAGTACCCCTTCAATGAGAGCTTGGTTATCCATGTGTGTGATTGGGGACTTCAGATCCTCTCAGAAAAACTAAGTCGTCAAATTGTCCCATCCAAGGGACTTCTCCCTGCCTAATGATTGAAGCATGAGTGAGCATTCATCGTCAGTAAAAACCTTCCCTAGTAGGTTTGCTTCCGATTGTGAAACCGTCTTATGACACTACTAAGAAGAGATGCTTTGGCTTCATCCGCTTCAAGGGACTGGGACTCCAATTGGCCTATGATATGGCATAAGTGATCAAGCATCAGCTTAGCCACTTCATATGGGTCTTGCAATGCATTCCCTTCAGCATCTATGAGCGAGCAGATAAGGCCCCATCTCCTCTTAACTTTAAGGGCCCTAAATAAGTACGCTTGATTGGCAGCCTTCGGTTGAAGGAAAATCTCTTTGGATAATAACTTTGCCTTCCTAACCTCCTCAAGGTGTTGCTCAATCAGGTCTGTTTTTGCTTCAAGCCACCTCTTGTGCTCTGCTTCAAAGGCCGACCCTTCTCCTTTTTCGGTGGCTAGGAGATCTACTTCATCTTTGAGTTGCTTATGGCATTCCTCTCAAGACTTATTCATTCTTAGGCATGTTCTTTTAGGGTATTGTTGTTACCATATACATGTGGTAGTGAGGTGTGTGAACACACTAGGACCGTCGGGGCATTTTTTCCCTCTTTATGAGGTTTTTCCCCTCGTGCATTGTATATAGGCCCATCACTCTAGGGCTATCTATCTTTCCATTGCACACTAAGTAATACATTCTCTGTTGTGTTCCTTGAGCTTCCTTCATCTTCTCCAAGCTGTGTGTGTTTCCGTGCAACCCTTCCAACAATTGGTATCAGAGAAGGTCACGTCCTCTCGAGCTTAGTCGCTAGCATCCCCAGTACACCCTTTCTCTTTGTCCTATAATTCAACGAGCTTTGGTGAGCATCAGCCGATCGACAAAAAATTTGGGAGAGCTTGTAGTTGCTCAAAATTTCATTTCGAGCTCATTTCGACCTCTGTTTCCACTACAGCCAGGTCTGCAAAGGCAATTTTGTCATTTTGTGCAGAATTTTTGTCGGTGCCAATTATTGCATAACAGATCCCATATAGTCTACTGTGGTTGTGCTATATAGCATGTGCTGGTCTCACTCAGTTTCTCCTCATTTCGGGTAGTTTTCACATCAAGTGCAAGCATTTTCCATGGCTGACAGCAACACAAATGTGTTCAAGATGTTTGCTGATGAGGACAGATTGGATGGGGACAATTACCCTATGTGGGCTTAGATGATGCAACATGTACTTGTGTCAAAGGGAGTTTGGAACATTGTCCAGGGCATTGATGTACGTTCTGGTACTGTGGATGCAGACGATGTTGAAGATGCTCCAGGTTTTGCTGCTAAGGTTGCTGCTGTCAAAACATTGAGGGAGTTGGAACATTGTCCAGGGCATTGATGTATGTCTTGGTACTGTGGAAATATGGTTACTTGTGCCAACAATGCCTCTTATCATGTTCAAGGAGTTGGAAAGATTGTGCTTATTGTTGCAAATGGCAATTCTTTCACAATTATTGATGCATTGTATGTACCTGGGATAAAAAAGAACCTTTTGTATGTATCTGCACTTGCTAGATTTGGTCTCGTAGTCAAATTTGTAGATGACAGATGTATAGTTCATGATCTCTGTTTTGGTGATGAAATTGTTGCATTTGGCCTTTTGTGTCGTGGGTTGCACAAGCTCACTTTGTATGACAAGTGTGGATAAAATTTTGCAAATGCAGTTGCAAATTCAAGGGCTATTTCAGATGAAAAATTGTGGCATGCACGTTTTGGGCATCTGAATTTTGCCAGTTTGCTGCGTTTGCAAAAATTTGATATTGTTGCTTCTTTGCCGCCTCTTGAAACACCTCTCAAAAATGTTTGTGAAGGTTGTATTTTGGGTAAAATTCAACGTGCTAATTTTCCAAAGGATGGGTCAGTTCGTGCTACATACGTATTGCAACTTGTGCATAGTGATGTTTGTGGGCATATATGCAAACTCTGTCCTTGGGAAATTTCTTGTACTTTGTGACTTTCATTGATGACTACTCGAGGCATATCCGTTGAAAGCTAAGTCCGAAGTGTTTATGTGCTTCAAGCAATTTCTTGCTATGGCTAAAAATGTCTCAAAATGTACTATGGGCACCCCTCTTTTTGATCGAGGGGCGGAGTATATGTCTCATGAATTTAATGCATTTTTGGCTAGTCGTGGGATAAAACACCATGTACAGTGCCGTATATGCATCAGTAAGATGGTGTTACTAAGAGGAAAAACAGGTTTCTTACGAAAATGGCACAATGTATGGTCAAGAGTAAAGCTTTACCACATTTGTTTTGGCTCGAAGCTGTCATGTGTGCCACTTATGAGTGTCCTGCAAAAGCGTTGTAGTCTATGACTCCATATGAATCATGGCATGATATAAAGCCATCTATTGAGCACATGCCTGTTTTTGGCTATTTGGCTTATGGTTCAGTGCCACAAGCGCATCGCAAAAAATTGGATGATAAGGCTGTCAAATGTATTTTTGTTGGTTATAGTGTTGAAAGCAAAGGTTACAGGTTGTAACATCTGCAAAAAAAGCATGTTTTGGTATCACGTGATGTTGTGTTTGTGGAAGATTCTGTTCGGCCTTTGTTGTCATGTACTAGAGATAGTAATGTAAGTTCACAGAGAACATTTATGACAGTTTATTGCCTCTTTTTAGTGGTGGAAGTTCGACTGTAAATTCAAATGAGGTAAATGTACAGCCTATGGGGGTTTCTGAAAATGTTACAGATCAACCTTTAACTGATGCAAATGTACATGATGTACTCAATGAGGGAGCAATCTTTGCGTGCTTGGTATGAGAAAGCTGACACTCATTTGGTTGAACAAGGCTTTCATAACAGTCCAACAAAAAGCACATTGTATGTCAAGCGTGAGGGCGATGTACTTCTCATTGTTGTTCTTTACGTGGATTTTGTTGATCACTGGTCCCAATGAGGCACATATTGCTGAATTAAGTCTAATTTGAATTCTACTTTCCAGATGAAAGATTTGGGGCTATTGCATCATTACTTGGGTATACAGTTTAAGCAGTGTGATGGTGGTATTGCCTTGTGTCAGAAAAGTTACATAGAGACATCACTATGTAAGCTTAAACTTGAGGATTGCAAACCTATTGCCACTCCCATGGAAACGTGTTTGAAGTTGAGTCTACATGATGCTTATGATCCTGTTCGTGTCACTCTTTACCAAATTGTTGTTGGCTGCCTCATTTATGTATGCAACATGAGGTCGGATATTCAGTTTGCAGTCTCACAAGTCAGTAGATTTATGCATAGCCGAGGGTCTAAGCATTTGCAGGCAGTCAAGAGAATTTTTTGCTACTTGAGTGGCACTTTGCATCTTGGCTTGTTCTACCCCAAGGGGGGATTATTGGCACCAGATTTACATGCTTTTTCGGACTCAAATTGGGCTGGTTGTTATGACACGCGAGTGTCCACAAGTGGTTCTTGTTTCATGCTTGGGAATTCCTGTATTTCATGGTTGAGCAAGAAGCAACCTACTGTGGCCACTTCTAGTTATGAGGCTGAGTACAAGGCAGCCTTCACAGCTACGGTTGAGTGTGTATGGCTCGGACGCGTTATGGCTAATTTGGGTGTTGGACAAGACATTGCCAACATCATCTACACTGACAGTCAGAGCGCATTGGCAATTGCAAGAAACCTAGTTTTTCATGCTCGCACAAAGCACATTGAGGTGCATTACCACTATTTCAGGGAGAGTCTCTTATCAGGAGAGGGCATCTTGGCTTATGTGCCAACACAGGACAACCTTGCTAGATCTTTTCACAAAGGCATTGTCTCATGAGAAGTTAGAAGCTTTCCGCAAAGCTTTGGGCTTGCTCCCCTTTGTGGATTGATCCTGTCCTTAGGGCATGGCATTTCCCTTTTCTCTTTGGGCCAGCCCTCCCAGGGGGGATTTGTTACCATATACATTTGGTAGAGATGTGTGTGAACACACTAGGACCGCCTGGGAAATTTTTCCCTCTTTAGGAGGTTTTTTCCCCCTTGCATTGTATATACGCCCATCACTCTAGGGCTATCTATCTTTCGATTGCACACTAAGTACTACACTCTCTGTTGTGTGCCTTGAGCCTCCTTCGTCTTCTCCAAGCTGTGTGCATTTCCTTGCAACCCTAATTCCAACAAGTGCCCTTCCCCTTTGGATTTCTTGAGTTTCATATACAATCGCAAGTGAGATGATAGGCTTTGTAAAGTCACCACCTTCATTTCAATTAAGAATGTAATCTAGGCGGCTTGATGAAGCAGTAGCATTTGTCGAGTTGAGATGTTGTGTGGGAATATTGGAGGCTGGTGTAAGTGTATCCTGGTGTGCTATTCCAAGGACCAACCTCCCACATGTCCATCAATGCCCATTTCTCTCACAAAGGCTCAACCATTTTGTTTTTTCCAAGTTTTCCAGCACACTTGAGGAAACAGTTATGTCCTTTATCTTTTCCACCATATTAAAGTCTTCTACTAAGAATCATTCCCCTTCTATAGGGGTGTCTCTGAGATGCATCCACAATTCAGCTCTATCCTTAGCAGTATCGGGGCCATAAATATTGACAATGGTGATCAGTTGACCTTCCCAATTAACCTTCACTCCTAGGGATCTCCCAAAGGCATGATTCAGGACCACCTACAGTTTAGGTCATTATCCACAAAGGTGAGGATGCCATTGTACCCGTCTATTCTCTCTTTTTATAGTACCACCTTCTTGCCCACTGCTTATGTAATGGAAATGGCCCATGAAATTTGATAATAGTGGAATTAAGAGAATTAGAGGAGTAAGCATTTTTATGAGACTACTTTGAGACCATAGAGGGTGAACTTAATTAGCAGTAGCAACATAACCATTATACTTAATTAACTTGGCATGAACAATACTTTTGCAAGAGAGAGAGAGAGAGAGAGAGAGAGAGAGAGAGAGAGAGATAGAGAACTTGACAACAGTTGAGGACCCGATTTATGTGGAGCCGGTCCCCCCTCCAATAGGCTTTTGTATTATAGATTCTCCCATAAAGAGAGACTTAGTATAATACAATCTTTGTGTTCCTTGTGACCTTGGTGATGCTGTGAAGATGGAAAGCTTCATGCATCACGAGCGTAACATAAACTTTATAAAAGCATTAATCATCCCTGACCTCAGTCCCAAGGCCTCAAACACCTTCAAAGGTGGAGACAGCTAGTGTGGATTGAGGCTCGGTAGGGAAGAGGAATAAGACACATTCATAGGAGAAAGAAATAGTTCCTCACTTATCATCACTCTTCTTGCTAGCATGCATAATAGCATAGTGATGAAGATGGAGAAGATGGAAAGCTTAAGCATTGAAGCATGGCTCTTGGTTGGATTTGAATTCCATATGGAAGAGTGTTGTTGTAGGCTCTCAACTTCTCAACAAGCTTGGAGAAGGAGATGGAGTTCTTCCACTTTCACCAAGTGAGAATGTGTGAAAAATGAGTGTGTGAGAGGGTGTATATCCCCAAGAACACCCCTTGCTTGCCTTGGTCGACCCCTCCTTGTAGCTCAAGCTTGAATCTCATTGGACCCCTCTAAGCCTAGCCAATCACACGTACAATGCATTTCAAACAACATGGATAGCCTTTGGACAAGTGTCCTCCTTACCCCTCAAATGGCTTTGAGAGATCTAGTAGTGTGAGCACAAGTTGAGAGATAAGCTTCTATTTAAATTTCTCAAAAGCTTCTTGCTCTTTTGCAGTCCATGAATACTTAACGTTCATTTTTATTAAGTTGTGTAATGGGCCTGTTGTTAGCAATAATTTTTCTATGAAGCAACTATAGTATGCACACATACCTATAAAGCTTTGTAGATCCTGTAGATTCCTTGGATTAGGCCATCCTTTTATTACCTCTAACTTTGTTGGATCCATACGGGTACCATCCTTAGACCTAAACATTGAATCTCTTGTAGGAAAAATTCACTTTTCTTTTTATTAATGAAAAGCTTATTCTCTCTCACAACTTGAAAGATTACCCAGAGGTGTCGCTTGTACCCCTCAAGAGAATTTGAGTGGCCTGAAGATTTTTGTCCATCATAAAATTGAATGAGGCTGGAGCGTTTGTCAAGCCAAAACTTGTAGCTTATCAAATAGATACCCGTAGCATAGGAAATCTTTTTGTTTATAGTGATCCTATTTAGTGTGCTATAGTTGACACACATGTGATATGTTCCATCTTTCTTTTTCACTAAAAGTACTGGTGAACAGAATGGAGAGGAGCTAGGCCTCACCATCCCTTCTTCCACCAATTCCTGCACTTTCCTCATGATCTCTTCTTGTTGAACTTGGGAAACTCAATAAGGAGGCTTGTTAGGCGCTGAGCTTCCTGGTAGGAGCTCAATTGCATGGTCATCATCCCTCATTTTGGAGGTAGCTCACTAGGGATGCCATCAATGAAAACATCTTAGAATCCATTAAGGATATTAGACAACTCTAATTCCTCTTGATTCCCTTTATTGCTACTTGTGAAACATTAGAATCATTTACAGATTCTCCTTTCAAGGAACTTCATATTGGCAGCCATGGAGTTGAACCATGCTACCCAAATGATGATAACATCCTCATGTTTGAGAGGGGAGATGAAGAAATCCTCTTTGTCCACATAGCTTTGGACATGAAGCCTGAATTTTGCAATTAAGGAAGTAACCGAGATGTCTTGTCCCTTGATAGCTCCATCGGATTTCAATGCATCTCCCATCTTGTGGGCTTGTATGCCTAGCTTGATGGTCAACTCCGTGGATATGGAGTTGCGAGTTGACCCAGGGTCAAACAAAATAAAGGCATCATGCTCTTACATCTTTTCCCAAGCATAGGAAAGGAGAAATCCTTGGCAATGAGCATCCTCTTTTGGAGCTTCAACCATAGAGGCTCTAGGCGGCTTATTGCACACATTTCTTTGGGGGCAAGCCCGATAGGCCTGTCCTTGCTCCCCACACTTGAAGCACCGGTTATCTTTGTGATATGCTAACTCCTCGGGAGAAAGTCGATTATTGCCTTTGTAGACTCCTTTCTCCTTACTTTTATTGTTGTTGATAGGGTTTCCTTAGGAAGAATTTTGAGCATTATTCTTCCCCTTTGCTTCATTTTGATCTTTTTTTTTTCCATGGGCTTGGCATTTCTTTTAGCCCCTTATTGGAAATTGATGCGTGAATCAACCATAGTGTGGTGGATTACTTCCGTGATAGAACCAGGCCGTTGGGAGTTGACATACTCGGCCCTTTCTTCAGGTAATCACACGTACATAATTGTTGATTTTGCTTGGTGAAGTCTATTTTTTGAAAGACAGGAGCCTTGACATGTAAATCCCAAAACTTGTCCACATATTTGTGGATAGACTCATGGGAGAGAAGCTTCAAACTCCGCCACTCGGTAAGCACTTTGTCCTTTGCATCGCTTGCAAGGAATTGGCTCATGATGCAAACTCGTAGAGTTTTCCATGTCTTTGGGGCTTTGTCATTGCCACGAAGGCTAGCCCACCATTGATGAGCAGATTTCTGGAAGTGCATAGCTACATGATGTAGCTTGGAGGACTCCGTGAAGCCCTCATCTCCAAACGCCGCATCAAATTGTTGGATGAAGGCCAATACATTGTCAGTGGCACCAAAGGTGCCATCATAGGTGAGAAAATAAATACTCTTTCCTCCCTCTTTGAACTTCTTGAGCTTTTGGGACCTTTGCCATGCAAGGTAAGATTTGCAATGTCCTCCCCTCTTGTATTGTCTAAGAGAATAGCTATTGCTTTCGCCAGAAGAGGAGGAAGGTGAAGAAGAGGGAGAAGAGGGTGACCTCTTTCTTACCCTTTTCTTCCTTTGTTTCCTCTCTTCCCTTTTGAAGTGATGAGGAGAAGGACTGTGGGTTGACCATTTCCTCTTGGGAGGAGTCCGAGATCATCTAGACCGCCGTCTTTGTGGAGCCACATCTTCAGAGGAATTAAGGGATTTACTTTTTTCTCGTTCTTTGGATTCCTCCTCTCTTATGGGAGAGAGTCTTCTTTTGGGAGTCTCATCAAGAGGCCTCATAATCTCTCTCTTCTCTTGGAGAGGAAAGGAAATCCCATAAGCACGAAGTTGTTAGCTTTGGCTTGCAAAGCAGGGTTTCCCATAGCCTCTTGCAGCCTAGCAACAAGATAATTAACAAACATGGGGGCATCATCATTAGCATCTTCATGTGAAAAATCAAAGTTATCAATGTTCATTCTACTCTCTTAATTATTGTCAGCCATGCTAATTAAACTTATGTATAGAATTACTTTGTGCTTTGGTACCCTCATAAACCTTAGTTGCTACTCTTCTTTACCTTTGAAAATTAGTCCTCAAGGAGTCACACCCGTGGTTTAGACACCGTTGATTGCAAAGACTAGTGGAGAGGGTCTAACATTGCTCGGTTGAGTATAGTTCCTGTTGAGCTTGCTAGTAGATCAATAATGGTTAAGCCAAAGGCAAGCCCCGAGAGACTCCATTATTGAGACTATAGTTCCCAACGGTGTACCTCGAACTAAGTCCTTCTCAACCAAGATAATAGATCTTGTTCCCACTTACCCTATTGCAATAACCAAGCCTAACCTTTCATGGACTTAATCAAGAAAAGAGAAACTAATAGCTCCGATACCAGTGTAATGGAAATGGGCCATGAAATTTGAGAATAGCGAAATTAAGAGAATTAGAGTGAGCATTTTTATGAGACTACTTTGAGAACATAGAGGGTGAACTTGATTAGTGGTAGCAACATAACCATCATAATTAATTAACTTAGCTTCAACAATAATTTTGCAAGAGAGAGAGAGAATTAAAGAACTTGACAACAGTTGAAGACGGGATTTATGTGGAGCCCTCCAATAGGCTTTTGTATTATAGATTCTCCCATAAAGAGAGACTTGGTATAATACAATCTTTATGCTCCTTGACCTTGGTGATGCTATGAAGATGTAAAGCTTCATGCATCACGAGCGTAACATAAACTTTATAAAAGCATTAACCATCCCCGACCTCAGTCCCAAGGCCTCAAACACCTTCAAAGGTGGAGACAACTAGCGTGAATTCAGGGTAGGGAAGAGGAATAAGAAACATTCATAGGAGAAAGAAATAGTTCCTCACTTATCATGACTCTTCTTGCTAGCATGCATAATGGCATAGTGATGAAGATGGAGAAGATGGAAAGCTTAAGCATTGAAGCATGGCTCTTAGTTGGATTTGCATTCCATAGCCAAGAGTGTTGTTGTAGGCTCTCAACTTCTCAACAAGCTTGGAGAAGGAGATGGAGTTCTTCCACTTTCACCAAGTGAGAATGTGTGAAAAATGAGTGTGTGAGAGGGTGTATACCCCCAAGCACACCCCTTGCTTGCCTTGGTCGACCTCTCCTTGTAGCTCAAGCTTGAATCTCATTGGACCCCTCTAGGCCTAGCCAATCACATGCACAAGGCATTTCAAACAACATGGGTAGCCTTTGGACAAGTGTCCTCCTTACCCCTCAAATGGCTTTGAGAGATCTAGTAGTGTGAGCACAAGTTGAGAGATAAGCTTCTATTTAAATTTCTCAAAAGCTTCTTGCTCTTTTGCAATCCATGAATACTTAACGTTTATTTTTATTAAGTTGTGTAACGGGCCTGCTGTTAGCAATAATTTTTCTATGAAGCAACTTTAGTATGCACACATACGTATAAAGCTTTGTAGATCCTGTAGATTCCTTGGATTAGGGAATCCTTTTATTACCTCTAACTTTGTTGGATCCATACGGGTACCATCTTTAGAGATAATGTGACCCAAACATTGAATCTCTTGTAGGAAAAATTCACTTTTCTTTTGAATAATGAAGAGCTTACTCTCTCACACAACTTGAAAGATTACCCAGAGGTGTCACTTGTACTCCTCAAGAGAATTTGAGTGGCCTGAAGATTTTTGTCCATCATAAGTTTGAATGCGGCTGGAGCGTTTGTCAAGCCAAAACTTGTAGCTTATCAAATAGATCTTCTACCCCTAGCACGGGAAATCTTTTTGTTTATAGTGATCCTATTTAGTGTGCTATAGTCGACACACATGTGATATGTGCCATCTTTCTTTTTCTCTAAAAGTACTGGTGAACAGAATGGAGAGGAGCTAGGCCTCACATCCCTTTTTCCACCAATTCTTGCACTTCCCTCATGATCTCCTCTTGTTGAGCTTGGGAAACTCGATAAGGAGGCTTGTTAGGCGCTGAGCTTCCTGATAGGAGCTCAATTGTATGGTCATCATCCCTCATTTTGGAGGTAGCTCACTAGGGATGCCATCAATGAAAACATCTTAGAATCCATTAAGGATATTATACAACTCTAATTCCTCTTGATTCCCTTTATTGCTACTTATGAAACATTAGAATCATTTACAGATTCTCTAACAAAAATTATATACGCAAAAATAGAGCTTTTCATTGACTTATCAAAAGCAAGCGTGTTTACCTAGGATATGGTGTTCCCCGACTCATTAGCATCTATATACATGCTCTTTTTCGTGTAGGTGAAGTAGATTCTCCTTTCAAGGAACTTCATATTGGTAGCCATGCAGTTGAACCATGCTACCCAAATGATGATAACATCCTCATGTTTGAGAGGGGAGATGAAGAAATCCTCCTTGTCCACATAGCTTTGGACAGGAAGCCTCAATTTTGCAATTAAGGAAGTAACTAAGATCTCTTGTCCCTTGATAGCCCCATCGGATTTCAAAGCATCTCCCATCTTGTGGGCTTGTATGCCTAGCTTGATGGTCAACTCCGTGGATATGAAATTGGGAGTTGACCCAGGGTCAAACAAAATAAAGGCATCATGCTCTTACATCTTTTCCCAAGCATAGGAAAGGAGAAATCCTTGGCAATGAGCATCCTCTTTTGGAGCTTCAACCATAGAGGCTCTAGGCGGCTTATTGCACACATTTCCTTGGGGACAAGCCCAATAGGCATGTCCTTGCTCCCCGCACTTAAGGCACCGGTTATCTTTGTGATATGCTAGCTCCTCGGGAGAAAGTCGATTATTGCCTTTGTAGACTCCTTTCTCCTTACTTTTATTGTTGTTGATAGAGTTGCCTTGGGAAGAATTTTGAGCATTATTCTTCCCCTTTGCTTCATTTTGATCTTTTTTTTTTCCATGGACTTGGCATTTCTTTTAGCCCCTTATTGGAAATTGATGCGTGAATCAACCATAGTGTGGTGGATTACTTCCGTGATAGAACCAGGCCGTTGGGAGTTGACATACTCGGCCATTTCTTCAGGTAATCACACGCACATAATTGTTGCTTTTGCTTGGTGAAGTCTATTTTTTGAAAGACAGGAGCCTTGACATGTAAATCCCAAAACTTGTCCACATATTTGTGGATAGACTCACGGGAGAGAAGCTTCAAACTCCACCATTCGGTAAGCACTTTGTCCTTTGCATCGCTTGCAAGGAATTGGCTCATGATGCAAACTCGTAGAGTTTTCCATGTCTTTGGGGCTTTGTCATTGCCACGAAGGCTAGCCCACCATTGATGAGCAGATTTCTGGAAGTGCATAGCTACATGATGTAGCTTGGAGGACTCCGTGAAGCCCTCATCTCCAAACGCCGCATCAAATTGTTGGATGAAGGCCAATACTTTGTCAGTGGCACCAAAGGTGTCATCATAGATGAGAAAATAAATACTCTTTCCTCCCTCTTTGAACTTCTTGAGCTTTTGGGACCTTTGCCATGCAAGGTAAGATTTGCAATGTCCTCCCCTCTTGTATTGTCTAGGAGAATAGCTATTGCTTTCGCCAGAAGAGGAGGAAGGTGAAGAAGAGGGAGAAGAGGGTGACCTCTTTCTTACCCTTTTCTTCCTTTTTTTCCTCTCTTCCCTTTTGAAGTGATGAGGAGAAGGACTGTGGGTTGACCATTTCCTCTTGGGAGGAGTCCGAGATCATCTAGACCGCCGTCTTTGTGGAGCCACATCTTCAGAGGAATTAAGGGATTTACTTTTTTCTCGTTCTTTGGATTCCTCCTCTCTTATGGGAGAGAGTCTTCTTTTGGGAGTCTCATCAAGAGGCCTCATAAGCTCTCTCTTCTCTTGGAGAGGAAAGGAAATCCCATAAGCACGAAGTTGTTAGCTTTGGCTTGCAAAGCAGGGTTTCCCATAGCCTCTTGCAGCCTAGCAACAAGATAATTAACAAACATGGGGGCATCATCATTAGCATCTTCATGTGCAAAATCAAAGTTATCAATGTTCATTCTACTCTCTTAATTATTGTCAGCCATGCTAATTAAACTTATGTATAGAATTACTTTGTGCTTTGGTACCCTCATAAACCTTAGTTGCTACTCTTCTTTACCTTTGAAAATTAGTCCTCAAGGAGTCACACCCGTGGTTTAGACACCGTTGATTGCAAAGACTAGTGGAGAGGGTCTAACATTGCTCGGTTGAGTATAGTTCCTGTTGAGCTTGCTAGTAGATCAATAATGGTTAAGCCAAAGGCAAGCCCCGAGAGACTCCATTATTAAGACTATAGTTCCCAACGGTGTACCTCGAACTAAGTCCTTCTCAACCAAGATAATAGATCTTGTTCCCACTTACCCTATTGCAATAACCAAGCCTAACCTTTCATGGACTTAATCAAGAAAAGAGAAACCAATAGCTCCGATACCAGTGTAATGGAAATGGGCCATGAAATTTGAGAATAGCGAAATTAAGAGAATTAGAGTGAGCATTTTTATGAGACTACTTTGAGAACATAGAGGGTGAACTTGATTAGTGGTAGCAGCATAACCATCATAATTAATTAACTTAGCTTCAACGATACTTTTGCAAGAGAGAGAGAGAATTAAAGAACTTGACAACAATTGAGGACCGGATTTATGTGGAGCCCTCCAATAGGCTTTTGTATTATAGATTCTCCCATAAAGAGAGACTTGGTATAATACAATCT
Organism: Adiantum capillus-veneris; assembly: GCF_014529385.1. Lineage (NCBI taxonomy): Eukaryota > Viridiplantae > Streptophyta > Polypodiopsida > Polypodiales > Pteridaceae > Adiantum > Adiantum capillus-veneris. The sequence goes on along the minus strand of NC_140959.1, from coordinate 49,631,545 downwards.
TTATGCTCCTTGTGACCTTGGTGATGCTATGAAGATGGAAAGCTTCATTCATCACGAGCGTAACATAAACTTTATAAAAGCATTAACCATCCCCGATCTCAATCCCAAGGCCTCAAACACCTTCAAAGGTGGAGACAACTAGCGTGAATTCAGGGTAGGGAAGAGGAATAAGAAACATTCATAGGAGAAAGAAATAGTTCCTCACTTATCATGACTCTTCTTGCTAGCATGCATAATGGCATAGTGATGAAGATGGAGAAGATGGAAAGCTTAAGCAGTGAAGCATGGCTCTTGGTTGGGTTTGCATTCCATAGCCAAGAGTGTTGTTGTAGGCTCTCAACTTCTCAACAAGCTTGGAGGATATGGAGTTCTTCCACTTTCACCAAGTGAGAATGTGTGAAAAATGAGTGTGTGAGAGGGTGTATACCCCCAAGCACACCCCTTGCTTGCCTTGGTCGACCCCTCCTTGTAGCTCAAGCTTGAATCTCATTGGACCCCTCTAGGTCTTGCCAATCACATGCACAATGCATTTCAAACAACATGGGTAGCCTTTGGACAAGTGTCCTCCTTACCCCTTTGAGAGAGAGAGCTTAAAACTATCTATATAGTTTTTGAATTGAACTAGAAGCTCATTGGACCCCTCTTTAGCCGAGCCAATAGGATTCAAGCACACCATGTGGCTAAGCGTAGGGAGAGCTTGACATGTGTCCATGTGCTCCTTGAGAAAGGAGGTGCCCTTTCGGTGAGTGGGAGGTTAAGTCAAAGATTCCTCTAACTTTGGGGCTTTCCCCCTCCTTTATAGGATCTCTTTTTGACTCAAACACTTGCATGGGAAGCTTATAAAGCACCTTAGTCATCAAGCATGAGAAGCACCTCAAGCACGACAAGCACCTCAAGCACCTTAGCCAGCACGACAAGCACCTCAAGCACCTTACTCATCAAGCAAGACAAGCACCACAAGCACCTTAGTCAGCAAGCACGACAAGCACCTCAAGCTTGGTTCAGGTTCCCACCTCAAGCTCAGCCCTAGCTTGCCTAAGGTCCTAGGTCTAGGGACTTTTAACACTAACCTTTGGAGGTCTTTAATGAAGCTAACCCTAAGGTCTTTTAAGCTCCATTAGATGCACATTGCTCTTTGATAGACTATCTCCTTTTGAACCCTATTGAGATGTAACCATCTCTCCTCTTGGTCCCTTGTTGAGATAAGTCTAGAAGCACTTATTACACATTGCTCTTTGGTAGACAATCTTCCTTTGGACCCTTTATTGAGATGTAACCATCTCTCCTCTTGGTCCCCTACTGAGATAAGTCTAGAAGCACTCATTACACATTGCTCTTTGGTAGACAATCTCCTTTTGGACCCCTATTGAGATGCAACCATCTCTCCTTTTTGTCCCCTGTGTATATAGGTCTAGAAGCACATGTCTCTATGCTAATGTTCCCGTTTATTCTCCCACATTAAATGATCAGTTTAATATGAGAAAATCATTTGGGTTAGCTAGATATTAGATTTTATGACAGCTTGCTTTCTTCTATTGAAAGCATCTAGGGGATTTTCCTAGATGTCCCAGAAATTAACTTCCATGTCTTTCCTAATCTCCTCCCAAAAGAGGGCATTATTCTTTTGGGTTTTTGAGCCCTTCACATTCCACAACAGGACAACTGTATCTTTCATCATATCTTCCATCATTAAGAAACTCCTCCACCTCAAGGAACTCTTCCTTAGTATTCTCTTCCCCGTTGTCCTCCTCCATTGGCATTTTCCCAACCTCGCTCTACAAGCTTGCCAACTTTATTTTCATGAGGTTTTCAGGATTGGTATCCCATAGCACATCAAATAGGTTGTCGTACAGAAAGGGGGTTTTGGGATTATCCTATGGGAATTCATTATATTGTTCAATCACCCTAGCTTGGGATTTGAAATACTTGCATGAGATGTTGGAGACATGTTTCCATCCTTTGTCCTTCTTATTAAAGGTAGGTGAAAGCACAATCTTTTGAATCAAGGGGGAGGTGTTTTTTGTTAGGAGGCAAATGAGAATCAAAAGCGAGGGACGGCTTTTTTACTGCTATGTTGGGCTTGTGAGGACTTCTCTAATTTCTCAAGATTTTTCATGTTATGAGGGTTTTTAGAGTTTCCATTGAGCTCCCCACGCTTCCTTGATTGTTGAGTGTCCTTCTGGAGTTGGATTTTGAGCTTTTGTAGCTGTCTTATGATCCATCTCTTTCCCCATCATTAGGGCTTTTTGCCATGTCCATACTAGCGGGAGAGGTACTCCATGGCAAGAGAGAGAAATCATGGAGTCTCTCTCTCTCTCTCTCTCTCTCTCTCTCTCTCTCTCTCTCTCTCTCTCTCTCTCTCTCTCTCTCTCTCTCTCTCTCTCTCTCTCTCTCTCTCTCTCTCTCTCTCTCTCTCTCTCCATGGAGATGGAGGTAAGAGGAACAATCTTGGGCAAGATAACAAGGAATCCATGCAAACCTGCATGCAAGGAGTCTTGGAGGGGAAGCCAAGGACTATCAGGTTTTCATGGCTAAGGAAGCTTGGGAGGCGCATGGGACTGGCACTTGTGAAGTTTTAAAGCTTGGGGCTGATAGAGATGGCCGCAGGAAGTGTTCCTTGCACACAAGAGGACTACGCCATGATTGCACAGAAATCAGTGCAAGTGGAGTCCAATAAGGGTGCCCCAACATGAGGATCAAAAATTATTTTTTCACAGCAGTGAGACGAGTGACCTGTGGGGAGCTAAATCCTCTCTTCAACCCTGCACCAATGCAGCTTGCTGTCATCACTAGGTTTGGGATTTATTTATTTATTTATTTTTCACATTAGAAAAATTCATTTGGACACCCAAGGGTGCCCAAGGGGCAACCCAAAGGATCCCTCCCATTGGACTAAGGACCACACAAAGGGTATCCAAATTCGACGAACCCCAAGGACAAGGTGCCTAGGTGATGGCATGGCCAAAAACAAGGTGCATATATAAGATTGGCAGTGGTAATGGCCTTCAAGACAAATCTCCACTAGCACAGGTTAAAAACCACCAAGTGCTCAGCATGCATGGTCGATAGAGTTATTGACAAATGTCGAGGAGCAAGCTGACAAGGTTCTCAACCAAGTTGTCTTAGAATGGAGATCTTGCCACAAATTAGTGAAATTGAGCAAGGATTTGCGGAGGGATTTAAATCTTTTTCAAAGATTGTGTAAGAAACAATATGGTGGATTCTTTTCACGCGCATCCGACAAGATTTCAGGTACTCATTTTCAAGTTTCAATTTCAATTTATGATTACTGCCCAAGGGATATATATATGAGCTTATCAAGCCTGGTTTGATTGTTGTTACAACAAGGTTGTTATCAAACTTTGCATGGATTTGCAAGCATGAACGATTGTTAATTTTAATATTGCATATACATATGAATTATACAAATGCAATATGCTTGAAATTTTTAAAACATTTAAGGCAAGCATGGCTTGCGTTCAGTCCCAGCAAGGTTGTAAGTACATTAGAATGTCCCTAATTTGTTGTTCTCTACATAAATTGATTCGCAATTGTTGAAGTATTTATGCATAAGGTGATAATTTTGATAGATTTCCCAACAAGGTTTTTAAGTACATTAGAATTTCCTTATTTGTTGTTCTCTACATAAATTGATACGCAATTGTTGAAGTATTTATGCATAAGGTGATAATTTTGATAGATTTTATATGTTTTTTTCAGCGATCTCATGCACAGATTGAATTTGAAATAAAGAGCGGTGAATTGCTTATAAAGCATATTCTCCAGATGGAGGAGGAGTCGAACATAGTGTTCAACTTTAAGGGTGATCTCACATCTTGCCTAGTAAAGTATACATAATATACTAAAGAACACGAGTCATTTTCCATAGGTTTGGGACATGGTAAGCCAAATTGAGTTTGACAAGTTGCAGGATCATTTCAAGCGATTAGCAGTCAGGTATCGTCTTCTTAAGCAAGAAGTAGATGGTCTAATGTCGATCATCCAATCCTCGATCATGAGGGAGTAGGTTACCCAAGGGGTAATTCCCAATGACAAGCCAGTTGTGGAGGATTGTAATGTTCAATTTCCATCAATGAGAAAATAAATTATATGTTAAGGAATCCAAGTGTGATTTCCTAAAAGCAAAAACTCACTATTTGTGGCATGTAATTTTTGTTGCAAGCCTACATATGGATCAATCCAAAGTGGATGCCATCCATAATTGGCCTTCTCAAAAAAAAAATGGAAGAACTCTATATTTTCTTGGGATTTGTAGGTTTTTATCATAGGTTGGTTAAGCCAAAAAATTTGTTCCTATGACAGACCAACTGAAAGCCAAGGGTAGATCATCTCATTGGGGAGAAGCTCAATAGCAAAGCTTCGATGCACTTACAGTCACTCTAGCTATTACACCCACTTAGCTATTGTGGATCCAATGAAACCTTTTGTGCTAGAGATCGATGCTACTAATTGAGCTATTGGAGCAATTCCTTTGCAAGAACAGAGTTTAATTGCATTTGAAAGAAAAAAACTTGATTCTACACAGCAAAAGTATTCTCCTTATGAAAGAGAGCTCTATGTAATAGTGTTTACTTTGAAAATATGGCAACATTATTTGTATGGTGATCAATTTGAATAGAATTTGACCATGAAAGTATAAAGTGGTTTACACAGCAATCTGACTTGAGGGGTTGAAAGGCCAGGTGGGCTAAGACTCTTCAAGAGTATGTTGTGAAGCTCTGGTATTGTAAAGGATGATACATGTGGTAATTGATGCACTCATTAGAATGCTTAAGATCAACTCTCTTTTGTTCACCAAACTTAAAAGTGAGTTTTTGAAGTCTCTGAAGGGTACATATGAGCATGATGATGCATACTTCAAGGTGTGGAGTATGCATACTCCAAGGTGTGGATTCATGTAAAAGAGGGGTTCTTCTCACTCTACTACTAACAGTGTGTCCACTTCTTCCACACTTGGTTCTCCTCTTTCGAGTGAAGAGCTAACTAAATGGAAGAATTTTTCCATTGATGAGGGGTACCTACTCTACAAGGGGAGAGTTTCTGTATCGATGGACACAGACATTCGGTGCCAAGTTCTTTATGAATGTCATGATAGTCCAAGTGTGGGGGACTCATGCATAAAGAAAACTCGTACTCTCGTGCGATGACAGTTTTACTAGCGAGGCTTACATGGGTATGTTCAAGTCAATGTCTTACATTGCAAAAATGTAAAGTTCAATAAAGCAAAGCACTTGAAGTTAGAAGGTATCTTGCATTTTTTGGAGATTCTCAATGGTAAATGGGAGAGTATCTCTAAGGATTTCATTGTGGTCTTACGAACCTCCATACATGACTCGGTATGGGTGATTGTAGATAGGTTAACTTTGTAAGTTTACTCCTGTTACGAGACTGGGCACCCTCATGTTGTAGTTGTTAGCTGCAATTGGGATAGTTGGCGTAATGGTTAATTATGTGCTGTCTATTTATTTTACTAATTGAGTTGATGATGATTTTGTAGAGTGGAATGCGGGGAGTTGATGAAGAGACGACGGTAATTACTCTTGGCCATTTTATATTTGCACAGTATCTTAGAACATCATTACAATAAGCCACTATGGCTCTGTAAATAGTTGTAGTGGGAACTCCCCTTATGGGTCATGCAAGAACTAATGAGCTTCACTCATTTACAAAAGTGAAGTGGTTGTAAAAAGAGGGGCCTCGATTTTTGGCACCTTAAACTCAAAATAATATATTAAATACCAACTCCACAAGAGAGGTGCGGTGGATTTTGGGACTAGATTTAGGCCCTTCTCTTGCAGATTCTCTTCTCTACTCTCTTAAGCTATGGTTATTTGCTGTGTACTCTCTAATCTAGTCTCCATCTCTTACACTCTCTTACAAGCATGTCTATGTAAATTTTATGTTTACTGTGTGTGTGTGTGTGTGTGTGTGTGTGTGTGTGTGTGTGTGTGTGTGTGTGTGTGTGTGTGTGTGTGTGTCATAGTCTAGGTGTGAGTGTGTGTGCTTGGAAATTGGAAGAAGAGGTGGACAGGTTGATGGTGATTGCTTGGAAGCTTGTGTTGAATATTTAAGCGGTCGATCTCCCCCTCTTCTCCCAACAGTGGTATCAGAGCCTCGGGTTCGAGTACAAATCGGCACTAGATTACAATTTTAAGAAGGAGTTCCTCTAATCGACAAAATCCCAATTGCAATTCATCGACCTTACAACTCAAGGATTCAAGGACTCGTGGAAATTCGAAGTATATTTGATCAAACTTGCAGAAGAAAACCCGATTGTTAATTGGTGGCTAATTGGCAACTGATTTCCAATTCGGCTTCATAACAACCAAAATATGGTATGTCAAGTGTCCACTTTCAATTCTAATGCATAATCATTGCGGATTGTGAAGGCAAGAGGAAAGCAGAAAAAGCTTGGAGAGTCGGAAGATTTTGACTTCGAAAGAGTCAGAAGATTTTTATTTTTTTTTGCAAGCGAGCAATTGCCTTGTCATGAAGGACGACATTGGAAAGTTTAATTAAAGAGGAAGATTGCAGGAAAGAAAGAAGGATTTGATTGTGACACCCGACGGCCTTTCATCACACGAGGATTTAAGGTTGTGTTAAATGCAACACCTTGTAGCCCTTGTAGCCAAGACGAGGTACGACACCATTAAAACAAAGCAGTGTTGTGGGAATCCTCCCTTGTTGGACAACAAGCATCACCGTCGACCTCTACAGAAGCGAACCCAGTCAGCATCGAAAGGATCGCCCTGGCACTGGGGTTGTTTTACTGGGCATGCACGCCGACCAAAACGGCCTCTGCGAGTCACCCTCGTCCTTCCTCTGCTCGCGCGACTGTCGGCGTCCTGCTGCACGCCATGCAAGGCTTTTAATAGCCTTTACACACCTTTTTTCTATGTGTCCAAATGGTCAAACCGGGAAAGTACTCGTCCGGAATCACCTCACAAAGTCAAGACCAAAAATGTAGAGCAAAACACGCTCACGATGCACCACCCAAAAGGGAAAACACTGCACGCAACTCCTGAGTGCTACAAGCAATTGCAATCTCGATCACACCAACGATGCGCGTAAAACTATTGGGAAAATGTCACCAAAGTTTTGTCAGCAAAACGGCTACAAAAATAGTAACCAAAGTGACCGCTCAAAACCATGAGCAACCAAAGCACATCAAACCGCACTCCAAATGCATGCATCAATCTCCACACTTTGCATACGTCATTGCAAACATCTGCAATAATGTACACAAATACCTACTCTGATACCAATTGTCAATGCGCGAATGCAGTGCATGTGTAAAGAGTGAGAAGGGGAGGGAGAGAGAGTACATAGGATGTGGGTGGAGCTCCCAAATCTCACTGTATGAGCACAATGTGAGAATGAGTGAGAGCTCCTTATTCTTTGTATGTATAAATAATAAGGAGATAAATATGGGCGACGAACATAGGCAAAGCACGGTGAGGCGCACTACCTTTACCTAACACATCACCAAGCATTAGTTAAATGGAAAGATGGACCTGAAGAAGGTGCCACTTGGGAAAACATTAGTGTTCTCAAGAAGAAATATCCCACTTTTGTTTTTGAGCACAAAAAAACTTCTCCAAGGAGGGGCTAATATGAGGCCAAGGATTGAGCATGACCAACCCAGAACCAGCATGGGGACCTATCTATATGAATAGATAGGGATGGCTAGAACGAGCACCCTCCCTTTAGGCCTCTCACCATCGGTGATGAGAAGGAGGGTGAGGCGGTTGGTCGGCGGTGGCCATGAGGTAAAAGGAAGAGAGCGGGGCTTGTCGTTGTGAAGCTCAACCCCTTGCATTGTTATTGTGGATCATGAGATAGAAAAGAAGTGTGTGCAAACCTTGATGCATTCTCACAAGGAGGAAAAGGGAGAGCAAAAAGGTAGAGGGAGGGATGGCATACAAATGGTGACCAGCTTCTGGAAAGCAGGTGGAGTTTATCCATTTGGTGGCAAGCTTGCATTGTAGGCTTTGGTTTCTTGCACCGTGGAAAACCAATGTTATGTCATCATTTTTAATTAAAAAATATTATTAAAATATAATTTTCATTACCTATAGAAAAAATGATGAGGGGAGAGAGAGAGAGAGAGAAAGGGGGGGGGGGGGGGGGGGGGGGGGAGAAGAGAAGAAGAAATAGAAGAGAAGTTTATACCTCATAGCAACAATCTTGAGTGGCCTCTAAGGCTTCTACGATGAATCTTATGAGAGAGAGAGAGAGAGAGAGAGAGAGAGAGAGAGAGAGAGAGAGAGAGAGAGAGAGAGAGAGAGAGAGAGAGAGAGATCCACTATGTGGAAGCCTTGAAAACATTGTGTATGAGTGGTCCCATGCAAAATGCACTTTGTCAGAATTAACGATGGTGGAATGCCATCATGGATGGCAAGCATTCTACCATTGAAGATGTAACTAACCATATTTTGGGTGAGCTCAAAGAGCCTAGTTTGCTGAGATTTTTTATTTGGGTTCATTTCGGCCTCCGTTTTCACTACAGGCAGTACTGCACATGCTATTTCATCATTTTGTGCAAAATTTTTGTCAGTATCATTTTTTGCATAACATGTCCCTTATCGTCTTCTATGGTTTGTGCTATATAGCACGTGCTGTTCCTGTTCCATTTCTCCTCTTTTCGGGCAGTTTTCACATTAGGTGCAGGCATTCTCTATGGCCGACAATAGCACATATGTGTTCAAGATATTTGCTGCTGCTGAGGACAGATTGGATGGGTACAATTACCCTATGTGGCCTTACATGATGCAACATGTTCTTGTGTCAAAGGGTGTCTGGAATATTGTGCAAGGCGTTGATGTACATCCTGGTTTTCAAAGGATGTAGGCGATGTTGAGGATGTTGCAAGTCTTGTTGTTGGGATGTAAAAGATGCACAGGCTCATGCATTGATTGCGTTGTCTATGAATTACATTACTCCTCACATTTGTTCAGCAAAATCTGCAAAACAGGCTTGGGATATTCTAGCACGTCATTATGCAAGTCGCAATGTGGCAGCAATGGAAGCATGATGAGAACCCAAATGAGTACAACTAGACAAAAGTGCATCCAAATTACTATCACACAAAGTATGCACCAACCATTTGGGCATACCTCTAGCTTTCAAAGTATGCACCAACCATTTTGGCATACCTCTAGCTTTCTCATTTTTAGCCCTATCCTCATCAAGTACATCATTTATATATGCATCCGAAATGGGTTGATCTATGAAACCACTTGAAACCTGTGTAACTTGAATATTTTCCACATTTGGACTTACATTTGTATTCCTTCATTGAAAAGAGGCAAGAAGGTATCAAAAATTGTCATGTGAGGTTACACTTGTCTTAGTATGTGACAACAAGGACTAAACTACATCTTCCACAAAAGCAACATCTTGAGAAGTCAAGATACATGTCAGTTGCGGATGATATAACTTGTAGCCCTTGGTCTCAATGTTGTAACCAACAAAAATGCATTTGATAGCCTTATTATCCAATTTCATGCATTGTTGTTGTAGAACTAGCACATAAACCAAGCAACCAAAAGCATGCAATTGATGAATAGATGGATTCTTATCATACTCTAGCCAGAAAGCATGTGGCAAAGCTTATCGTCGACCATACATCATGCCATCTCCATGAGTGACCTATTTTTCATCTCAAAAACACCATTTTGTTGACGTGTAAGGCATTGTACATTGGTATTTTATCCCACACTAGCCAACAAATGCATCAACTTCTTTTGACATATACTCCCCCCTCAATCGTAATAGAAGGTGCCCCCAATACAACAAGATACATTTTTAATCAACAACAATAAACTATTTGAGGTCAATAAACACTTCGAACTTAGCCCCAAGCTGCTTAGCCTTGTTTTTTTGTTGATTTACGCTCTTGTAGTAGCAAAGTGACCAATGAATCAAACTTAAGAGCTGAGCCACAAGCCTCCAAGTAGAAGAAAAAGTTTAATAAAAATCTAGAAATGCATCCAAGAAAGTCCGCACAAGTGAATGGTCGATAATGACTTCACCTGTAGCAATGAGTGCTCATTGATATCTTTGATTTTAGCAAGAAAAATATCCATTCCATCTTCCTCATGCATGACCTTTGATTCTAGCAATTTGCACATAAATGATATTTTTGCCTCATTACGACCTGCATACAAGCCAATTAGAATGTTCCAAGTTTGTTTTGTTGTTTTGAGTGAAGATAATGGTGTGCTTGACAAATAGTTTAATCAATGCATGCACTTGTGTATCTCTACTATCCCAACAAGCTTGTTCAACTGTAGGTAAATTAGGACTGGCGCTAGGAGAAGAACAATTAGAAACGGTAACATCCTCTCCTTACACCCTTGGAAACAAGTACATATTGCATCATGTAAGTCCAGAATGGATAGTTGTCTCCATCCAATTTGTCATCAACAAACAACATCTTGAAAACATCATGGCTCTAGCCATAGTAAAAGATTGAACTTGATGTAGAATATGTCCAAACTAAGTCAAAAATAAAGGGAAATTGTACTTGCTATATAGCACAAACCACAATAAATTGTCGAAGACCTGTTATACAAAAATTTGTAGTGGAAGAGATTCTGCATAAAGGAACAAAATTGCATTTGCAGTACTTGCCCAAAACAAGCCTAAATCAAACTTTTGAGCACACCAAGCTCTATGAGTTTACCCAAAGTATATATCAACCTACTGATCATGCTCATCAAAGCTCACCAAAATTGGAGAAAGTAAGGAAGAGGGTGCTAACAACTATACTCGGGAGCACACAAGCTGCTACGATACCAATTGTTGGAGTTAATGTTGCAGGAATGCACACACAGCTTGAAGATGGAGAAAAAGCTCAAGGCCCACAATAGAGCATATATTACTTTTGTGAGAATAGAAAATAAGATAGCCCTAGAGTGATGGGTGGAAAAAACCTCCTAGTGAGGGATAAAAGTGCCTCAATAATCCTAAGGCGTTCACACACATCACTGCCATATACATGGTGACAATGGAGTTTATGACAACTCCTAAACCTTCATTAATACTTAATGATCTCTTAATTTTCATGATTCTTATTGTGTGTGTGTATTCATGCACAAACAAATATTGTGTGTGTGCACACATACGCAAACAAATATTGGGTGAGACACACACACACACACACACACACACACAGAGAACTGATTTACAAATCTTTTTTATATTTCAATATTTAATTAACATTCCAAATCTAAGAGTTTTGTTAGATATTTATGTTAGCAAGAATGATGCTCCCAAGTTTGATGCTATTGCTACACTTGATCTCATTCTCTTTATGGATGTCTTTTTAGTAATCTAAATATACTCCATTTTAGGTTTTGACTAACTAGTTTGTTTGTAGACTGCAAATGAAGGTATATGAACCGTGTATGCCAAGGTTTCAATTTTATGGCTGGTCAAACACCAAAAGGAAATGTGACTACAAGGAAGACCATCTTAGGCCTATCAACAGAGATACTTAGCTCCTCTTTGACTAAGAAAAGGAGAGCTTTCTCTTGCTTTTTGACAATGAACAAAACAAGAGATGGTACTCAAAGCTCGACACACATATATACAAGCCCTTTTTTTAAATTTTGTTGATATGCTTTTTATTCTATGCTCTTTTTGCATCTAGGAATACATCATGAAGGAGAATTTAGTTAGAATTTACATCATAAGAAAAGAAGATTTAAACCATCAAGGAAGCATTGGCCTACTCTCCTGCATATTGCTTGGCCACCTTCCATCGAAGGTTCTCTCTCTACTTGTCTAAATCAATGTAAAAAGGGGAGCATAATGTTGGGTGCATGAACCTGGCAAAGGTAAACCTGGCCTCAACCCCCCCCCCCCCCCCCCCCCCCCCCCCCCCCCTCAAAATAAAAACAAGAGATCAAGGCTCCACTTGTATTCACAATGGCATGATTGATGGGACAATGGAAAATAAAGATAGAGGCCTATCTAGATACTTATGAAGAATGAAGAAGTTGAAGCTAGAGGGACAAATGAACAACTGTTAAAGTAACGTGCTAGGAACAAAGAGACCGTCGATAGGCTCTTTGATAAAGGTATTGATTGATACTCCTAACTGTGGCATGCATCATTCAGCTCTTTGTTGAGATGTCATGCTCAACATGTACAACTCCTGGATGACTATCACCGATAGTCATCATCACTGGTGTGCCTTGGTGGATACACATATTTTTGCCAGTGATACTACAACTGGACTACATCGAGCTGATGTACCTATTGGAGTGATGGCACACTTTCCTACTCACCTCACTCACTAGCGGTTCATAATGGACCGTTGTATTAGTTCCCCCTTTTTATGTTTTATTTTCCCTTACGTTTTGTAGACCTCTTATCTTGAGTTTGTGAAGAATAAGAAGTACAGTCTTTTTGCCTCCATCTTTGTGTGCGTGTGTGCGTGTGTGTGTGTGTGTGTGTGTGTGTGTGTGTGTGTGTGTGTGTGTTCTTGCAAGAGCTCAAGCTCTCTCCTTCTCTATCTCTTGACATGGTATCAGAGCATGGTTGTGTTTGAGGAGCTTGGAGCAGCAAGCAGGAGTAGTCTAGAAAGCGGCTTCAGTATTCCCGGGATCCATCCTCAACGATCTTCGATTGAGGTGGTTTCACTTGGAATGTGCGTCTCAGGGTTCTATACAGTCCTTTGGACTACACCTGTGTAGCCGGATTACCATTTCAGGCGCTTTAACCTCGTTTTGGAGTTAGAGTGCATTCGCGTGCAGAAATGCTAAGGTTTGGGATTCTCCATATCTATATATAGGTGGTGCAGAAATCTTTGGTTAGGATGGAGTGTGCACGGACACTGTTTAGTACAGTGAAACATGTAACGGACTATTTTTAGTAGGCTGCTCGAAGACTGTGTGAAGGGTTGAAACATGTCATCCAACAATGATGGGCTTAACCAGGTTGTCAGTGAGAAGCTGGACAAGAACAACTTCCATGCTTGGAAGTTCAAAATGACCAGTTTCTTATGGGCAAAGGTGATTATGACTACATTGATGGAGAGCATGAGGTAGCACCACTACTGCTAGAGAAAGGTGTAACTGCTGTGCAAATTAAGACATATAAAGATTGGAACCAGGGAGCTCAGAAGGTCATGTATGGCTTTCTGTCAGTGTACAAGACACTATGATTGGGCATATACAGGATGCTCAATCTCCTAAGGAGGCTTAAGACACTTTGTTGTCATTAGATGTGACCAACACTAAGGCAAGGAAGCTGCAGTTGAAGTCTGAGCTGAATATTGTGCAGAAGAAAAGTATTTCCATCAATGACTGTTTTTTGAAGATAAAGAACATACGTGAGTCACTTGCATCGATTGTTGTTACAGTCAATGATGGTGATAAAGTAGAAGTTTGTCTGCGGGTCCTGAATACAAACAATTTAAAATTGGTATCCATCTTCAAGAGAACATTCCATCGTTTACATATTTGGTGTCCTTATTGATTGTGAAAGAGAAGAAACTTGAGGAAGACTCCTCTACGTAGAGTGGAAACAATTCTGACAGGTCCTTTTCAACAACGGAAGAGGAAGAGGATGTGGTACAGGTCGTGGACAAGGCAAAGGAAGCAACCACCAAGCACAATAGCAAAATAACAATCATGGTCAGAACACAGGTTGTGGTCGAGGAAACTTTCAAGGCAGGGGGAGTCCAAGAGGTAGTGGAAATGCGGAGGGCAATAATCCAAGTCAACATGGAAATGTAGTTTGTTGGGGCTGTGGAAGATATGGTCACTTTAATGTCTAGATTAAGAGACAGCAAAACAATTATGCAACTACTAGCAAAAATGTAGATGAGAGCGAGAGGCTATTTGTGATGCATCACATGCTAAATACTATGCCTGCAAATGTGGCAAAATCTAGTGATAATGTCTGGTATATGGATTCTAGTGCATCGAATCATATGACCAATCATGGTCAATGGTTTAAGGAAATGCAGACTTTACAAAGTCCTACTTATGTAGAAACTAGAGATGATACCTCACATCCTATTATAGATACAAGAAATGTGTTATTGTCTATGACAGATGGTAAAGTGAAGTACCTGGCTGATGTACTACATGTACCCAACATTATAAAGAACCTGGTTTTTGTTGGGCAAATGGTTGAGTAGGGTTTACAGGTTAGGTTTAACTCCAATGGTCCCTTTGTCAAAGAGCATAAGAAGGATGGAAGGCTGGTTGCGCAAGGAAAGAAAGTGGGCAGAATGTCTACTTTGGATGTAAATGTTCTCAAGGTGAATGCTGCCATGTTTGCACAAGGTATAGGTGTTGTTCCAGATATAGAGATTCGGCACAAACGTATTTGTTCTATAAATTTGCAGAGGATGAAAATGATGCAGACTAAAGAGATGGTTACATGTTTACCAATGTTTCGAGTTGCTGAAATGCAAAAAAGTGTGTGAAGCTTGTCAATTTGAAAGCAAGCAAAAGCATCCTTTCCTCATGATAAGCATGTAAGTAGGAATGCATTGGATTCAATGCATACAAATGAATGGGGTCCGTCAAAGACTGCATCTATGGGTGGATATAGATACTATGTGAGTTTCATTGACAATTGTAAGAACTAGGGACCTAGGCCTTGAGATCCTCCTCCCAACCTCCCTTTATATAGGCGGGCTCCTAGCCCCTTGCCCTAGACGGATCCCCTGTCCACACTGCCTAACCCGGCCCTCGGCCATAGTCCGTGACTAACCTAGTTCTTAGGGTACAGGACCCTTGTCCTGACATTACTTCCCCCTTAAGGAAGATTTTTCGTCCTCAAAAACACAAGTAGTACTATCTTCTTAAGAATATTGATGTTGTCTTTATTGACGTCCCATAAATGAGCCAGTTGTCTGTATGACCTATAATTGGTGCAGTGAGGAGGTTCAATGAAACCAAGAGCAACATCTTGATTTTCAACATTGTTGTCCGTTTGCAACCACTTGGGTCGAAATGGTAACTCCAGTTATAACTCACTTGAGTACTATAAAGGAGTAGCCACAACTAAGAGTCACTTGGGTCTAATTGGTAACTCCATTTATAACTCACTTGAGTACTATAAAGGAGAAACCATAACAAAGAGTTGCCGAAAGGCATAACCATGTTCAGATCTGGAATAATTCAAGGAAACCTTGGCGCAACTGTCCCTGAAGTTGAGAGCCATATTTCCAACTCCCCACCACAAGAGGTGTTAAAAGTCGAAAATCGTACTTAAGCAAATTCTAGAATAGGGAGAAAATCATCTATTCAGAAATGCGTTGTGCTAACGTATGCGCTTAGCAGATCCTTTAGCACAAGATTACTCTTTGTAATGTGCCTATCCCCTTGGATAACTGACAGTACTGAGGTGTGTTTTCCTCACGGTTTACAGAGAGTCATCCCAGATAACTGGTAAACGGGGAATCACAGTAGTGTTTAACATTGGTGAGGAATCAACAATGTCTGAAATAACCATCATGGTTAACTTGAAAAAATCCACAAACGCCCAAACCGACTCATGACCTCTATTGGTGATTAGTAGACCAAAAAGTAATCGCATAGAGATAGTGCACATAGAGTGCAAAATGCTTCATAAGCAACAACCTAAGGAATATGCATGCCGTTCCAAATCAGCCTTTGCTAAACACTAGGGCCCATAACACCTCGTGTGCATGCATTTAGCAAAAACCAACCCGAACTTGTATGTTCATAATGGTCCTTGCCAGTACTTATGGCAAATGTGATGCCCCTAGCACGCATTAAATGGAATGTAAATAGTTCTGAAAAGAAACTAAATACTTTTAGTTGGAATCTTTTGCAAGCCTTGCTGAACGTCTGAATGACAATAGAAGGTGAAACATTGATCACTTCTAAGTACAGATAATGAAACTTTTTCATTAATAACTTATAGCCTTGCTATATGTATAAATAACCATCTGTAATGTTGTTTAGCAATACTTGTACCTTAACAAGTCATTCTAAGTACCCGACAATTTTTGGCCACGAAATTGATCCTGATACGTCGTGCTAAAAATGGTCCAGAAAACAAATGTGACTAGCACCTAGGGATGTTGTCGTGACACATAATTGAAATAATGGCGCCAGTGTCAGTCCAGAGAGACATATTCTCCACATGTGGAATATGTCTCATATAAGGATGTGTGAAAAGGAACATCCTTCAAGTACAAGACGTACTTGTGTGGAGTGCAACAAAAACTCATAACCGTATCGAGCACAGAGGTAGTTAGCCGTGCTAACCTTGCCGGTCGTAAAGAAGGTGAATTTCCAGTCCCGGTAGAATTGGCGAAGAGGTGAAATCACCGAGGAACTTAGCACTAGCTCATAGTAGGTTGCGATAATTAACTAGGTAATTAATATTATGTCTTCAACTGAACTGAACGCCGAATTCGAAGTCGGATTGTAAATCCCAAGCCACCGCAAAATCAGCAATTGATTTGCAGCCGAGGATGCATTTGCAAGCACAGATCAATTCATAGTGGTCAATAATTGGATTTGCATCTCATGCAAACGATAAATCGATTGGAATTTGTGGTGTGCGAAACTGCAAAATCTGGTTTGCAGCCGGCTCGGAATGCTGATTTATTCCTGCTCAACAAAAGTTGTGGTCGTTTACCTTCCCCCAGAGCACAAGAACTGAGGGTAAACTTGCCGGTCGCTTGCTTATGCCGCCATGCTTGTGGTAAGGGCCGCCTACTATGGCCAAAGCTCAATTTTTATGGCTAATTGGCCTGGCCATGTGAAATCAAGCAAGCCTTTGAAGGCCAATGTCGCAGGCAGCGCGTAGGAAAAAACAAGGGGCTTCGTCTACTGTGTGTGGTTTACCCTGTCCGATGTTGGCCACGACCTCTTGACAGCAGACCCTCCTTGCCAAGGCGCTCCCCTCAAGCCCAAGAGCACCCCCTTTCGTGCACCATAGCTTCGCTTCCAAAACAAGAAACTATGCCCAAATTGGCAAGGAAAACTGCTATTTTTGGAAAAGCTTCAAAAAAGCCACGGTTCTCACCCAAAGTCCTTGCTTTTAGGTACCTAAAGAGACCACGCCTAGAGAGAGAGAGGAAGAGAGACTCCTAAGCTCTGAGACCAGTGTAAGAACTAGGGAACTAGGCCTTGAGATCCTCCTCCCAACCTCCCTTTATATAGGCGGGCTCCTAGCCCCTTGCCCTAGACGGATCCCCTGTCCACACTGCCTAGCCCGGCCCTTGGCCGTAGTCCGTGACTAACCTAGTTCTTAGGGTACATGACCCTTGTCCTGACAACAACCATACGAGGAAGGTATGGGTCTACTTCATGAAGCAAAAAAGTGAGGTGTTTATGCATTTCCAGAATTTCAAAGTTATATGTATCACACCTGAAGAAAAGTTCAGTGGTGGTGAAAAACCAGACGTATTAGATTTTAAATTGTTCGGATGTATTTCTTAGGTGCATGTGACGGATGAGCTAAGAAGTACGCTTGATACGAAAGCAGAAAAATATGTGTTCATTGGGTATTCCCTTAAGCAGAAAGGGTATAAGTGTTACAATCCTGTCACGGGTAAAGTGAGGATGAGCAAGGATTTTGTTTTTGATGAAATGGAAAGTTGGTATGATGATGTAAAAGATGATTTGGGGGCTGATGTAAGAGAGAATGTGGCTGCAAAAAATACAGGTGTGCAGTCACAAGTTTTGAGTGGGCCGCAAGGATCCTCTAGTGCAAGTCATGGTGAGAATCCATGGAGTGTCAGGTTACATGTAAGACTGATTCATGCAAACTCTTCAAATGTATTAAGGAAAGGAAAGGAAAAACTTGACAATACCCCTAAGTTGCCAAATTTGAGTGTTGGTTATGATGATGGCAATAACAATGGTTCTGAGCAGAGTTTGGATGAGGAGTTTGGCATACTCTGTGAAGACTCCGGGTGCAAGAAGAATGCAAGCAGGGAATAGGGCACCTGGAAGTGATCTTGGACCACGCAAGTCAAAAAGAGCAAGAAATCATGTGCAAAGATTGACTTATGACAGTTATGTGGCTCGTCATTATGCATTTATGGCAAAGATTACAGAGGAAGTAGAACCCACGTGATTTAAGGGTGCTGTCAAGGATGAAAAATGATGGCAAGCTATGGATGAAGAGATGGTTGTGCAAATGGAACATGGGAATTGGTTCCATTACCAAAGGATAAGAAGGCAATTGGATGTAAGTGGGTTTACAAAATAAAGCATAATGTTATTGGCATTGTGAGCAGGTACAAGGCTAGACTTGTGGCCAAAGGTTATGCATAGACTTATGGGATTAATTCTGAGGAGACGTTCAGCCCCATAGCTAAGATGGCTACCATTCGTGTGTCTATTGCAGTGGCTGCCGCATTAGAATGGGTGTTGAAATAGATGGATGCAAAGAATGCATTTTTTAATGGAGACTTGGAGGAAACTGTGTATATGGAGCAGAATGCAAATATGAGGCTACGTGACCTTGTATGCAGGTTAAAGAAAGCATTGTATGGGCTGAAGCAAGCACTTAGATCTTGGTATAAAAGGATTGTGGCATTCCTCATTTCATTGGGCTTTGAGATGTCTGATGCAAACCACTCATTGTATGTGCAAAAGAATGAGGCAAGAATTGTGGTGATATGTATCTATGTGGATGATTTGATTGTTGAAAGTGATAATGTGGCTAAAGTAAAGGGCGTGCATGCCCTACTTATGGAGGAGTTTGACATGAAAGACTTGGGAGACTTGCGGTATTTCTTGGGCATTGAAATTATTCGCACGAAAGAAGGTGAATGGTTGTCAAAAAGGAAATATGCTTTGGATATGTTGAAAAAGTATGGTATGGCTGATTGTAAGCCAATTGCAATGCCCTTAGATCAAAATTTGGAAATGATGGAGGTCAAGTGCTTGATAATGCTACCATGTACAGGAAGATTGTGGGTAGCTTGATCTACTTGACTATCTCATGTCCATACTTGAGCTACATGGTTGGATTTATGAGTCAGTCTATGCAGTCTCCCAGGAAACTACAGTTGGATGCAGTGAGGCGTACTTTGCGCTATGTGAGTGCTACTTTGGATTATGCACTCTTTTATAGGGCTAATGTGGAGTTGCAGCTCTATGGCTACACAGGGCTCGTAGCACATACGATCCCAGATCTACCAGCGGATTCATGTTCTCACTTGGGAGTGCTGCTATCACATGGAGAAGCAAGAAGCAACATGGGTGATGCAGTGGCGACATGTGAAGTAGCATGGCTAGGATTGCTACTTCACGACTTTGGAGTACAGGTACAGAGGCCGGTTTTCATCTATTCTGACAACCTTAACATCATATAGTTGGCACGAAGCCCAATGTTCCATACCAGGACAAAGCCCATTGAGGTGTACTACCACTTCATCAAAGAGAGGATCTTAGCAGGCGACATCGACTTACAATACGTGGCGACACATGAGCAGGTTGAAGATATCTTCACGAAGGTCCTTGGAGCGGCAAAGCTAGGACGGTTTTAAGCGATGCTTGGCATACGAGAGATGGTGTTGAGCATGAGGGGAGTGTTAAGATGTCAAGCTCAACATGTATGACTCCTGGATGACTATCACCGACAGTCATCATCACCAGCGTGCCTTGGTGGATACGCATATCTTTGCCAGTGATACTACAATTGGACTACACCGAGCTGGTCTACCTACCAGAGTGATGGCACACTTGCCTATTCACCTCACTCACTAGCGGTTCATAGTAGACTATTGTATTAGTTCCCCTTTTTATGTTGTATTTTCCCTTATGTTTTATAGACCTCTTATCTTGAGTTTGTAAAGAAGAAGAAGTAAAGTCTTTTTGCCTCCATCTTTGTGTGTCTGTGTGCTTGCAAGAGCTCAAGCTCTCTCCTTCTTTATCTCTTGACACTCTTGCATATGATAAATTCAACTTTCTCATTCATGATACACCATCATTCATACACAGTGACTTTGTTTTGAGGTAAAAGCAATGTGCCTCTTACCCTGGTCGCACATGCCAGAAATGTTCGACCACGCATTACTTGTACACACCTTATTCTTTACTAGTTAGAAGAATAAGGGGTTCTCTCACACACATAGTGTTGAGCTGCTTCACCCACATCATGTGTTCTCTCTCTCTCTCTCTCTCTCTCTCTCTCTCTCTCTCTCTCTCTCTCTCTCTCTCTCTCTCTCTCTGTGTGTGTGTGTGTGTGTGTGTGTGTGTGTGTGTGTGTGTGTGTGTGTGCACACGCATCGCATTTGTGCACTCACAATTGGCATCAACGCGCATGGTGATCGCAGAGACCATGGCAGTATCGAGAGCTTTGAGGTGGTAGCTTGCTCTCTCTCGGTGGTGGAGAGATCAATAAATCTTGAAAGCTTTGAGAAAATGCAATGGGAGCTTGTGAGCTCAGCTGAGAGTGATGTATGCTCTTGTGGAAGCTCAAAAAAGTATATGGAAGATAGTGTGTAGGTGAAGGTGCTGCCCTACAAACTGTGTGCACAGCAACAATGTTTTCAAATTCCTTTTCTACTTGTAGAATGCAGATTTGAATATTCTGCCAGCGATGCCCCTCCCTTCGACGTGGTCTACAACTTTGCAAAAGAAACTTTCTGCAAATTCCTCATCGTTTTGCTGATACTCAGCTCAGACTGATTGTATACAAAAATTTTGGGTTTTTAGTGTTTGCACAGTGTGCGAGTTTGATGCACTTTTTGGAAGCATGGCAAGTGCTCAAAGTTGGGTGCATAAATTGTGAGATGAAGATGCAATTTAGCTTGTGTAGAGCTTCTGGTTTGAGGGTTTTTTGGAAGATTTGGGCACGAAGCACAGAGGCGTTTACACACCATCAAAGCGGTCTCTTGAGAGGCATGGTCTTTTTAGCACACGGGTGGAGATTTTTTCATAGGTTTTCACGGGATACTTTGGTAGTGATTTTGTGCTTCGGTTTATAATCTTTGCGAATGGATTTGCATATGGTTATGGTGCATGGTTGATGCCCATTATACATGCAATTTGGCGAGCACTTTTGAGTGCGGTGAGCCCTCTTCAGAGCATTGTTTTTGCATCGATCATATTTTTGGATTGCAACTCTTTTGGCGCTTGTTTATGCACGGTCACTCCGTGGGTGTACATTGAGTGCAGATTGCCATATGTGAAATTGTGGAGCCATTTTTGCATTTCTATTCATTGGCATTGAGTAGTGTTATGGTTAATGGTTTAGAGTTCCTTTTTTGGAGACTGTAGTGGTCAAGGTTTACTCCTAGTTTGCCATACTTTTGTTGAGAGTTTTTGGTCAGTTTGTAGTGGTCAAGAGCTTCTCCCACTTTGGCATCTTGGATGCGGTTTTATGGTTGAGATTTGCATATGAGATTTTGCTCCAATTACAGAGGACACTCTGCCGGTTTTTCACCAGCTTTTATGCGTTTTGTGGCAGATGCTAGAGAGCTGTTTTAGCCAAGTGTTGGCTTGTGCCTATACAGATGGTTTTTTCTTGCACTGTCATTGTGATTTATGCATGATTGGTTCTTGGTTTGGCAGAGGGATATGCGCTTTATG
Organism: Adiantum capillus-veneris; assembly: GCF_014529385.1. Classification (NCBI taxonomy): domain Eukaryota; kingdom Viridiplantae; phylum Streptophyta; class Polypodiopsida; order Polypodiales; family Pteridaceae; genus Adiantum; species Adiantum capillus-veneris. The sequence goes on along the minus strand of NC_140959.1, from coordinate 49,609,973 downwards.
CGATGTTTGCCATAGATTTATTGGCAGGTGTTTGATTAGATAGTTTTCTTTTGCATTGTGTTGAGCAGTTATGCTCTTGTGGACAATGCATTTACACATTGTGTGGACTAATCTATAGACTCATTTTGCACTCAGTTATGGCATCTTGCAGTGGTAGTTTGTCATTGGATATATAGGTTTTTGTATCAAGTAGATCTCAGAGGCACAAACATGTGGTTTGTTGGCATTGTGGCAGACCAAGGCACATGAGGAGGCATTGTTTCAAGCATTGGAGATAGTGGATGATTCCATTGGCTATTGCTGAGAGTACGAGTGTGGTAGACACTCCTGCTTCAGTAGGTTCACCTAGGCATGCGTGGACTTTGTCTCACGATTAGCAGATGGACAAGAGTGCTTTATGCCATGTTACTCCTCACAGGGAGTGGTTTAGCACGTTTTCTGCTATGAGACAAGATGGTGTTCATGGTGTGGGTGACATTCATTTGCGTTTTGCCAGTGGGAGTATGCTTGTGCTCCATGATGTTCAATATGTTCCTAATGCTTGTAGGAGTTTGATCTCCATCTTGTAGCTTAGAGATCATGGGTGTCATGTTCAACTGACTGATGAGTATTACTTGATGAGGAGAGGTTCGCTTGTATAACACAAGGCCATCGTGGTGCTCGTTCGACTCTTCTCTATGTTCTTGGTGTCAGAGACTCCATAGTCTCTGTGAGTCCATTGCCATGGAGACGTTCGTAGTCTAGGCGAGTACACTTTGCTGATGAGCAGTGTGACACTTTGCTTATTGTGCATGCAGGGTCTGAGGACAAACATGCAGAACATGACACCTCTTTGAGTGCATGATTAGAGTAGTCATCGGTGGTGGTGATAGATTTTGAGGCTTTGTCAATCAGGGAGCAAAGCAGTGAGTCACATGTACGAGACGATGCAATCTTAGTGACTTGACAGACATGTACCTTTGTAGATGAGCTCTAGAGTGTTGTGCACGAAATGTCTGTAGATGTGGAGTTAGAGCGGCCATGCTCTAGCGAGACACAATGGATTGATCCTCTTAGGACAAAGATGCCTCCTACCACAGAGATGAGTGATATGGAGTTCTTTGATATGCTCATGATAGAGGCTGATATGGTGATGCCAAGACAAGTAGAGCATGGTACAATGGATACAGGGACGGTCGCAGTGTTGAGTACCCATGATTCATCACATGCATTTGTTTCCAGTCATGATAGTGTAGGGATTGCACATAGTGCAGAGGTGGTTGACAGGGATAGGTTAGTCGAGGTTGCACGGATTTCATCAGCTTTTGAGACTTTCATGTAAGACCTCTTAGTGTCAAGACCCAAGATAGCAGCTGTAGTGGGAGAGTTTGTAGTTGGGGTTGTTAGTCGTGCGATGAATGCCACTAGAATGATGCACCATGGAGCGGTGCAAGTCATTACAGAATACCTGCAAGATATGCATGCTGATTCTAGCATGGTTATACGCTTTCTCACACTGCTAGAGCCTACACGATGGAATGCATTGGCTTCAAGAGAGCATGTGGGCATAGATTGAGACGACTTTCCTCACTTACCTACTGTATATACTACTAGGTCTTATAGTAGTACCACTTGTAGGCACATTCGCCTTTTAGTGGGAGATTTTTGGGGTAAAGGCGGTGTGCCTCTTACCTCGGTCGGACATGCCAGAGACGTCCAATCGCCCATTACTTGTTCACACCTTATTCTTTACTAGTTAGAAGTGAAGAATAAGGGGCTCTCTCACACACATGGTGTTGAGATGCTCCACCCACATCGTGTGTTCTCTCTCTCTCTCTCTCTCTCTCTCTCTCTCTCTCTCTCTCTCTCTCTCTCTCTCTCCACACACTCACCTCATTCGCGCACTCACACCTCATTCTTTACTAGTTAGAAGTGAAGAATAAGGGGCTCTCTCACACACATGGTGTTGAGATGCTCCACCCACATTGTGTGTTCTCTCTCTCTCTCTCTCTCTCTCTCTCTCTCTCTCTCTCTCTCTCTCTCTCTCTCTCTCTCTCTCTCTCTCTCCACACACTCACCTCATTCGCGCACTCACACTTTGAAGCATATACACAACTAGCGATTTGATCATTCAATTGTCCATCTTGATCATAAGCATAATAACAAATTCATCACTTCAGGAATTACGCAATTAGACACTTGATCACATATGCATGCACACACTTACCGCAATTAGCTATGCCATCGAGCTACTAAATACCCTCTCATCCAACCTTGTTGAGTGTAACACTATGTGAGCACTACATCATTGTGTTAAAAGCAAAAAGTCCTTTGAAGTATGTGTCCAACACCATTCTTGCTCTTGCAATTCATCCCCTTTGGATTTGCATGCAACACACAAACATGCAAGAAGAGCCCGCAAAGTTATGAGAGACCTTTCACACACCTCTAAGTAGAGGCCATTGCTTGTTGCACTTGCCTTGGAGCACAATGATCAGTTTGGTTGTATTTGCGTTAAAATACATAGGTACACCATCAAAAGGATAGAGGGCTTGCACATACTCCATATCACATGTCACACACCCACATTGACACACACGTTCTTGGATGAGAGGGCACACAACAACTCGTGAGATCTTTTGTGGGGTGCCCATGGGCAATCACCCACCCTAATCGTATTACTTGCCTTGTAACAGACACGTGCACAATGTTGTACCACATTGGAGGGAGATAAAATAATGCATCTCTTCGAGTATGTGCTCCTACTCCATGTTTAGGACACCATTGACCATAGCCAGAAAACATGGCCTTCTTGTGCCTAAACATCTATTCTGCTCTGTATTATAGCAACAAAGTGTTGGGGTAAACCCCCATGTGGCCGGTTAGGCCAGATGCCCGCCCACTATACCTATTCATTATGTACATAATAGAATAAGGGGGCTCACATGTAGAGAGTGAGTTTTAGCCCGTGCAAACACAAGGTCTCCTCTTCTCCATTGCTACACACACTTACACACGCTCTCGCTCCTGCACTTCAACTAGTATCAGAGCACCATTGGAGCTCAGCGGGAAAGCAGGCAGAGAAGAAGCAAAAACTGTAGCACGTTTTTGCAGATTTGTGTTGACCGGTTTTTGGTTCTCTTCAACTTTGCAGAAGAAAGTTTTCTCAAAATCTTTACCAATTTTGAGATACGTCACTCAGACTGCCTGCACATCTACGGTATACAGGTGCTGACTTTTACAGATCTGTTTCAACCTGCAAAAACATCACATTTCAGGTCCATTCCCGCCATTCCCAATCGTTTTTGCGTGGTTTACAACTTTACAGAAGGAAGTTTTTGCAAATAACGGTTTGGAAGATATAGGTTGACAGGCTGCAGGGTATTTGAAAAGTTGAAGATTATGTATGCCTATTGTGGTGATTTGCTACATTCAGAGAGCTCGGATTGAGCTTTTGTCATGCTCTTGTTTTGCGCATTGATGTTTTTCTCTCAGTGAAGAGAGTGTGGGTTGATATTTTGAACACATTTATGCACATACCTTGAGAACACTTTGTGGATGTATGCATTCTTGTGGACTCTCAGGATTCGAGAGTGGCTTCATCACAGATTATTTGCATTGACTTATGCAATTGAGAAAATTTCAGAAAGTGTGGTGCACAGATTTGTAGAGAGTTTTGTAAGCATTTCTGGCATGATTGTGAGCTGAATTTTCAGCTGATTTGGATGCTCATTTGCTACACATTTGGTACATGCTTGATGCTCGTTTATATTGCCATGTGGATGCACATGATGTGCATTTTTCGGTGCATGGTATTTTTCGCCTTGCAATGGCATATATGGGCTGATTTTCAGCTATTTTGAGCATCAATTTGTGCCATATTTTGGTTGGTTTGCATCTACGTTTATGCTAGTATATGCCTCACTTGTAGACTGCGATCGATGCACTTTGTGTTTCGGATTACATGATTGTTTTCCAAGTTTACGGAGTTGAGACTTTGGGGCAGCTCATGTATGCTTGAGTGCGGATTTTGCGCATGATTTGCTTATGGTTTTGAGCATGTTTATGGCATGTATGGTTATTTTGGTTAGATAGCCAAATACTGCCGAAAATCTGCCGGATTTTTCTTGCAAGTTTATTTGTTTATGTGCATGGTTTGCAATCGTTCTTTGATTGCATTTGGCACTCAATGGTTGCTTTGCCATAGTGTTTTGGCATCGCATTGTGAGAGTGTTTGCTCACCGGATTATATCATTTGACATACATGTGGTAATCTCTTCAGGAGGGAGATTGTTGATGCTAGTTTCATTGATTATCACATAGTGCTCTTGGATTAGAGCGGGTGTTTTGGCATCATTTGAGCGGTTTCGCTCACTTGTTCCTTACATTGATCACCATATTTGCTGACACTTCTCTTAGACAGCTTATGCCAGCTTATGTTGTATTTTGACAGTACTTGGTGTATGAGTTAGCCAGGCTTTGGCTATTGTCAGTTGATCGATTTGTGTTTGATCTTGTCACAGGTTATTGCCATGGATTTGGCATGCACATCATTGTCAGGGTTTATGCTTTTCCATACAAAGTTTGATGGTTCAAACTTTGAGCATTGGAAAGAAGGTATGCATGATGCATTGACTCAATTGGGCCAAGTGTTGCCACTACAGGGCATGGATGCTAGGCCAGAGTCTATGATTGACGATGAGTGGGAGGACTTGGATGAGCTTGCACGTTCGACGATCATGTTACACCTTGGTAAGTCTGTCTATTGCATTGGTTTGGATGCATGTACAACTAGAGAGTTATGGCAAAGATTGTGCAATGCTTTTGGCACAAATGGGTCTAGAGAGATGCCTACAGTCAAAGGACGATCTTGCAGACATAGAGATGTTGTGTGTTGGCATTGTGGTTATACAGGGCATGTACGTAGGCGTTGTTTTCGGCGGATGAGACAGCGCAGAAGACAACACAAGAGGGATGCTATCACTTTGGATGTCGTGGGAGCAGATGTAGTGTATGTGGCTACACATGATGGAGATGTCTCCTTTGCTTCCATATTTACTCTTCACTTTCTTATGTCGGTTTTTGACGACACATTACCTTCGCATTGGATACTAGATGTGAGTGCTAGATTTCATGTCACGCCAAGTCGTGAGTGGTTTAGCACATATGCTAGTGGTATGCTTGGACGTGTGTGTCTAGCCGATGGTTCAGTGCATGGCATAGTTGGTGCAAGAGATGTCAGACTATTGTTGCCGAGTGGTGCATCATATGTGTTGCAAGATGTACGCCATGTGCCACGTTTGACGCACACCTTGATCTCTGTGAGTCACCTACGAGACAGCGGAAGCCAGGTAGTGCTGAATGAGCACACTTTTAGATTGCATCGTGGAAAACTAGTCATAGCGAAAGGTGCTAGTGTCGGCACGATTCATGCGATGCGAGTATGTCACGTACGAGACGACATATTTTTCGTGAGTACGCAGCCATGCAGAGAGACGAGGCATGTTTCCTTTGCGGATAGGTTGCATGATGCTCCAGTTTGTGAGCATATTGAGCCAGTTGTGCAACAGGGCATGTCATGCGTGGATACGATGACAGATATGGATGACTTGAGTGTTGAGGATTTAGCCATGATTCATTCATTCATGGATATGCTTAGGGCAGAGGCTGATGCGTGTGAGTTAGAGCTAGGCATTGCTCTTATCACAGAGGGTTCAAGACAGACAGATGCTCTTGGTGCGCATGTGACATGTGATGGACACAAGGATGGCTTCCAGGGCTCGGATTTCAAGTGTCAGGGTTATTACCATGAGTGGAGTTCTGAACCAGATTTGACTGAGATGGTCAAATTGGCAGATATTGCTAGGATTACATCAGCATTTGGGAGTCTCATGTACGAGATACCGATCTCGAGACCCGAGATTGCATTTGCACTAGGTGCATTTGCAGTGGGAGCAGTTAGTCGTGCAATGACTTACGTTGGCCTTGAGCATAGGGGTACTTTGCAGTGTATGGTGAGATACCTGCAGGATGTGTGCAGCTTTGGTGAGGAGTATGGTGTTGATCGCTCTATACTTTCTCTATGATTAGAGCTGGATGCGCACAGATTCAGTGAGCCAGTGGGCATTGGCTGAGGTCATACTTGTGATGGCCTTGTACAGGGTTTGTACGGTTTTCTTTTCTCTCTCACGACCACATTGGACTTTACGTGGGAAATTGTTGGGGTAAAGCCCCATGTGGCCAGTTAGGCCAAGTGCCCGCCCACTATACTTATTCATTATGTACATAATAGAATAAGGGGGCTCACATGTAGAGAGTGAGTTTTAGCCCCTGCAAACACAAGGTCTCCTCTTCTCCTCTCTTCTCCATTGTTGCACACACTCACACACGCTCTCGCTCGCGCACTTCACAAAGGTGATGATAGCTGAACTTGGCCATGGAAGGTGAACAACATCACAAAAGCATGTAAACTTGAAACGTGCAAGGAGCGTAGTGGCACATACCCTTCTTCTTAAGAGAAAAAAGAAAGAATTCTTCTTGCTAGGAATCAAGAGCTATGATTGAAACTAATAGAAGCAAACATAATGGTCCTAATCCGTGATTCTTGATGGCTACTGCATACTAGGTCGAATTGACAACACATTAATTAATTAACCATAGAGATTCCGCCCGAATCTTCCAAATCGAAAAGGAAAAGGGCCCAGCTGCACGCTTGCATGCGCGGTTGCTTTGCAGCCTGCATCTGCCCCAGCTCCACCCTTGCAGGCACGAACGCAGCCTGCCTTTGCCCCTGCCTCGGCCCCATTGCAGGTTTGCGGCACTCCAACCTCAGCTGATGCTGAAATCCAAACTGCCCGAGCAACTCCTGCTCGCAAGAGGTGTATCTGGAGACGCTAAGGGCTCTGGTTCAACTCCGACAAACCAGACAGCGCTCAAACACCTCCCTGCTCGCTGCGCTTCTCTGCCAACCCCTTTGGCCCTCACTCACGCCCTCCCCTGCAAATCACGGACGACACAGAAATCTCCTCTGTCACCCCCTTCGCCCTCACCAATCGCCACCCCTGCAGATCGACAGAGAGAGAGAGAGACGGATGTCGCCCCTGCGTCGGCTCCACTCCACCACACACACCTACTGACACACGTCAGCGCACTTTCGTTTTACTCCCCTTTTTGGAGGGTATCTCTTGACATACCCTGTAATTTGCCGTGCTTACGAATTTTAGAGGGACATACTGGTCCTATCACCTACACTAAGGCATGTACTTACATCAACATTGGTAAAAGCTTCCTTTCAAAGATTGAAAAAGTTAAGTGGGGGATGAAAAGAGAAAACGGTGAGAAGACAATCGAAAATGACATTTGCTAAAAAAAACCCCTTAGGGTAAAACCCCCAAGTTAAGGCCACCTAAGAGAGTCGACAAATTGCAGCGACTGCTCTGCATAGTTTTCACTTGTGAAGGGCACATTCAAGAGCTAGAAGCAAGGCCTGTCTAGGGTAATCGCGGCGTCGTAAGCGATGAGGCGCGCAGGCTATAGAACGCGTTACAAAATTTTATGTGTAACAAAAACGGTCACCAGTAGGAAGACAACGGGGGGTGTAACATAAGCCATCGAACGAACGCGTCTCGAACTCAAGATCGGACGGCCAACATAGCATCGCAAACTACTCTAACCAGTCCACCACCCGGTTCAGTGTGTCCCTTCACTGGAGCGAAACCAATTTAATAAAGGCTACGGACGGGTCCCATGACATGGACCCGGTTTTCTATCGGCCCCTTTACCCTATATATCTTATCGAGGCAAAATCGTATCTTTTCTTTGATTCAGAGATACATCTAAGTCGATGTTGACCCTTCATTTTGTGGGTCATGGAAGAAGAGCTCTATCTATCTTGTAGATAAAAGAGCTTGATACTAATATGGGATCTCACACCTTCCACTATAATAAAGATAGCAATGCACAGGTACGATTCCAATGCATGTTGATCTACTTGTAGCCCTTACTCGAGTTCATCGTGATTAAAAAATGAAATTATAGAAAAAACAATCATAAAAAAGAAGAGTCAAATTCTATGACAATGTTGAAATTCTATGACAATGTTGAGTGTAAACCCCTGGTGAGAGTGACTTTAAAGATTGAAAGGACCACAATTTGATGCAATGGAATGCAATCATATGTTCAATAAGTTGCTTGCATGCGCTAGTGAATTTCACTCGCCATATTCTAGAATGGTCACTTTCTCTCCTTTGTCAAGTTCTGTTGGCACTAGGATGGAACTTGTCCATATAACATGTGGTCCTATTTTTTAGCTCATGGTGGGAGCATAGTAAGAAAGTGTTGATTCTTAAAAGGCAACTACGTAGAGACATGTTACCACTTTGACACAAGACTAAGGCTGCACAATCCGAAACTTATTTTAGGAAACAATTTAAGGTGACATATAAGTCTATCTAGGGTCTTCACACCCCCTAACTAACATGTTTAAACAACATGATGGGAACCATGAACATAGCTTTGCTCACTAACTTTTAAGTTTGAAGCAAAAAATACTTGTGTTATGGTGCTTCATCGGGCCAGTGTAACATGGGGACTTTATGCTTTGTTCCATCTTTTCGTGGTGGGATGGCTTGGCAGTTCTGTGGTTTGGTTGATATTCGTTCTTCTTGCGTGGTGGTCGTGTGGTTCACTCGAGGTTCTCGTTGTTGTGCATCATGGTTTGAAGCTACTCTCGGGCATGCCATCAACCTGCGGGTAGGGGCGATGGCATGGTGGCACCCTAGAGTTGACTTTTGGTGATGGGGACATTGGTCCCTCCTCTCGGATTTATGGTATGTAGTATGGTTGGGTGTCAGGGCTGGCCTCCCTTGTTTCGGCCTGGGTCGGTTTGGTTGGCGGCATTTTGTAACTTGGAACGTTTTGGCTCAGATGATGAGTGTTATGTAGTATTGTGGTTTGATGTTGCTCCTTGGCACGGTTTGTGCAGGGAGTTATTGTAATTTTTTCTGGTGGTGATTAATACATTCACTCACATAATGTGAGTTTGGCAAAAAAAAAGAAAAGTTTGAAGCAAAAAAATGTGAGGGCCTTGCCCTAAATCTTTACAGAAGGCAAGCACATCTTGACGTTTACAATAGTTGTCCCCAAACCGGCTCACCACTTGGAGGGAAGGACAGGTGGATGATGCCACAACCCTAGGCATTTCATGTGAAAATTGCAAAGAATGTACAATGGAAAGATTCGTTTGGAAAAGGAAGGAAAATTGGGTGATCACTGCGTATGGCCCTACTACTACTGGTAGTAGTAGTAGTAGGTGATTTAATAAGATTGGGTACCCTCTACTACTGGTAGGTTCTGCAATTTATTCAATCATTAGGAATATTCCATCTACTTGCGCACCATCTCCTCTATTTTCAAGAAGGATTCTCCTCCCCTAATAGAAGGGTGCATTGTCATAAGACTTGATCACAGAAAGATCTTAGTTCGGTATGTACTGGAGCTGCTGTAAACCAATTGGGCAAGTGTCATGTATGACTTGCGCGTCTCTAAATAAATTTTTAGAAAACCAGATGATGTGGCCTTCCCAACTGTGACCTGCCTTGCTCCTTTCTCGAGTATACTATGTGCTCCTCTTACCAAAATACCCCTCTAATTTGAGGAAATTCCCAAAATACCCCTCAAATTTCAAAAATTCCCAAAATGCCCTTTAAATTTTCCAAAATTCCCAAAATACCCCTGGTTGTGAGACTAAATTTCTCGAAAAATAAATCTTTCTGTAGGTCTTCACAAGAAGAGTGATTGTCTATCGTACAAGATGCTAAAACTACTATTTGAGTTGGTTACGTAGGCTTTGGAGATGAATTGCTTCATTATTTTTAGACATAATTGCCTTTTTTGCAGTGGTAACGGTGGTAACTGGTGACAAATTACATGTTGAGCACTCAAAAACGGATCTCAATTGTCAAAAACGAATGAAGATTAGAAAAATCTTGAACATTCCAACCAAAATAGATACAAGGGTATTTTTGGAATTTTTGAAATTTGAGGGGTATTTTGGGAATTTCCTCAAATTAGAGGGGTATTTTGGTAATTTTCCCTTTATTCATTCATTGTTGCGATACCTCCTCGAGATCCGCTCCGAATGCTAGCGGAATGCAATCGCTCCGACCTGAGATCTCTCTCATGGGTCTCATCCCTACAAAAAGAAGGATGCATGGGAGCCGAACACAAGCAAGCTGCGTTAAACACTTTGGGGAGGTACTAACGTAGCCAACCCAACATCGACTTAATGCTGTCAAGATAGTAACCCTTACTTATAAAAAAATAAGCGCCCACAGTTACCGGCTTCCCTAAGCGCGGTTGTCGTTGCCCTTGCCGAGGTCGCAATCGCCATACCCTGTGCGCCTGCGCTGGCTTCTCTCTACTCAGTCGCTCGAGCTTTACTTCTCTTCTGCTCTCTGTCTACTTCGACGCCCGACACCGGATTTGGCTTGATTCGATTTTGTTTTTTCATTTTTCCCAGCCGGGTACCCCCTACTTTGATGGGCGATATACATAAACACATTGCATTGCAAACACATACAAAATATTTATTATTATTTATAGCCAATGTGGGTTATTGTTTCCCTCTCACACACCCACACCCACCCCGAAGGCCCACTTAGATTGCCGGCAATGGCGATTTGCAACACGCACGCGAGCGCACACACTCTCACACATGGGAGCCTGGGCAATGGGCGATCTCTCTATCTCACACACAGGCCCTACCGGCCCGGCCCCTACATGCCGATGTGGTATCCACACACAGCACACACATTTTGACTCTTTAATGGTGAGTTGATGATGACGAAGGTGTTGACTTAATTGGTAGCCTTTATCAGATGCAATAGCCGTTAATGGTTGGTGGGTGGCCTTTAGCTACAACGCAGAGCTCCCCTTTCACGTTCTCTTTGCACGTCTACAAGCCTGGCTTTCCTCTTCTTTCTCCAATTTTTTTCTCCTCCTTTTTCACCGCTTCCTCAGATTTCCTCTCTGTGACCCACTTCCTCTCTCAGAACAAGAGGAGGAAGAAGAGGAAGAGGAGGAGGAAAGGGAAGAAGTAGAAAGCCATGGTCTTTTGCAAGAGTGAGGTCTTCAGAAGCAGCAGCAGTAGTAGCAGCAGATTGTTAGTCGCTAAAATTTGCTCGCAAGCAAGCCTTGCTGATCCAGATCCCAACGGCAGCAAGATATCTTGACACTGGCTATTCAATTTTGCAGAGAAAATCAAGCTTTGAGCAAATCCAGATCTGCCTGCTGCAAGGGTTTTTGACAGGATAAGGAATTGGCAGCATCAAGCAAAAATTGACATTTGCTTTGGCTTCATTTTCTTCTCAAGGACCCAGATCTGTTTATTATTATTACTGTCTGTCAAGGATCTGTCTGCCGTTGCTATTGGCTTGTTGCATTTTCTTCACTTAGAATTTGCTACTTAGAATTAGCAAATTCGCATCCATTTCCAGGTGCTCTTCTACCTCTTTGCTGGTATCATACTCGATTACTGAAGCTTTTTGCGTATTGGCTGTATGCTTTTGAAACTTGCATGTGGAGATGGCCTCTGGAGGCTTGCCTCACCAGCCACTACCAGCTGCTTTTCTGGCACATCTTGGCAAGGATTCCCTCGGACATAACAATGCAGGATTGCTGGACAGCAGGGGAACTGCTGCTGCACCGCCTGAGATTCATCCTAGGCACATTATACCTGATGAGAGAGATGCATTTATCTCCTGGCTTCGTGGAGAGTTTGCAGCTGCAAATGCCATAATTGATGCCATGTGTCATCATCTTCGCATGATAGGTGAACCCTCAGAATATGACTTTCTCTTCACATGCATACAACAACGGCGATACAATTGGACCTTAGTCCTCCACATGCAGCAATTTTTCTCTGTGGCCGAAGTTATTTATGCCTTGCAGCAAGCAACCTGGCGCAGACAACAGGCACGAAACTTAAGTCAACCCCTCATGCCGCATCGTAGCATGGAGGATCTCAAGGATCCTAGAGCTCTCAATTTACTCAGAGGCTTGAAAGGGGAGGTTCCTAATGTGATACCCCAGACAGAGGTCTCAGTTGCAGATATGACTGCCGGAATGAACCGAGATCTATCAATTAGTGATCTTTCCTTGTCTACAGAGATTTTCCATGGCAAAAGAATGCAGTCGCCGGTGGCAAGATTGAACGACCTTGAGGCCTCACAGAGCCGTTCAAAACCTGCCCTTGATCCCACTGAACAGTCTTCAAGTCAGGTCTCCCCAAATAGGACAATGACGAAGTCTCCAGAGGGACAAGAAATTATTGTTGATCCTGAGAGCAAGGCTTCCAATGTGCCACCAAAGCCTGCAGGTAGTAACAGGTTTTGCATGCATTCCAAAGAGTAAGAGGTTGTATATTGAAGGCATATCATGAATTGTTTTTGTTTGGTGTTTAATGTGTCTTATACAACTAGATTTTTGTATTAGATATAGATGCTCGAGGGGTTGGAGCTTTACTGTTTACATGGTTCCACATTTCGTAGCAGGCATCTGCTAGTCGAGGTGTCAGTGGGGACGTTGTTATATTTAGTCATTACTGTGCATGATGGAGCCGATGCTTTTATTGTCTTGTGCTTGATGTCTACCTTGAGACTATAGCTTGCACTTTCCAATGCTGACTTTAGGATTTCCTGGCTTCCTCTAAATTCATGTGCAAGTTGAGGCATTTGTTTATGCTCAGAGCAGTTATGCAGCATGGAATTATTCATTATTCATGGCTGGTGTCTTTCATCTTTGAGATTCCTGAAGTCTTGAAACAATTTTGAAAGAAACCTTAAAGGTGGAACACGCTAAATTACGATTTCATCAGTACTTCAGGTTGGTGTCTGACAATTCTTAGCTACCAATGTCTCACCATAGTAAAAGACATTCTGAGGTGTGCCGTTTTTGATGTATACATTATATGGTTAGATGGAGGAATTTGTTGAGTTTGGGACCTCTTTTTGTTTGGAATGAACACCTGAATGAGAGCTTTAAGAATTGAAACACTTGGTAATTATTGCACTATTTTTCATTTTGTAGAGCTTGGCAAACCATTTGTTGTTGAGATGGATGCTATGACTGTGATTGGTGCGGTGCTATATCAGGATGATCGTCCTCTCGTGGTCGAAAAGCTAGAAACACGTCACTCGAACAAATTAGGAAGAGCTAAATGCAGTGGCCCGCACTGTAAGGAGGTAGTGACACTACTGACATGGTGTTGCTTTTGTAGCATTGCATTATATTGAGCTACTTGAAAACCAATTTTATAGGACGGATATGATTTGGGGCTTGTAGATTACTGCTTTTGGCCTCAATCGATGAGATCTTAGGATGCATTAGGCTTGCTAAATGACTGAGCTAGAGGGCTGATCTGGCCATTCTCTTGAACCAAACTCCCAAGGGATAGGATCACCCAGGCTGACTGCAAAGAACCCAGATTTAGGGCTAGATTCGACGACCTCGTGACAATTTCCTACTTTAAATGGTGCCCCTCGATGTGTCGAGGTCAGCCCAAACAAAAATGCTAAGAGTATCTGAGGTTTGGGAGTAACCTTCCGCTTCACATGGCTGCCAAGAGGATCACCCAGGCAAGGGTTGCTTAGGGAGGCTGAGACATTGCACTAAAAATTGATGGCTTGATGCAGTGGGGATGCAGCTAAGACTCGAGAGCACGCGAGACTTGAGGGTTCCTTCTGCTACTTCCCCCCTTTGATGACCCCCCTAGGGTTCTTACATAGGATAGTGACTCTAAGTCGATCAATGCCATCAAATATGTCTTTAACTTATAAAATCCTTGTCAATGTGCCAAGTAATTGGAAACCTGCATGTTTTGTAATCACTTCCGGCAAGAGATCTGATGGAAACACAGAGACAACTACAATCTGCAAAACCGTAGAACACTCACTTCAAACAACTTGAAACAATTGAGCTGTAAACAGAGTGAAGTGAGATAGAGGAGACATCGGAGTGGGATGGCCCTATACACAGTTGGTGGCCCTGACCTACCACTCTCATGTCAGTCGACGATGCGGAAGCGTAGAGACCAAGGAGAGAGAGCATGAGAGAGAGAGAAAGAAAGAGAGAGATACTGTGAACCAACCAGCCTTGGCAATGAAATGATAATATACAATGGGGGTTGAGGGTTGCTTATATAGCAACCTCACCCTACCCAGACTTTGACAAATAAGTAAAATAAATACCTAAAAGCCAAACTAAGTAATGGGATCACATTGAGCAGTTCACTTGAGATGCCAAAACTCTCACCCTCTTTGTAGCTCATACTGGACATCAATAATGAGACCAAGTCAATGAAGAAGCTACCATAGTCACCCCAACTTCTGTACACTCCACATTTTCTTCCCCCAACTTTGCTCCTTAGAAGAATGCCATCTTGAGCATCAGTTGGCTTTTAGAAAATTTGAATTGTAGACCACATTACGTCCAAGAATCCCCATTCGTGGAATATGAACACATCACATCCTAAATACTTTCTAGATAATGAATTTTGAAACACATCTTGTCCATAATTCGACCAACAACAATGGATTAGTGCACTCATCCATAGTGTTTTACATACGTCTGATTAGTTCCGTGCATCTGGATTGGTTCCCTGCCAGGTGCATGTGCATTGAACTCCGATGTACGGGTCCAAACACCAATAACTTGAACTCCAACACAAGGGTCCAAATTAATTATACAGAGCAATGTTTGCCCCTCTTTGCCACTCACAAGCCTCTCCTGGCTGAAGCTAGTGGCGACACTTGCACTTTGACTAGAAATTTGATGTCGAGGCCACTGTGGCTGCCGCCATGTGTGCCATTGCCGATCTCCTCTGTCAAATCTTTATTACTGTAATCTTTGTCTAGCTTGCCTTTTACTTTATCTATTTTTGAGTTCCTGCTTTTGCCTTTGGCTTCAAACTCCTGAGCCAAAAGCGTCGAGTCACATTCGCAACAACTTTGGTCGTACCTTGTGGGTACTGAGGCAGCTAACTGAGTACTGGTACTGCTATCCTTGTCAAGCTTGCCTTTGCCGTTGTTCTCTAGGGAAGTCGTGCATTTGCTTTGACTTCACAATCTCGGCCAAACAATTTGCCGATTTCTTGAGAATTGTGTCGATGCATAGGCCGCTAACTGGATGGTTGATCTGCCATCCATAGCCACTTGTTGGTTTTGGTCGTTCTCGCGGGCACTCGAGCAAGGGGAGGCCATGTTGAAGTTGCAAGATTTGGATACGTGTGCTCCTTCTCGCACTCCAAGGGCCATACAATTCCCAAGCCGCTCCGCCAGATTTGCCCTCTCTCGAGCTCCAATCTCCACTTTCCAAGTCGCTCCAAAAAGGGTCAGCACGGCCCCTTCATGGGCTCTTCCAAGTCGCCTTCTCAACAGATCCACATTGCTCATGTCTGCCTTTCCACTGCACCAAGCCAATGAAAAAAACAACCTTCTTTTGGGCTTCAAATCACCAAGGAATTGCCCACAGCGTTTCAAAACGTTGGCTGTAGCCAAGGCATTGCAAGGAGAGAAAGGGAAAGGTGGGGAAATGCTGTCGGTAGGGAGAGGGTGCGCCGCATTGTCTTCAAGCCTCAGGGGCTCTACCGAGAGCGTTCTAAAAGGCTAGCAGGGTAGGGGAAGCACGTTGCCGTCGGGGCTTGCACGACAAGTGTTTTGAAACGCTCACAGTGCGCAAGACTGACGGGGACTGCTGCGCTGCTTGTGAGACACTTGCTATTGGTGCCAAGCTCGCCACAATAAAAACACTTGCCTTTGCTCAACGTTTTAAAACGCTAGGGGCAGAGTGTCTCGACAGAGGGGGGGAGGGGGAGCCAATCTTCATGGGGCTTTCTCACAGTGAATCTCCTCTTCGGGCCGCCTTGCTTAGCCAAGGTCACGGACACAATTGCTTTGATACCATGTCAAAGTGGACGATGTAGAAGTTAGAGATCAAGGGGAGAAAGCATGAGAGAGAGAAAGAAAGAGGGAGATACTGTGAACCAACCAACCTTGGCAATGAAATGATAATATACAATGGGGGCTGAGGGTTGCTTATATAGCAACCTCAATGAATTGCCCTACCCAGACTTTGACAAATAAGTAAAATAAATACCTAAAAGCCAAACTAAATAATGGGTTCATATTGGGCAGTTCACTGGAGATGCCAAAACTCAGCGCCCCTGCTTGGGTATTTCTTTATCAGATTGAACTCTTGCTGTACAAGGATCCGAGGGCTGAAATCTGAGAGTTGGTGCTGATGCAATCACACGGCGTCAATCTGCAATTGATTTCTGTGTGCAAGTGATGCCCCAAAGGGTTGTTTTTATAGGCGTAGAGGACATGCAACAATAGTAGGTCCCAAAAAGCAGGGGTTCTCCAAAAAAAGTCCCCCCCTTTGGTTCTTCCCAAAAAGAAAGAAGAAAAGCGCTTTTTTTTTAATGCTATTGTAAATTCAGTTTTAGATAGAGAACTCGTTATTAGGAAGTGTAATGGGAGGGCACCATGTGCCAACTGAAAGGACATACTCGAACAAGCTTTCAACACTTCAAAACAATTGAACTGTCAGGTGCAACAGAATTGAAATCGTGAGAAAATCTAGACTTTATATAACCGGCCTATACAACGTGGAGGGCGGTACTATTTCAATTACCTGTTAACTTTACACAGAGCACTGAGAAGGGAAGAGAACACAGTTGCGTCCAATGACTAGAATGTCACTGCGCACACGAGACCGACACCCTGTAGGCCCCAAAGACTGGCGCCCCTTTCGGTATTTCTTTATTCAAATTAAAGTAGACGATCCGACCACTTCGCACAAGCTTTCACAAAGCTGTCCAAACCTGTCGAGGGCTGAAGACGCAGGTTTTTGACCGGATTTCGACAGCATAACGGCGCAAAAACACCTGTCTAGGACAGATTCCCTCGATATCTGGAAGCTTTCTGGTGAGCTGTCACAGAAATTCAGCGGGCTGTAATTCTCTGTTTTTCACTGCTGGGAGCCCAAAAGCTTGTACACGCATCCCAAGGCTCTCACGAGGCTCCCCCGATGCCTGTACACGCATCCCAAGGCTCTCACGAGGCTCCCCCGATGTTCCCTTGCAGTTTAGGTGCGAAACCCTAAACCTGCAGAAAAACACAGCAGGCTGTAATTCCCTGTTTCGGATCGTTTTTAGCAGAGCGAACACGCCTACGCGTGTCCCAAGGGCTCCCGCACGCAATGGGACAGTTCCCCTGTGAATTGGACGAGTTTTCACGCGAGAAAACTCTCCAAACTCGCAATCTTTCGTGATGGAACTGTGCGTACCTGTGGGGGATTAGCAATTAGCTAATCCGGTTCCTGTTCAGAAGGCTCTTGCCTTGGCAAACGCGCATAAACCCCCAGAATTGTACATAGGTCAAATGAGAAGCCCACTAGTGGGGCATAACATACTGTACGTAGGGGAGAAAGAGAGCAGTATGTAGCGTGCGGGGCATCACTCCCATCACCATACTGTGCATAAAGGGCAAGGTAAGCATTCCATAGCTTTTGTACCTGCTACAATCCACCTGAGGCTGAAAATGGCGCCCCCTTTGTTGATATGCAGCTCGTTTTTGCCTCCCAGAGTGGCAGAATCGCTCACAGGCTGACACGTCGCCCAGTTTCCGAGTTTGGGCTTTCCCTGCTAAAAATATCTCAACTGGTGCGTCAGTTGACTTGGCAGCAGAGCAATAAAATGTTCCCCTTGTCATTCCAGAGCTAATGACGCGAACACATTTTCTGGTAAAAAATAGCAGTTCCCTAAATTTTAGGAGATGCTTCCATGGCGTCCCTATCGGTCTCCTGACCATCATTGAAGACTACCATTTGACCATCTACAATGTGGGTTAATTTACTGGCCCCTTTCAACTTATAAAGTTGCAGTGACTTGACGAGTGGCCCAAATTCCAGTTTGGAGCACACGAGCTTCCATACTCATCGGAATTCAGTGCTAACTGGCCCGGGCAGTCCCTGTCTGACCGACCTAGATCCCCGATGTGAGAAACCCATTTGGCTACAGCCATTTCACACTGGCCATGCAATGTCCACTTGCACCTTTTCAAGGGTTCCAGAACAAACAAGTAAAAATAAAATAAATATATCTAATACTTATTTACGAAAGGCAACAAGAAAAATACACCTCCTGGTGACACACCCCACCCTTGAAATACTGCAAGCGACTTCGCTTGCATGCCAATAATACATGCAGATATCTCCTGATATCACATATATTCTATGATGGGAATCCAAGATATACATGCTTCCGGAAATGTAGCGTTGGACGATTAAACAATCCCACCAACCTAGCTACGACACATATATCAAGCATAGAAGTCTTCTAGTGTACTCTTGAGCACAAACTTCTCTAGCTAAATTCTGTATGGAAAGAGCAGATACAATTGCTTAACTACTCTCTTGAGCATCATGAACCATGCTCTTGCCTTGCTCCAAAAAGGTTGCATCAAGTCACTGTGGGTTCCATTTGAAAGGCTTCAAGATACAATTGCAATAGCTGAGGTGAATCAAGCAATTGAGACTCTTCCATCCATTTGGCATCTAATGATGGATAGTTTTTGAACTTCACCAAATAGCGTCTTGCAACTTTTCCTCTAACCTTTCTTTCTTTATGTGCCAATATCTGTTCAGGAACAAGGATTTCATCCAATTCTTCCACTTTGGGTTGTTCCTCATCAAGCATATTCTCTGGC
Organism: Adiantum capillus-veneris; assembly: GCF_014529385.1. NCBI lineage: Eukaryota > Viridiplantae > Streptophyta > Polypodiopsida > Polypodiales > Pteridaceae > Adiantum > Adiantum capillus-veneris. Next base: position 49,591,230 of record NC_140959.1, on the reverse strand, counting down.
ACATCACCAACAAAGGGCCTTAGAAGGCTGACATGAAAAGCATTATGTATTTTCCAGCCTTCTGGTAGCTTTAACCTGTAAGCTACATCGCTGATCTTTTTTGAAATATGAAAAGGACCATAATATCGCATACTGAGCTTAGGAAACAAGTGTTCCTTGCCTTTCCTTTTCCTTAACCTGGCCTTTTCAAAGCGCAAAAGTACCCAATCACCAAGTGAAAATACAAGTTCACGACGGTGACGATCAGCAGCTTTCTTTTGCTTAGCCTGAGTTTTCTCAAGAGCAATCTTTATCTTCCTGTATGTTTCATCCATATCTTGCACATACTTGTCTGCCTCAAATATCTTGTCCTTAGTCTGCAAAATGGGTGGGACTTTCTTTCCTCCTTCCACTATCTCAAATGGTGCCTTACCTGTTGATGTATGCACAGTGTTATTGTAAGCATATTCAACCAATGGGAGATGGTGTTCCCAAGTTGCCTTGTGCTCTGAGACATAACATTTGAGTAGGTCCAAGACAGTAGAATTTGCCTCTTCTGATTGTCCATCAGTTTGCGGATGAAACGAAGAAGAGAACTTGAGCGTAGTGCCCATGTTCTCAAACAATGCCTTCTAGAAAAGACTCGTCATACGTGGATCCCTGTCACTGACAATTGACTGAGGCATCCCATGATATTTAAAGATATTGCTCATGAATATCTTGACCATGTGTTCTGGCTTTATCTTCTTCCTAACAGGAATGAAATGGGCCTGCTTACTGAACCTACAAATGATAGTCCAAATCCCATCATTTCCTGTTTGCGTCCTTGGAAGATCAAAGATAAAGTCCATTGCTATACTTTCCCATGGCCTATCAGGGATCGGCAATGGCTGCAACAATCCCGGTTGCTTTTGTCTGTCAAATTTGACTTTTTGGCATACTAAGCATGATCTTACAAATGTGTCCACATCTTGACGCAAAGCTGGCCAATAGAAGTGTCACAAAGTGATGACGTGGCGGACAACAGAAACCCTAATTTCTGCCAAAAACCCTAAAATTCTTGCAAACCCTAATTTTTGCCAGAAACCCTAAATTCCGGAAATCGCGGAGGCGGATTATTATTATTATTATTATTTTTGGGAAAATGATGAGCGACGCGAATTTTGCTTTTGCTTTTGCTTTATTTAAAAAAGAGAAAAGACTCTCTAAGAGAGAGAGAGAACTGATGCTTTTGATTTTAAAAGCTTTTGGGGCTCTGCTTTTGGGCATCCCTTGTAACCTTTAAATTAGTGGTGAGGGCCTCACTTCTCAGGGCATCTGGACGCAGAGTCTGAGAGTGAAACCCTAACCGCTCTCTTGTACTTTGATGATTGATTAATACAAAAAGAAATACCGAAAGGGGCGCCAGTCTTTGGGGTCAATATCTCTAGGCACGGAACTCCGCCGGGCCAATGCAAATCTATTGTGATCTGTGAATTGTTTGGAAGTGGTTATTTGGTGCTGTCGCGGTTGATTCTTGACTTGGAGTGTCCAAGTCTGTTACAGTGGTATCAGAGCACGGCCGATTTCTCTTTTACGGGCAATCCGATCCTCGAATTTTTTTTCCGCGGCACCTATGGCTTCAGGCAATGATCAGTCGACTCCCTCTGCATCTGGAGATGCGGGCTGGGATCACAACGAAGATTCAAGCAAAGAGTATGGCCCGCCTTGGCCTACTTAGGCAGAGCGGCGAGAGATAGAGCGTCGCCAGTTGATCAGCGATGCAACAAAGATGATGCTCAATTTTGCCAAGGACCCGAAGATGGCAAAATATATGAACCAGACCTCTTTGGAAGAGGTACAGATGGAGTGGCAGAGAACCACAACACCACTCGCGAAACCCGCTCTCAAGAAACCTTTTGCCTCCAAGAAATATACGGAGAAGGAACTGGAGAACGTGGTTGATGCACGGATTGCTCAGCTTTTTGACACGCAAAAGAAAGCCAAAAAGCACGGCAAAAAGCAGAAGAAAGGCACTGACTTCCCGGGATATTTGGGTCGTCGATCGACATTTGACAAGGCAAAGAAATTGAAGAAGCGCGTCAAGTTTGAAGACCTACCCAGTTCTTCTTCTTCTTCTTCTAACAGTTCTTCTAGCTCCTCGGATTCGAGCGAAGAAGACAGAAAAGGTAAAAAGCGAAGCAAGAAGCAACGCTTTGGAAAGGGCACGAAAAAGGCAAAGAAGGCTACATCTCGCCCAGAGACTGGCAGTTCTACTAAGGACTCGTCTACAGACAGCTCAGATTCCGATGACGGAAAGTTTTATGCGAACAAGAAGAATTTTTACAAAGCCAACCAGTATGACTTTCTCGAAGATAAAAGCAAGAAAGTCCGAGAGTTTAAGGAAGGTGGCCACTCGATCAAGTTTGATACTTTTTCAGGATACTCGGATGCTTCGAAGGCTGTCTTTTTTCAGCAGTTTGACATCACTTTCGCGGGAGGACGCTATTAAGAGCACTCCAAGATTCGGAGAGCTGCCTCTTACTTTAAGGGGAATGCTCGTACTTGGTGGTCCACGCTTCTATTAAGCAAGACTGCGCCAGTTAAATGGCTGAAATTTAAGAAGCTTTTTATTTCTTCTTGGTTGACGCAAGAATACGAACGAGATGTACGAGCTGCTTGGAACCATCTTCGGATGACCAAGAAAGATACAGTGAATTCTTATTGTGAAAGATTCTGGAGCTCTTTTCTACCCGCCTCTTCATTCAAGAAGATCTCGTTCAGAGAACAGATTGAGCGGTTTACCTTGGGTTTACTTACAGAGATCCGAAATCACTGCTTGGAACAGAAGTCAGCTTCTGTTCAGGAGTTGATGAGTCATGCGAAGCGGGGCTTTGCCATTCACTCTGGCAGTCTGACCTACCCCACAGATGAGGCCATGACACAACGAGCCGAACAGACTTCTGGGAATGAAAGTAGAATGAAAAAGAGCAACCCAGAGAAAAAAAAGGATGCACGACCCAAGCTTACTCCTGAGGAGAGAGCTCGCTTCATCAGAGAGGGGAAGTGCTTTGGATGCAGGGAACATGAACATATTTCTGCGAAGTGCCCCGATAAGTCACAGAAAGAACAGAATGATAAAGACGACGACAGGTCTGAGAGTTCGAGAGCAGCTGAGGAATGTGGCAGAAAAGGCAGATAGAAAAGCAGAACTGGTACCACATGGCGTGGGACCTGCACCGAATCTAATGAATGAAAGTACAAACTTTGCCGCTTTCGTGGCAAAGTGAAGGATCAGGAAGCTCTTTTGAAGGAGCCAAGGCCAACTTCTTTTCACTTGGAATTGGCGGCTCGATTTGGAACTACGTCCGACAGACTGACGCCACAGGCGGAGGTAGTTCAACTGGCACCCGGATGGGATGTTGCCATTACACCGAGCATTGGCAAACTTCGTTTGCAATGACAGGGGTGTTCAAGGCACGCGAGTGACGTTCTACTCGGGATCCCTTGGTACCACAAGAACTACGCCGTGGTTGACTACCGAGCCGAGAAAGCGACTTTGATAAATGAAGGGATTAGAGATTGTACTTGATGAACTTCAGTTTTCTTACTCATTCTTTTGGGAGAACTGAACGATGGATAAAGGTTGAATATGTTTTGACCTGAAGAAAAGAACGCCAAGATTTTTTTTCTCCGCGCTCATGCCGATTGCTTTTGAGAGGGCCTGAAGATCATACCATTGATCTGATATCTGGAAGCACGCCACCGAATCGGCCACCTTATCGTGTGAGCCAAGTACAGAATGAAAAGATTATGAACCCAATGAAAGACCTCTTGGAAAAGGGTCTTGTCCAGCCTAGTACTTCACCGTATTGCTCTCCAGTGTTGTTGGTTTTGAAGAAAGACGGATCTTGGAGAATGCGCATCGATTATAGCACTCTCAACGAAATCACCATCAAGAACAGATTTCCGATTCCTAGGATCGATGATATACTCGACAGGTTACAGGGATCCTCGTGCTTTAGCAGGATTGACTTGAAGAGTGGATATCATCAAATTAGGATAGCGCCAGGAGATGTCTACAAGACAGCTTTTCGGACGACTTTTGGGTTATTTGAGTTTTTGGTGATGCCTTTTGGCTTAACCAATGCTCCTGCGACATTTAACCGGATGATGGATAGGATTTTTCGAGAGTACAGGCTATTTGTTGGCACTTTCTTTGACAACATCATTGTTTTCTCGAAGAATGAGGCAGAACACAGAGATCATCTGCTTCAAGTCTTTCAGGCATTACGAGATCACACGCTAGTGATTAATGCAAAAAAAAAAAGTGAATTTTTTCCTACCAGAGATACACTTTTTGGGACACATTGTGTCAGTAGCAGGAGTGCAAATGGACCCGGCCAAGATAGAGACTATCCGTGATTGGCCCGATTTGAGGAATGTCCATAAAGTTGGAAGCTTCTTGGGACTGTGTTCGTACTACAGGCGGTTCATACGAAAGTTTGCAGAGGTTGCTTCCCCTTTGCATACCTTGACACAGAAAGGAGTACCTTTTTCGTGGGGACCCACAGAGGTGACTGCCTTTCGGACATTGAAAGAGAAATTGACTACGGGACCTATTTTGACTTTGCCAGACTTGCAGAAGTCATTTGAAGTATATTGTGATGCTTGTGGTCGTAGTCTGGGTGCGGTCTTGATGCAAGAAGGCCATGTCATAGCTTACGAGAGCCGTTTGTTCTCTAGGCCGGAGATGACAGCACAGATCTATGGGAAAGAGCTTTTGGCGGTTATCCACGCTCTTGCTCAGTGGCGGCATTACCTACTCGGAGCGGATTTCACTGTCTTTACAGACCATCAGAGTTGGCGCTACTAATTCTTGTCATAGAAGCAGCTTTCGGAAAAGCAGATGTGGTGGACGAACATCTTGTCATAGTTCCACTTCCAGATTGTCCATGTGCAGGGACAGAAGAATGTGGTGGCAGATGCTTTGTCTCGAAAACCGTTGGTTCTGGCTATTTCCGCGATACATCATAGGAGCTTCGAGGATATGGTCGATCAGTATGCCACAGATACAGATTTTGCAGATAATTTCACACGGATATGAGATGGGGAGACAATAGCGGGATACTCCCTTCGGGAAGGCTACTTGATGAAAAAGACTATGTTGTGCGTTACACAGTCGTTGAGGGAAAAGGTTATATGACTGATTGCCACTGTCCACCTTTTACGGGTCACCGCGGCATTGCTACCACCATGAAAAGGGTAGAGAGAGATTTCTTTTGGTGGAGACTGAAGAAGGATGTGGAAGAGTTTGTGCGCAGTTGCTTGGTATGCCAGAAGGTCAAGTTTGACAGGCATAAGGCACAGGGATTGTTACAGCCTTTACCCATACCCACCCGCCCCTGGGAAAATATTGAAATGGATTTCATTTTTTTTGATCTCCCGAGAATACAGAATGATCACGATGATTTTCCGATTACATGGCACGCTTGAGACGTTGTCTCCGACAGAGACCCCAGATTTATGAGTTTGTTTTGGAAGGCAATTTGGGAGAACATTGGCACGCGGTTGCAGTTCTCGTCATCGTTCCACTTGCAGACTGACGGGCAATCTGAGATTGCCAATTCAGTGATTTTAGATTTATTGAAGTCTTGTATCTCGCATCAGAAGACTCAATGGGAAAAGAACTTACCTTTGGTGGAATTTGCCTACAATAACACGATACACTCTTCGACGGGGAAGACGCCATGTGAGATTGTTGAAAGTGCTGCGAAGGTTCCATCCTTCCTGAGCACGAAAGATTAGAAATTTGAAGCGGATGAATATTCGCGAGATTTGGATACAGCTTTTGCCAAGGTTCGCGAGACTTTGCAGGAGTCTCAAGAACGACAGAAAAAGGCAGCGGATCGCCATCGTCGCGACTGGAAACTGAAGGAGGATGATTGGGTGCTCTTACTTTTGAGAAGGCACGCCTAAGAAAGAAAAAGGGAAAGGAGAGGCTTTTTCCAAAGCTTAGTATGTGATACTACGGACCTTTCCAGATTACTGACAAGATAAATGATGTCTCCTTCCGATTGAAACTGCCAGATACTTGGAGGATTCACAATGCATTGCATGTGAGTCTCTTGAAACCTATTAAGGGTGATGTGCCTGATGATGGGGAGCCTGACGAGCAACCCAAAGTGGAAGAAAACGAGGAGATCCTTGTTCCTGAACAGATTTTGGCACATAATGATACGAAGAAAGGTAAAGTCCGAAGGCGGTTCTTGGTTAAGTTCAAGAACTGTCCTGCATTTGATGTGAAGTGGATGGAGGAGGAGGACCTAGCAGATACTCCTCGGATTGTGAAACTTTACCTCGATGTTTTGGTTTAGCATAGTCTACTCCAAACGGAACCCAGAATTCAGCTTGGCCGGAGATCTGGTGCAGTGGGATGCACAAGAGGGGAGTCACTCCACTCCTTTGTCAACAGATGCCTCGATTTTGATACTAAAGTCACTGATGTCTCTTTGAGCTTCAGGGATACTGAGAGCTGACAGTATTCTGCTGGATGACTTTATGAAATGGAATTCCTGATTATGATACTGATTTGTTCTTGACTTCTTGTGAGTGTAGGAACTGATAGCCGAAATGACTGCAGCATTTTGGTCTGATTGATCTCGAATAGACATGGTTGCAATAGGGGTTAGTCAATCGGACATCGATGAGGTCCCGATTGGACCTAGATGTGATTGCTAGCTACATTGCCGATAAATCATGGTCTAAGATCCGAATGAATGTTGAATGTCATGTGATGTCCTGTGATGTCCGGTGATGTCGTGTGATGTGACTGTCGATTTTGTACATGTGCTAGATGTGTCAATCGGACATCGATGAGGTCCCGATTGGACCTAGATGTGATTGCTAGCTACATTGCCGATAAATCATGGTCTAAGATCCGAATGAATGTTGAATGTCATGTGATGTCCTGTGATGTCTGGTGATGTCCTGTGATGTCGTGTGATGTGACTGTTGATTTTGTACATGTGCTAGATGTGTGTTCCTAGTACGTAGGTACTAACAGTCAGTGTCTGCTAAGACGGTTTATGGCTTTTGTCGGTTTTGCAGGCGTAATCGCGGTCGATTACAATGCTTTTAAGAGGGGGGTATGTCACAAAGTGATGACGTGGCGGACAACAGAAACCCTAAAATTCTTGCAAACCCTAATTTTTGCCAAAAACCCTACATTCCGGAAATCGCGGAGGCAGATTATTAAATTTTTTTTTTTTGGAAAATGATGAGCGACGCGAATTTTGCTTTTGCTTTTTTTTTTTTAATAAAAAAAAGAGAAAAGACTCTCTAAGAGAGAGAGAGAACTGATGCTTTTGATTTTAAAAGCTTTTGGGGCTCTGCTTTTGGGCATCCCTTGTAACCTTTAAATTAGTGGTGAGGGCCTCACTTCTCAGGGCATCTGGACGCAGAGTCTGAGAGTGAAACCCTAACTGCTCTCTTGTACTTTGATGATTGATTAATACAAAAAGAAATACCGAAAGGGGCGCCAGTCTTTGGGGCCAATATCTCTAGGCACGGAACTCCGCCGGGCCAATGCAAATCTATTGTGATCTGTGAATTGTTTGGAAGTGGTTATTTGGTGCTGTCGCGGTTGATTCTTGACTTGGAGTGTCCAAGTCTGTTACAAGAAGAATGCCTCAACCCCTTTCACTGTCGCATCAATTCCACGATACCCAGCATAAGGTGGAGCATGACTTTCCATCAAAATCTTTGGCCGTAACTGTTTAGTAACGCATAACTTTCCATGCATCATGAGAAAGTCATTCTTAAGCATATAGTGCTCATGATGTTGCCCATCAACAAGCTGGTCATAGATCCTTGCAAAATCTGAATCTTCAGCATATTGTGTCTTCATTTCGTCTAGTTCACAATGGTACGGAATTGACATTGCTGAAATTTGGGGCTTTCGTGACAACGCATCAGCCACCACGTTCTTTTTCCCTTGCACATGCACAATCTGAAAATGGAACATTGACAAGATGTTTGCCCATCGCATGTGCTTCTCAGACAACTTCGTCTGTGTAAGAAAATATCGCAAGGTTTGATGATCCGTTTGGACAACAAAATCAGCCCCTAGCAAATAGTGTTTCCAACTAGTGAGAGCATGAATTACTGCCAGCAATTCTTTCTCATAGACTTGCAAGTTCCTTTGAGTCTTCAAAAGAATTTTGCTCTCATATGCGACTACTCGGTCATTCTGCATTAAAACTGCACCAAGACTATGGCCACACGCATCACATTGAACCACAAAAGGTTTAGAAAGATCTGGCAAAATAATTACCGGATCTGAAGTCAGCTTCTCTTTCAAGTGTTTGAACGCTAAAATTTCCTTGGCTGTCCACTTGAAAGTAACTCCTTTTCCTTGCAGTGCATGGAGTGGAGAAGCAATCTCAGCAAAATTTCGGATGAACCTCCTGTAATAGGAACATAAGCCTAGAAAGCTTCGAATGTCATGTACGGACTTCAAGTCTGGCCATGACCTAATTGCTTCCACTTTAGCGGGATCCATGCGTACCCCATCCTTTGAAACAATGTGCCCAAGGAAGTGAATTTCTTGCAAAAAGAACTCACTTTTCTTCGCATTAATGAGTAGCCTATTCTTGTGTAGCTCATTTAAAACGGCAGTCAAGTGATCCCTATGCTCCTCTTCAGACTTTGAGTAGACAATCATGTCATCAAAGAAGGTACCCACGAAGTTTCTATGTGGTCTAAAAATTCTGTCCATCATTCTATTAAATGTGGCAGGAGCATTTGTGAGACCAAATGGCATGACAAGAAACTCATAGAGACCAAATGTTGTTCTGAACGCAGTCTTATGGACATCTTCTGGCCTAATGCGTATCTCATGATACCCGCTCTTTAGGTCTATTCTTGTAAACAATGACGCTCCCTCAAGCCGATCAAGAATGTCATCTATCCTCGGTATGGGGAACCTGTTCTTGATAGTATTCTTATTCAAGGCGCGATAGTCAATGCACATGCGCCATGAACCATCCTTCTTCTGCACTAAGAGTACAGGCGAACAAAAAGGGGATGAACTGGGCTGAATCAGCCCCTTCTCTAAAAGCTCGTTGACCTGACCCATAATCTCTTTCTCCTGGGCTGCACTAACCCTGTATGGTGGTCTATTCGGTGGACTAGAACCTGGCACAAGATCTATAGTATGATCCTCAGGTCTCTCAGGAGGTAACTCCCCTGGCAAAGAGTCCGAAAAACTATCACTGAAACCACTCAAAAAAGTTGACCTGTCTTTATCTAAGGTAGACAAATTAGATACAACTTGAGGTACTTCTTTTGCAAAGATCAAGTACGCAGAAAGATGATTCTTTATTACAGATGAAATAGCAGAAGCCGAAACAACTGGAACAGACTTGCCTTTAAGCTTTACATCAAGGACATGAGTCTTTCCTCTATGTACAAGGGTAATATTTTTGTTGTAAGTATCCACCATAGCATGCAACCTGTAACACCATGGGATACCCAATAACACATCACATCCCTCAAGCGGCATAATATGAAATTCTTCCGCATCCACATAGCTCTGAATGTGCAGACGAAGCTTTCCCAGAATGGGAGTAACAGGCTCTGAATGTCTTGGGCATGCCAAACCTGCTTCGCCTGTCATACCCATCTCCTCTGCACGAATGCCCAACTTTGATGCCAAGTCTGGTGATATGAAATTTGCACGGGCTCCTGGATCAAAGAAAACCAGCACTGTCTGGTCTTTAACTTTGCCCCAAGCTCTGCACAGCTCCGTGGCATCTGTGTTTGGCTGATCTCCAACCAAATCTGGAACAAGTCGTGCACTCGGCTTTGGCTTCTTCCCTTTATGGTCTGACTTGTCATCCTTATCGTGTGACTTCTTCTGTGGGCACTCATTTGCAAAGTGTCCTTCCTGTTCACAAATGTAGCATTTCTTGGCCTCCCTAAGAGCTTTCCTTTCTTGAAAAGTTTTGCCAGAAAAATGCCTTTTTTGTCCTTGTCCTCGTTCCGAAGAAGATTTAGACTGCTTCTTGGACGTATCAGCTTCTTGAGTGGAGGGCTTCTTTGCAGGAGACTCGGAAGGCTTTGCTGCAACATTGCCCTTGGCTGAAAACTGTTTGCCCTGGGCCCCTTTCTTGTGGCTATTAAATCCATCGGAATCTCCCTTCGACAGATTGTTGGCCACTCTTGCATTCTCTATCAATTGAAACATATTCATGACAGTAGTCTTTGTGCAGTAGTCCCTGATTTTCTTGGGCAATCCGCAACAGTACTTCTCAATTTGTTCTGACAAAGGCACAAACCTGTAAGAGGTGACTGGCAACAGTGCGGCCCAAAACCGTTTATTGTACTCTTCCAGATCCGCACATTGTTTAGCATTCAACTCGTGCCATTCCGTCATTACATCCACTTCAAAAGTGTTTGTCAACCATGCAGGCGCAAAAAGTTGTTTGAATTGGACCCACGTTGTTGGGGCTTGACCTTGGTTCAACAATGCGGTCCACCATTGAAGCGCATTCCCTTTCAAGAAAGTGGCAGCCTTGCGTATCTTTGAAGATTCTGTGAAGTTGCCTCCAGCATAAGCTGCATCGAACTGCTGTATAAAGGTCAAAGCCTTTAATTGGTCCTCAGTTCCTCTGAAAGTTTCAAACTTCACTCCCTGCCCACCTTCCTTGTAATCCTTAGGCTGACTCAAAGGAGCCACATTATCATAAACATGTGCCTGTAGCAGTGGTGCTCCATGAGTGTTCATTCCAGCACTCGCATCAACTGTTTTCCCTGTCATATCTGCATTTTGTACGGCTGCAAAAAACCAGCCATACCAAATTGTGTTCCAGGCACTCGAAACTGGCCATAGGCACCCTGAAAACCAGGTTGGACACCCATGTTCGCGTACATAGGGTTACCCATGCCTGTTTGCATTGTCCCGAACACATTCCCTGGCATATAACCTGTGGAAGGTCCAGCCATAGCTTGAAACACTAAACCACCTCCAAAATAACCAGGATAAGTATTAGGTAATGGAAGGGTCTGACGCATAGCCTGTTCATTGCTCCCTTGACCATTCACAAACGGTTCCTGTCCAGCTAAAGCAAGTTGCTTTGGATCATTGGACACCGCTAGTTGCTCAATCACATGGGCTTTCCCTCGAGCATCATGAGTCCTCTGCGCATTGGAAATCTCCTTTTCCTGCAACGGCTCAGTCATGCCCCGTGTAGGAGGCTGAAAACCCTGTGTCGGAGCCTGTAAGAATTCCTGCATCCTTGGGTTGTTAGCCAACTGCTGAAACATGTCCATGCAACAACGTAGTTGAGTTCTAAACAACCTGTCCTCTTCTTGAAGAGTTGAAGGAATTTTCTCTGTGCCATGTGAGGAAGATCCCTCTTCAGGTACTTGGTCTCTCTTCTCTGCCATATCGACAAGCTCTGTGTTGCTTTCACCCACAACAATCCACGCTGCACTTTTTGAAGAAAAAGTGACTATCGCGTCGATGGAACCATATAACCGGCCTATACAACGTAGAGGGCGGTACTATTTCAATTACCTGTTAACTTTACACAGAGCACTGAGAAGGGAAGAGAACACAGTTGCGTCCAACGACTAGAATGTCACTGCGCACACGAGACCGACACCCTGTAGGCCCCAAAGACTGGCGCCCCTTTCGGTATTTCTTTATTCAAATTAAAGTAGACGATCCGACCACTTCGCACAAGCTTTCACAAAGCTGTCCAAACCTGTCGAGGGCTGAAGATGCAGGTTTTTGACCGGATTTCGACAGCATAACGGCGCAAAAACACCTGTCTAGGACGGATTCCCTCGATATCTGGAAGCTTTCTGGTGAGCTGTCACAGAAATTCAGCGGGCTGTAATTCTTTGTTTTTCACTGCCGGGAGCCCAAAAGCTTGTACACGCATCCCAAGGCTCTCACGAGGCTCCCCCGATGTTCCCTTGCAGTTTAGGTGCGAAACCCTAAACCTGCAGAAAAACACAGCAGGCTGTAATTCCCTGTTTCGGATCGTTTTTAGTAGAGCGAACACGCCTACGCGTGTCCCAAGGGCTCCCGCACGCAATGGGACAGTTCCCCTGTGAATTGGACGAGTTTTCACGCGAGAAAACTCTCCAAACTCGCAATCTTTCGTGATGGAACTGTGCGTACCTGTGGGGGATTAGCAATTAGCTAATCCGGTTCCTGTTCAGAAGGCTCTTGCCTTGGCAAACGCGCATAAACCCCCAGAATTGTACATAGGTCAAATGAGAAGCCCACTAGTGGGGCATAACATACTGTACGTAGGGGAGAAAGAGAGCAGTATGTAGCGTGCGGGGCATCACTCCCATCACCATACTGTGCATAGAGGGCAAGGTAAGCATTCCATAGCTTCTGTACCTGCTACAATCCACCTGAGGCTGAAAATGGCGCCCCCTTTGTTGATATGCAGCTCGTTTTTGCCTCCCAGAGTGGCAGAATCGCTCACAGGCTGACACGTCGCCCAGTTTCCGAGTTTGGGCTTTCCCTGCTAAAAATATCTCAACTGGTGCGTCAGTTGACTTGGCAGCAGAGCAATAAAATGTTCCCCTTGTCATTCCAGAGCTAATGACGCGAACACATTTTCTGGTAAAAAATAGCAGTTCCCTAAATTTTAGGAGATGCTTCCATGGCGTCCCTATCGGTCTCCTGACCATCATTGAAGACTACCATTTGACCATCTACAATGTGGGTTAATTTACTGGCCCCTTTCAACTTATAAAGTTGCAGTGACTTGACGAGTGGCCCAAATTCTAGTTTGGAGCACACGAGCTTCCATACTCATCGGAATTCAGTGCTAACTGGCCCGGGCAGTCCCTGTCTGACCGACCTAGATCCCCGATGTGAGAAACCCATTTGGCTGCAGCCGTTTCACACTGGCCATGCAATGTCCACTTGCACCTTTTCAAGGGTTCCGGAACAAACAAGTAAAAATAAAATAAATATATCTAATACTTATTTACGGAAGGCAACAGGAAAAATACACCTCCTGGTGACACTTTACACTTCCACAAATCTTCGCTTCTTTTCTTGCTTGACGTGTGGTACTTAGCACGAATGAATGACCCCCGACCCTCTCAAGGGCCCCCACACCATTGCCAATGTGATATTTGCTTTTGATTGTGTGAATGGAACGTGCACACATGCATTAGTGCTGAAAACGTAGATGATGATGGAGCCGATGACGGATAGCAATGGGAGGACTTGATGTGGCGAGGGAATGGCCGAGAAGAGGCTCAATGGGCTACTGAAAGTCTGGTCTGCAACAGGGAAGATAGCGTCCGCAGATCCACACAATGGGCTACCGAAAGTCCGGGCTACAACAAGGAAGATAGCGTCCGTAGATCCACACAATGGGCTACCATAAGTTTGGGCTGCAACAGGGAAGATAGCGTCGACAAATCCACACAATCTCTGGCGAGTAAGAGGGCTGAAAACTGAAAACACTGGGCTGATTTGCTACTATAGAAACGGTGGGGCTGATCTGCAAAGTGGAGCAAGAAAATGCCAGGCATGCAGATGCAAAAATGCTGGGCTGGATTTGGCGCTGGCTCCTCTGACTACAAACGCTAGGTATCCTGCTCTCTTTGTAGGTGAAAATTCTGCTTAAGAACTTTTTAGGACTTAGGTAGGGCAAATTTGGAAGACAAAGTTAAAAAATAAATTATTTGAAATGATTTATTAATAAGCTTGTCCCAACTAAGTTTCTGGGTGAAATTGTCGCACATTTGCCAACTCAGGAATCCGATTGACGAGGGAAACGATTCGTTGGATTTCTCTAGCCTAAAACTTCATGCAATTCATGTCAGATGTCCATTGCTGTGTAACATCTGTCGAAACGCTTGTACAATCTAGTTGTGCAAGAAGGTTCCAAAATTGGAAAACCTAATCTAATGGACACTTTCGGACATGCAGGTCCTGCGAACAGGCTCACAAAACTGTGGGTACTAATCCTCTTAGGATTCTAGACACTCCTATCTAGGGATAGGTGCAAAATTGGCTCTGAAAGTCGATGAAGCTTGTCCATGTGGCACACAGAGCCATGTGCACGTGACGTCCCCTCCTGCCATAGGTGAGGTACTGGTACCGAACTCCATGCAGGCCATAAGATGATCTCGAATGAATGTCCTTCTAGATGATGTTTTCCACGCCTACTTTTGAGAGAGGCTCTCCTAGATGATGTGGAAATGTCCAAAAGAAAGGGATGGTGATGATACACCTCCTCGCAACCAATGGACTGCTTCATGGATATCAACAATTCCCTTGTTGGTTACTAGCCATGCCTTTGTTGCCCTAACTTGGATGGTGTGAACCAAATTGCAAACCAGATGGATGCACGTAGAGAGAATGTCAGGGTATGCAAACGTTGATGCCCACGAAGGTTACCAGCCAGCCTATGTTGTCCCTACACGGGAAGATTGGCGAGAGCAACGCCGAATGTGAGATGAGATGGATACGTTCTTTGGAATTCCCACGAACCATGGCAATTCCTCTGTAGGATGTCTCGTGAAACTACCAAATAATTCCTTAAAGCTAGAGGCTCTTCTTGGGGCTTCTACTAGGTTGCTGTATTATGGAAGCTCTAGATGAATCCTCGTCTCTGCAACGGATGTGGTTGCGAATGTAGGCTCATGATGCTTGTGAACTCCTGCGGTGGTTGCCTCGGATTGGAACCTTTTGACTCCGGATTGATGGCCACTGATTGCTAAGCCAAAGAGGTGTACAGATTGATGACGATGCAATGCCTCTTTTGGAATGATGGAATTCTCTAAGCAGATGGGAGAGATGGTTGTTCAATCAATGCCCAAACTCCAAAGCTAATAGGCTGATTTGGATGGCGCCTTCCTTTGTCGTCATAGGTTTCTAACAAATTCTGATACTCGCAATCAACATCTTCATGTTTCTAGTGCATGTCTTCAATGATGAGATCTGTCATGTCGAAGAATTTATGATTGCAAATATTGTTCAACATGATTGAAAATATCCATGCTAGGATTTCTTTATGTCGAGGTGGTAGAGTGCGCACGCCAAGTCAACTACTCTCTCGTAGGCGCACCACAACTGCAAATGCCGATATATAGTGTTTGCATTTCCTACACTCAAGGCGCACGGTCCTACGTGCAATGGCAGGTCTTGCAGTTCCCTTAGTGAGAGAAGCGTCCTTGGGTGAAAAGATACAACACACTCATAAACACTAGCGAGACAAAAAATCTTCAAAGATCAGTGGATTAGTGCAAAATCCTCAAAGCTCTGATACCAATGTCAGGTGCGACGACGCACATCTGCCCACTTGAGAGTCCGATCGATACGTGGAATGGTTGGTTGGATTCCTCACAAAGTGACGAAGTGCCAAACCGTTCCCCAAACACATGCCAAAAATGAGATTGAAACTTGACTTTTCGTCCTAAACCTATCAAATGTGGCAAATCACAACAAAAATGCCAATGCTTGATGGACAATCGTGCTTTGCTTTTCGTGCGACTGTGTCATGCCAAGGAATGAACATGCAAAAGCGACTGACAAAACGGACAATCGTGAGACATTGTGAATTCTTTTGTAAGGATTCTAGTCGCTAATCCGTAATTAAGTACTTAAACTCATGATTAAGACTTAAGAAACTGAAACTGAACTCAGAACAAGACTTAGAAGACTCTGTGTTTGATTGATTGAAAGTGTGATACAAGGGTTCCTTTTGTAGGAATTGAATAGTCATCAGTGAAGAGGCACGTCTCTTTGTGAAGAGACATGACTTTAGGCAAAAAGACACATCCTTTCGGCGAAGAGCTGTAACCATTGGGTGAAGAGTCGCATCCGTAAGGTGAAGGGGTGTGACTAGTCGTCGAAGGAGTGTGGCTTTTGGCGAAGAGGTATGTCTTTTGGGCGAAGGGGTGTGACCATTCGAGAACAGGAGTCCTCCCTCCTAGGTTAGTCACACTTTGTATCTGCATCTGTAATGAATCAAGAAGAGTGTCACTAGTCACAATCGTGACATTCCCTCCCATTTACATTAAAACCCCGTGTTCAGATGAAAGTCTTCCGCTTTTCAAAGAATTCTTGAAGGAGGTTTGGGTACTGCTGCATATCTTCATCCGTTTGCCAAGTTGAGTCTGACTCATCAAGATCCATCCACTTGACAAGACATTCTGTTGTGATCTTTCGTCTTGTTTCTTTTTGTCTTCCATCAAGAATCTTTTCTGGAACAAGAATTATGTGTTCATCTTCAATTTCTGGCACATAAGAAGATAAAGTCTGGAATTGGCGAATCTCCTTGTATGTATTGTTTGAGCCAAGAAATGTGGAAAGTTGGATGAAGTTTTCGCCATGAGAGTGGAAGTTCCAACTTGTAACTGACAACTGAGTACTTCTTGATTATTTTGAAAGGTCCATAGAAGCGAGGGCGCAACTTTGGAAAGACCGATTTCACCGTTTTGTAGCGATGAGGTGCTACATATAATAAAACCAAATCTCCCTCTTGGAAATCTGCATGTCGTCGATGCTTATTGGCTTGTTTCTGGTACTTTTGTTGGACATGAACCAACTTGTCACGTACTTGAATAAGTACATCTTGCATTTCTTGAACCAACTGATCTGCTAGAGCTACTTTGTGTTGAAGAACAAAGTTTGTCGGTATAAGAGGAGTATGCCCATAAGCTGCTTGGAATGGAGTCATGCCAGTTACTGAATGGATAGAGTTATTGTATGCGAACTCTACAAGTGGCAAATACTCTTCCCATGATCCCAATCGAATTTGTATGTAATGCCGAAGCATTTCTTCCAAAATTTGATTCACTCTTTCTGTCTGCCCATCAGTTTGAGGATGGTATGCTGAGCTGAATAACAAATTTGTACCAAGGGATTTGAAAAGGGATGTCCAAAAATGTCCTGTGAATTTTGGATCTCTGTCTGAAACAATAGACTTTGGTAATCCATGTAATTTGAAAATGTGTTGCACAAATAATTGCGCAACGTCTGGTGCCAAGGCAGCTTTCTTGCAAGGAATAAAGTGTGCCATCTTTGAAAACCGATCCACCACTACGAGAATCTGTGCATTGCCTTTTTGAGAACGAGGCAATGTAGTGATAAAATCCATGCTGACACTTTTCCATCTTTCTTGAGGTACGGGCAAAGGATGAAGTAACCCTTGAGGAAGTTGTCGAGAGGCCTTCATTGTTTGACAGGAATGACAAGCTTTGGCAAACTTAATAACATCTTGCTGCATTTGTGGCCAAAAATATGTTGTAGATAACAATCTGTATGTCTTGTTGATGCCTGGATGAGCAGGAAAAGGGACTTCATGATGTTCTTGGATCAAAATTTTCCGCAATGGTGTATTGTGTGGAACACAAATGCGATCAATGTAATACAGCAAGTCATTGACAATGGTGTAAGCTGCGAACATATTCATCTCTGCAGGAGTCGGAGTAGAGGATTTAAGGGCTTGAAATGCATCCCCAAAATCTCGATCTGTCAAATACTCATGCTTGAAACAAGCAGGTATTTCCATCTGCACACCGGAAATGGCAAAGTTGATGGCTCGAGGAAGACGGCTTAAGGCATCTGCAACTGCATTTGTGAGGCCTGGCACGTATTGAATAATCATATGAAAATTTGCTAAGAACTCAACCCATTGTCCTTGACGAGGATTCATCACCGGTTGAGTAAAAATGTATGTCAATGATTGATGATCTGTCTGCACCACGGAATCTGCACCAAGAAGATAATGTTTCCAAGTGCGGTAAGTATGAACAATGGCTAAAAATTCCTTGTCATAAACTGGGTATCTCATTTGTATGGCTGAAAATTTGCGGCTGTCAAAAGCAATGACACGCTCATTCTGCATAAGAACACCTCGAGAAGCACGATCTGACGCATCGGTCATGACCTGAAAAGGTTGAGTAGGATCTGCAATAGCCAAAACTGGAGTTGTCGTCAAGGCATGTTTAAGGGCTTTGAATGACTGTTCTGCTTCTTCAGTCCATTGAAGTTTATCCTGCTTGGTAAGCTCAGTCAAAGGAGCTACAATGTCGGAGAATTTGTGGACCTTGGTATGATAAAAGTTTGCAAGTCCCAAAAAGGAGCGCACATCTGAGATGGTGAGCGGTAAAGGCCAATCCACTATGACCTGTATTTTCTTGGGATCGACTGCAACGCCACTGGCAGAAATAATGTGACCAAGGTATTCCACCTGATTCTTGAAGAAATCACTTTTCTTCTTATTGATGTATAGCACATTGGTTCGCAAAACTTGGAAGACAAGCTTCAAATGTTCCTTGTGATCAGCCATTGTTCGACTGAAAACTAAAATGTCGCCCAAATACACGATCGCGAACTTGTCCAAGTATGGTCCGAATATTTCGTTCATCAGCGTCATGAAAGAGGCTGGGGCATTGGTTAACCCGAATGGTAATACCAGAAATTCATAGTGACCATATTTTGTGCGAAAAGCTGTTTTGTACTCATCACCAATGCGAATGCGAATTTGGTGATACCCTGATTTTAGATCAATTTTGGAGTAGATTTTTGCTCCCAATAACTGATCAAATAACTCGTCAATGTGAGGCAGGGGAAACTTGTTTTTAATCGTCAACTTATTCAAAGCACGATAGTCGATGCAAAGATGCATAGATCCATCCTTCTTTTTGACCAACAGAACAGGAGCTCCAAAGGGACTTTTGCTTGGGCGAATATGACCTTTATCCAACAAATCTTCTAGCTGCCGTTGTATCTCTTGAGACTCTGAGTATGAAACTCGATAAGGGGCTCGAATTGGTGGAGGTTGGCCGGGGATCAAATCAATGGGATGATCCACGGGACGCCGAGGAGGCAAAGTTGTTGGTAGCTCGTCGGGAAACAAGTCCAAATGTGGTTGAAAGAAGGGTTGTTGCAAATAGGCAATTTTTGAGGAGGATTTAACTTCTGCTTCTTCTGCACCGGGTTTAACATCTCTTAACATGATTAAGGCAGTAGCACAATCACGTTTTCGAACCAGCCGTTTGACTTGTAAAGCAGAAACCAATATAATGGGTTTGGCACTGAAAAGACCACGAAGCTCTATTTCCTGTTGCTTGTGAAAGAGCCGAATTGAGTGATCTCTGAAGCTGATTATTGGATCATACTGAAATAACCAAGATTGACCAAGGATCAAGTCGTAATGTGAGAAGGGCATAATTGAAAAACCAAGCTGATCTTGGTAATCCTGTATCTGAAAATCTAGCTCTTCAATTCTTTTGTTGCACTCGAGGAAGGAACCATCAGCAAGTTCTACTTGGTAAGCTGCCTCACTAGGTTGAGTTTGAAGGCGCAATTTAGTAATCAAAGATGTGCTGACGAAATTAGTAGAACACTCACTGTCCACAACCACTGTCCACAAGAACATTGATTGGCTGCTTGCCAACAAAGCCAAGGAGGCTGAGAACCTGATTCGAAAGATCCACTGGAGCAGTAACGTGATTCCGAGCATTCATCATTAAGGCACTTACAACCTTGGAAACTCGAACACACCGTACTGCCTGTTTGCCTTTGTCTGGGACAGGAGGTTGGCTGTGGATAGGTTCTGCAATTGTGGTCTCCATGTGAGAATTCTGGCGAGGATTTGAAGGATTTGGCTTCTTGGGGCATTCATACCATCTGTGATCTCCATGACAAATTGTACATAATCCTGTAAGGTTGGAGTTGGAGGTTGAAGGAGCTGAGGAAGAGGATTGCTGTCCAGAGGACGTATTCGGCCGAAAATCATGACGACCATTCCTTCTCTGATTGGGACGATTGTTTCGTCGATTCTGATTATTTGCCGAAGAGGAGGCTCTGGAAATGGCTGCTTATCCAGAAGATTGGGGTCGGAAAGAAGTTTGTCCAGCAGAGTATTGTCTCGAAGAGTGAGCTCCTGAGAAAGAACGCTGATTTTGACCACCTTGTCCTTGGGAATTACGTTGTGAAGAGCTTTCAGAATTGGAAACTCGATCACCAGGAAGGAAACTTCTGAGTGGGCGCCGATTGTCACCAAGACGCTCAACATAAGCGATTGCAGCATCCAGTGTGAGAGGGTTAAATTTATGGACATCATCTCGCAGGGAAGGCTCAAGTCCGTCAACAAAACTGTGGAGTTTGTCGGAAGGACTGAGTGTCTCTATCTCAAGAGTTAATTTTTGAAACTCTGAGATGTACGCGGCCAAGGAGCCAGTTTGGCTCAGGCGGCGGAGAGAAGACCGGGCGTGGAAATCGGCATTTGCAGGCTCAAAAGCCTTGCAAAGAACGCACCGGAATTTGTCCCAAGTAGCGGTGATTTTTCCATCTTTGATGCGGCGACGCCACCAAAGGAATGCAGTATCCTTCAGTAGAGAACTAGCCAAAGCAACTTTCTTGCTTTCAATGAGATTAGTATTTGAAAAGTAAACCTCCATTTTGAAAAGCCAATGGTCCAGCACGCGCTTATCGCGGCGACCGTTGTATGGCTCGAGCAACTTTGCATCTATCTTCTTTTTTTGTGCTGTGTTTATCATCTTAAAAAGATATTTCAATTCAGGATTGTCTACCTCTGGTTCCGAAGCGTCGACTTGTTCAGGAATTGACTCTGCTACCGAAGAAACTGAATGGGTGGTTGGCTGCGTCCTCGAAGAAGGAAAGGCCTGCAGGACATCCAAACGTGCGGTCATCGATGCAAGACCGGTGGAGAGGGCCTCCTGGAGGACGGACATCTGTTCTCTGAGTATGGCTATCGGATCGTCTGGTGCAGCACTGCCTGCCTCTGACGTTCTGACGGCTCAGAGGGAATATCTCGGAGAAGCTGGAGAGGTGTGGTTGCCGTAAAAAGGTGAAGCTGCTGCTGATGCTGCGTCCCACTCCTCTAAGAAGTCTGGTCCAAGATCCGAATCCTCGATATCTTCCACCTCGTCGATAGGAGGTGTGTCGTCTGGCGTCAAAGGCGTGTAGTCCAGAAGCTGTAACTCGCTGTGAACCCGAACTAAAGGCTGCTGGGAAATGATGTCGTTTACTGAATCCACATGACACTCCGTCAGAGAATAAGCCAAGTGGGGGTACCGGCTTAGTATGTGCTCGTAGTGTGGCAAATGAAGAGGCTCGCATGTAACGATGATATGCCACACCACCCAGCCCTGTGAGCGCGAGACATGCCGATGAGTGACATAAACCAGGTAATTTTGGGGCAACACTGCTGGCTGTAATGCAGGTATAGGAGCAGGCTCGGGTGCCGGAATGAAGTCGGGAACCTGTCTTTCCTCTGGAACTGGAATTGGAGACGGGGAATCCGAAATGAGAATGACTTTCTGTTCGAATGCGGATTCCGGTTCGGGTACGGGTTCTGCTTCGGCGGTATCTGGTATAATTATCACTTCGGGAGCCAGAGGAGGATTTTCTGGCAATATTTCTTCGGGTACATCGTCTATGTACGAGAGAAAATTGACGGGAACATTGAAGGCATCGTCGTCCATGACTCTGAACAAGCCCGCGTGCACGTCTGTTGATGGCGAAAATTGGTGGCGCGGGAAGTTAGCAGAAGAGGGTGCGCTGAATTTTTCTCCTCATGGCGATGCCTTGCCATTTGTGCTGGCTGCCGCTGGCCTCTTGGCATTTTTTTCAAACTTTTTTTTTCCACAAAGGGGTGCCCAAGGGTGCCCACTTACAATTAAGTTGGGCGGCCGGCCTAAGCGCTGGTTTTTTTAAAATGAAACGCTGCGCTGCAGGTTTTAAAAAACGTAAGCTGATGCCTCTTCGTAAACAGCCAGCGCTTCCTTGTGTAGGCTGCCGTGAGCAAGTTGCCGGGTGAAGGGTCGGCCTGGAGGCTTGGGCTCGTGGCTGATGCGCAAGGGAGAACCACGCGAAGTGTCACCTACTGTTGGAGATTCTTACTCCAGAAGTGCAACTGGTATGCCGCAACACTCACGCTTTCTGCCATCTTCTGCTTAGCTTTGTGTATGTGTTTGAGAAAAAAGTTACCTCATGCTGACATGGGTCCTGACCATCTTTCTTCTGCTTCCATACAACTCCGGGAAGGGGGAGAGTAGCGGTGAGGGTGAGAGGCTCACAACCTTCGGGTCTCGGGAAAAATTTGCTCTGATACCACTGTTAAGGATTCTAGTCGCTAATCCGTAATTAAGTACTTAAACTCATGATTAAGACTTAAGAAACTGAAACTGAACTCAGAACAAGACTTAGAAGACTCTGTGTTTGATTGATTGAAAGTGTGATACAAGGGTTTCTTTTATAGGAATTGAATAGTCATCAGTGAAGAGGCATGTCTCTTTGTGAAGAGACATGACTTTAGGCGAAAAGACACATCCTTTCGGCGAAGAGCTGTAACCATTGGGTGAAGAGTCGCATCCGTAAGGTGAAGGGGTGTGACCAGTCGTCGAAGGAGTGTGGCTTTTGGCGAAGAGGTATGTCTTTTGGGCGAAGGGGTGTGACCATTCGAGAATAGGAGTCCTCCCTCCTAGGTTAGTCACACTTCGCATCTGCATTTGTAATGAATCAAGAAGAGTGTAACTAGTCACAATCGTGACATCCTTGAATTCAAAATCTTTATCTTTTCTAGAGTGATCTGCATACAAGAGACCGTCATGAGTGAGAAACTTGAACAATACGTACTGACTAATCATGCGAAGAAAAGATACTTCTTGAATGGGGTCTTTGGATCTCGATTCGAGAGCCAAAATTGTTCCTGTGTGACTGATCATTGCTGCAATGAGGTTAGCTTCACTAGAAATATCATCATCCAAACCACCAAATTGCTCACAAGACTGGAACCATCTAGCTAGATGGTCACCCCAAGGTGTACTCGATACAGACTGGAGCAACGTGAAGGCTTGATGATCCTGAAGAACAATCACATCTCTATCATGCAAAAAATGCGTGTCGTGCTTTGGAGAAGACATGACAGCATGAGAGTTCTTTTCATGCATTGACTCATGCTTTTCTAGACCGTGGGAATGTGTACTGAGAGAAACAATCATACAACATGTTTTAACCTCTTTCAAAACATGAGAATGAGAGATAAATGGCAAAGATGGAATGTTCTTGTCATAGCGAAGCACCACGGAAGGTGCTCCTTCAACTGTGTGAGAGAGAGAGTGTTCTCTTTCCAATAAATGGGTGGATTATAACCATTAAACCACTTGATGCCAAAATCAAATCACATCCTTTGAGAGGAGAAACCACAAATCTACGACGAAAACCGACATTTTGAACTAACACTGTCACATTTGGACATTCATGCGTGAAAGAAGAGTACATGCTAGGAGAAATTCCAGAGATCACAATGGGACTTATTGGAAGAGCTTCTAAACGTGCACTCTTCACGAGAGAGTCACTAATCACATCATGCATACTACCCAAATCAAACAAGATCACAATGCGTGTACTGTTCACATGACCATAACACTGCATGAGAGACTCATCTACATGATCATGAGAAACTTTGAACACATTAGTGCTCTCACTGAGTGCATTCACAGATGACGTGGATTCTTGTGTGGGTTCTTTAGGTGCTTCCTTAGGACAATCTCGTTTAATGTGACCTTTAGTGTGACTTAAAACATCTTTTGTCTCGTGCATATTCGGCTCACTCTTCAAGAGTTAACCTACCTCCTGAAATTCCTTGAGCAGACTTTTTATCAGGTGTCAACTTAGGGGTTTCCTGAGTTTTAAGTTTTAACTGAAACTGGCCCGTAGGGCGATGGAATTTGGCTTTCACCCAAAACTTTACTTGAACTTTAAGACACAAAGAAACTTCACGAATAAACTTGTGATTGGAATTCAACACTTGAAGACATTTCACGACTTGGTAGCTAGAGCGCTACCAAGCAGACAACGACACCCTGTAGACCCCAAAGATTGGCGCCCCTTTCGGTATTTCTTTATTCTTTTTAAACTTGAGAAAAACCTGTAAACTTCTACAAGCTGTCCCACTTTTATTGAGCTGAAATTCCTCTACTCTTACCCGATTTCGGCAACATAACCACAGTAGAAGTCTCCACATACAAAATCCCAAGTACATGGTGACTTTCCACGCACTTTAGAGCACTTTACAAAACATGGCGAGAAATTACAGCACGCTGAATTCTCTGTTCTGTGCTTCAATTCGCGTGTTGATCACTCCTGTGGATAGCCCTCAAGCTCTCGCAATTGTAGGGTCACTTGCCCCTTGAATTAGACGAGATTCCTCGCGGGAAATCTCTCTAAATTGTCTTGTACAAGCACCCGATGCTTTCCCGAGGCTCCCCTAGCAAAAAAACGATCCGAACGCTTCCACCTAACCCTCACCAAGCTGTCCAAACCTGTCCATGGCTGTAGTTGCAGGTTTTTGACCCAATTTCACCAGCATAACGACGCAAAAATCCTTGCAGGTCAATAGTACACGTCAAGGACACTTGTATGGAAACTTTCTAGTGAGCGGCAGGTCAATTTCAACATGCTTTAATTCCGTGTTTTGTCACCGTCAGGTGGCCAAAGCCCTGTTTAAGCATCCCACAGCTTTCCTGAGGCTCAATTGGCAATGTTCTGCAGTTTAGGTGCGAATCCCTAAACCTGCAGAAAAACACAGCAGGTTGTAATTTTCTGTTTTGGATTGTTTTGGGCGGAGTGAACACGCCTACGCGTGTGTCAGACGCTCCCGCACGCAATGGACAAATGTCACAAGACGGGCACCACGTGCCAATAGAAAAGAACAAACTGAACAGACTTTTATCACTTCAATAAAAACAGAATTGAGAGAGAGAGACGACACGCGACACGGAGCGGCGGAATTCCACCCCAGAAGTATTGGCCCCAAACCTTGGCGCCCCCTTCGGTATTTCTTTATATTGTATCAACACAGTACAAGCCGGTACTCCAGACTCTGCACCTTCTCCAGGAAGCATGCCAGAGAATGTGCCCTAACCTCATATTTAAAGGCCCTAGGTCCCAAAAGCAGTTTATAGTAAAAAGCCTTCAAACTCAAAAGCATCTGGTCCAAAAGCAAAGCCAAAAAGCTGCCAGCGTAATTTAAGGAAATCCGTACAGCCTGCCACGTCATCAGCCAATGCAAAACGCGGAATTCTGTACAGCTTGCCACATCATCATGCCAGCGCAATTTTCGGAAATCTGCCGCAAGTCTCTTTTTTGTGTGTGTGAGAGTCCTGCTTTATTTTAATGCTTTATGTCACTTGGGGCCCCATCGGACAGGGTCCCCATAAGTTGGTAGGACTTCTTCTTCTGTTACTTGTTCTTCTTAGGGTTTAGGCCCCTCGGCTGGCATCTGCAAGTCGGCTCCCTTCTTCAGGGCTTTGACACGTAAGCAAATTGTGACAACAAATCCCCAATAAATCGGACAAGTTCACACAAGAAAACTCACTTGCTAGATACATGGCAGCAATCAACACTTTATTGCTGCTTGTTTTCTTGTTAGTCGCAAAGTAAGCATTAAATTGATGCAACCAAGAATGAATCATAGATGCATCCATCTTACCATCATACTTACTAAATGTCAACTTCTTAGTGATTGGATTGTCGGAATCTTTGTCTCTACCTGTGCTATGGGATGACTCGTCGACGACCTTGAGTGGCTCTGTCTTCGAGGAGAGTACCTGTAGGACCAACTCCTGCATGGGTTGGTCTCGTTGTGCCTCTCGCTCTTAACTCCATAGCCGCTCGCTTCTCTTCGGCCACTATGCGTTGAGCCTCACGTGCTTGCTCACACTCGAGCTCCATAGCTGCCCTTCTTTCTTCGTCGCTAAGCGTTGAGCTTCGCGTGCTTGCTCACGCTCAAGCTCCATAGCTGCCCTTCTTTTTTCATGGTCGCGATCCATGGTGGCGCATTGCGCCTCTTATTGTAGCATCATCTCCATCATCGACTTGACCAAAGCCTCCATAGGGTTTGGTGCAATCTGTGGCGTAGATGGGGATGGGGGAGGATTAGGGAACAATCCTCTCGGTGTAGAAACTTCGTCTTCTCCAACTCCACTCTCATGACCTTCACGCAAAGTATCCATTCCGCTTCGGGTGATGACCATGCGTTGAGTTCTTGGGTACTTGTGGTTCTTAAGTTTATGAGTCCTTGAGGGTCGTGAGATGCTTGAGTTTCTTGATTACTCGGGGTTCTCGGCTTGCAACATGTGTTTAAGAAGGCTTCTCTCTTACCCAAGCTCAACTCCTTCCTGTGGGTGCACCCCTTGGTGGCCTTGTGCTCAAACCAAGGTTGCTTTTTCCCACCTTACGTCGATTGGCATGCCGCTAAGTGCAAGGTCCGCTCTCAACGAGTGGAAAAGAGGAACGAGGGGAGACTGGACAAACCCTTCTTTCTTGGGTTACCTGCTACTCTTCAAAAACACAGATTAGGGATTGACACGCCCTTCAGTGGTTCTTTGTGCTTCTTTCCTTGAGTGATGATACTGAACACTGCCAAAGAGCTCTGATACCAATCTAATGTGCAACGGAAGTGAATGATGGTGTATGGCTCAGGATAAGTGATCACTGGGTGCTCAAGGTTCCTTTTACTGACGGGGAGGGAGAGCCTTCCTTGACTTGATGAGAGAATGTGCAATGACCAAAAGTAGAGAGTGGAGTGCAAACTGTGAATGAGAGTGCTAGAGAGAGAGAGAGAGAGAGAGAGAGAGAGAGAGAGAGAGAGAGAGAGAGAGAGAGAGAGAGAGGAGATGACACCAGATGGGGTCTTAAACCCCCCTCCAAGGCCCAGAGAGGTATTTGCTTTAGATTGCACAAAGATATGGTACAATGCTTCTAGAGGCTGTGGTACTTGACGACGACGACGATGGCGATGTCGTTGACGATGACGATGTCGACAACGACGATGGCGACGTTGTCAAGGGCTGAAATCTGAAAACGCTATGTCTACTGCTGTGGATTTGCAACTGTGGCGGTCCTACGGGGCTGATCTGCAACCGCCAATGTGAGCAAGTTTGAATCTGCATAAACGCTGGCTGTTATGGGCTGAAAACTGAGTGCTGGCAGATCTGCAACAATCTGTGAATTGCGGCGAGGATCTGCGACCTGATGGGTGCGGTACGGCGAGGCTAAGGCTGATCTGAAAATGCTGGTTTAATGGGCTGAAAATACTGTTCCTTCAGATGCAAAACACTGATGCAGATGGTTGCAAAAACGCTAGGCTTGGTGCTTCTTGAGAAAACCTTGGTAACCTAAGGTGCTATGGCGGCGGTACCTCCTTGCGTTCTGCTTCTTCTGCTCTTTACTGGCACGTTGGGTCTCCCTTTATAGCTATCAACAAGTGGGTCGAGCAATGCTAGAGGAAGACTCCACGGTTCTGGAAATTAATAAATGTGATAAAGTTGCAAAAATAAGTGCCAATAAGAGGTGGTTCCCACGTGGTCGGAAAGTGGATCCATGCGGTGGAACATGCTCATGGTCCTGGGTTGTGCAATCAGAGGGTATGCAGTTACTCTGCCTAGACATGCACAGCCCGCCTACAGGCTCACAAGGGTGCAATAACACTTCCTAGGCTACCTAAATCCTAGAAGTAGGAACAACTTGTCCACATGCACATAGGGTTAGATGTGCACGTGACAGATGGCATCACCCGTGAGATGCATGGAAGCGAAGAGAGGACGCGGAGTGGGCCGCCTTGTGGGCTTCCTCCTCCTCCTCCATTCTTCCAAGTGATGGCATCACCCGTGAGATGCAGAACCAAGAGCGGAAATCCTTGCATGGTCAAGACACGTAGCGGTATGGAGACCCCCATCAATCAAGAAGGTGAGCTAGTTCCACCTACGGATCCTCCCATTAGTCCTCCCCCTCCCTCTTTGCCACCAAATCCCATGGATGCTATGATGTAGATGATGATAGAGATGATGGTGCGGCAAGAAGAAGCACGTCGACTAGAACGAACGATGCAGCGGAGCGAGAGGAACATTGATGGGCAGCTGAAGCCGAGGCTCGTAGAGGGGAGCGCGAGGAAGACGTCGAGACTCGTAGGCAAGAAAGGGAATCCATGTGTGATCTCATCACCACTTTGGCAGTGTGATCCAATGCTTCTTCTTTGGAGCTGGATTATGAGCGGGTTGCCAAGACCATCACGGAGGCGACCAATGCTACACGGACGGCCAATGAACCAATTCCGGAGAAGATCACGTTCAATAAGTATGACGGTAAGATGGATGCTATTGTCATTTTTTCTTAGTTGCATCAATTACATCCTATTTTGCGGTTGTTAAAAAGTCTAATAATAACAAAGTTCTCTTCGCAGTCGTAGACATATCTTCGAGAGACTATCAACCCCCTCGTTGGTGCACCCCGCATGGAGCACCCGGTACACAATTGGTTGCTATTTTCCGACGCTCAAGGCTCACGGTCCTACGTGCAATGGTAGGCCTGTTGTTCCAAGCGAGGGAGGAGTATATACCGAAGGGCTGCATGCCCCCATGTGTGGCCACCCTTGAGAAGACAAGTCCGCTTAGAAATGATGACATGGCAGTACGGAAACCCGGATTTTAGCTATTATGCAGCATGCTGACGTGGCAGGGCAGTACGAAAATATCGCAAATTGCGCTGGTATGTTGACGTGGCAGCAATATGGATTTCCACGTTTTGTGTTGGCAAGTGCTGAAACCTGATTGTACGGATTTCCGCGTTTTTTGCTGGCAGCTTTTGAGCCAGAAGCTTTTGAGTTTGAAGCTTTTCATGTAGTTGCTTTTGAGTTTGAAGGCCATGGGCCTATAAATATGTACTCGGGGGTACTCTTTCTCTAGAGTTGGTTGACGAGCAGCTGAGCAAAGAGGACCCCCGGACTGTGTAATTTTGCTCAAGCATTAATACAAAAATAAATACTGAAAGGGGTGCCAGACGTTGGGGCCAATACGTACCTCTGGGGACGGAACTATGCCGGGTCGTATCGACTCTATTTAACTGTGATTAAATTTGTGAAAGCAATTATCTCGTGTGTCGTGCTAGATTTCCGACTTGGGGTGTTTCGAGTCCGTTACAGTGGTATCAGAGCTCAGCCGATTTTCCTTCCATTGGGAAATCCGATCCTTTTACCGCGAAACACATGGATTCAGGTGACAAATCCCGCAAGAATTAGAAGAATCCACCCGATAACTCCGGATCGGACAAAGTACATAAAATTCTAATGTACGAGGATGGGATCTTGATGATTTAGGACAAGAATACGGGCCACCACGGCCTACGAAGTATGAACGAATGGAGATGCAACGTTAACAGCAGGTTGACGCTCGTGGTAAGCAGATGCTCCAATATTTGAAGGATCCCCAGTATGCAAATTTTTTGACCAAGCATCCGATCGACGAAGTGCATACTCGGTGGTGTACAACCATCAACTCACCTTTAAAGTCGGCATTGAAGAAACCACTTGCCCCACGAATGTACACTGAAGATGAACTTGACAACTGCATAGAATGACGAGTCAATCAAATATTGAGGACCACGAAGCATTCAAAGAAACGCAGCCGAGGAGCAGACTACCTTGGTTATTTGGGTCGTGAGTCTTCTTTTGCAAATGCACAAAAAGCCAAGAAGTGTGTACGCTTTGAGGGTGTGTCCAGTTTGTCCTCATCCTCTTCTAATAATTTCGATAACTCTTCCTCTTCTGATTCCAATGAGGAGAACAGAAAGGGCAAGAAGCGACGAAAGATCCAAAAACATTGAAAGGACAAGAAAAAGGCTATAAAAACAAATTTCATTAAAGATCTCGGAAATTTTCTGACAGTTCCGAGGAGGATTCATCCTCTTTTGAGAGTTCGGACTCTGATGATCAGATGTTTCATTCTAAGAGGAATCACTTTCATAGAGCCAATCAATACGACTTTCTCGAGGATAAGAGCAAGAAGACCAAAGAATTTAAGGAGGGTGGACAAGCACTAAAATTTGATACCCAAGGCCCTCGCTTTTATTCAAGAGTTTGACATAGCTTTTTCTGGAGGCCGCTACTCAGAGCACTTCAAGATCAGGAGGGCAGCATCCTACTTGAAAGGAAATTACGCACATGGTGGTCCACTCTTCTATTACGAAAAGAAGCACCGACAAAGTGGCTAAAGTTCAATCGACTTTTTATTTCCTCGTGGCTCACTTAGGAGTATGAACGTGATGTGATTACTGCTTGGAATCATCTTCGGATGACCAACGCATATACTTTGGACATTTTTTGCGAGAGATTTTGGGATGTTTTTCTACCCGCCTCATCTTTTAAAAAGATCAGTTTTAAGCAGCAAATCGAGCGAAAATTATTGCTTATTACATCTGAGTATATATAGCAACTGGTGGGACATGCTGAGCAAGGGTTTGCTATGCATTCAAGTAACTTGACTTATCCAACAGATCAACTTTCAACAGATGATGACAGAAGAAGAGGAAAGAAAGATACACGTCCCCCACTGACAGAGGAACAGAAAGACGAGTACCTCAAAACGGGGAAGTGCTTTGATTGTGGGGAACAAGGACATATATCTACGCGGTGCCCCAAAAAGGCACAAGAATGAGAATGATTGACAAACTGAAATAGAATTGGGTGAGAGAATACTAGCTCCACAACAGATACTGGAAAGGAAATTGAAAGGTATATTGATGTGCTGACAGTATTCTGCGTTATGACTTTATGAACGAAGAACTTTGAAATGGGGATTCACGAAGATGACTGTGATTTATGTGTCAAATTAATGTTTTTTTTTTTAAAATCTTGTTATTTGTGTATAGATAATAGGTGAGGAATTTGCATATGAATGCAACTGGGAGCAATGATGGCTCAAGAATGAACCTGATCACGCTTCAAGATAAAAATCATGAATTTTGAATGATGATGATGACAAATGATTCCCATATGAATGAGATGACTGGATACTGTGGTGAGCGCATCAAGAGTTCTCGAGGGATGCGATGGCTACACAGAGATCTAGGTGTATCAAGACTTTTGAACGGATGAGATGACTAGACAGAATGATTGGAACACTGTGTTCAGTATGAACGAAGTGTGTGGTTTGTGAACTGGAATTCCCGGAAATGAGTCTAATTTGAGTACTCACTCGTGTGATTGTGTTTGAGTGCAGGTTTGAAAGATGAAATGACTGCAGCATTTCGATCTTGAGATTCTATGGACATGATTGCAATAAGAATTAGTTAATCCGACAATAGTGAGGTCCGGTGTGGATCTAGATGCGATTGCTAAACATGTTGCCAGGAATCATGGTCCTAGATCTCGATGGATTCTATGTGATTTGGTTTGAATGTGATTTGATGTTCAGTGGCTGTTGTCTTTGTGCAAGTGTTGGATTTGTGTCTTCTAGTGCGTTGGTACTTAGAGTCAGTGTCTGCTGAATTGGTTTATGGCTTATGTTTGATTTTGCAGGCGTAATCGAGAGCGATTTCAATTCTTTCAAGAGGGGGATATGTCACAAAATGATGACATGGCAGTACGGAAACCCGGATTTTACACTGTTATGTTGACATGGCAGAGCAGTACGGAAATCCCGCAAATTGGGTTGTTGATGTGACAACGGTACGGATTTAGGCGTTTTTGCGCTGACAGGTATTGACGTGGCAAGCTGTACGGATTTCCACGTTTTTCGCTGACACCTTTTGAGCCAGAAGCTTTTCATGTACTTGCTTTTGAGTTTGAAGGCCATGGGCCTATAAATATGTACTCAGGGGTACTCTCTCTCTTAGAGTTGGTTGACAAGCAGCTGAGCACAGAGGACCCTCGGACTCTGCAATTTTGCATTAATATAAAAATAAATACCGAAAGGGGCGTCAGACTTTGGAGCCAATACCTTTGTGCTCGGAACTACTATGCCGGGCCGTGTCGACTCTATTTGACTGTGATTAAATTTGTGAAGTGTTTTAAGTGATTATCTCATGTGTCGTGCTAGATTTCCGACTTGGGGTGTTCGAGCCAGTTACAGCCAACACAAGCAAAAACACGAGAGAAAGAAAACTTTCTGGGGATTAGCGGATTAGTGCAAAATCTTCAAAGCACTAATACCAATATTAGGTGCAGCGGAATTGAAATGGTGAAGATCTAGGTTTTACACTTCCACAAATCCTTCACTTCTTTTCCTTGCGTTAGCGATTCCTGTCAGCGCGACACACACACACACACACACACACACACACATATATATATATATATATATATATATATATATATATATATATATATATATATATATATATATATATATATATATATATATATATATATATATAGAGAGAGAGAGAGAGAGAGAGAGAGAGAGAGAGAGAGAGAGAGAGAGAGAGAGAGAGAGAGAGAGAGGGGGGCTCTTCATGCTAATACAAAGTTGCACATACAAGTGATTAAGCCCCAAGGGTGGTATGGCATAGATGTGACATGCCTTCGATGGATAGAGTCTAGACCCTTGGTACACACAGCTACTAATGCTAGTGCCACCTGCTCCTGCACATGAGACCTCTCACTCGGCCTCAACATGAGCAACTATGCCAATTTGAACTGGGAACTAGGAAAACCGCACCTCGTCCTCGCAACAAGGTGGATTTGGAGAGAGAATACAGTGTACATGTCTCAAGGCTGCTCCGGTATGGGAGCCCTTTGTCTCCTAGGCAGGCACTTATGGTGCTCTGCGTGTAAGTGGTCGCCCATGTGTGGGTTGCCGTGAGGAAGGATATTTGCGGGAATGCCACCTGGATGACGTTGCCAAACTCGTACTCGTCGATAGTTACTGCTGGAGGGAGGCCGTTGGGCTGCCCAAAAACGCTAGGGCTGCAGCCTGCCCTCCCTATATGCCGCTCACTCCCTCATGCTAGGGTTGCCTCAAGAGGGGTGCCCTACAATCTAAGCACAATACACCGAAGGGCCTGCCCTTATCCTCTCATATATACGACTCCAGGGAAGGTGCTTGATCCATACACAATGCCCCATGACATAAAGAATAAGGGCTAAAGTATGGAAATACGGGAGAAGGAGAATAAGGGCCAAAGTATAGAAACACGGTTTACAGGGCAACAAATGAAACTAGGGCCCAGGGAAACATAGGCCAAGGTTGGGGGAAAATAGTCCGAGCCACCAGGAGCCTAAGTGGCCAGAGAAAGAGCTAGAATCTGAGCTACACATGACTAGAAATATCTTGACATGAAAAAACTACCTCACTTCTACGTGGCACAACCACAAAACAGGCCTCACTCTTTGTCATTTGTCTTTGAGAGAGAGAGAGAGAGAGAGAGAGAGAGAGAGAGAGAGAGAGAGAGAGAGAGAGAGAGAAAAGATAGATGGATAAAGAAAGTGCCATGCAGGAAAACTCTATTGAACAAGAAAGTACACAAGGCACACCACAATCTATCGAAATGGGGGACACCCTCCTCCCCTATATTTGTATTTGATACCTAACGAATTTTTTGTACTGGTACTGATTACCCATAGTGTACAATGTTTTTTAACATTTTTCTTGTACTGTATTTATCGTACTTATCCACCTTGGTGTGTACCTTCTTTAGTCTACTAGGATGATGCCAATGTGGCATCAGTATGTGATTGACTCTATGTGATAGCATGTGGATACTTTCCACTTAAGATGATGATCTATATGTTGAGGTTTCACCCCATGACGTACCATGATGTCACCTCTTTACGATGCCTATTTAAGAGGCTTGTAATCTCTCTTTTCTAATGCATAATCAAGAGTTATTTTAGAGTCTACACTCCCTAATCCTCCCTAATCCCTACAATTGGTATAAGAGGGTGAAGGATATTAATTCCTCTTAATCAACTAATTTCTAATCAGCTAGGATTATCTCTCTCTACACTAATCTATTCCTTGATTATCTCATGAGTAGAAGGGCAATGTTCATTAGAGCCACTACCCTCGTTGTGAGACTAATTAAGTGAGTAATTAGTGTATCATTGTTCTCTAATAAAGAATCTTCATTAAGAGTACTTGAGATTAGGTGTGTGTAGAGATTTTTCACTTGCATTCTCTACTCTCAATAGCATGTGATAATCCTCCACCATCAGTGTGTGTACACCTTCTTTTACTTACGCAAGGTGTCAACATTTTCATTTTGAGCTGCTTAATTACCATTGACTTTTGCCATCTTTTTGTGTGCATGAAGCTCCATCATTTAGCCTTCATTTGAGCTCAAAAGCCTTAAGATGAAGCTTTATTGGAGCACTCAATTGTAAAGCCAAATATTTGCTCACAGTGTTGTGTGTTGTGTGTGAGAGTTAGTGAGCAAGTCTATTATTGGGTGTGTGCGTGAGGAATCTTTAGGTTGCAAAGTCAGAAGGTGTTTGTAAAAGTCTCAAATAAGCTTTCCTTCCTGGGAAGTTTGAACCCTTCCTCACTCGGAGTTGGAAACCTAAAGCCAGCACATCAACAAGAGAGCTTCCACGTGCTTGGCGCCCGCTTTTTTGGAAGCAGCAGTGGGAAATCCACCGCCTGGAGCATATTCGGCCCAATTTCTTAGCTCATTACTTTTCAAAGGCTTCTTGGTAGCTAGCTTGCGAGCAAGTCTAGTGTATCTTTTGTTAGCATTAAATTGCAACAGCACAGGCGGCACCTAGAACCTGGCTTCACCCACTCAACGCGTATTCAACAACACCGCTTGGTGGCAAGCTTGGAAGCATTTAGGATCTGCACAGCCATCATACTTGATATTTGCCATCAAGTGGCTCTGCTCATCAACCTCCGTGCATCAACGAGCCAACACATTCTTAAAGAAACTTGGGAGCAGCAGCGAAAGAGCAAAAAAAACGGCGGCGTTACCTTTACGGTGTTCTTGGCATCTAACAGGCCCACAATTGCAAATCTTTAGCATCCGGTGCTCATTATTAGTTGGCAGGTGCGCCTTCCTTACATATCGATAGTAAGCTATCATTGCCATCGCTTGCTGAGTGTGGCTTCACCTGCTTAAGAAGCTGCGAACAACGTAATCAAAACCTATTTTAAGGTATGCTTGGAAATAACTGCTGCACCTGTCATCTCACTAGGTTACGACTTCAGCGTGCAACAGCACGGCTCGACAGCCACTACTAGTATCCCTCGTCATCAACGGCTACACGGTCCCACTGACTCGCCTTGTTGGTGGCTGCAGTAAATTTTAAGAGAGAAAAATAACTTGGAAAATAAGCACTTGTTCCTATTGAGTAAGTATTGTGTTTGGGAGCATATGTTAGTACCTAGTTCTACACCCACTATTGGGCACTGATGACGTTAGTGGGGATGTCGTGGTATTTAGTCAATACTATGCATGATGGAGCTGATGGTTATATTGTCTTGTGGGTGACTATCATGGGTCTATACCTTGCACTTTCCTTTAAGGGTGAATCTGGGCTTATCCTGGATTCATCTAGGTATACTTGTTCACATTGAGCTCCCATCAAGAAGTCTTTTCACACACATTTGTGAATCAAGAGAGTATTCACACACTCACAAGCTAGGGCATCACCCTCGAGCCAAAATCCTTAAAGGATTATCGTCGAGGGGAGGAATCGAAGCAGCTAGCGATGTGCATTGTCATAGAAAAGTTCTGTATAGAGTAGACAAAAAAGAGAAGTTAACAACAACCACTATGTGACTATGGAAGTGATTTCTATAGATTTATTTTTGTGTTTACCTCTCAGTGTTTCTTGTTGGAGATTGCTTGGATTAGCGAGGTCTTGGTCTTTATACATTTGTTTGAGGGAGGTGTTTTCAGTGTGTCTCTTGGATTAGAGATGTACAGATTTGTCTCTTGGACTAGAGATGTTATTTCTCCTGCATTGGAATTGTGTAGCAGTTTGTCTCCTGGATTGGGATGGTATTGTGGTTTCTGGATGTCAGATTTATCTACTTGGAACTCCAAGATTGGAGTGTGTCATACTATGTCAATTTGTCACTAGTCATAGTCCAAACCCCAAGCGGAGGATTGTTGAGGTTTGTGGGCTTTGTCTTGTGCTTTGTACCTCTTGTATACCTTCTCTTGTCTACTAGGATGCCAATGTGGCATGAGTCATGTGATTCAACATGTGATAGCATGTGGTTACTTTCCACTTAGGATGAGGATGATGTATATGGTGAGGTTTAACCCCATGATGTACCCATGATGTCACCCTTTATGATGCTTATATAAGAGTATAATCTCTCTTTTCTAATGCATAATCAAGATCTATTTTAGAGTCTACATTGTGTATCTCTACTCTCTTTGATCACCCAAATGAACGCTATACTCACTAATCCTTCCTAATCCCTACATTCAATACATAACATTTTAAATTATTGAAATGAACTCCTTTTTCTTTAGCTTGCATGGATCTCAGTGGCTTATAATTGTCCTTGGGCTGGTAACCTGTTATCTCACTTATTATGAG
Organism: Adiantum capillus-veneris; assembly: GCF_014529385.1. Lineage (NCBI taxonomy): Eukaryota > Viridiplantae > Streptophyta > Polypodiopsida > Polypodiales > Pteridaceae > Adiantum > Adiantum capillus-veneris. The sequence continues at coordinate 49,554,922 of NC_140959.1, read as the reverse complement.
AGCGGACAAGTGCTGTACGTGCTATTTCCGTTTTTTTCCTAGTATGTATAATCTTTGCTAGCAATACTGTAATCCTTTTCTGCATTTACATCACAAGGTTTTATTTGCCTTTGAGTCACATGCTGTGTTTGAAGTCCACCATTTTTCTAATATTTGATATCGGCTGCAGGATCTTTTGGGGGAAAGCTATTCAGTACAGATTTTACTGCTCTTTCTAAGGAAGAACAAGATGCACGCCTTCCCATGATTAAAGTCTCAAAACATTTTCAGTGCTGGGAGCATGTCGATGGAAGTTTGGTAAGCTCAAATGTCTTTGTTTTTGGACAAACTACATGGGTATTACTATAATCAATGCCCAGATACTATGATAAACATATTACATCTTGCACAAGATGTACAGTCTGAGATGTGCGGGCACATACACACATATTCTTGTATATAGAGTTGCTTTTTATGCAAACTGATGTGTAATTAACAACAGATGGACTTGATTCTAGCAGTTATAGGCAGACCAGTTTGAAAATAGAAAAATAGGGAGCGCAACTTGATCATCAGTGCATGCTTTGGTTATATGTGATTAAGCAGAGAGGCAGATTTATAGAATTTTGCATATGTTCAGAGGAGATTTACCGTGGCTTGTAGTATTTTCCCGTTACTACCTTGTTGGTAATCAATGGCGCATCCCAACTTGTATGTGGGCATGCATGTGTGTTTGTGTGTGTTGGGGTGGGTGTGCTATATTTGCTAGTCTTTTCTTGGACTGTCCCGGGGGGGGGGGGGGGGGGGGGGGGAGGGCGGGTTGGAGGCATCTCTTGGGTTTTTGCGTCTAAATCTTGTGAGTGAGGGCTTCTTTGTGGCTGTGCCCGACCTTGGGAGTTTTTTATAAGGCTCTAGGCAGATGGGGGGAATTTTGCAGTTTTTGTCCAGCTAGCCACTTGCCTTGTTTTCTATTTTTTCCCAGATTATCAGTCCTGGGTTTTATGGATGTGCGTTGGGCAGATTTCCTGGCCCCCTATATAGGGTGTGTGCTGGTTAGGGTTTCATCTTCTGTCTGCCATTGGCTCCAGTATCTCTGAGGAGCAGATTAGGGACCGAGGGCTGTTTTGTGGCTGTGCAAGGCTGTATTTTGAGGTCAACGTACCTTCTCCGATGGTACAAGCCACGCATGTGCCCACCTGGTAGGCCGGCATGAGGCGGGACCACTGTTCCTAGGCATTCCTGGGGCCAGAGTGTGATTTCAGCAGTTTTCAGCAATGTGTCATCTTATGAATATTGAAGAAATAAGGAGACTTAGCTTTAGGAGTTTACCGTCACGACTCTCTTTGTAGTTATGACCATTGTACTCCCAAGATCGTGTCAGCTCTGATACCACCGCTGTAACCACGGGCACGAAAAGAACAGACTTGGAACAGACTTTAGCACTTCAACAGAATTGAAAGAGGAAGATTCCACACAACAGACACGGAGTGGCGGAGTTCCACTCCTGGATGCACTGGCCCCAAAACTATGGTGCCCCTTTCAATATTTCTTTTATATTGATCTGTACGAGGTACAACTGCCTGGGGAAAAGGCTTTACAACTCTGCAACTGCAAGACTCCCAAAACCCCAAGGCTCTTATATAAAGGCCCTAGGCCTAAAAGCACGAGATACAAAAAGCTTGTGCCAAAAATAGGTTCTGTGATTAGCGGGTCAATTACCATGTTAGTGCCCGTGATTTGCGACGCACTTTGCAGACCAGCAGCCACATCATCACTTTTCCAAGACTATAGCTTCCAGTTGTAGGTTGTCAAAAAATTAAACAGCTGATGCTCTTATATCACTGTATCCAACGGGCACAAAAAGAACAAAACTAGGACAGACTTTAGCACTTCAAACACAATTGGAGAGAGAGAGAGAGAGAGAGAGAGAGAGAGAGAGAGAGAGAGAGAGAGAGAGAGAGAGAGAGAGAGAGAGAGAGAGAGAGAGCACCCTTATTGGTGTGGGCTTGGTGGTATGGGACACCGGCCCTAGGCCCTTGTGGTACTGGCTTGCCCCTTGGTTGCAGGCTCGGGGTGAGCCCGTATTGGCTCTATGGCTGGGAGGTGAGCTGATGTCCGCTCACTACGTGTGTCTAGATGTGAGTTTGGCTTGTGTCATGTCATGTGTGCAAGATGGATCCGGCGATGGAGGGCATGTGGGTGTACCTTAGGGTACCGAAATAGTCCGAAACGATACGACCTGGTCCATGTTTTAAATTATTTTCTCATTGTTGTGGTCCGTTTCATATCACAAAAAAGATAAGTGCGAGTTCTTACAAGCTGGACTTGCCTCTAGACATTGCTGTTCATCTCGTGTTCCACATGAAGGAACTGCTGGAGCAGGATGACCCAGTGATTCCTCCCGAGGAAGTCCCAACCTTGCAAGACACCACCAATTACATTCCACTTGAACCCGAATCGGTTCTCGATCAAAGGCTCCGTCTCGCAAGTCTTTGTACTCCTAATATTTGATCAAGTGGAAACATCGTCCTGAATCCCAAGCCACTTGAGAGTCAGTTAGATCATTAAGGAATCATTTTCACGGTTTTATAACGGAGGATATTGCTGAGGACAACGATTAAAAATAAGGGGGGAAGTGTTACGTCCCGATGTCATGCTTGCCTCGAGTGTACCTCTTGCAGATATATCTATGGATAATACACTTTCTCCACAGTGGTTACTAGATAGTGATGCTGCTTTCTACGTCACACCATGTCGTGAGTGGTTCAACATATTTTCTAGTGGGAGACTTGTTTGCGTGACACTTGCTTTCTAGTGGGAGACTTGGTTGCGTGCGACTTGCTGATGGTTCAGCATGTGACATAGAGGGTGCAGAAGACGTTTGTTTGTCATCGGCCAGTGGTGCATCATACACGCTACGACCTGTGTGCTACGTTCCTCAGCTGAGACAGGGCTTGATCTCAGTGAGACAGTTAGCAGATTTTGGTTGTCAGATACTGCTTAGAGAGCAGTCTTTCCAGATGCATTGCGGATCACTAGTGATTGCTAGGGGAGCCTGTAGTGGCTTGCTTTACCATATGCATGTATCTGAGGTTCGAGACGACATAGTCTCGGTTTTGTTGCTAGCATGCGTTGAGCGAGAAACAAGACGTGTCTCCTTCGTGGGTGAGCCCCCCATGCTCACGAGACAGAGCATTTAGCTGTGCAGGACGTGCTAGTGGACTCTATAGAGACAGAGATAGAGTGGGAGTGCTCTAGTGAGACAACAGGTGTTGTCAGAGTTTGTGCGCTTTACCGTATGCATGTATCTAAGGTTCGAGACGGCATAGTCTCGGTTTTGTTGCTAGCATGCTTTGAGCGAGAAATGAGACGTGTCTCCTTCGCGGGTGAGCTCCGCCATGCTCACGAGATAGAGCATTTAGCTGTGCAGGACCTGCTAGTGGACTCTATAGAGATAGAGCGGCAGTGCTGTAGTGAGACACAGCAGGTGCTGTTAGAGTTTGTGCAGGCAGAGGTAGAGCAGGTCTGCTCTCTAGAGACCTAGAGAGACATGGAGTTCTTTGATATGCTCATGTTAGAGGTTGATGAGTTGGTGCTAGGACGCACAATTTTGCCTATGGGTGAGAGGGACGTAGTGTTGGTGTTGACACATCCATGCGCGATCAATAGTCCTGATGATACAATACATGCAAATAGAGTAGGGGAGGCGAGTACATCCATGTTTGCGCAGATTTCGTCAGCGTTCGGGCGTCTCATGTACGACCTACTAGTGCCGAGGCCCGACCTAGCATCTGCAGTGGGAGCATTTGCAATACGGATTGTCAGTCGTGCGATGGCTGACACTAGCATGATGCATAGTGGAGTTTTGCAGACCATACAGAGTAGTCTGCGGGATTTACATGCAGGCTCTAGCGTGGGTATGCATGCTCGCTTACCACCACAGCCGATACGACTGCATGTTATCGACTGAGTGAGCCAGTGGGCATAGGGTGAGAGAGTCTCTCACCTAGTTTCTTGTACATACTAGTAGTTTAACTAGTAGGTCTCACTTATTGGCGCATCGCCTTTAAGTGGGAGTTTGTTGGGGTAAAGGCGCTACGCCTTTTGCTCGGATGTCCGACGGCCCACCCATGTGTGTACATGCCCTTATTCATTATATACATATGAATAAGGAGCACCTCACTCACTAGTTCCAGAGGTTCACACACGGTGTACTCTCTCTCATCTCCTTCCGTATACGCACCACATTTGTGCACTCACAAATATGCCCTTTATGATGCTCCCATCACCCATCCGTCACCCATCCTGTAACGCATCAAGAATATTTGTTACTCGGTCACTCACACCGAACTTACGGAACAACTCCTTCGTGAAGCTTAGTCACCCATCATATGACACATCAGAGATGTCCGTTCCTGATGGATTTTATCAGTTCTTGTAGATCTAGAGTTCCTAACTTAACAGTTCAAGTGCACATTTTGAAATATCCTAATTTCATTAAATAGAATTTACTCTAAAAATAAGAAAAATAGTCAATTTAGCAACATCTCTCATGGCGTAAAATATATGAGAGACGTGCTTGCGAGCTGCATCCAAAATGTGGCGGCACGATTGTAAAATAGAAGCCATTGCCAACAACACCACCATACCATGTGACCATGATAATCGTATCAATCCTAAGTGCACCATCAATAAAACCGAATCCAAATAAACAATATACCAGAGAGAGAGAGAGAGAGAGAGAGAGAGAGAGAGAGAGAGAGAGAGAGAGAGAGAGAGAGAGAGAGAGAGATGAAATGAAATATTAACGTTTTCAAAAGGCCAAAATGACCTATGAGACCAATCTGTTACAAAATGGTGAATCTAATACCATGTCTGGGTACAAAAGAATTAGAACAAAGATACTACTACTAGAATCCATCCTCATCTGCACTCTAGATGTTGAGAGAGTATGGCTCGAATCCTTTGCTATAGTCTCCGTCGATGCTATGTAGACCCTCTCCTCAATCGTGGCCGTCTGGATCTCCGTAGCTCCAGTGCTCGGTCATATCTGAGAGAGAGAGAGAGAGAGAGAGAGAGAGAGAGAGAGAGAGAGAGAGAGAGAGAGAGGTGTCATATCGCAGGTAAAAAATAACTCGTTTTTCAGAAATGCTACATCCTCTAATGCCATAAAATATGTGAGAGGCATGCTCGCCAACCGCATTTAAAATGTGACGACACAATTGTTAAATAGAAGCCATTGCCAATGTGTCCTGCACCTAGCTACTCCTTAATGTGCTAATCAACACCACCAGGTCATGCGATTATAGTAATTATATCAATCCTCAATGCACCATTAATAAAACCAAACCCATGTAAACAATATACAACTATGTGAATATTTATTTTTATTACATTCTTTGAGGGCAAGTAATAGAAATCAGCCTCTTTTGTTTGAGAGAGAGAGAGAGAGAGAGAGAGAGAGAGAGAGAGAGAGAGAGAGAGAGAGGTCATATCGCAGGTAAATAATAACTCATTTGTCAGAAATGCTACATCATCTAATGCCATAAAATATGTGAGAGGCGTGCTCGCCAACCGCGTTTAAAATACGGCGGCACAATTGTTAAATCGAAGCCATTGCCAATGTATCCTGCACCTACCTACTCACTAATGTGCTAATCACCACCAGGCCATGCGATTATAGCAATGCACCATCAATTAAACCAAACCCATGTAAACAATATACAACTATGTGAATATTTATTTTTATTACATTCTTTGAGGGCAAGTAATAGAAATCAGCCTCTTTTGTTTGAGAGAGAGAGAGAGAGAGAGAGAGAGAGAGAGAGAGAGAGAATTTTGCAGGTAAATGTGGCTGAAGGGTTGGAACTTTACGAAAATGTGCTGAACACATATGAGGCTTCACAAGTTGCTTCTCTTATAACGGAATTGCAGTCTTCAGGAAGGCGAGGAGAATTTGGTGGTATACAGAGATAAATTCCCGTCATGCAATTTAACATGCACAAGAGCACTTAACTTCATATTGGACTGCAAACTTTTCATGCATTTCTAAGAATCCAATAGCTCTTTTGTCATAGGCTGTACCATAAACAGTTCTTAGGCTAAGATTCTTGATGAGATAAAATGGGAATGAAAGATATTGTGGAGCAGATCTGCATCATTCTAGCATGATGGGGTCTAGTGATTTTATCTAGGAAAGAGCTCAGCTTACTTTGAGGCTCAGCATGAAGAACTGGCTTAAATAGTCGTCGTATTTAGTCAATACTATGCATGATGGAGCTGATGGTTATATTGTCTTGTGGGTGACTACCATGGGTCTATACCTTGCACTTGAATCTAGGCTTATCCTGGATTCATCGAGGTATATAATGTCAGTTTGTTTTATACACAATAAAAGACTTCCATCATTTGGCACCTTGTACTTTTGAGCATAGATAAAATCATCATTGATCCGTCAGGTTGTCTGCAGTGCCACGGTGTCCCTTTCTTGCTATATGGTCGCAATTGTGGGATACAACAGCTTGTGTATTGACCATGTTTTTTCCTTTTCTAGTTACTTGTTTGGGTGGGCTTGTGTAAAAACTGTTACAGATGCCTATAGCTTTAGCTTCTACCTCTTTGTCTGGTATTAGAGATTGGACAAAGGAGTCAGCATTTTGCTTACCTGTTACTACTGCTCTTGAAAAAATTTCAAAAGAATTTTGTGGTTCTTTCAGGAAAGACATTCGTAGTTGAGAAAAGAATGAACGGGAGTTCCAAGGAAGTAATTCAGTTTGGAGATAACAACAAAGGCTCAGGTATTTGATTAGGTGCTTCACTCTAGTTGTACAAGGTAACTGACTTAAAAGTCCAAAAAAATTTGATTGGTGCAGGAGAATTGTTAGATCCTATGCCGCTGGTTTTCAATTCTCTTATCGATCGTCTGATCTTGTGGCACATTCTACCTGCAAGCAAGAGGCCTGATTATTGCAGCATTGAGGTCTTGGAAGAGGTATTGTGTATTCTACAAGCCACTTTTTTGTGAGCTTTTATGCTTTGTGTTTTACCACTTAAACAAGTTTTGACAAGTCTTTTATGTAACAACAGGGTGAAGATTGTCCTCCTTTTCTAAGCTACCAACATGTGGATCAGTACTTTTGCTGCTTGTTTCTGATGGCAGAGAGTACCATTGTTTTTGGACATAAATTACCCTTGGATGGTGGGGATCATAAAAGTCGATTTAAACTTTTACTTCCTTCTGGGTACGTTCTACTGTAAACTTTTTCTTCTAGGACAGTTTGGCAATTGGGTGAGAGCATGCTATAGTGGAAAGCACTATAGGGGGGGTGTGTGTGCAGGGGGCACTAATGACATAGTAGGGATGCTCTAGTAGTTAGTCAATATTGCGGATGATATAGATGGTGACTATGAATGCTTTACTTTGTTTGGTGGATGTTTACGACTTGCATCGATGATTTTGGGCTTTGCTTGGATTTAGCTAGTTGATTGTTTTCATTGATTTAACTAAGCTTCTGTTACTTCACAATTTAAGTTGTGGTTTATGAACAGATCTGCCCTAGTCATACAAGGAAACAGTGCTGAGGCTGCAAGTCGAGCGGTAATTCCATCGCCAGGGAAGCGAATTATGGTCACTTTTGCAAAGCTCCTTAGTGGCAAGGTCATGGACATGCTCTCATCAGGTGGAAAAATACCATCCACACACCCAGCACCGCCAAATTCTGTTCTCCCATCATCGGCGGCAGCAGCGTGGCCACCAGTTGGTTTGCCAGGAGGGGGGTCACCTGGGGTCCATGGGTTGGTGCCGGCCATGATGAAGCATATTGGTATGGCCAATGCTTCAGGGGTGCTTCCCATACCTCCACCGCTCAGGCCGTTCGCACACGGTCCTCACCCAATCCCTCAACATTTAGTGACAGCACCTGGAAACGTGCCGGTTGTTGTCCCAGGCGGCCCCGCCCGGACATTTCCACCGATGGGTGTCTTGAGCCCTGCTGGGTGGCCGGCAGTCCCTCCCCGAGCTCCTCCACGACCTCCAAACTTGGGCACTGGCGTCTTCTTTCCCTCAAGCGGCTCGGGTGGAAGTGGTAATGTAGGAAGACCTCTTCAAATGCAGCCAGGAGTGGTCATGATGTCACCTCTCTTACAGAAGTCCGAACCTTTGGTACCATTCGCACCAATACCTGTGTCAGAACTTCAGTCCAATAGGACCCAACGGCCAGCAGGAGCAATTGAACAAGGTGATCACCTGGTAGAAAGAGGGGACTCTCTAGGTTCATGGCATCCATCCGCAGGGTCTGGTGGTGAGCCTATTCTTCCAAGGAAAGCCACAAGGAAAGAGTCTGCGCATCCTGGCCTCAAGCCAGGGGTCAATGGTAACTCCATTGTCAAAGAGGAGCAGCAACAGAGAGGTTTCCACCACCGCCCCAACAAAGCAGGTGGAAGCAAAAATTAAATTCGTTTTATTTTTTTCTTCCCTTCAGCTGAAAGGCATTGTTTGGTGAGGGTTAAATGAGTTGAGTAGAAGACAAAATTTGTCTTCCCACCAGGCTTGCAGTTTTCTGTTGCCTTTGTAAGCTTTCATTCTTTTCCAAATTTTTCTACACTCAGATTAAGATTAATTCATTGTTTGAGCTTTAATTAGCCTAAACAGAAATGGATAGATTGATCATGCTGCCTTCAATTTGAAGTTTTATGTCTATTTCCAATCAGGGTTGATTTTTGACGGGCACCCTTGCCCTTTAAATTTCCAAGATTTTATGATTTTTATAGACATTTTAGTGTATGTTTTGAAGGGTAGCTCACGTTTTCACCTATAGAAAACGGGCAAAAATCTCCATCATGGTATCTGTGAATGGGTGAAAGCAAGCTAATTTAGTACATTTTTTCCCTTTCAAGCATTAATCTTTTTCACAGTAAATTTAAGTTTTATATTTAAAAATAATAATAATTCAGCTTCTTTCTCAAGTACTGACTTTTATTTTTGGGTGATTTCATATGAAGTCGTAGACGCTACTTTTTTTGTCCCGATGCCAGAATACACATCTTATGGTCCTTTTGGGACCTAAGCTTGAAGCCTACAGAAATTGTCCGCTTGTCTATTGAGAGCGCGATGCCGTGATGTTATGTGCAATACTTAATGGACTTATTTCAATCTCACATAAGGCTTTGGTTTGAATCCAAATACTTAGCAAGTGCAATTTGCACATTCAAACTAGCACTTCTGTATTTGCTTTGCCTACATACGTATGATTTCATACAATGACTAGTGAAATACATTGTGAGTGATAGGACTCTAGGTATTCATCTTTGTAATTGTGAAGCAAGTCGTGGTGGTGTTTGCTTCCCAAAGGCCATTCCCATTCCAAAATTCTTTGGAATGATTAGAGCCAGATTTACCATACTTCTGATACAAAGGTTTTTTAATGGTTGGCATGTCGAAACACGACATAGAGGCATAGAGGAGCGTACACATTTTTGAATGCCTTTTTTTAGTTAAAAATTGGTCCCCCTCATAAGGGCCTTGAGCCCTTCTTGCTATAAAATGTTTTTCTTACCTTTCAAATAGGTCCTTCATTCAAAAGCGTCATGACTCTCTTTTTAACTTTTTGCTTTAAAATGCCCAAGTGAGACTTCAACTTGTTTTAGCTAGTGTCATGCCCGTCTTAGCATCCGGAGATCAAACATTGCCTGACAAGTTGGCTTGGAAATTGAAGGTGCACTTTCAAAGTCGCATGTCAGATCAGTTGGGTTGTTCCTTGGATTAATAAATCGTAGGTGGAAGAATGACAACTACAAGCCTTGCCCACTTTCAAAGTCACATGTAGTATCAGTTGGGTTGTCGCTTGTATTGATAACTCATAGGTCCAAGGATCACAACTACAAGCCTTGTCTCCATAATTTGCAATAAGTGATTGTGATGTGTCATAACTTTTTTTCTTAGTTATACAAAAAAGTCGTTGAACTAGTATGTGCTTTTTTCTGAACAAGTTGTTGAAGGCAATGTGCTACTTAACCGTGGGTATGCACAAAAAAGAAGCATTTCAATGAACTACTACGTGCTGTTTTGCTTGGTTAAAGGGCAATGCCACGACATTGCTTAGCCTTAATGGCTTAAGTAAAAATCTAAAATTTCACTGTTTTGTTTTAGTAGTCAGGTAGGGCACTCCCGGCCGCTCTCCTCATGCACCAGAAAAGTAAAATTTCAATGCTATTTCAAAAAAGTTACTATTGGTGGAGAAATGAAAATGTCACTAATGAGCCTATATAATCCTTCTAGTTATTTCTTTTAGCGAGAGATGATTTTTATGACTTATCCCTTTTGTGAAGATTCAAGATGAATACGAAGGTCTTTTCACAATTAAAGATGCTTTCTTCGTATTCTTGAAAGTAAGAGATGCGACTTGAGATAGCATTAACTTCTTCCACTAAGCAAGTCTTGTGATCCTAATCACTTGTTACACATGCAATAAAAGTGCAAAAGATCTATAAGTGACTAACCAATGTGAATGTTTAATAAAAAACATGACCTCATTTTAAAATATACATGCTAGTAAGTATTATACAACATCAAATGCAGTAAGCTATTGCAAATGGTAATAAACCAAGGAGAATAGTGCTAAACACATGCTTGCATATAATCTAATAGACTTTTCCTAGAGCATGTTTTATCAGACATGTGAACATGATTTAAAACGTGTCATAAATTAGCTCGCACGATCTAGGTTAGTGAAGTAACAGATAGAGAGAGTTGGTGTGCCTCTTATCATGCAATAAACATAAACCAAACTCCTAACAAATAAAATTTACTAGAGAAGAATGGTAAAGAGGCAAGAACCTAGAAAGAGTTATGAACAAACAAATCCTTATAATTTTGCAAGCTAATGCTTTTACTTTCTTTGTAGAATCAGAAAGAATGCAAGGCAAGAGATTTTAAGAAAACAAACTTTTAATTTAGCTCTTGCAAAGACAAACATGAAGTACCAAGCATTGAAAGGTGAAAGATCGAGGGATGCACTTATAAGAAACCATCTATATGACATGCGTTCAAATGGTATTAAAAATGGATGCACTTATAAGAAACCATCCATATGACATGCGTTCAAATGGTATTAAAAACAACCCTGTACTCACATATTGTGAGGCAATAAAATGATCCCTTTTTCTTGTTAATTTCTAATTTCTAACTGCAAAACCCTTTCTATACGTAAAATACTTCAATATAGATGAATTAAAATATCTTCCCAAGACCGGATCATCTTATGTAAAGTTAAATAGAATTGTTCATACAAACTCTAGAAAGAATGCAAGGCAAGAGATTTTAAGAAAACAAACTTTTAATTTAGCTCTTGCAAAGACAAACATGAAGTACCAAGCATTGAAAGGTGAAAGATCGAGGGATGCACTTATAAGAAACCATCTATATGACATGCGTTCAAATGGTATTAAAAATGGATGCACTTATAAGAAACCATCCATATGACATGCGTTCAAATGGTATTAAAAACAACCCTGTACTCACATATTGTGAGGCAATAAAATGATCCCTTTTTCTTGTTAATTTCTAATTTCTAACTGCAAAACCCTTTCTATACGTAAAATACTTCAATATAGATGAATTAAAATATCTTCCCAAGACCGGATCATCTTATGTAAAGTTAAATAGAATTGTTCATACAAACTCTATAATATGGGCTCTAATAGAGTGAGCCACTTACAAAATATGAAGCTAAGATTTCTTATAGACACTACAAACAAGTCCAAGGTTTGAGCTTCTCATTTCCAACGACAAGAAGACAATGGTTGTCGATGGGCCATCTAGAATGCATATGATCTTATGTGGAATGCCAAGTTTGATGCATGATCTACATACGCAAGAAGCTTTCATGCATGGTCAATCATGGAACTTACATGAGGGCGTTGGCGACTCAACAGATGCACTTGTTAACGATTCCGGAGAATGTGTCTGTGCCAAGCAATCCCAACATGGTTCATCCTCATGTACACATGGGCACTCATCATCATCGTCATCGTCGTCGTCGTCGTCATCGTCATCGTCATCGTCATCGTCATCATCATCATCATCATCATCATCGTCGTCGTCGTCGTCGTCGTCACGAACTACTTTCTCGTCCACCTTGCCTTCCACAATTTTGTGCAAGGCTGGTTTTCTTACCTTGAGCATTGCTAGCTCAGAAGTAGCACGGAGATCATCAGAGAAACAAGCACTGCATGGATCCGGCTCACTCGCACAATACTTGCAGATCCACCCGCGATAATCTTTCCATTTTGCACGCACAGAGAAAAAATCCCACTTATGAGAGATGGTGATGATGTAGCGCATGTTGTACAGTTTCAAATCATTCTTATTCAGATAACGATGGACGCCGGGGCCCGAGAAGGAGACGACGGGCAAGGCAACACGACATTTATGCTTCTTTGTGATCTCCTGGTCAGTTGAGGTTGAGGCATTTTGCATGGTGGATGTTAAGACACTCACATTTCCATGAGTAGAGCAGGCATAGAAATCCAGTTGCAAGGCGGCAGAGACGAGGATGGCGAGCCCACTGCCGAAGCTATGGCCAGTGAGGAGGAGGGAGGAGGCGTCGTAGCTGGTTAGAACAAGGCGCGTATACGCGATGGCTTGAGTGAGGTAGTCGAGGTTGCAGTCATCAAAGAAGCTGGAGCAGAGAAAGGAAGGGGGGGAGAGGAAGTCGACATATTTGGGGAATAGGGACTTACCGGCGCAGAGATCGGCGAGCTCATCACGGGAAGTGGAGGTGGTTTTCCAGCCACGGAAGACAAGGATGACACGGGGTTGGTTGAGGGGCTTGGCATCCTCTTCGTACAGGAGGGCACGGAGCCCGGCGGCGCCGGCACGGGAAGGAGCGAGGGGTGGGACTTTTTCTGAGAGGTGCCATCCTGGGATGGCAGGGAGGGCATGACCTGGTGTTGCTTGATAATAATCATATTCATAAGCATTTGAGCACATCTGAAGAAGATAGCCTGTTGCCTCTGTGAATTCCAGGCCTTTGAGCTTTGGGATCTTGGAGACAGACTCCCAGCGCGACTTCCACGTCGCTGAAGTCGCTGAGTCTGGGTCTGGGCATCGCGGCTTCGGCGGGTGGGAGTTTGAGGATTTGCGGAGGCTGCTGCCGGCGGCCTCAATGTACCGAGGGCTCGTTGCGGCCACAAGCAGGAGCAGGAGCAGGAGCCATGAGCTAATTTTCCACATATCTGGGTGCCTGCTCCACACACACACTCTCCCTCTCTCTCTCTCTCTCGTGCACACTCACAGAGCTACCCTCTAGCCTTCATTTTATCAGAGTCCTCTAGATGATCAGCTGTCGCCCCCCCCTCTCTCTCTCTCTCTCTCTCTCTGTCTCTCACATGCAAGCTACATTGCTGTATAATGTAACAGCAAAGAAGTCACAAAGTACTCTGGGTCTGCCTCTCCTTTCAGACAATGTAGTTTTGAAAGGCATGACGAATGTACAGCCACCTTTAAAACGTACCTTGGCCCGTGTCTTTTTTGCGTGGTTCCTTTACATTAATTGCAAAATTGCAATTTTACCATCCATACCCATCCAACTAGTCTTGCTTGGTGCGTGTTGCTATAGAACCTAAGAGAACATACATACAGTACCTGGGCCTCTGAACGGAGGTACTTGATCGTTGTCACGCTCAAATCCAAGTGGCGAGTGGGTCTCTCAAGGGATTAGTCATGGCCCTAAGAGTGTAGATAATTTTGAACTCTCGTAGTCCAAAGGAAACTAGTGACAAAAGCGTCTGCCTTCTATTTCTGGGTGCATAGTCCTGGTCATTCTTCTTGTATACCTTTTTTGGTGTATGAGGGGGAGCGGCCGGGCGTGTCCTATCCGATTCCAAAAACAAAACAAAAAAACAAAACATACAGAGATTGACACCAAGCATCTAACAATGACGTAAACGAATTACAAAGCGCATTGATGAATTATTTAAAAAGAATTGCGTATATGATGACCAATCAGCTCTCTAGTTGTCTTTAAAATGATCCAATTTCATGACATTGATGAACTTTTATAAATGAAATGCATGTGTATTTATTCTCCAAATCAAGCGTAGTCAATTTTCTCTTATTTACTTGGTTCTCATAGAGCCTAAGAGATGTCGCAGTTGCGAGGAGTCTTGGCTATCGATCACACAATCTAGTGCAAAACATATTTGAGGAGGAAAATGCTAGGATAAAGGGTTCTCCTCATACTACAAAACGGTTATGCAAAGGAGAATGTTGGGCTGCAATATATAAAATACATTGCTAAACAAGGATGTACATAGATTCACATCAACCACCTCGGAATAAAGTAAATATGAGCAGAGTGCATTGAGTACTGTAATACATAACTTGAATTGCCAAACTGTGAGAAAATAAGTGCGTGTCTACTTGATACATAGATTCAATGATCGAGATTGAGCATGCACTAGTGAGGGAAACATGTGGCTAAACTAAACTCAAGGAAACATTGACACACTCAAAAAATACAGAAAGCATCGATAGACTAAAAATTGAAATGCACTACCGACCTGGTAATCGTGTACGGGTCTCGTCCAATTGTGCAAGGCAGAGGACATTTTAAAGTTAAGCTATGTAAAAGAAATGTGAATAATTAAACATTTCCTTTTGCAATTAGACACAAAGTGAAAATGCTAAATATACAATGCACGTCATGCAGAAGTGCCATACAAAAGTATGGTGGAGAGTTGGCACTCTGGTCTCTTTCAAAATTATAAGAAATGGAACTCGTACCCTGCCCCGTAGCATTTATGTGTTGCCTCAAGCAAACGTATAGGCATAGGAAATTGGATACAGATAACATACCTTGCAATGTTGTCGAGTTGTGCTTGTGCAATCGAAATGCCCACTTTTCTGAATATATGTCCTCTCTGTCAGACACAAAACAAGAGTCAAGACAAATACAAAAGATGCAGGTTATTCATTAAGCTTAAATAGAAGCGAAGGGAACTTTATATTGTACGGCATAGACGGTGTCGGGTTTATTGTAATGATGAGTTCTTAGTTTAAAAGCCCCACTGGAACCTAGTGAAGCACGTGGTTGCCATGAGCCATCTTATAAATTGCAGTTTAGATATCTCGATCATCAGCAACTGTCTTCGGTTGAAAAGGTAGCTTCTACCGAAGAGGTGACGGGTGTCAGGCCTGTCCAAATTAGGTAGGCGAGTGCAGTGGTTTTGAGCGTTGTGGTAGCACCTCCACCATGCTCATCGTCTCCTTTCAACCAGCTATGGACCAAGGTTTAAAGCAATGTCATCTACTTGTGCAATGTCGTGTGTATTTGAAAACACAATGTACTAGAGGTGGGTCCTATAGACCCCAGCAGCACGTGGTAAGGGGATGCCACAGATGTTGGTGCCATCATTCAATAGAATCGAGGCAGCTCTGGTAAGGGGATCTCTCAGATGTCAGTGGTACCATTCAGTAGAGTGCGCTTCTTGTACGTCCGACAAAGGATATGTGGCACATGGCTTTAATATATTGCACCAATTTCCGCTTGTTGGCAGCCAAATCGTGTGGAGAGCTATCAGATGGCCATGGCGTGGATACAGGGGGGTGAAACAATAGCCTGGATTTGCTTGGCACTGCTGGTAAGTCTCTTCCAAATCACTTGCAACCTCCTCCCTTGAGAGAGAGACAAGCACTGCCTACTCCAGTTTGCAACTCAGAAACACAAAATCTAGTGCACACCACTAGCTGTTGTGCACTAGACTGAGGTTGACTTAGCCTCCTCGTAGCCCGTAATCGCAAGAGCTTCTCAGTTGAGTCTTTGATCCACCATGGAAGTTCGTCAGCCACCATGACAACTCCTGTGAAGACGAGACGAGACCCTGCCAAAGGGGAAAGATCAGATTATTTTCTTTTTTCAACGACATCAAGGCTGATGGTGGTGCTTTCTTTTACTTGGGGCAGCGATGTAAGGCTGGTGCTCTGCATGGACCATGGACACTTGTGTGTTTTGTTGTGTCTATGTATGTATGTGTGGCAAGTAGTTACTTGTCGGAGGCTATTGTACGTCTTGTAACTCTTGTGCTAGCTCTGTATCGACACTCTTTGCTGGGGAAAAATGTAGCTGACTTGCTCTTTCTATTGGTTTCTTTCATAGATGCCAAGTGTCTCATTGGATGACGATAGATCCTTGTGTGCAGAGTGATGCGAAGTTGTGGCCTTTCAAGATAATTGCTATGCCTGGTGACAAGCCATTGATTAAAGTGCACTACAAAGTGAAGAAAAGTAGTTTTCTATAGAGAAAATATCTTCTATGGTGTTGATCAAGATAAAAGAAATTGTTGAGCTATTTTTGGGTGCCACAATTAAGAATGCCATGATTATGATGTCTACATATTTCAATGATTCCCAGAGGCATGTCACCAAGGATGCTGGTGTCATTACCGACTTGAATGTGTTGAGTATCATCAATGAACCCGTTGCCACAATGATTGCTTATGGTTTGGACCACATACCTTTAAGATGCAAGTGTACGTAGGTGATTGCATATGGAGAGATGCCATCCCGTCTCTTTGAATCTTTTGAAAATAGCCCAGAGCTTCCTGGCCCTGTCACGTTTGGGAAAATTGCACAAAAAATGCACTCTAAGAGACAACATTCCGGACAAGAAGCTCTTGAAGCAAGCTTTGTGATACCACGTTTGGCATACATGTCAAACAATCAACCAAGGTAGTATCAAGCACGAAAGCATAGGTGATTGCATCTTGAGAGATGGTCTCTCTTCTCACACGTTGAAAACACCTCAAAGCTTCCAAGCCGTCCTGTCATCCCCTGTTGGCCATATCTTGCAATCAGTGTGTTCCAAGGATGCAATGTACCCGTAAATTGAGAGCAACGCAGATTGAAAAATTGGGATGCACCAGTAAATTGAGAGTTGCACAGATTGAAAAGCTTGATGGCCTTGCATGCCATTGTTGGGCATATCCTGCAATCAATGCATTTCAAGGATGCGATGTGCCAAGTAAACTATGAACATCGTAGATTGAAAAGCTATGATCATGGCGGCAATCAAGCCGTATGATCATGACAGTAATCCAACGTTGAACAATTGCTTTACGTGGACGAATGTGCTACCTAATTTGAAAAAAAGGGCCTTCATTTCACCAAGTAAATACTTGCAAAAAACGATTGCAGTCTAATAAGTATGTGTGCTGTGTAGAAGATAAAGGTATGTAGTATGATTTTGCAAATTGGAATTTAAGGGGTAGTTCCTCAAGATGCTTGTCTTGGATTTGGGACCGATTAACATGCATGATGCTCCAAAGCAATTGCTTCACTTGCAAACAAAGGCCCTTCAATTTTGAAATTTTGTTTCTCCACACTCCAGAACTTGCTTAACCACTAGCCTTATGTCCAAAGAAAAATCAATGGCTCTATTTGGTAAGTTCTGGGGAAGCCCACAATGAGTGCTAATATGTCCAAGCTCTTCACAATTGTAGCATGTTGCAATAAATGTTCTACCAAGATACACCACGTCCACGTCCACATCCAAGATTTCCAATAGGTGGTTGAGCTTTATATTTTTGAGGTCCCCCTCTTCCCCCTTGTGGTGGAGCACCTCTAGCATAACCACCTCTACCACATCCACCTCCAACAACATTTAGGCGCAATTATTGCATCTTATTTATTATGTTTTCCATATTTCATTGCATTTGTTCCGTAACCATTTTCCTATGGGCTCCTTGTTCACCCTGGCCTCCATTCGCTTGAACTTCTCTCTCATCTCCCCTTCTTTCCACTGCATGATCCATAATTATTCCATATTCACTTAATCGTTGTGTCTTCCACTCCTTTTGTCTGGCTATGGTTATCGATTCTTCAAAAGTGACTGGTCTCCTTAACTCCACTTTGAGCTTTAAACTCCCTTTGAGGTTGGCAATAAAACAGTTCTTCTTTAATATGGTTGGTGGAGTCTCATCTCCAAGAGATACACACCAACGATCCCAAACACGTGTAACCTGATTCAAGTAATCATCACATTTGATTCTCCTTTTTCATATGATTTAGAATCTCATGCCAGATAGTATCTGACTCCTCTCCTTCTCTAAAGTGACTCAAAAAAGCTTGCTTAACTAGCTTGTAATCAAGCACAATTGGTGGATTTTGTGCTTGAGCTTGGGCCTCAAAATCTTGCACCACCCCCTTGCATCACCTTGCAAGGTGTAACAAAAAAGACACAGCATAACAATAGAATCTTGTATGCCATGTAGTAAAGATTCCACTTCAATATTTTCCACAAATGCATTAGCATCTTCACGTGGCAATCCATGAAATTCAGGAAAGCTTTGCGCCATCTTTGTCCACCACAAAATCACTTACATGTGACGTCGATAGGGTAAGGGATGTCGATAAATTGGTTCAATACCAAATTCACCTCACACTAGGTAACCCGGCCCCCAGTGCTTAGCTTCACAAAACCTCACAACCCTCAACAAAGGCTGCAATCCAATTCAATTACCACCTCAATTACTGTCCACAATTTGCACATACATAGGCAGTTGTCCCAAAGGACCCACCAACCATATACATAATCAACTCCAATAACTACAATTCAAAAGTATGCATAGAGTTCTTGCCCTCCTCTGGGTGGGGACACCAAAAAGTGACAAGGAGGGCCGAAAGCATATCACCTCTATAGCATAGCCTACTTGCAGCTTGGAATGGATACTCACACACCCAAATGGTAGAGGAAACTCACCCAAATAATTCCTTCTTCACTCAAATCAAGAGGCAACTTCTGGGGATTTCAAGCTCCCGCCAACCCAATATGATGCGTGTAGAGAGTCGGTGACGATCAGGCTTGGGACCACAACAGACGCCAACCAAGCCGTGTGAAGGTCCTCCCAAGGTAATCAAAAGTTTAGCCAACAAAGATACATACTCATATCCTCTCACACTCAACTCAATTCCCAAATCTCTCCTACTCTGCCTTACACAGTCAACCCCAATGGCACACTCACACCCACAGACTATGTAGAAAACGCCTCTATCTTCTTCACCAAAACACCATGACCATGGAAAAAAGCTCAATCATAGAGCACCCAAGATGATCCATAAACATAAAATTGACAAGAGTATGTGCTAACGATTTAAAAAAAATGCCTATTGATACGAATCTTAGGAGATCCTTTGAGACTGCAGGTTGCGAAAGAGGAAGAATGAGGCCAAGTGCGACAAGAGCAAGGAATGGCGATGGCGGCAGGAGCAACAGGGGTTGGAGTCAGACGCAGCAAGGTTTGGAGAGTAAGTCGCAACAAGAGTGAGCACGGGATGGCGACATGCGAGGAGGGACTGTGGTGTTTGTGTTTTGTTTTTTTAAATACGGCCTTGGTATCAACGTTGCAGGAAAGTGTGGTGGCTAGGGAAGCTGCACTCGGCGTCTTCGTTCTGCCTGCCTGTGTTCGATCACTGATTTTGGAATGTGCAGATGGGATTTTAGAGCGCGCAATAGGATTAAGGTATCGGCTAAGATTCTGCTTATAAAACAAGAACCCACCAGTATGTAACATGAGTTCTTTAAGAGAAAGGTGTATCTCACTCTTCAAAGGTAGGGAAGAAGAGAAACCATGCGACAAACGGGTGTGGGACTGCACACACACACCACCATGAATCCTCTTGGCTCCCTCTCTCAAAGAATTGAAATCTCTATTTTTTCACTTCAGCAAGCACCCCCCCCTTTTTTTTCCACGGCATGTGAGCTGATGTGTCAAAAATTGACCAATTTGGACCAAATTTGACCACTTTTTTAACAATTTTGAGTCATTTTTAACCCATTTTTGCTTATACAAATCCATATTCGATGGGGATTGGGACAAAAGGTTACCAAAAATCACAAAATTTGTCACAGTGATTCCTCAAATCATCTCAAAGCACTCCATTTCAGAATCCATTACTTTCTATACACGATGCACGTTGGAGAGGGGGAATGGGGGAACACGCCTGGCACAAACACAAGGGGCCTCTCTATAGCTCAGGGTATCCACAACACCCCTATCCTCTAAAAAAACACCTTCAAAGAAACACTACACCCTAGCAGACCACCGCCTGCTCAATTTCCTCTGCTTACACGGTCCACAAATCCACCACACTATGCACACCTACTGCCACGGTCTGTCTCCACCCTTACACGCACATACAGCCACTCAATTTCACTCTCTCGCACAAAACAGCATTGGTCCCGGGGGGGGGGGGGCGGCACACACATCCACAATGCCGGTACCGAATGGAAACATGAGAGCAGGAGAAAGAGAAGGGGGGAAGGGCAAACGACAGCAAGACGGGGCAACAATGGCTTGATTGCACTTCAAAAGGCATGTACAAAGGCTTGCACTACCATCACCATAGCCATTTTCAAGAAAAAAGTACAAAGGGATAGTTTTGTCAGAGAAATCCACTTTGCAGGCTTCAAATGGCACAAAAAAGCCCCTAATTTGATTAAAATTTAACTTTTATAGGTGGGGGCTTTTAAAACTACCCGCTTATTGGCCCATCTGGCATTCACATTTGGCATCTCTGGGAGGAAGTAGCCGCCTTGCTTCCCTCTGCTTTCTCTTGCTCTCTTTGCACTTGGGGGGGGGGGGGGGGGGGGGGGGGGGGGGGGGGGGCATTAGCGAGGTCGCTATTGCCCCCTAGGGTTTTTTATTTTTTATTTCTTCTTTATTTTTTTACCCCTTTGTATCTCTTCTTTATTTTTTTACCCCTTTGGGGGGGCTATCTTGCACTGCTTCTTTAGCTTTCCCTTGGACTATCTTTGTCCGGCTCCCACCAGTCCTCCTACCCTCTCTTTGGTCCTACCATGCTCGGCCTTGGAAAGGCTTGCTTGATTTTGCACCTGGTGCCCCTTTAGGCTTGCTTGCCCTTGCCTTTGCTTTGTCGGTGTTTGCTTGCTTGGCCTTGAAATGGGCCGCGTCTCTATCTCACGCCAGGGAGGCATTAGCGATGTCGCTAATGCCCTCCCCCTTTGCCTTCAAAATGCCTCTCAGTGCGGCCGCCCGTGTGAGCTCGGCCTCCAATCGGTGCCTTGCCACATCATCAACACCGCTTCCGCCCCTGAGCCGTCTTCCATCCGTCGTTCGCCGTCGGTATTGGCCAAAAGTCGCCAACCGCCACCCTGTGCACCATCTAGCACCTCCAACGCGGAGCCGAAGCAGTGCCCCACAGGGCCGCCATCGCCATGCACTTGGAGAGCTTACTCTCTCACATGTTTTCCCGTTAGGTCCCGCCCCAGGTCATATACCACGCGATCTTGAGCCCGTCTTGCGCATACGGGACTAACCCATGCCACGTGGTGCATTGCGACGGTTTTCCCTTGGAGACTCCCTTTATTCTCACAAAACTTGCTCAAAAGTCTTTTAGAAGGCCCAAATTTTGTCCTCTTTAGAGTTCCACCTATGCTGCTTGAGAATCCAATGCCCGGAGTAAAAAAATTTCCTGATCATCCTGGCTCTTGGTTTTGACTTTCCTCGTGCTTGCCGCATTTTAATCTTCTCGGGCCCCCTTTCTGAGGCGACCAAAACTCTAAAAAATCATCCGCCCCCGCTTCACTCCCAACTGCTTTAGGCTTCCCCAGGCCGTAGCTTGGTGCTCGGGGCTCAAATTCATGAGCCGTCAATCCCTGTTGGCTCCACATGAGCCACTCTATCTGCATGTACCCTATCGAAGCCCTAAAGATGCCAGAGTGCACATCCTCCAATGCGGGCAAGTGGGCAAGCTCCCGGCCCCTGGAAAATCTTTTGATGACCATAACTTACTATCCAGAGCTTTGATTGGCAATCCGAGAAGACAGGCGTGCTACATAATTCGAGCTCGACATATCTATCTGTTGACATTAACCTGGGCCACCTGTCCCGAGCTGCTTTGCCCGTCGGGGATCTACTAAACCTTCTAACTTTGCACTGCAATATCTTGCACACCGGGGCTCCTTTTGACAAGCCGTTTAGATCGACTTCTAGAAAACATCGAACGCTACATTTCAGAGCATTGTCTCGGCACTTTGAACCCCTTCGCCTGCTATCCCATCTGGACCATCGCTTAGCTCTTTCGGCCTAAAAAACTGCTTTAGACATACATTCCTGCTACCCTTTGGCTGCCCAGGACCTTGGTATCTGTCCTAGCCCTCTGCACTGCACCTGCCTGCAGCCTTTGCCTGGCATAGAACCCTTTCTACCTCGGACCAACTTTGGATGCACCATCATTGCCCAACCGCCTCATCGAACATTTATGTTCGACCAAAAGCATATGTACAAAACTTTAAAACTGGCACACCAAACTGACAACTGAAAGCACTTGCAAAAACCGGAACCCTATGTACAGGCTATGTACAAAATCTCTTTTTTTTCTTTCACACATTGCATGCTTTAGGTGGGTTTCCCACCCCCCTTGACTACAATTTGATGCACCTTGGGCACTAGATTCCTCTCAAAATACAACTTGAGCCACACACCGTTCACCCTGTTCCTAAGAAGCTTTCCATTTGCTCTTACTAGCTGATAGGTCCCGTTTGAAAAGGCTTTTTGTACTTTGTACGGGCCCATCCACTTCTTTCTAGATTTGAAATACTCATACTTCATCAACCAACTCCCTTTTTGCATCTCCCTACCCGGAAAACTTGGTTTGGTCTTCCCCATTTGCTCCTCCTGTTGCTTTATATCATGATCCTCTGCTACTTTCCACCTAACTGCAAAACATGCATACACATTTTGACCTCATCCGTAGACCATGGAATGAGCCTCTCATGAAGCCCTCCATAGCATGATTCTTCATTAACCATATTTGAACCGCCTGGCAGAAAAGACTTTGTAGCATAACCCACGTCAAGTAGGCCTTGCGGTCGATGTAAAGATATCTCCAAAGCAACCTTTAACAACATACTTACCAACAGTACAACATCAAGCTCCTGCACCTGGTCATCTGCATCCACCAACCGCATGGCTAAGCATAACTCTTTATGTAAACTGGTAGTTGAAGACTCTCTCACTGGCTCCATACCCTGCTCTTTAGCTTCAAGAACCTACTCTGCCAAGTCTTCAACCTGTTCACCATAGACTGGGCCAAGCTGATCATCTCCTAGCTTTGGAATTGCCACCTCACTTTCACAATCTAACTCCATTTTCCCTTCTAACACCTGCTCTACCGTCACATCATTGAGCAAGCAAGACAAAAATTCACTCCACACTTCGTCTTTATCAAGGTCAGCATTGCTTTGCTCATCTGCACCAAAATCCTCTATAGTGACTCCAAACAGATCTGTATTAATGTTTAGAAAATCCTCCTTGCTTTTCTCTTCCTCTGTGCTAGTGTAGCCTTCATTATAGCCTGTCTCTGTCTCGTACTCATAGCTCGTCGTGTCGCCCTCATCTTTAACTGCCATAGGACAAGAATTGCTCTTCTTGGTCTTCAAATCAAGCACAATCTGTCTTCCTTTCTCCTTGTCAGGCAAGGTGAACACTTTGCTCTCCCAATCTTGCTTAGCACCTATCACCAAAAGCCATGGCCTACCCAAAATGATTGGATAAGCATTATCTCCTGCCTTCACCACAAAAAAGTCTATCATGCACTCTATGCCCATCACCTTGACCTTCACATCGTGAGCCACACCCAAACACCTGGCTTTAGTATTGTTGGCCATCCTCATGCACACATTCGACTTGACTACTGCCTTGACCCCCGTCTCTTTCATGGATGCTTCTGTCATGACACAAACCTGCGTTCCACCGTCTATGTAGGCATGTACCTGCATTCTCTTTTCTATAACAACATCCACCAACGGAAGAACATCAGTGGGGTTACCTACCCTCAAAGCCATGTTTTGCACCGCTTTCACATTCCCCTTAGCTCTTGGCAGCTGGTGCTAACACTTGTGGACCATTGCCTCCTCAATTTTGGATTTAAAGCTAAAAATTGACCAAAAGTAATGTTTGCTTTTGGATTTTGAACATCAACTACCAGGTTGTATTCGGGATGGCCACACCCTAATTGAAAATCTGCTAGCTTGATTTTGCGACGTCTTCTTCTTTTGCTAGGCTCAGGTTGCTCTCTACCTTCATACACCTTGTCTTTACCCTTGCGAGTATTGGTCTCGCGCTCTGTTTCCGTCTCTCTCTCAACTCTTGCTCTCTTATTAGCCAAGATCTCGATATCCTGCTTATCCACCTCGATAATATTCATTCTTGGGACCTCACCTCCATTTGGTGGAGCTGGCTGCACAGGATTTTCCACTCCTTGCTCTCTTGGACCATTGAATTGCCCTTGGCCTTGCCCTCTACCAAATAGCGGGTAAATGCCTCCTCTCTCTCTCTCTCTCTCTCTCTCTCTCTCTCTCTCTCTGGTTGAGGACCATCAAGTGAAGAGTGCCCCTCTTCTCCACAATTGTAGTACCTACCTGACAGCGGCCTTGCCCTGTCCTTCCTCCTCTTGGCTGTCCTCTATCCATAACACTTAGCCGCAACATTTTCTTGGACAAATCTTGCACCATGCGTACCCAATTTTGCGGCACAATAGCTACACCTTGGTTCCGTGATTTTCTTCATGCATAGCCTCCCTCTGCGGTTGAACAGGGGCCATTGTCTTTGTAGCCAAACACACCCTGCTTTATCTTCTTCTTTATCTTTCTGCTCTTCAACCGTACAATTGCTACCACACCATTGTAAATTTTCGGGCTTTCAAAATCGACTTTCTCTCACACCTTGGGGCGCAGACACGCCATGAATTTGTCCGGCCTAAAGTAGTTTCCATTAGCCAATTGTGTGGTTGTCGCTAATTTTGTCCAACACTCTTCAAAATGACCTAAAAACAGATTGAACTCTTCACTTACATCTTGCTTAAGCGCCTTCAGCTTCGCATCCATCTCGACCGGGACGCCTCATTGCAAAAGTCGTGAAGAAACCTCACCCGTAGAGCTGGCCACGCTTGCCTTGGCTCACCTTCCAAAGCTTCATACCATACTTTAGCTTTGCCATGCATCACCAAAGGAAAGGTCTGTATTTTTCTATCCTTGTTTGGCATTCGCAACGATAGCATATACAGCTTGAAATCCGACATCCACTCGTTAGGGCTCTCCTCGCCTGTGAAAATCGGTCCATAGCTTCTTGCTGCCATGACTTCCAACATGAAAAACTGCTTCTTTTCGATCAACTCGGAGCAATCAGTGTGCTCCTCCGTGGGGGCACCAGAAGATGGAGAGGGGGAATGGGTGAACATACCCAACACAAACACAAGGGCGTCTCCATAGCTCAGGGTATCCACAACACCCATATACTCTCGAAAAACACCTTCAAAGAAACACTACACCCTAGCAGACTACCGCGTGCTCAATTTCCCTTGCTTACACTCTCCACAAATCCACCACACTATGCACACCTACTGCCACGGTCTGTCTCCACCCTTACACACACATACACCCGCTCAATCTCACTCTCTCGCAGATGACGTTGGTGCAGCTAAATTTGGTCCGAGCTAGAAAGGGGTCTATGCCAGGAAAAGACTGCAGGCAGGTGCAGTGCAGAAGGCTAGGGCAGATACCAAGGTCTTTGGCAGCTAAAGGGTAGCAAAAATGTATGTCTAAAGCGGTTTTTTAGGCCAAAAGAGCTAAGGGATGGTCCAGATGGGGTGAAGGTGTCCAAAGTACCGAGTTAGTCTCTGAAATGTAGCGTTCGATGTGTTCTAGAAGCCGGTGCAAACGGCTTGTCAAACGAATCCCCGGTGTGCAAGATATTACAGTGCAAAGTTAGAAGGTTTACTAGATCCCCGACAGTAGAGCAGCTGGGGACAGGTGGCCCAGGAAAATGTCAGTGGATAGGTACGTAGAGATCAAATTATGGAGCACGTCTGTCTTCTCGGTTTGCCAATTGGAGCTTTGGATATTAAATTATGGTCATCAGAAGATTTTCGAGGGGCTCGGTCTGTGCCCACTTGCCCGCATTGGAGGATGTGCCATCTGGCATCTTTGAGGCTTCAATAGGGTTCAACCAGATAGAGCGGCTCATGTAGAGCCAACAGGGATTGACGGCTCATGAATCGGAGCCCCGAGCACCAAGCTATGGCCTGGGGAAGCTTGAAGTAGTTGGGAGTGAGCGGGGGCAGATGATTTTTTAGAGTTTTGGTCACCTCGGAAAGGGGGGGGCAAAAAGATTAAAATGCGGCGAGCACGAGGAAAGTTAAAACCAAGAGCCAGGATGATCATGAAATTTTTTTACTACGGGCATTGGATTCTCAAGGAGCGCATGGTGGAACTCTAAAGAGGACAAAATTTGGGCCTTCTAAAAGACTTTTGAGCAAGTTTTGTGAGAATAAAGGGGGTCTCCAAGGGAAAACCGTCACAATGCACCACATGGCACGGGTTAGTCTTGTATGCACAATAAGGGATCAAGATCGTAGGGTATATGACCTGGGGTGGGGCCTAATGGGAAAGCATACGAGAGAGTAAGCTCTCCAAGTGCATGGTGATGGCGGCCCTGTGGGGCGCCATCTCCATGGGGTGGGACCTAATGGGAAAGCATACGAGAGAGTAAGCTCTCCAAGTGCATGGCGATGGCGTCCCTATGGGGCGCTGCTCTGGCTCCGCGTTGGAGGTGCTAGATGGCGCACAAGGCGCAATGCCGACGATGAACAGCGGATGGGAGACGACTTAGGGGCGGAAGCGGCGTTGATGACATGGCAAGCCACCGACTAGAGGCCGAGCTCACACGGGCGGTCGGCATTTATTGAAGGCAAAGGGGGAGGGCATTTGTGACATCGCTAATGCCTACCTGGCGTGAGATAGACGAGCGTTCCATGGGATTCAAGCAAGGGAGGGAAAGTGTGGCCGGATGCCCGAGCCACGGGCCAAATGCAAGGAGAAAGAGCCCCACGGGGTCCGAGAAGAATAAGAGAGGGTGTGGTCAAAAGGCGCCCAAGCTGGGGCAAGTACAAAGGGCGGGCCCATTTCAAGGCCAGGCAAGCAAAGACCGACAAAGCAAAGGCAAGTGCAAGCTAGCCAGGTGCAAAATCAAGCAAGCCTTTCCAAGGCCGGGCATGGTAGGACCAAAGAGAGGGTAGGAGGACTGATGGGAGCTGGACGAAGATAGTCCAAGGGAAAGTTAAAGGAGCAGTGCAAGATAGCCCCCCCAAAGGGGTAAAAAGATAAAGAAGAAATAAAAAATGAAAAACCCTAGGGGGGGGCAATAGCGACCTCGCTACAAGGATATAGAGGAGGTGCACGTGCGACTACAGAGATAACATTTTTGTGCATGAGAGAGCATTCTCTATACTTACACTTGTTTTATTGAGTCTCAAAAGCATAATTACATCATGTACAAGGAATTGTAGAAAATCATGATGCCACAACAAGTTGGCAAGCATCCATAAAATCTTTAGGTGTTTTCTTAAACGCATAAAAAAACTTGTCACCACTTTACATCTTTTGCTTCACCTTGCCATACCCTTTCTGCCACCTTGCAATTGGTGAGACCAAACTACAAGTGCCTTGTGTAGCCAATCTGCTTTGCATCAGCTGCTACTATTGAATCTTGCCGTTTTATGGGTCTATTCTCTTGCAACCTCCAGCTACCACTTGCAAGGAGATATTTTTGAGAGTGTGACATGACCCATGCTATAGAGATAGTGTGAGATTCAAACCTCAAAGAGAAGGTTGATGGTGCAATGTTGGGGTAGTGCCAGTTTATGCAGGCCTTGCTGTTGATGAGACAAGGCTCGAGGGCGGTGAGCAAGTGATTTGTGTTGCTTAGACCGTTGAGAAGATCGTAGCTTAGTGGGGCAATAAGATACTACCAGAATGGAGTAAATGGGCTGTGACAGTGCCAGATAATTAGATGTTGACATGAAGAGGCACAACTTTGTGCGCCGAAGGGGAGGTGAGCAAGGCACCGAGTGTTTGAAGATAGTGTACAAAGGAGGAGCACGAGTTGGCCATGAGCTTGCAAAAAGATGCGTTGAATAAGAAAAAAAACAAAAAAGAATGTTAAGACTAATAAGTGGATTTTAGTCTTATTAAAATTTCATGGTTACATGTTAGGCATAGCCTTTACACTCAACATGCATGCAAAAGGACATCTAAGTTATTTCTAAAATGGACACCTCAAAAGTAAGATATTTACAATGAGTAATAATGCTAATAATAAGTGTAATGAGCCTCACCAACGCTCTAATACCACTTGCAAGTCTTGGCTAAGGCAGATAATGATTAGTTGCATTCATAATTAGGACATTAAGCTAGTGTGCTAATTGAAAAGTGATGTAAGCAATCAAAGTACAAAATAACACAAAATAGGTAGATTGATAAGATAAGATGTGTTATTTGTAAAATGTGATGTGTCCAATTCTCTCTCTCTCTCTCTCTCTCTCTCTCTCTCTATGGGTGCCAATTTTGAGGATGCCATTGAGATCGATGTGATGTCAATGATGTCTTCCACGACTAGATGAAGTGCAGAATCTCAATGCCAAAGCCAAGAGATACAAAGAGAGTCCAATCTTCTCTCTCTCTCTCTCTCTCTCTCTCTCTCTCTCTCTCTCTCTCACACACACACACACACACACACACACACACACACACACACACAAACCGCCGATGTGTTGGGCTGATTTGGGAGGCAGATATCTCGCCTCCAATTTGGCTAATGCAAGCCCATTGAGCTCTTCTCAAGCTTCCATTGCTCCACATGTTCTTTGCCAAACTCACACGAGCTTCTTCAGTCCAATGTCACCTGCTCGAGCTCAAATCTAGTGCCTTCAAATTGGCCCATGTTATAAATTGATCTCTCCTTGCTATTTGAATTAGCCCACGAGCTCACAAATCCAATAGACATGCAGAGAGTCCAATTCTCTCTCTCTCTCTCTCTCTCTCTCTCTCTCTCTCTCTCTCTCTCTCTCTCTCTCTCTCTCTCTCTCTCTCTCTCTCTCTCTCTCTCTCTCTCTCTCTCTCTCTCTAAAAAAAACTCTCTCAAAAAATCCGCCGGTGTGTGTGGGCTGATTTGGAAGGCTGATATGCCGCCTCCAATCTCGCTAATGCAAGCCCATTGAGCTCTTCTCAAGATCCCATTGCTCCACACATTCTCTGCCAAACTCACACAAGCTTCCTCAGCTCACTATCACTTCCTCAAGCTCAAATCTAGTGCCTTCAAATCGGCCCATGCTATAGATTGATCTCTCCTTGCTATTTAAATTAGCCCATGAGCTCACAAATCATCTCCAAGATCTCTCCTATTGTACATAAGTTGCATCTAAGCTCATTTCTGCTTAGGAATCAACTCCTGCTCTCAATTGAGACCACAAACTTTGCCTTTGAATTGGAGCATGGCTGAAATTGAGAGCTACTTGTGTACTAACGAGCTCAAGAGAGAATTACTCTCTTTCTCTCCCATACAATGTCATTTGTTGTTGAAGAAGTGCTGTGCTTGCAAGAGCTACAAAGAGGTCCAATTCCAGTGCTACTTGTATGGCCTAACAATTTTGTGTTACAATAGCATGCTGCCAAGGGATATATGTTTGCAAGTTGAACCGGGTCAACACCGGGTTACTTGTTGTGGGAGAAGTATGAGAGGAAGTGTTGGGGTAAAGGCACTATGACTTTTGCCCGGGGCTGAGCGTATAGTGTTTGGCCACCCACTCTGTGTATATCCTAGGCTTACCTTATTCTTTAGTATACCAAAGAATAAGGAGCTCCTTTCATTCTTGAGGCCTACTCCACCCACACAGTGATTCTCTTGCTTCTCCCCTTCCCCGTACGCACCACACTGAACTATGCACACATGTATCCGTGCACGAGTGCAGTCACAAGTGGTATTAGAGCTCCAACGATAGGCTCGGCCATGGACAACCTCGCGATGAGCTGGTCAGCTATGGCAATGGCCATAGGATCTTGAGGATCGAGCTTGGCCTGGATGCGACAAAGAGAAGGTGAGGACTCCCGATACAGCTTGGGGAGAGAATCTGGAGAGGAATCGAGGGAAAAGTCTATAGAGGATTTGGAGAGCTTGAGCAAGTAAGCAAGGTGGGCATAGGTAGGAAATCAAAACCAAGGCAGTGCGCGCACACACACACACACACACACACACACACACACACACACACACACACA
Source organism: Adiantum capillus-veneris (assembly GCF_014529385.1). Classification (NCBI taxonomy): domain Eukaryota; kingdom Viridiplantae; phylum Streptophyta; class Polypodiopsida; order Polypodiales; family Pteridaceae; genus Adiantum; species Adiantum capillus-veneris. The sequence continues at coordinate 49,524,815 of NC_140959.1, read as the reverse complement.
CACACACACACACACACACACACACACACACACACACACACACACACACACACACACACACACACACACACACACACACGCACGCACATGTAGCGTGAGCTCACAACTTTTGTAGAGCTTGCTGCAACAAGTCGAGCAGGGATCTTAAAAGGTAGCAAAGCTTGAATATTGGAAGGCTCTTAAAATCTAGCAAGTGTGCTCGTTGTAGGAGGAAATTTTCAGCGCCGAAAGTAAAAGCCACAAGCTTGATATTGTGTGGTTGTCTGTGTGTGCGCGCGCGCACACACACACACACACACACACACACACACACACACACACACACACACACACACACACACACACACACACACACACACACAGTGGTATTACTAAATGCTTTATTTTCACCCTCCTTCCCCCCCTCCCCCCCCCCCCCCTCTTCTGAAGCACTCATGGGACACTGACTCATAACATGCCACTCATGGCCGGTTAGACTAGGCCCTTGCATAAAAAAACTCTCCTAAAGTTAAATGTGAGTAAAAACATTGGGCTCTCATGAGGCGGCCTGCGTATCCTGGGCTGAGATCTCCCCTTGCAAAGTTTCTGTGCATCACTTGAAGACGCTTAACAGGAGGGCGACTTGCCTCTCTCACCGATCACGCTCAGGAAATGAAGCTCAAACTCTATAAATAAGGTGAGGGCGCACCTTGCCCCTCACTTAGCTCTGGAGTAGGTATTTCTTTCTGTTTTTTTTGTTACTGTCTGATCTTGCCAACATGGAGCTCGCAGCTCAAGTAACACAGGTATCTTACTAAGCTTAAGATTTTGTTCAAGTAATGTTGCAATACCTTGCATAGTAAGAAAGGAATGAAGTTGTCTGAGCTTTACACTATGTACTTCTTGCTTTGCCTAAAGCACTTGAGCAAAATAATGGATTCTTTTTCCTGCATATAATCGGCTCAGAAAGTAGCCGCTACATAATTTCGACTACTATATTGTGAGGTTTTTTTGAGCCTTGGGACTGCTTGTGCATACAAAGCATCGGGTTTTTCTTGCAGACTGTGTACAAATGTTATTTTCTGTTGATGATCTTTTACAAAGCTTGATATGGTAAACCTAGGAATATTGCACCCCCGCCTTGTATAAACCTTGGACTGAATAGGTCGCCGCTGTAGTATACTGAAGGATATGTCGATTCTTGTAAATTGTTGCAGGTTCATGAGCTTGACTGGTTATTTTGCTAAAGCCGACCTTGGGTCTCTTGTGCATAGAAAACGTTGCTCGGTGGTTGGTTTGCAATAAGGGTAGCCTCAGGAAGGTATAAAGGGCCTCATCTCCGCATAAATCTTCTTGTGCATATATGGAAGTATGTGTATGTATGTATATGGTTGTGAACATGATGGTTGGCTTGATGGCCGTTCCTAACACATGCTACAGTTGGATGTGTATACAAAAATGGGGATTGATATTGTGTCCCGACTGTATAAATGGTGGCAACAAAGGGGTTATGACCAATAGGCCACTTGGCTCTAACTCTGGCGGAAGTAAACTGCTTTATGACTGGTTTTATTGTTGTTATAACTGGTTGTTTTTTTTCTCTCTCTCTAAGGAGGTAGAGGCATCTAATTGACTGGAAGCTTTCGAAAATGGTTGGTTTTTTCTGTGATTAACTGGTTATCACTGAGGCTTATCACAATTGGAATCTCATATCAGGCCGGACACTAACAGTCCGTGATAGCCTGGCATTTTGTGAAGGTAAGTATACAACAGCTCACACATTTTTTTGGCTTTGGAAAAAAGCTATGGTTGGTAGGGACGGACATTACTGTTCTTGAAAACTGCTAATGACTTATGGAAATAAAGGTAAGTATATGGCCGGGTTTATTTTGGCTTGGGTATAGCTCCCAAGCTTTTTCCCAAAAAAAAGAGGTTTCAAAACAAAGAGGTTTCAAAAAAAGAGGGGGTCTTACTACTCTCTTGACCGGTTACATGGTTGTCTTATTGGTTTTAAACATAAAGGTTGTCACCACCCTCATCTGTGACCTTTGGTTGACAAAAAGAAGTCGGATTTCACATCTCTTTGTCTAAAGAAATACCTTTTTGTACCATGGGTTCTACTGACCTTGAAGGTAAGTATATGGTTTCTTTTATACATATCTACTAAGCTATGGCTCATAGTTTTACTTCTGATGGACTTCACCATAGACTATAAAATGATATGAAAGACTGCTAAACATACCAAATCTAATGAATAAATTTGTTTGTCTAAAGTAATTAAAACCTATAAGATGGACATGGATAACAACTAATATAGTCCATTGATACTTGTAAAACACATCCAAGGCTAACAGAATTGTTGTCTTGTTTGGATGGATGTAGGTAAGGACTCTATCTTATCTTGGAGGGTTTTCTTTTCTTTGGCAAGCAACATTATTGTGATGAAATACCCAATGAGGAACGGGGAAGTTTTTTTACTACCAACCCTACTGAAAGAGGACCTCTTTCTTACAATCATTGTACCTAAATAATTGTGATACTTAGTTATTTTTGTACATATCAGTTCATTGTTCCTTGGCCAGCTTTCTTTTGAATGTAAAAATTCAATTATGTCTTATTAGTTAAGATTTAAACAGCTACACACACATCCTATACATAAGGTCTCTCCTCTTCGGGGAAACCGGGATGCTAGCCTAGGAAATTGTCATAGGAATGGAGCTCTAAATTGGACCCACAATCGTTAAATCCTTCATTGGTAGACTGGTGTTAGGTGGCCCCTTTTAGACTCTCTTCTGGCTCCCTGCTCCTCACGGCTACCATAGTCTCAGACTTTGCCGGTTGAAGGGTTGCAGGGCCAAAAAGACTTTACTTTTTAGACGCTTTGCTAATTTTTATGTCATCTCTATTTCAGGACTGCTCACGTTATAGAATGATAGCTTGCATGAGTACTAATCACAACCCTGAGAATCATGCAAAGATTCTTGATCAAATTAAGCTCTACCTTAAAGACCATACACCAAAGGATGCCCTAGCTACTAGAACTAGACCTTTCCTTGCTAGGAAAGCCAAATTATGTATCACATACTATGGCAAGAAAAAATAAACCAGACCTCACTGTTTTTGCAGACTCTTGCTTTATCTCAAGGATTGGAACTTACCACGGAGCCCCTCTCTATGGCCTCCTCTTTGGTCCTCAGATGTATTAGCAGTTTGGATGCTTCACAACTTATTTATGATTCAGCTCTTGTTTCGGACAAAAAACTTTCTGTCTTGCATATGTTATCATTTAATGACTGGGTAAAGATTCTGGCTTCATTGGACAAAGACTCCCTAGAAGGTGTTAATCTACTATCCCAATATATTGCCCAACTTCCTGTCCTTGCTTCACAATATCAGAAAGAGCTTGCCCTGTTCTCCTCATTTGGAGCTGAGCGATCAAATTTCCTTAGAAAACTCTGTGGACTTAACCCCTCGTTTGTCTGCACCCCAAACACCCCCTCCATCCCTCCAACTGGTGGCATCTTCTATCGAGATAATGCAGCTCTAGAAGCAGTAAAAGAGTTTCAAAATAATCTTTGCTCTCTCATTGATGTTAACCTCCTTGAGATGGTACCTAAAATCTCAAAAGTCTTTCCTGTCTTACCAATAAGACAAATAGAAATTGAATCTCTCGGAGTTGACCATCAACTGTGGGTTCTACCAAACAAAGCCTTCCTAGCTCCTATTCTTAGTGAAACCTGGGTATACTTGGCCAACCTCCCGGCCTCAACAGTGGAAGACTGTAAACTTAAGATTCTTAAAGGTGGCCAATTCTTGGACAAGGGAGAACTGATTAAAGTCCCCTTTAACCTTCATCTTATTGACCACTCCAAATGCCCCTCAAATGCTGGACTGTACATACGTACTAAGGGTAGCATGGAATTTGCGAAAAGTAACCCAGAGTTCTACACAGAGTCTATCTAGAATATCTTCCACCCCTATGTAAAATGTGCCTGCAGATTTCTTGACCCCAAAGTTACTTGTGAATCAAGCATCATGTGGTTTGACCATGCAATATGGTATATCCTCAACCATTTGGATATGTTGTTCCCAGAGAAACCAATTGACTTTCATCTATCCCTCATCTACTCATGGCTAGGTGGACATGCCAAGCAGATTGTGATTGCACAAATTGCCTTTAATATCTTCCGAGGACTGATGCATGATATTCTGAAAGAACTTAAAGCTGATGAGCCCGGTCTATACCTCACTACTTATGCTAACTACAAAGGAGTCAAATACATCACTAATCTGCTTAAACCTTGTATTGAAGATGATGATTCTCCTGCTCTAAAAAGAGTTAACTCTTTAGCTTCTCCCAACTCTTTCACCTCCTTTTTTACACCTAGCTCCTCATCTAATCGAGGAAAGTCTCGTAGCTTTACTAGAGGGAGAGGCAGATTCCCTGCAATCAAAAACTTCCCTGAAATCTAACCCCTGAATATATTGCAGGTCTCTACAAACCCATGTGGAAGAAAAGTTCTCAGCAAAGATGATTCGAATTATGGTGCTATCTACATACATTGTCTGTTTCACAACATACTTCTCGATTGGATCTTACCAAAAAGTTTTTTTTGTGAGTGCTTTGACTTATTTTTTGGGAATCATAAACTGCTTGACAATATTCTCATTGGATGGAAATATCATCATCCTATAAAAGGATTAGTTTTAAACAATGACATTCTTAGACAAGAAACAATCCCTTACTGTACATGCATTCAATTTACCTCATTCTACAGGAATTTTGAAGGATTTGGGAATTGTACTCAGGACCTCAACATTATCGACAATGTCACAATACGTAAGTTACTAGCCAAAGGACTCAATTACATACCCAACTATCCAAAAAACCCTTACCTTGCCCTATCAGCTTTACTTAGCTGCCTCACTGACCTAGTCAGTGCTCTCCGACTGGAGATGACAGCCCTACCGGACTTAAAGGAATTAGTAAAGGAATGTTTCCTTCACAAAATTTCTCTACTTCCTAGAAAGTGGCTTTCTTCTGATAGTTCTTGGCTTACACCTCAGCTAGCTTTTGACTTTCAACTAATCTCAGATAAACGGTTGGTGGTCGGGCTTGACAAAAGCTCTAACTATCCTACTATTATGTGCAAACACCTTGCTTGGAAAGCAGCTCGGGATCGAGTATCAGGAAAAGAATTCTATCATACCAACAAAACACCGCAAGATATCTCTAACAAGATCTCTAAACATTTAGGACAGCTTGGCTACGCTATCAGTAACACCAAGTTACCAGTACTATTTCCTACATATAAATTCCACAAACATAAATTCAGATGGATATATCATGCCTCTAACTGTATCTTCACAGATATAACCAAAGATATTACTCATTGCCTTGGATATTATTCTTACAGAATTAGAACTCATTTGTGCAGAGAAACAGAAAATCTTCAAGGATTTTTTAAATATCCAATACAATCCCTTCTAGCTGACAAAAAATGCTACAGAAGTCACACTCAACCTTCCTCAACATATTTTCCACATCTTTACAACTGATATTACACAATGCTACAAAAACATCCCACTTAGTGGGGATCTTGGCCTTAAGACAGTGCTAGCCAAGGTCATTAACTTAGCCTTTACCAATGCTAAAAAAAGAAAGCATCTTTTTATCTCTCTAGCCAAGAACCCTAGATGGATTCAAGCATCTCACTCTGTAAACCCTTTACACTTCAATGAAGCAAAACTTTGCTCCTACATTTTTTGGTTGTTGAACAAATGTACTATTATTGTAGGTGGTTGCTGCTTTAATCAGTGCCTTGGCATCCCTATGGGCTTCTCTTGCTCACCACTTATGTGTAACATTTACCTAGCCTTTTTTGAGTACAAATGGGGTCTTAAGAACATGGAAACTAACCATAAAAAACTTCCACTATACAATCACACTTTTAGATATATGGATGACCTGCTTAGTATCAACAACAGATTGTTCTCTTCGGAGATTGATCAAATATACCCCCACTGCCTAAGAATTGAGCCTACTTCCATCCCAGATAATTTGACTCTTAGGAGCTTCTGCAAATCAGCCCAATTTCTTAACCTTTCAATATCCCTTCACTCCCCATCTACAGGTGGATATGACCTTAGATTTATCTGGAGAAAGGATCTTCTTAAGCTGCCTCACATAGAATTCATCAAGAGAAATAGCAATAGGCCATACAAAGCCTCTATCTGCTCCTGTATTGGCCTTCTTTACTTAATCTGCTACTCTTCATCTACACCATCCATGGCCTGGGAAGGAATTTTTGTACTAATTAAAAAATAATGTCTTAATGGATTTAATCGCAATCAGATCCGTAACACCATCACTCAAGCTCTCATTAGGCACAATTGGCCTGGACTGTTATTCCAAAGAGAGAGTCTCATCTCTCTCATAAGGTAGTAGGCCCATACACAATGGGCCTACTACCGACCAATTGTGTGTGGTGCCTAGGTTAGGGCGGGTACACACACACACACACATACACACACACACACACACACACACACACACACACACACACACACACACACACACACACACACACACACACTTTGGTATTACTAAATGCTTTTTTTTCACTGTGCCTAGGTTAGGGCAAGTACACACACACACACACACACACACACACACACACACACACACACACACACACACACACACACACACACACACACACACACACACACACACACACACACACTGTGGTATTACTAAATGCTTTTTTTTCACCCTCCTTCTATATATTAACCCCCCCTCCCCCCCCCCCCAAACACCCCCCTCTTCTGAAGCACTCATGGGACACTTGACTCATAACATGCCACTCATGGCCGGTGGGACTAGGCCCTTGCATAAAAAAACTCTCCTAAAGTTAAACGTGAGTAAAAACATTGTGCTCTCATGAGGCGGCCTGCGCATCCTGGGCTGAGATATCCCCTTGCAAAGTTTTTGTGCATCACTTGAAGACGCTTAACAGGAGGGCGACTTGCCTCTCTCACCGATCACGCTCAGGAAATGAAGCTCAAACTCTATAAATAAGGTGAGGGCGCACCTTGCCCCTCACTTAGCTCTGGAGTAGGTATTTCTTTCTATTTTTTTTGTTACTGTCTGATCTTGCCAACATGGAGCTCGCAGCTCAAGTAACACAGGTATCTTACTAAGCTTAAGATTTTGTTCAAGTAATGTTGCAATACCTTGCATAGTAAGAAAGGAATGAAGTTGTCTGAGCTTTACACTATGTACTTCTTGCTTTGCCTAAAGCACTTGAGCAAAATAATGGATTCTTTTTCCTGCATATAATCGGCTCAGAAAGTAGCCGTTGCATAATTTTGACTACTATACTGTGAGGTTTTTTTTAGTCTTGCGACTGCTTGTGCAATACAAAGCATCGGGTTTTTCTTGCAGACTGTGTACAAATGTTATTTTCTATTGATGATCTTTTACAAAGCTTGATATGGTAAACCTAGGAATATTGCACCCCCGCCTTGTATAAAAGCGTCTCCTGACCTCGGACTGAATAGGTCACCTCTGTAGTATACTGAAGGATATGTCGATTCTTGTAAATTGTTGCAGGTTCATGAGCTTGACTGGTTATTTTGCTAAAGCCTTGACCTTGGGTCTCTTGTGCATAGAAAACGTTGCTTGGTGGTTGTTTTGCAATAAGGGTAGCCTCAGGAAGGTATAAAGGGCTTCATCTCCGCATAAAGCTTCTTGTGCATATATGGCAGTATGTGTATGTATGTATATGGTTGTGAACATGATGGTTGGCTTGATGGCCGTTCCTAACGCATGCTACAGTTGGATGTGTATACAAAAATGGGGACTGATACTGTGTCCCGATTGTATAAATGGTGGCAACATAGGGGTTATGACCAATGGGCCACTTGGCTATGACTCTGGTAGAAATAAATTGCTTTATGACTGGTTTTTATCGCTGTTATAACTGGTTGTTTTTTCTCTCTCTCTCTCTCTCTCTAAGGAGGTAGAGGCGTCTAATTGACTGGCAACTTTCGAAAATGGTTGGTTTTTTCTGTGATTAACTGGTTATCACTGAGGCTTATCACAATTGGGAGCTCAGATCAGGCCCGACACTAACAGTCCGTGATAGCTTGGCATTTTGTGAAGGTAAGTATATAGCAGCTCACACATTTTTTTGGCTTTGGAAAAAAGCTATGGTTGGTAGGGCCGGGCATTACTGTTCTTGAAAACTGCTAATGACTTATGGAAATAAAGGTAAGTATATGGCCGGGTTTATTTTTGCTTGGGTATAGCTCCCAAGATTTTTCCCAAAAAAAAGAGGGGGTCTTACTACTCTCTTGACCGGTTACATGGTTGTCTTATTGGTTTTAAACATAAAGGTTGTCACCACCCTCATCTGTGACCTTTGGTTGACAAAAAGAAGTCGGATTTCACATCTCTTTGTCTAAAGAAATACCTTTTTGTACCATGGGTTCTACTGACCTTGAAGGTAAGTATATGGTTGCTTTTATACATAGCTACTAAGCTATGGCTCGTAGTTTTACTTCTGATGGAATTCACCATAGACGAAACTTCTTAGAAGTTTGTTTAAATCCTAAAAAATATGTCTTCATGGTTAGAAAAGGAAAAATTCTCAAACATATTGTTTCAAAAATGGCATTGCTATGGATATCTAAGACCAAAGGATTGGACCATGCAACTCTCCATCCAACATCACTATATATAGACTCATAGCCTGCTAAAATATAGCACACCTTGACCACATGTCCATCCTGGCCCTTGGCCTTCCTGCTCTTACTCTAGTCCCCCCCCCCCCCCTTTGGAGAATCGTTTTTGGTAATATCTTCATAAAAGAGTACTAGTGTCATCCTTCATGGATCCAACTATCCATTTGACCAAAAGACGGTTCAGTAGGAGGTTCAATGAAATCAAGAAGAACATCCTGATTTTCCACATTGTTGTCCCTTTGTAACCGTCTTGTGTAACCGACCCATATCCGCCAACATACGTATAGACTCCACTCAAAATTCATTTGAGTATGCTAAACAAGTTATCACAAGTAAGATGTATCTAAAAGAGTACCTCTTTCCAGTTTCCATGAAAGTAACAGGCTGACGTAACTCATCAAAAAATTATAAGTCCTTGAATTAATATCATTCTTCATCACAATAAACAACCCCATTACATCCGGTGTTCAAGGGTTAGAACCCGATTTAAACATGAAGAGGCTAAACTTAGTCGCAACATGCTTTGTCTCATGGTAAGCAAACTTCAACTAGAAAGATAACCAGTTTCAATTGGTTTGCTTGGTATTAATGTACACATTGCTTAGAATATCCTTTAGCACAAGATTAACATTGCCTATTCTCTCTAGATGACTAACAACATTGAGGTGTGTTTCCCCACTATTACAGACAATCCTCCAAAACGACTAGTAAACAAAGATCATAATTCCTTACAACATTGCTGATTAATCAACATTGTTAGGAACAACCAGCTTTGGTTAACTTCAATGAACTAATCTACAAGTACCCACCAAATCGTGCCATGACCTCTATTGGTCATTGGTAGATCCACAATTAATCTCATAGAGATATTGCACATATAATGCAAAATGATTTAGAAGCTAATGTCATGAATGTGCATGCCAATCCAAATCAGCCTTTGCTAAACTCTAGGGCCCATAACACCTAGTGTGCATGTATCTAGCAAAAAACAGATTCGAGCCTACATATCCATGATCATACTTACCAATGATTATGGCTAATGTTATGCCTAACTCACTAGGAAATAATTAAGTACTTCCCACAAGAGAGCTGTGCTAACATATTTAGCCCTTATAGAATGTGAAAATCCATCACATCTAGTACCAAATGAGCTTGTTCATTAACAAAACATAATTTTTCTACGTGTGTAAACAATCATTCGTTAAAATTTTTTAACAATACTTGTAACCTTAACAAGTCTTATAAGTATCCAACAATTTTTTTGTAGAAGGAAAGACAAAGCCAATGGAAAAGAGTTTACCTATGCAAGAGGAGCCAAGAGTACTTTGGCTATAGAAAGATAGGGTTATACCTATGCCTATGCTGCGATTCCAATTGTTGAAGAGATGCAAGTGGGCTGCAAATGAGATGAAGGATGTTTTGTCAAGCTCAGGTATGGTTAATTAGAATCCTTTGGTTTATGCATGTGATCAAAAAGTGAAGCTTATAGATAAAGTTGAAGCAATAGAGATAGATGAACTTCCAGTTTTCGAAACAAAAGAGGAATGAGTCAAGCTATAGTAGCTCTCTAGATATGGACACAACTTGGAAGAAAGACTCTTCCTACTCAAGGTATGAGGAATATGATCCTCGGGGGGTTCACTATGTGTAAAACTATCATATCACGTGCGTTCAAGACATGTTTATAAAACCCCTTATCTGTGAATTTTGTTAAGAATATAATGTACCCTTTTCTTTTAAGGTATGTAAGTTTTTTCAAATTGGAAACAATAATGGCCTTCTATATATATATTTCTGTAAGTTTCAAGAACTTTAAATACCCTTCTGTTGAACTGACATGATAGGTTACATTTTTATTAGGTGACCTCTCCGTTATATGATCTTATGCATGTTGATAAAGATATAGGGAATATGCGTGAGATGCTAGAGGGTGTGCAATGAGTTATTATAGATCTAGAACATGAGCAAGTATAAGTATCTTTGGAATGCTCTCATGAAGTTATGGATACAGATAAAGCTCTTATTGTGAATGAGTAGCTTAGTTTACTAGCTAGAGATGGTTTTAGCTATGCTCTTGGAGATCTTATGGTACGTTTTGTGGCAAGACTTGTGCTATACAAGGCTCTTTTTGACATTTGGTGGTGTAATTTCAAGTCACAACAGGTGTCATAAACTTATATTGATGTTGAGAAGCCATGTGTAGACTCTTTTGGTCGTGCAGGTCTTGATGACAAAGTTGATTGGGGTTTTGATGACCCAATGTTAGATGTGGATGGCACAGGTACTGGTTGATAAAGTTTTATCCAAGATATAGGTTATGTGAGGGCTTGCTTGTCTCTTGTCGAATGCAAGATTGTTCTAGCAATCAACTTCCAGCCACAATAGACATGGACGTAAAGATAGAGAAAATTGTCCCAATCTTTGGTTTGAAGAAAAGAGCAGGTATGTGTGCTCAAGAGATTGTTGTGCAAGCCAATGCTATTATTGAAGGTATCTAGAGAATGCCAGTTGATGCTCAAAAGGGCTAGTGCATGAGAGTGTTCTAGATGGATATCTACAATTTGAGCTATGAATTTGATCCAGGAGGAGGTCTCTCTTGTCTAAGGGAGGTAGAGAAGTTCGTTTTTTAATCCAGGTGGATTCAAGCAAGTGACGTGAGGGTGTGTGAAATCCACGTAGCTGCAATCTTTTGGTGCTTTGAATAAAACTTTGTACATACGATTGCTTTCTTTTTGCTTTGTCAGTAGGGATTTTGTAGCTTGGAAAATAGATGTGTCAATAAACATGCTTGTGGTTGAGCATGAATGCTCAACAAGGGGGTGGGCCATGATGGTGCACCATGGAAAGCATTGTCAAAGGTTCTTACAGATGGGTGACAGAATGTCAGAACATGTGTCAAGACCCAATGCATAAAAAAGAGTTTGTGGTGTTTATGACTTATGGAGCAATGTGGACCAAGGTAGGGATTTGATGCTTTAAAGAAGCTTTTTGATGTGAAAAGCCTCTTAAACCATGCAAGGTTAGTTGGGTAATGAAGGCCATGTGGTGAGTGGTGAAAAGGAAAGTGGGTGAGTGACTTCACTTAACTCCAAGAGGAGGGCAAAAAAGTACTATTCTATAAAATTTTTGCAAAATATATGCATCTCCCGCATGTTAGTTAGGAGATATTTTAGTTTTCATTGAGAGGAAATCATTGAGAATAGAGTTACTAATAGGGAATCTTCTTCCCAATTAATCTTGTGGCTAGCAAGAGGATCCCAGAATTAGCAAGAGATAGCATAGAATAAGCTCTAGTTATTAGCAGCAACTGTATTTTGCAATGAGTTCCACTATTGATTAGCAAAAGGGGAAGCTTTGTTGGATTCATGGTTAAAGAATAAGCTTTGTTGGATTCATGGTTAAAGAATAAGAAATTTTTTCTAAAGGCTCTATTGGTTAGACAAAGAAAATTCAACGAGTATCAGCAAACTTATGACTATGGATAATTCTTATTGTTAACACTAGGTTGGTAACCTAACAGGACATAAAAGTGTCCTTTTAGGGTTTTGAAAAAAACCTGAAAGTGTCCTTTCAGGGTTTTGAAAAAAACCTCCAAAACCATAGTAGATGCACTCATTTTGTAGAATCCTTTCATGAGGTTATAGTTCAAGGCCTACTACACATGGAAAAAATAAGAAACTTGTAAAATTTCTCATCTTTTGGTCACACCAAGCCTCCAAAGTTGATGGACCACTACATTTTCATCAAAACAGTCATTTCTTATGTTTTGTTGCATAAAAATAAGATTAGGGATTTTTGTAGGACTTGAGATAAATTCCCTAGTTAACTTCAATGGGTTGGTGATCAGAACATATGAGTGCTTCTCACTCACTATTTTTTGTTTTTCCAAAAGAAATAGGTACAAAAAAGTTGAATTTTTACCAATCTGCAAACCTATCATCAAAGTTTCTATAGCCACGCTCAATACAAATAGTATATGCATGTTTTCTTAGTTCCCTGTTGTCCTTTAGGTTCATAAGGATCCATGGAACATGTCAAAATAATAATACATCTCTTACCAAGGGGAATCCTGGGGACAAAGATGAAGTGCTAAATACAACAAACATGAAAAAACTGGGTTCAACATTATGAGTTGTAGAATCCCATAGAAACTATTCAATATCTAGCCAAATTTGATCCTTATCACTAGATATGGTTACTACCTACAAAATGCATATAGTTGTCATAAGAAACTAGAAATATTGAAAAAGCTATACTTGACATACTAGAATGTTTCGTTTTCTTCTATAATTGAAAAAATCAACCATTGTTGTGTACTATGCAAAATAGGGTATTAGGTGCCCCAAAACTCAGGGAATATTAGCTTTATGTTACAATATGCGACATAGAAAATCAAAACTGCATTTGGATATCATGAAAGTCACCAAAAAAATCATAGAAGAGCTCAAATTGGCTAAAAAACAGGATTTGACAATTTTTGTAATTTGGCCATAACTTACAACTTAACATTTATTTATCCCTAGAAGCATCAAGACATGTTGAGGACTACTAAAGATAGTTCTCTAGCATTATAGACCTCACAAACATGAATTCTAGAGTGGTATAGTTGCAAAAAGTTGAAAAAAAGCCAAAAACAGGACCCGTTTTTTCACACAGTTTAGGTTGTGAAATGTTGTGCAAGGACAAGGTTAAAGATGGAATTGATATTCCAAAAAAATGTCAAGTTTTTTTCAGCTCATGAGACAACTTTCTAGATAGATAGAACCTCAAAATCCATTTTGAAATTCTTGATATAATTCAAGGAAAATGGTCACTTAACAGGACATAAAAGTGTCCCATTACCAACCTAGTGTTAAAAAACAAGACTATTTTCATTAGACCTTATTTGAAAAAGGATTTTGGTGGTGATGTTTTAAGGGTTGTATCAATGAAACTGTCGTAAAAATTGTTAAAGGGACAGTGGTGGTGTACATGTAATACAAAGTGGTAATAATCAAAAAACAAGATGAACGAAGAGTGTAACATAGAAAGTGGGAGATGAGTATCCAAGTGGAACTATTAGTCAGGTACCAACAAGACTAATAGTTAGTTAAGTATAGTCTCCTGCCATATTTACAAATATATGGATAGCGGTCATGCCTCTTCAACATTGTAGTTTAGTTTATATAGATCGGAATGTGTTTTTTTTGCGAGCTTTTGATTTTGAGCTTTTGCAATGAGAACCATTTTTGCAAGCTTTTTGACTTTAAATTTGGAGCCTTTTCTAATGACACAAAAAAGCTAACCAAAAAAATATCTATTACTCATACCTTACACACCAAAAAACATGCATAAGTTTCCAAAAGTCTTGAGAGAGTGCATTATATTTGCAAGATTTTCATTTTGTGCTTTTCAAAATAGAGCACCATTTTTAAATATTTTTGGAAACAAAATTGGGGAGAGAGAGAGAGGGAGAGAGAAACTACAATGTTTGCGACAAGAGTCACTCGTAAAGCTCAAAAAATGGTATGCTTGTCGCAAACATTGTAGTTTCTCTCTCTCTCTCTCTCTCTCTCTCTCTCTCTCCTCCCCCTTCCGCAGGCAAATGAAGGTTTTTAAGGTTGTTTGCAAGAAGCAAGACTGCACGTATATCATGTTTTGTATGAGGCCCTAAAATTTGAATGCGCTCCATTAACCAACTGATGGCTATATTAAATAATCAACTAATGGCTATTAAGGAGTCATGTACATATTGATTTTGATCTTATGAAGCCCTGTGAAGTAATAAAGATTGGCTTAAAATTTTCCATAAGCTTCTCATCTTCTAAGACACAAAAAGTAAATTCGAGTTCAATAACTTAGAATAAATTGGATGATGTTTTGTATTAAATGTATCTTTATGTTGTGCCCACATAATAAGAGCGTATATTATAGATGATCTCCAATTATATCCATCAAAAAATCCTAAAAGGAAAAATGAATTTATTAAGCATCCAAGAAAAAGATTCTTTGTAAAGAACCTAGAAGACATGAACTCAACATGTCCTCCTTTCGTTACCTCAATAATCTTAAAACAGGCCTCTAACCTCGCTTGCAATGCCACACACCTACAATAGAACCTCATCGCTATGTCACAACCAAGAAGCTAAAGAACCAACAACAGGGCGCAATGGTCAATTCTCAATAGATTGACATGATCACCTTCTTCAAATTGCAAGTCCACCAACAATAGCGCATGGTTATAACCTTGCATTATCTAATCTCACACAAGACCCTTCTTTATATCATGTCATGCCATCCTTCTCACCTAACAATATCATGCCTACAAAAGTAGATAATCAATTCTCTCTCTTCGTATAACTGATGCTGCAAAAGATACAAATTTCAACAGCGACTTTCAAAATTGCAATATGGGTAAGCAATTAATAGTAGTAGCTCCTCATGTAACATTGATAGAAGGTTCACTTGAAAGTATGCAAACCACAAGCATTGTATCAAGCATTGATGATTTTGATATCGCGCCACATTACTCCCTCATGATGGCACTGAGCAAGAAATTTCAATGAGAGCATTGTCAATGCTAGACTTTTGGAGGATTGGCTATCTATGATATTGGACGATATTGTTTTGATGATACTATAATAGTTGTCCATGAAGATATCATGTGGGCCAACAATAGTAATATTGCAGTGCATACTAACATTGCGACTATCCACAATGTTGTAGCACCTAATCTTTTAGAAAAACATGCCAGCAACGATTTTCATATATATCTTGGAATTGGAAAATTAAGGCATCAAAATTGCAAGCTCACATGTACAGTTATTCTAACTGACCAATAATTAACAGCGGTGTTACGCTCACAAACGCATTCAAGCCTAAACTCCTATGCACTTCAATCAGCATTGAAAAGATAGATAGATTAGCGTCATAATCAAGAGGCAAAGCTCACTCTCTCTCTCTCTCTCTCTCTCTCTCTCTCTCTCTCTCGCGCGCGCGAGAAAGCCGTCAAGGAGGGCTCTAAAAAACCACCCCAAATCCTGAGAACAAGGTGTAGGGTCGTCTTCAGCCAAAGCCGTCATGAAGGAGGGCTGCGTACGATGTCTCTCTCTCTCTTCTGCCAAAGCCATCAAGGAGGGCTGCATACGACGTCCCTAAATAAGCATGTAGCAGCACAAGAGCTGATCTGGACTGGCATGTCACAAGAAGTTTTGGACAAATTCTCACAATATTTCCCACATTGTGACTTTCATTTAGGGATGCAAAATTTGTTTCCATTACTGAGATGCATCATCACCTCCCGCAGCGTCACAGGCACCCTCCGTGAGAGTATCCGACTGCGAGCCATCATGGGAAGGATTGGTGTATGATGCTTGAAATCAAAGGTCATATAGATATCTGAATCCATGGCAACACCGTGCAGTGTAAGAAAGATAAAGAAGAATACCTTGATTTGAAGTCGTAGTATGCACCACAAACGATGACAATTAGCCGTGCTAGTGACATTGTTCGTCAAAACTTTGTCAACCCGCAATTCCACCTGTTCGATTATACTGCATAATTATGTCGCAGTCGACTTGGTTTTCCAAAGCAACAAGTGATGACGGATACTGGGTTGAAAATTTCAAAGTCATTATTGTAAGCTATCCTTGACATAGTGCTACAATTTTTGCACTTTAAGAGAATCTGCAGTAAGCTGACTGCCTGTCAAATGATGTCCCGGCCCTTGTGGACGAGACTAGGGCTCGCCTTTGTTGACAACCGAGTACGGATGTGTGCCGGGTGGGCATGCACCCTTGCAGGGAAACAAATTTGAGACTGCCCAAGGCCAAAGGCCTTAGGGTTTGTTTTTTTTGTTATTGGTGTGAAATCTTCACACAGACAGTCGGATATGGGGTTTGAGACTGTCGCGTGAGCTCTACAAGGGGATGGGGGCGCACCCAGTGCTTCCCACAGTTTGCTCCAGTGATGACGGGAATTGTGGGACAGGTCTGCGTGCACCTTTCAAACCCTTCAAAGCTTCGTTTGCTTGAGGTCAATGTCTCATCCCTCCTTGCCTCAAGAGGCCCTGCACACGCGGTGGTTGTTACTCGGCTTCTTTCCCCGCTTGGCAAGAGAAAAGCCTCACGACATGCAAAATGCAACATGCCAAGAAAGAGAAGCACACCATTTTCCAAGTTATCTATGAATCTAATACCAGTGTAAGAACTAGGGATGCTAGACCTTAGGATCCTCCTCCCAACCTCCCATTATATAAGCGAGCTCCTAGGCTCTTGCCCTAGACGGATCCCCTGTCCACACTGTCTAGCCCGGTCGCTTGGCCGTCGTCCGTGACCACCCTAGTACTTAGGTTTGAGTCGTGCCCCTTAGGTCCATGACCCTTGTCCTGACAAGATTGAGCCAAGCGAGTGCAGCTCCAAAAATGCAAATACAAGCTGGGAAACAGAGTCAACCCAGTCCATGTATAAAGAGTTTGATATTTTGCATGTGCATGGAGATACAGTGGGTATATATGAAGAACATGGAGCAGTGCATGCCGGTATGCCTGGTGAGGATCAAGTGGAGGTGTCTATGTCCACCTATGAGGATATGCAGGTAGAAATGGTGCAAGATTTTGCCAAAAGGGGTGAGGTGGCCGTGCCTACGGATGAGGACCGAGATGATGCAGTGTGGGGAGAGTTTCTCTCTACTTTGGCAGAGCATGATGCAGGCAGAAGAGGTGGTTGAAGAAGAGGTAGTTGAAGATGACAGGCAGGTGGAGCACATCAACCTTGAGGAGCTAGTAGTTGAAGAAAAAGAGATTGATAATGCTAGTATCAAGGGCATAGTTGGTGAAGAGGAGAGCATAGATTCAAAGATGGTGGAGAATTTTTGCAGCAGGCATGTTCTATGGAGAATGAAAGAGATGCCGAGAGTGGGTCCAAGCTATCAAAAGAGGCATGCAATACATGGTTGAAATGTATACTTGTAAGTGCATCAGTGAGGTATGTTATCTGCTAGATACAGAGTTCCATTGAGAGGAACTCTACTTTACATGGTTAAGAGGGAGGGTCAGAAGTGTTGGTCGGTGCAAATGATGTGATTGCAGGGCCATATGGATTTGGTTGGTTTTGATAATATGTTTGCAGGGCCAAGTAACCAACCAACCAAGGCAGGTAAATGTGCGAAGAGATGTTAAAGTGCTTTGGGCATATTGTGTGCATGGATGGATGCGGACATGGGTGAAACACTATTGGAAGGTGCTATAAGTGGATGGAGGAATTCATTGCAAGGTTTTTGATCCAGGTAGAAGCTATGTGATGCAGGGGGTTGGACAACCCACTTGAGGCTTGGCAGCAGTGTACATATGGTAGTTTTTTTGTGGTTTGCTCACAATTTTGGATAGTGTTTGCTAGTTCTTGCAGTTGGTAGAAGAATAAAGTTGTCTTTTGGTTGAACATGAATGTTCAACAAAGGGGTTGAGCAATGATGGTGCAACCAAAGTGTATCAACCCTACCAGAGGGCACAAGCTATGGTATGAATGCTAACAAATGCGTGGCAAGATGCTAAAGCAGGTATGGAAGGCGTGGGAAGGCAAGTGATAGCAAAGATGTATGCCTCATGTGGTTTTTTAAGCCAAAAGGGCTCCAAGAAGGGCTTGACAGGGTGGCAGGTGAAGGATGTCCAAAGTGCTGGTTTTTGGCTTGGAAATGTAGAGCTTGAAGTGCTGAAAGAGCATGCACAGACATGTCATCAAACAAAACTAGAGAGCCCAAGACATTGAAGTTTGAAGATGAAGTGCATTGTAGATCTGGGATGGATAGGGCAAGTGATGACAGGTGACTAGAGTTGATGTAAGTGGATATATGTGAAGTGCTCAAATTATGAAGTGCGCATGGTCTTTTCGGTTTGCCAATCAGAGTCCGGATGGGAAAGTTATGACCAGTTGAAAATTTGTTGGGGAACGGGTGTGTGCGGAGTTGTTTGCATTAAAAGACGTGACATCATGTGTTTTTTTGGCCTCGACTAGGTTTGGGAAGGTAGCATGCACTATGTGGAGTCAGTAGAAATCACAGATTGCAAATCAAAATCGCAGGCGGCCAAATACACCAAGGTGAATGAGGGGCGATCACATATATTTTTTTGGATTTTTGGCGGTCTCAGTTGACGGGCTTGAAAAGGTTGGAGTGCGGAAAATTTCTTATGATTTTGAACCGGCAGGACGGAGTTTCAATGCATTGAAAAGATGGGTGTTTGAAAAATTCAGCACGAGGGAGCACCGACGGCGTGGAGCTCATGCCCAGAAAATCCATTTGTTGGGGTGGATGTTAAAAAGCAAACAAGGGTTGAGTTGGAACATAAGAACAAAGGGAATTCTTTTGAAGCTAAGGGGAACCGGTTGCCCGAAGCCTCTATGGGAGGTAAAGGGAGAAAGAAAAAACGTGGGGAATGGTGGGTCAACAGAGTGCAGAGGAGGAGAGAATGGGAAAATCTACCATGAAACAAGAAGTGACCAACAGTTGCTGGCGATCACAATCGGCCCAAGTCCCTCCGGTTTCTGTGCACCCCAGTAAGCGGCTCGTTGTATGCAACGATGACACCGTCATTGCTAAGTTTTTTTTTACTTTGGCTATTTTAAGAAAGGGGCTCGGCTTTTTTAAGGAGGAGAGGGAGATAGCGTGAAAAAGGAGAACCCGGGGTTGGAGGCAGAGGAGATCTCCGAAGAGAAACTAAGGGAATTCGAGAGCCTTTGACAATATAGAGGCAAGTGCGAGGATTGTCTTTTTGGGAAGGAGCTCAGGAAGGAGTCCGAGGGGAGTTTCTTGGTGGGGAGCCCAAGACGAAAAAGGAAGAGCTATTGAGACGAGTCAGAGGAAAGGAGTTTGGATTGATTTGGCACCAACGAAGGCACCAACATCAGAATTTTTTCTTGTTGATCTTAGCAAAGGGAGCCATATGGCAGTGGAGCCATCAATCACCCCAACTTTTTTTGGTTGCTCGATGCAGTTGTGTCAATCCGGATTGTAGCAAAGGTTTCAGGGTTGGTTGTAGATGGTTTTTAGCTGTAACTGAAGCAAACCTTTACCGAATATCAATGTCGCCTCTTTCCCTTTTCCCCCTTCTTGTGTTTGCTCTATCCTCACAGTATGGTTCCGATTTGAGGAGTGTGTGCCTTCCCAACCCTGTGGTGTGAGTGTGAGAGAGAAAGAGAGAACGGTTGTGTTAAGTAGAAGCTGTAGATCAAAAAATTTGGTGTCGTCTACTATCAATTGTTGGTGCAAAGCTTGTGTGCAGACGATGGTCTGTAGGCAAAGTTGTTGAGTTTTGTAGGTTAACTCTAGTGGATTGGGGTGCAATGATTATCTTGGGCTATAGAGAGGCAGTTTGTTTGGATTTTGGGTGTGTTCCCCTTTCACCCTTTCCAATGCACTACTTTTCATTACGTTGCCCGTGCATTTAGATGATGCCATATGGCTGCTTATGAGCTCAAAGAGCCAAAAAATGACATTTGGCTCACCAAAATATTGGCCAAAGCATTGTTGTGAACACACACTATCATAAAAAATAATATCTGATACTCCCAAATGATTTTCTCATGTTAAGCTGATCATTTGATTTGGGGAAGTACCAGGGGAGTAAAAGCTAGAATATTGGTAAGGCTGCCGGACCGGTCTCTGTCAGGGATCCAAAGGAGAGAAAATAGGGATCCAAAGGGGGACAATCTGCAAAAGAGAAATGTGCTTCAATGGGTCTTAAAAGACCTAAGGCTCAACCCCATTAAGACTTCCATAGGCTAAAGTTCCTAATTTTAATTGTATTGTCCAAAGGCCAAAGTAGTAGGGGAAACATTGGATGGTCATGGGAAGAGTAACAAGTCTTCCCACATCCCTAGGAAGGAGGGGGCGAGCCCTTATTGTAGGAAATGAGAGAGAAACACACACACACACACACACACACTCCAAGACTCCCCCTTTAGACAAAGGGAATATTGGACACATGTCAGGCTCTTAGGTCAATTGCCCCCGGTCTCCCCTCAAACCCTATTGGATAGCCATAGAGGTGGACCAATTAGAATTAGGCTAGAGTAAATTTGGTCTTATCAATTTAAAAATGCTTGATAAAAGAATCAATAGAATTTAAGCTCCCTAGAAGACTATTCGACGGTCTACCAAGGGGTCCAATGAGCATTCAGTAGCCCAATGACTTGCCTGATTCCTATTGGCCAGAAGACTAAGAGGTCCAATGAAAGTTTAGTTGAATTATTTAATTACCCCTTAAGCTCTCACAAAAGGGGAAAGGGGGACACTTGTCAAAAGGCTATCAACTATGCTTCTAATTTGTGATTGGCTAAGCTTTATAGGAGCCAATGGGAGGCCACTATGAGCAATTAGCAAGAGGGGTCGACCAACATAAGAGAGATGGCTGCATTTTTCTCTAACACATTGCCACACACACACACACAACTCATGTGTACAAGAAGAACTCCATCTCTTCTCTAAGCATTGAGAAGTAGAGGCCTACACCAACAACTCTTGGCTATGGAATGAAAATCCAACCAAGAGCCAAGCTTCAATGGAATGCTCATCTCCTCTACCATGCTAATTACTAAGCTAAGCTATGCTATTAGAGTGATTATGTGAGGAGAATACTTCTTTCTCGTAAGATACCTCTTCTTCCTCTCAATCTATCCTCATTCCCCTGCTAGCTCTCACCAGTTTTGAAGGTGTGTGAGGTCTTGGGACTGAGGCTAGGGACACTAGGTGTATTTTTCAAGCATAATTTGGTGCATGAAGCTTCCATCTTCATTGCACCAACAAGTTTTGTCAGGAGCACAAGAATTGTATTGTACAAAAGTCTCCTTTGATGGGACAAGCTATAATACAAATCCTTTATGGAGGGGGGACCGGCTCCATGTAAATCCGATCCTCAATTGTTATCAATTGTTCTATTTCTCTCTCTTTTCAAGTGTTGTCAATGCCAAATTAGCTAGGTGTAAATTGCTATGTTGCTTTCTCAAACTAAGTACTCTCTCTATGCTCATTAGGAACTTATTCTTAATGAAATGCTCACTATGTTATCATTTTTTTCACTACACACAAGTTACTAGTGCATTAAATGTTACATTGGTATCAGAGCTATTGGTTTCTCTTTTCTTGCTCAAGAAGAGAGGTCCTCAAGCTTGCTACAGATGGTTGGTGTTATTAATTGCAAAAGAGTAAGTAGAATAGGTATTTTTCATCCTTGAAGCATGCCTGCTTTATGCAATTAATGGGGATACTGTCGGGAGCTATGGTCTTAATAATGGAGTCCTACGGGGCCTGCTTATGGCTTAACCATTATTGAGCTATTAGAAGCTTGACAGGAACCGATGTTGTCTTGGCTCTATTGAACCCTCTCTTCTATTCCTTGTAATTAATTATATTTGAGCCACGGGTATCGATGCTTTAGTGCTTATTTTTTAAGGTAAAGAGGAGTAGCAACTAGGAAAAAGTACAAGTCAAAGTTTACACCTAAAATTTACTAGTATGGCTGACAAGGAAAAAGAGATTGAAATGAAAGTTGATAGCTTTGATTTTGCTAATGAAAGAGCAACTAATGATGCCCCTATGCTTGTGAACTATCTTGTTTCTGGGCTTCAACAAGCCTTGGGCAACCCATCCCTTAAGGTGAAGTGCTACAACAATCGCGCACCCATGGTATTCACTCCCAACTCCCCACCAAGAAGAGAGAGTACCTTAGGAAATCTCCTTGTGAGACTTTCAAAAGAAGAATCTCTTCGATAAGGGAAGGAGAGGAGGATCCGTACGAAGGGCTCAAAAACTTACTACTTGATGAGGCATCTCCCTCCAAAAGGAGAACCCAAATTTCAATGGTAGAGCCCCCACCGAAAGAACGAGAAAGAAGTGAGTCTCCACCACCTTGACGGAGATGGCTCCACAAAGACGGGGGGCAAAATGCTCTCCAACACCCCCTAAATAGAGAAGGACATCTCATACTTCTCTACACCATAATTCAAAGAGGGAAGAAAGAAAAAAAGATCAGAAAAAGGCAAGAAAGAGTTCACCCTCTCCTCCATCTTCTTCATCCTCTTCCTCTTCCTAAGAAAGTGATGGTGAAGGCAAGGAGGAACAAGGGAAGAAAAAGGAGAGAAAGAAGTCACCCTCTTCTCCATCCTCCTCATACTCTTCCTCTTCTGAAGAAAGTGATGGCGCAACTCTCGAACCACCTAAAAGAAGAGGCCATAGGAAATCCTATGGTGCCTTGAAGAGGTCGTTCAAGCTTAAAAAGCTCACAGAGGGAGGAAAGAACATCTCTTTCCTTACCTACGATGGCACCTTTGGTGCTATAGACGACGTCTTGGCCTTTATCTAGCAATTTGATGCGGCGTTTGGAGATGAGGGCTTCATGGAGTCCTCTAAGCTACATCATGTAGCTATGCATTTTCAAAAGTCTGCTAGGCAGCAATGGTGGTCTAGCCTACGAGCAAACGTTGAAGCTCCACGAACATGGAAAGCTTTAAGAGCTTCCATCATGAATCTATTTTTGGCTACCGATGTCAAAGACAAAGTACTCACCGAATGGCAAAGCTTGAAGCTCTCTCCCTACGAATCTATCCACAAATATGTAGACAAGTTTTGGGATTTACATCTCAAAGCACTGTCTTCAAAAAGATGGATTTTTGAGAGAAAAAACAACAATTTTGTGCGGCTTTAACTAAGGATATGCCGGAGTATGTTAACTCCCAAAGGCCACGCACCATATCTATGGTCATACACCATACCATGGTGGCTTCAAGAATCAACTTCCAACAAGGGGCTAAGAGAAATATTAAGCCCACAGAAAACAAGGACCATAACGAGCCTATAAGGGGAAGGAAAACGTTCCAAAGTCTCCCAAAGGCAATGCCAACAACAACAAAGCTAAGGAGAAGGGAGTTTATAAAGGCAAAAATAAAATCTCTCTTGAAGAGCTAGAGTGTTATCGAAAAGATAACCGTTGTTTCAAGTGCAGGGAGCAAGGGCATGCCTATCATGCTTGTCCCCACAAGAATACATGTAACGAGTCTCCTAGAGCTACCTTGGTCAAAATTCAAGAAGAGGATTCTCATCACAAAGGATCTCCTCTATGCCATGTTGCTTGGAGAAAGGTAAGAGAACATGATGCTTTTATTCTCTTTGATCCTGGCTCTACTCACAATTTCATATCCACAGAGTTGGCCACCAAGCTAGGCATCCAAGCCTATGAGATGGGAGATGTCCTACGTGCTAATGGTTCTTTCAAGGGGCAAGAAGCCTCAGTCACTCCCTTAATTGGGAAATTGAGGCTCCATGTCCAAAGCTATGTGGACAAGGAGGATTTCTTCATCTCTCCTCTCAACCATGAGGATGTAGTCCTAGGGGCACCACGGTTTGATCGCATGGATGCCAATGTGAAATTCCCTAAAAGGCAAATCTACTTTAGGTTCAGGGAAAAATATATGTGCATAGATGCTAAGGAGTTGGGTAGTACCATACCCCTTGTACATAATCAAGCTTTCAATAAGTCAATAAAGAGCTCTATTTCCGTGTACATGATTTTTGTTAAAGATTCTCAAAATGAACCTAGTGCTTTAGCAAAAGAAAATATAGTTATCCAATTTCGTCAAGGGGTTCCAAGATGTTTTTATTGAGGAGATCCCTTGTGAACTACCTCCCAAATGAGGCAATGAAGACCATGCAATTGAACTTCTTCCAAGAAGCTCACTGCCTACTAATAAACCTCCTTATCAAGTTTCTCAAGCTCAACAAGAGGATATTATGTGGCAAGTGCATGAGTTAGTTGAAAAAGGCATGGTTAGGCCTATCTCATCTCCATTTTGTTCACTAGTCTTATTAGTGCAAAAGAAAGACGGCACAAATCGGATGTGTGTTGACTATAGAGCACTAAATAGGATCACTATCATGAATAGGTTTCCCATTCCACGGGTAGAAGACCTATTTGATAAGCTACAGGGGTCGACCTACTTCAATAGGATTGACCTAAAAAGTGGTGACCATCAAATAAGGATAGTTGATCAAGACATTGTAAAGACCGCATTTTGCACTACGTTTGGTCTTTATGAGTACATTGTCATGCCTTTTGGCTTGACCAATGCACCAGCCACATTTAACCGCTTGATGGAGAAGCTATTCAGACCTCACCAAACCTTTACTCGAGTGTTCTTTGATGATATAATCATCTACTCTAATTCGTTAGACAACACAAACAACACCTCCAGGTAATATTTCAAGTTTTACAAGAGAATAAACTTTATATTAATCGAAAGAAAAGTGATTTTTTCTTACAAGAGATTCAATATTCAGGTCACATTATCTCTCAAGATGGCATCCAAATGGATCCATCAAAGCTACAGGTAATAAAAGGATGAAATAATCCAAGGGATTTGCATGAACTAAGAAGCTTTATAGACGCTTCATAGAAAACTTCTCACTAATCGCGAGACCATTACATGACCAAACGAAGAAATATTTTAAGTATATATGGTCCACCAAGGAGAACAATGATTTCAAAAAGCTTAAAGAGAAGATTATCTCTCTACCTGTGCTTACAGTGGCGGATCTCTCAAAGCCATTTGAGGTCCAATGTGATGCTTGTGGTGATTGTCTTGGAGCTATTTTGATCCAAGAAGGGCACGTCATATCCTATGAAAGTCGAAGGCTCGACCCTGCTGAGCAGGCTCTAGGCATATATGAGAAGGAACTCTTAGCAGTTCTACATGCTCTAGACTCGTGGAAGCACTATTTACTGGGGACTCCTTTCATTTTGCATATGAATCACCAAAGTCTTAAGTACTTCATGACGCAAACCAAGCTCTCCGACAAACAAATGAGGTGGGAAAATTTTTGTTCGCAATTTCATTTTCATATTGCTCACATTGCTGGCAAGCATAATCAAGTGGCTGATGCGCTCTCAAGAAGATTGAGAGTGAATGCAGTATCCGTAGCAACTCACAATGATCTATCTTCTATGAGAGATGAGTATGCTATTGATCCCAGTTTTAGAGATGTGATTTCAGCCCTTGCACTAGGGAAGAAGGAAGAACCATTTATGCTACAAGATGGTTATCTTCTCTATGGCAATAGACTATGTGTTATTAACTCACTACGTGAGAAAGTAATGTATGAGTCTCATGCTCGTCCTCATGCGGAGCATAGAGGATTCAGTCTACCCTAAAGGGGATAGAAACATATTTCTATTGGCCTACCACGAAAGAAAACATACAAGAGTATGTTTCAAAATGTGCGGTATGCCAAAAGATGAAGTTTGAGAGAGGGAAGCAACCTAGATTGCTTCAACCTTTGCCAATCCCTAATTCACCATGGGAGAGCATATCCATGGATTTTATCTTTGGACTACTCAAGTCTATCCATGGGAATACATGAATATGGACAATAGTAGACAATGTTACCATATACATGTGGTAGTGATGTGTGTGAACACACTAGGACCGCCGGGGCATTTTTTCCCTCTTTAGGAGGTTTTTTCCCCGAGCATTGTATATGCGCCCATCACTCTAGGGCTATCTATCTTTCCATTGCATACTAAGTAACACACTCTCTATTGTGTACCCAAAGCTTCCTTCGTCTTCTCCAAGCTGTGTGCGTTTCTCTGCAACCCTAGTTCTAACAATTGGTATTGGAGTAGGTTGTGTCCTCCCGGGCTTAGTCGCCAGCTACTCCAGCACATGCATATTCATTTTCTCCAATTTTAGTGAGCTTTGGCAAGCGTTCGCAGGTCGACAAAAATTTTGATTCGGGCTCATTTCGGCCTCCGTTTCCACTACAGGTAGTACTGAACAGGCTATTTTGTCATTTTGTGCAAAATTTTTGTCAGTGCCATTTTTTGCATAACAGGTGACTCATAGTCTTCTAAGGTTTGTGCTATATAGCACGTGTTGTTCCCGCTCCATTACTCCTATTTTCCAGCAGTTTTCACATCAGGTGCAGCATTTACCATGCCTGACAACAACACAGATGTGTTCAAGATGTTTGCTGCTGAGAACAAGTTGGATGGGGACAACTATCCTATGTGGGCTTATATGATGCAACATGTTCTTGTGTCAAAGGGCTTCTAGAACATTGTGTAGGGCATTAATGTACGTCCTGGTTCTAAGGATGTAGGCGACGTTGAGGATGTTGCAGGTCTTGCTGCTATTAGAGTTGTTTTGCCTATGGCAGAAAAAACTCGTTGGGATGTAAGGATATGTAGGCTCATGCATTGATTACGTTGTCTGTGAAGTGCACCATTGTTTCTCACATTCGTTCAGCAAAATCTACAAAACAGGCTTGGGATACTCTAGCAGGTCTTTATGCGAGCCGCAATGAGGCTAAAAGTGCTTTGCTGCGTAAAGAGCTGGAGTCGAAGATTATGCATGAGGAATATGATATGGACACTTTCCTTGCTGGTGGCAAGGATATCAATGAGCAACTCATTTCTGCAGGTAAAGTCATTTCAGACAGCTCCCTTGTGCAGAATGTTCTTGATGCCTTACCAAATTCCTACCAAACTTTTGCTAGTACTTGGAGACTGGTGACCCAAGGAAATCCTGAAGTTGTCAAGTTTGATGCATTATGCACATTGCTATTGCAAGAGTCACTTTCCAGAAAAAACAAAACTAGGCAGCGTGCAGTTGAACAGGATTTTATTCATCTCAAAGAAAGGGTGGTAACAGCAATGCGGCCACTTCTTATGGTTATGCTGCGACTGGCAAAACTTCTGTTCCTAATGCTTCTGCTGGCAGCAATTTGTCTGGAAATTCTGGTGATAAGGGCAAAAAGAAGATGCGTTGCCATTATTGTAAAGCTAATGATCACTTGATCAAGTCGTATCCTAAATTGAAGGCCAAAGAGGCTAAGAAGAAAGAGGGTGGTTCCACTGCAAATGCTGGTTCCACTACAAATGCAGCCATTTTTGAGTCTTCTACGAAAGGAGACTGTGTTGCTGATGTTGATGTAGAATGGGCTTTTAGCGCAGAGTGCACTTACAATCCTGCTGTCCATGATGCATGCTTGTCAGTTGCTGCAGATTCACATGTGTGGTATTTTGACAGTGGTGCTACAAAGCATATTACCTCACATCGTGAATTATTTACCTCTCTCGAGTCTGTCCCTCATGGGAATTCAGTCACTTGTGCCAACAATGCCTCTTATCCGGTTCAGGGAGTTGGAAAGATTGTGCTTACTGCTACAAATGGCAGTTCCTTCATACTTGTTGATGCACTTTATGTACCTGGGATCAAGAAGAATCTCTTGTCTATATCCGCACTTGCTAGACTTGGACTTGTAGTCAAATTTGTGGATGACAGATGTACAGTTCATGATCTCAGTTTTGGTGATGAAATTGTTGCATCTGGCCTTTTGTGCCGTGGGTTGTATAAGCTCACTTTGTATGACAAGTGTGGAGAAAATTTTGCAAATGTTGTTGCAAATTCAAGAGCTATTTCACATGCAAAACTTTGGCATGCACGGTTTGGTCATCTGAATTTTGCTAGGTTGCTGCGTTTGCAGAAATTTGATATGGTTGATTCTTTGCCGCCTCTTGAAGCACCTGTCAAACATGTTTGTGAAGGCTGTATTTTGGGTAAGATGCAGCGTTCTAAGTTTCCAAAGGATGGTTCAGTTCGGGCCACATGCAGGTTGCATCTTGTGCATAGTGATGTTGTGGGCCCATGCAAACTCCGTCCTTGGGCAATTACCTTTACTTCGTGACTTTCATTGATGATTACTCTAGGCATGCATGGGTATTTCCGCTTAAAGCAAAGTCCAAAGTTTTTATGTGCTTCAAAAAAATTCTAGCTATGGCTGAAAATGTCTCAAAATGTACTATGGGCACCCTCCGTTCAGATCGAGGGGGGGAGTATATGTCTCATGAATTTAATGCATTTCGGGCTAGTCGTGGGATAAAACACCAATGTATAGTGCCTTATACACCTCAGCAAAATCGTGTTGCTGAGAGGGAAAACGGGTCACTGACGGAAATGGCACGATGTATGGTCAAAAGTCAAGCTTTGCCGCATTCTTTTTGGCTTGAGGCCATCATGTGTGCCACTTATGTACTTAACAGGTGTCCTACAAAATCTTTGCAGTCTATTACTCCATATGAAGCATGGCATGATAGAAAGCCTTCTATTGAGCACATGCCTGTTTTTGGCTATTTGGCATATGCACACAGCACAGAAAATTTGATGATAAGGCTGTCAAATGTATTTTTGTTGGTTATAGTGCTGAAAGCAAAGGTTACAGGTTATATAATCTGCAAACAAAGCATATTCTGGTTTCACGGGATGTAGTGTTTGTGGAAGATTCTGTTCAATCCTTGTTGTCATATACTAGAGACAAATAATGTAAGCTCACAGGACATTTATGACACTTTGTTGCCTCTTTTCAGTGGTGGAAATACGAATGTTAGTTCCAATGAGGAAAATGTACAGCCTATGGGGTTGTTTGAAAATGTTACAGATCAGCCTATTACTGATGCAGATGTGCATGATGTACTTGATGAGGAAAGGGCTGAAAATGAGCTAGAGGTATGCCAAAATGGCTAGTGCACACTTTGTGTGACAGTAAATTGGATGCACCTTTGTCTAGTCGTACTCGTTCAGGCTCTTTCCATGCATCTTATGCATCAGATTGTTATGCTTTGGCTGTGTCTAGCTTACATGATGTTGAGGAGCCTCTGTCTTTTGATGAAGCACAGAATTCATAAAATTGGATGGCCATGCAATCAGAATATGATGCACATATAGAAAATGACACATGGACTTTATGTGATTTGCCTCCTGGTAAAAAGGCCATTGGTACGAAGTGGGTTTACAAGTTGAAATGCAAGCCGGATGGTGAGATCTATCGCCATAAGGCTCGACTTGTTGCAAAGGGTTATGCACTGCAAAAAGGCATAGATTATGAAGAGACTTTTGCTCCCACTTGTCGTATGACTACTGTGCGTTTTCTATGTGCATTGGCAGCTCATTTTGGTTGGGATGCACATCAATCAGACATTGTTACTACTTTCTTGAATGGCAACATATTTGAGAAAGTTTATGTAACGCAGCCTCGCGGTTTTGTCATAAAAGGTTAAGAGGACAAAGTGTACAGATGTAAGAAGGCTTTGTATGGGTTGAAGCAATCTCCTCGTGCTTGGTATGAGAAAGCTGACACTCATTTGGTCAAACGAGGCTTTCGTAACAGTCCAACAGAAAGCACATTGTATGTAAAGCATGAGGGTGATGTACTTCTCATTGTGGTTCTTTATGTTGATGATTTGCTGATCACTGGACCAAATGAGAGACATATTGCTGAATTCAAGGCTGATTTGAATGCTACTTTCAAGATGAAAGATTTGGGGCTGTTGCATCATTACTTGGGTATACAGTTTAAGCAATGTGATGGTGGTATTGCCTTGTGTCAGAAAAGTTACATAGAGACATTGCTATGTAAGTTTGGACTTGAGGATTGCAAACCTATTGCCACTCCCATGGAAACAGGTTTGAAGTTGAGTCTGCATGATGTTGGCGATCCTGCTGATGTCACTCTTTACCAAACTGCTCTTGGCTGCCTCATTTATGTATGCAACACGAGGCCAGATATTCAGTTTGCAGTCTCACAGGTCAGCAGATTTATGCATAGCCCAGGGTCTAAGCATTGGTAGGTAGTCAAGAGGATTTTCCGCTACCTTAGTGGCACTTTACATCTTGGCTTGTTTTATCCCAAGGGGGGATCATTGCCGCCAGACGTACATGCTTTTTCGGACTCAGATTGGGCTGGTTGTTTTGACACGCGAGTGTCCACATCAGGTTTTTGTTTCATGCTTGGAAGTTCATGTATATCATGGTTGAGCAAGAAGCAACCTACTGTGGCCACTTCGAGTTGTGAGGCTGAGTACAGGGCAGTCTTCACAGCTACGGTTGAGTGTGTATGGCTCAGACGCCTTATGGCTGATTTGGGTGTTGGATAGGACACTGCCAACACTATCTACACTGACAGTCAGAGCGCATTGGCAGTTGCGAGGAACCCAGTTTTTCATGCTCGCACAAAGCACATTGAGGTGCATTACCACTATGTTAGGGAGAGGCTCTCAGCAGGAGAGATCAGCTTGGCTTATGTGCCAACACAGGACAACCTTGCAGATCTTTTCACAAAGGCATTGGCTCGTGAGAAGATTGAAGCTTTCCGCAAAGCTTTGGGCTTACTCCCCTTTGTGGACTAATCATTCCCTCAAGGCATAGCACTTCCCTTTACTCATGTGCCAGCTCTCATTCACTGCATCAAGGGGGATATGTTACCATATACATGTGGTAGTGATGTGTGTGAACACACTAGGACCGCCGTGGCATTTTTTCCCTGTTTTTTCCCCCAAGCATTGGCCCATCATTCTAGGGCTATCTATCTTTCCATCACATACTAAGTAACACACTCTCTATTGTGTGCCTGGAGCGTTCTTCGTCTTCTCCAAGCTGTGTGCGTTTCTCTGCAACCCTAATTCCAACAGACAGGTTTAGCAACCAAGCACATTTCATACCTATCAAAAAGACTATCAAGGCCCATCAAATGGCGACCCTCTTTATATCACAAATCTTCAAATATCATGGCTTGCCAATGTCTATAGAGTCGAATAGAGGTCCTAGAATGACCATTCATTTTTGGAAGGGTCTCTTTGAGAATTTAGGTACAAGGCTAAACTTCTCTTCGGCCAATCATCCTCAAACGGATGGCCAAAGTGAAATAGCTAACCTAAAAATTCTTGATCTATTAAAAGATTTTGTCACAGAAGTAGATCAAAAGTCTCAATGGGAGAAGTACTTACCCTTAGTGGAGTATGCTTACAATAACACTGTATATACTTCCACGAGAAAAGCACCTTCTGAGGTGATTGACGGAAGATCAAAAAGTCCCCTGCTACTCAAGGTACATGGGAAGATCTTTACTGCAGATGAATATAGCCGAGACCTGCAAGAATCTTTCCAAAAGATTAAGGATGCTATAGATCCATATCTCAGCAAAGGCAAAAGGCTACTGCTAATAAGCAAAGAAGGGACTGTGGGATGGGTGTCTAACCTCACTCTTATCTTATTGCAGATGTAACGAGAACCGCGATTAAATTGTCAATCCATGAGACAAAGCTGACTCGACTAGTGCATAGAGGCTACAAGAGGTTGTCAATCTCTTGAAAAACAACAAACAACTTGCATCTAACTCGGGCTACACTCAAGTGACTGAAATCATTAAAAGCCAATCGCTTCGGTAAACAAATCACACTTGTTACAGCATCAAACGACATCCAAACGTAACAAAACTTCTAGGATATGTTTATAACACCTAAGCACACATGCTTATGGTCTCAAATCTCACTTTAGGTCAAGTGTAAAAATTATGATTGTTAACAACAGTGAATTTTTGACCTAGTCATTTTCGACCCAAAATGCATCTAAATGCTTAGCAATGATGCCCCAATACCCTGCCTATACTTAGTTTTTGATTTTGAAGTGTAAATTCCTACTTATAATGAAATTAGGCCGAGGGTAGACGATGCCAAAAGCTACAGAATATGCTTACGCCAATGCGTAGAGCTCTTATATGTGATTGCAATGCAACAAACGCGATTGCAATGTGACAACCGGGGAGGGAGTAGGAAGTGCGAGAAGGAGATAAGTGAGCGCCATTAGCCCACACTGTGTATTTCATTATCCAAAACTTAATAATAACTTACAAAAATTGGCTTTTATACCTTAGCTCACGCTATGTATTTCATTATCCAAAACTTAATAATAACTTACAAAAATGGGCTTTTGTATCTTAGCCAAGGTTTTTGGTGGTCAAAACTAATAATTAGGGAGCTCTAACTAAAGACAGGTTGATACAATCTGGAAGCTTGTAGCCCTGGCTCATCAATTACAAAGTTTATCCGGAAAATAGGGGTTACAATATTCCATATTCATAAATGTTTTTACAAAGAGAGCTCCAAAAAATAGTATTCGAGTTAGCTTACTGCTAACATTCTCCCCCTTCGCCTGTGTCGTCCCTTGATATGGCTTTATGGTTTGAAGTAATCTTCGGGTTGACGGTTGGCGAGGCGGTCTTTAAGTGCATGTAAAGCTTTCTCATATATGATATTTCTTTCTTTGTCTGGAACCTGCATAAATTGCATGGTGACTCTGTTCTTGAGCTTGGTGGATGAGTAGCCTACGAATTTGGATGTTAGGTTGTTGATCACTTGCCCAAAAATATTCGTTCACCAAGCGAAAAACCCTGTGTAGAACGCTTCCTCAAACGTCAACATATCATGAGATGGCAAGAACATGCAGCGGGCGTAGAAGCCATAAAGGATTTCTTTAAAAGGTTGGCCACTGAGGTTGTAGCATAGACCTTTATTTCCCTTGAGGAAGGACATCCATTGTGCTCCTGCTTGCTCTGGCTCGTGAAAGGCTTCAATGCATGTGAGAAGCATTTGAAAATTTTTGTAGAGCATAGCACATGAAATATTAGGGAGACTTTTGAAGAATTCCATGGCGCCCGTTAGGGTTTTCACCATGTATTCCTCTATTGCAGCTGGAAATCTCGGATAAATCAGCCATGTAGGTTGCTTCTTTGTCATTTCCTCATGTGCTTGCCACGTCCTTACTCTTGGTATAGGACAAAAAGTTAGATCTCTCTGAAGTGCTGCAGGTGCTCTTGTGAACAGAATCAAGTATCTGGGATTCTTGTTCAGCCAGCTCTTTCTCCACTTGGGGTGGACCTCATTTGTGCCTTTTGCTTGCATGTCTTTATATAGTCGTTCCTTAATTTGTAGCAGCTCTACCTTGATATAGGGATATGGTAGTGATTGTTGATGCCATTGTGCATTGATTTGGTTGGGAGTGAGTTGAGTAACATTGACTGAATTGAGAACTCTCAACTCCCAATCCATCACTGCTTTCCATTGCTCATCCGTCTCCTAAGCAACCTACTCCTTAAGTGCATCTTCTTCAGCTTTTGACAGCTAGACCATTGGCACTTGATCGGCATCTGTCATTGGTACCTGAAATTCTTCGTCTCCACCTAGCCCTCCTGTCGGCTGTGTTTCCATCTCAGCAAAAGAGACTAAGGGAATTTCAATGTGGGTTGTTTTTATGTACCTGATTCTTTCTGAGTCTCTTGCCGTCCGTCTCACAGTAGCTGATTAACTCTCTTGAGCTCTACTATCTCCTTGAGAAGCTCTTCTTCTTTTTGTACCCGCATTAATGCAAGGTCTCTACATTGTGACTACTCTAGCTTTATCTCTAGCTTGAGATCTTTATTCTTCTTTTCCAGTGCTTTATACACTTTGTCAGTACCTTTGATCGAGGCAACTGCAGGATTTTCTCTTATCTATCGCAAGAAGGTTTCCTGATCATTGATCCTTTGCTCTAAATATTGTAATGAAATGTTTGCCACGTTGAGCTACACTTGGATCTTTTGAATTGACAGAAGAGTTTGTTGGTAACCTCTGTCAGTTGTTCGTCTTTAGTCTTAAAGGCATTTGTTAACTTTGTGAGAAGTTCACCTAATTCCTCCATTTCCTTTTGCTATTTCTCTTTTGCTAGTGGTGTTGTTCAGCTTCAGCTCTGAGATCTCAAATTTGTCTTTGCAGATCGGTGATGACAGTCATCATGTCCTCTAGTTCTCCTTGCAGAGTATCTATCACCATCTCCAACTCTCTAGCCTTAGCCACAATGCTGTTGATCGCATTTTCACTGTTATTTCCAACATTTGTTTGGCATATTCATTTACTTGGAGAATTACTTCATCATTTGTCGATTAGTCTTCTTGTTCTGTGAGCTGCCTCGATGTTTCAGTAGTCTCTTGTGGCTCCTTGGGTGGGGCTGTGGTGGTTACTGGTTGTTGCGGGCTTCTGCCTCTATTTGTGGTTGTGTGGTTGTCTCTGCTGCTTTGTCTTCTTGAGGCTTCGTGGATGCCTCGGTCGTTTCCTCTGCTGGGTGGTGGTAGACGGGGTGGCCTTTGTATCTTGTGCCTTTGGTTGCTCAAAACTAGCAGTTTCTTATGGTTCAAGACTTGCTATTCTTTGCAGTTCTGGTTCTTTTTCTTTGGCTTGCTCGGAAGTAGTTGCTACCTGTTGCTTAAAACCTGTGGCTTCTTTTGGTTCAGGCTCTTTTTCTCTAGTTTGCTCGCCCTCAATGGATCTAACTGTTGGTGATGGGGGAGGGTTTGGCATGGGTGGTCTTGTTGTTCCGTAGCAAGTGATGACGGTCTGGGAGACATCTCACCCTCTTCGTGCTGGGCTTCACTTTGTTGTGTTGCTTCAACTTGTCTTTCTTGCTCAACTGCCTCTTCTCTAGCTTTTCTTTCAGCTTCTTGAGCTTCTTTTAGCTTTAACGCTTCTGCTTCCGCATACATTCTTTCCAAAAATTCAGTGAGGTCCTCTGCCTCTTTCCTTGCAGGGTGCTTTGTTCTAGGTCCCTTTATTTCTTTAGGAACCCACTTTTTAGGGTCCTCTCCTGCAGCTTGGCAGCTTCTTTCATAAGCGTGCTTCTCTCTTTAAACCTCGCCTTTTTCTTTTGGGGCTCCTCTTGGTGTGCAACCACTGCCTTTCTCTTCATCTCTTCAATCCGGGCTCTTCTTTCCTCGTTGTCTGAGCTTTTGATGCTATTTGCTTCAGGAGAGCTCTTTGCAGATTCTTCATCCGATTTGTACACTCTTTTTGTTGACCTTGTGGTCCTTGGAGATGGTTGTGCCGACACGATCCATGTGTTCTAATCTGGGGTAGGTGGCAAATTGTCTGCCATGTCGATAGCATGGTATGCTATTCTTGTGAGTATCTCACGTTCTCCCAAATAGGTTATCTTGCCCTCTTTCTTGGTACACTTTACTGTGGATAGCACATACTGTGCGTGATCAATGGGCTTCCTGGTTGTCGACTTCAACACTTATGTGAAGTTAGTCGCAACTGCATGATTAGGTGTTTCGTTCCTTGGCGGTCTTTTGGCTAGAAAGTGGAAATGTTGGTGATATAACCGTATTGGTTCTTTCACTTGCTTCTGGGTGAGATCAGCAAATGTTGTCGCAGCAGTCTCTCTGGTGAAAGTCCCTGCTGTTTTTCTGTCTCTAGCCCTCATGGTCATCCCTTCTGTCGGCAATTTGAGAGCCTCGACCACTATTCCTTTCGTAAATTCCACTTCTACATTCTACCCTTGCTGGTTAGTAATCTGGGCTGATCCGTCTTCCTTGATTGTAGACAGGAGCTCATAGGCTTTCTGGAAATTTACACCACATGGCTCTTGGTCATAGAATTCTTTGAGTCCAAGCCTTGTGTTAGCTTCTTTTGTTCGGAGCTTTGCCGCGACATCATAGACCTCTTTTGGCAGAAGCTGTAGTTCTACGTGATGTCCTTCTTCACTTTAAATGTGCCTGTGAAAACCGTTGTGTTGTTCTCCTCAAGTTGTTCTTTGGATAGATATGTTGCCTTGTCTGTCTTTACTGAACTGGGTTCCAGTTGATAGAGTGGAAGCTCTTGCGGCTTCTCTTTTTTAGTAACCCTCTTCCTGGCCTTCTTTGTAGCTTGCATTGTTCGTGTTAAGTAAATAGAGCGCCAAAGTCAGAAAATTTGGCAGATTCCGCTCTAAAATGTCCTGCAATGAAAAGAGTTAAGTGAATAGAGTGCCAAAGTTAGAAAATTTGGCAGATTCTGCTCTAAAATGTCCTACAATCTGAATTGCTACAAATTGAGTCAATTTGCTTCAAATCAATTTTTGAACATGCATAGATGCATAAAAACATGTAAAGATCAAAATCATAAAGTCGAGGCAAAAATTTGCAACAAAAGTAAATAGTCGCAATTACTTACAGCTGATAAAATTTTTCAACATTTTGCAATGTTAGCATCATGGCTTGAAATATATATCAATTAGATACTCTGAGTGAAGTGTGGGCTCATTTGAGTGCACAGGGTGAGAATGGTGCCAGATTTAGGCTTTTAGTGTCTGAAACATTAGATACCAAGGAATTTTGAGATTTTGAGCTTCAAATTTGTTCAAACTTGGTCAGTGGGCTTGGGACATCATATGCTTTGGTCCCATGAAGGCAAAGTTGCATTTCCTCCCCATCTTGACAAAAAAATAAAAAATCGTCATTATTAACTTTTTTATCAAAATGGACATTCTTTGGTGCAAACTGGTTCTACGCATAATGTAGACCATGTGTATGTGATATGAGGTGATTTGGATCAAAAAATGTGACTGATAACTCAAAAACTGATTTCAAAGGACTTCTTTGCGTTTTTTGGCAATTTTCCAAGTTATCGTTGATCAATTTGGCTCATACTTGAAATGTGGTATGTAATAAGTGTGTATAAGTGATAGGTGAGGTGATGGTACCATTTTCAAGCCAAAATATTACAAAAGTAAATAATCACGATTATTTACAGCAGTTAACTTTTTTTTTGCAAAACTTCAAAATTTTGAC
Source organism: Adiantum capillus-veneris (assembly GCF_014529385.1). Taxonomy (NCBI): domain Eukaryota; kingdom Viridiplantae; phylum Streptophyta; class Polypodiopsida; order Polypodiales; family Pteridaceae; genus Adiantum; species Adiantum capillus-veneris. Next base: position 49,487,657 of record NC_140959.1, on the reverse strand, counting down.
CGAAACATATTCTATACACCTAAAACAAGTACTAAATTGAATTTGGTAAAGTTTCGTCTTGCCGGCATCACTTCGTACTTTGTTGACTCTAAAATCACCAATTTTTGTGACTACATGGCCCGTGGAGTTGGTTAGTCACTTTTGAGGCTATGGATTTGTCCGCTACATAGTCCTGAAGCAACTCATCCAATTTTGGCTCATTTGGAGTCAGTTTGACTTCGTATGTCAAATTTGACGCTTTGTAGCCTTCGAGCGAGTTTTTGCTTTCCGAGGACTTGCCTTGATTGATTTTATGAAACCAACCATTAACATTGTGTATAGACCCAGTCTATAAGCTGTCTGTGGAGTCAAAATTCAATTCTGGCATCTGCCAAAAACCTAGCTTTTCTACTTGGGAACTCCTCAACCCCTGTTGAATGGTCAACTGTTGATATATAAGTGTTCTATTATGTGGGTACATCCTAGAGTTCAAGTCTCGTCTGATTTGGTTGAGCTGACAGGCTGCTATGGTCAATTTTTGGTTGTAGGTCTTCGTGCATTGCTCGGATTCTAGGGGTTTTTCCTAGGGTTTAGACTAGCTACTGGCCGTACCGAATGGATCATTGGTAAGTATAGAACTTAGCCCTCATGTCTCATGTGAGACGGCGCTATAAACATGCAACGCTGGACTCCAAAAAATGCGCGCGAAGAAGGTCGAAAAGCTCTCTCTCCAAAGGCAACAAGTGAAAATGAGGCGATTTTAGCCTAACTTGGGTATCTATACTCGGACTTCCCGAACCATTTTTCTCCAAATTTCCCTGTTAGTCTTACTAGGCCATGAAATCTATGTTAGACTCAAAAATTTCTCCAATCAAATTCCTGTAGCTTATTCTGTGAAGAATTCTGCAAAAGTAGGTCCGGTCGCCTAATTTAGGCTTCCCGCTTCCATCTGCCGATTTGATTGAAATTTTTTGTGCCTGTCCGTCTTGTCCATCTGATCATCAACGTATTTTCAATTTTTCCGTTTGAGCTTATTTGCTATTTATTATTAATTTTTGACATGTTTATTAAAAAATCAAAGAAAGTAACAAAAGGCACTAAAAAAGCAAAGTGAAAATCCAATAATTAAGAAAATCCATTGAAAAATACAGCTTTATTATTTTTTCTTGGATGTTTCCATTTTAAGTCCCAATATCAAGAAAAATGATGAAAATTAATCAAAAAAGACTATTTTTTAATGATTTTCTGATAGTATATACACTATTTACACTCGTCGGGGAAATATTATCAGTTAAATACCCCTGTGGATGATTTATAAGGGAATTATTAGGTAATTTTACAAAAAATATATCAAGCATTTGGGAAGAGGGTGTTGAAGCCAGGGCGTTTGATGTGTTTGAAAAGTGGGGGATTTATGCAATAGGCCCATTACCTGTCACAAGCAGGGGCAAAAGCTATATTTTGACTACAGTGGACTATCTCTCTAGATGGACATAGGCTACAACAGTAAAACAAATCATTGCAAAGGAGGTGGCAAAATTTGTGTATGATGAAATATGTTGCAAGTTTGGGGTGCCATTGGAGCTACTTTCGGATAAGGGGCCAGGATTTAGAGCTAAACTATTAGACTTCTTATGCAAGAAGATGAAGATTAGGCACCAGTATACCACTCCTTATTATCCACAATGTAATGGCTTAAATGAAAGATTCAATGGTGAGTTGGTACAAATTCTTTCAAAAGTGACAGAGCACCAAGGAAAGAATTGGGACTTGGAATTGCCTATTGCATTATGGGCTTACCATACTTCGGTAAAGACAGGTACATGGTTTACTCCATTTCATCTGGTATATGGAAAGAAAGCACTATTGCATGTGGAGGTAGAGTTGCCTGCAGTAAAGATGTTAGAAAAGTTTTTGGGCATTCTAGTGATGCATTCAAAGAGAGGCTCTTATAGTTTACAAGAGATTCAGCTGGATAGGATGAGTGCATTGGAACATTACGGGCAGATGCAGGATAAGGCTTTAGCAAAAATAAATGAAAAGATCAAAAGTAAGGGTATCAAGAAACATGACTTGGTTTTGCTATCCAACAGTAAGCTGGACAAGACATTCCAAAAGAAGTTTCAAATTAAGTGGGAAGGCCCTTTCAAGGTAGTGAAGTGTTTTCCGAATGGTACATATCAGTTGGCTAACTTGGATGGGATTTTACATAAGGGCAAGTGGATTGCGTCTTAAATTGTAACATGCTAGATTAATGATGGTGGAGCAAGATAAGTTGTCTGCACAACAAGTAATGTATGTGAGGGATGAGGAGACCTGTGACGCGGCGAGTCTCATATCTCTTTTTTCTACTGCTGATCATGAATGATCTAGCAGGCTAGAGGATGGGCAAATTATGTTATGAATTTTTCAGGAATAAGTGATTGCGCATATGTACATACCCATGCATGGTGCATCGAATAAAGGATTGCCCATTTTCCAGAGCCAGGTGGTTACGTGGGGCCCACATGTGTATAAGTAGGGCAGGGTGTACATAGTGCATCGATTTTCATTATCACCAATACCAATGTGTTTTTTCGATAATAACAAGGAGTTGATAGCACGTAAAACTTCTTGAGGAAGTGATCTGCAAGCTGACGCCATGTGGTAAGCAGGTGTGTCAGATGACATCTAGCTAGTGGCGTCAGGAGGTCGAATGGGATCAAGTCTTGCACGTGGATAAGTGAAGACATATCGGGGCTGTTTTTCTGTGATGAATTATGAAAAAGGTCATCATGAGGACCATATTTTGGGTCTACCTCAATTGTTTGTGGGACCAAATCTATGGCCTTATTGAGAAAAGTTGAGGGCCAGGTGTGCGGATGGATGCAGCAGGGTGACAACTATGCACTGCAAGGCAACATTTTGGCCTATTCGGGGTCCGTTTGAGGTCAACTGAAAGGCCAAGTTGAGTGTAAACAACATCAATTTGTCTCCTTTGAGCTGAATTGATAGTGTGTATGTGAGTGTGTATGTGTAAGTGTTGAGTGGGCAAGTGGGAAATGTCTCTCTTCTCACTCCATCTGTGTGTTTTCTGTCTCGGCCAGGTGGGTTGTGTAAGCCGAGTGGTGCCCCATAGTGTGTGTGTGTGTGTGTATCATCCCAAGAGTGTGTGTCGGGTGATTATAGAGGCGTTGTGTGTGTTTCCATCCCACTCACAGCGGTCTCTCCAAATATGCCTTGATTCGCTAGTATGAAAATCCCCTCATAATTGAACCATACTTAGACAATTGTATTAAATAATATATTAATTAACAATATTTTAAAACAAGATGTAATAAACCTCAATTATCATTTCATATACACCAATACAGCATTCTGTATCTAATGGATAATACAATCATTTAGATCAAAAATTTGATCTTTGATCACTAGAATATAATATCTTAGTGTTATATCTCGATGTACCCATCCTTTGGGATGATCTTTCACTACTTCTACATGGAGAAGGATCCATGTGGTACATTGGATGATCTTCTGTTACTGTTGCAGTTTTTGTTGTGATCCTAAGGAAAGAATTTCTTACCTGTCACCATCCAAGAAACACAAGCCTGTCAGAACTGGCATTACTTGGGAAGACAGGTATCAGCGACTCCCTTCCCTTGTTATTGGTGTCAAAAATTACAACAAAATCTAACACCATAACATAGATCAAATATTAAGTTTAAAGAGTGATTCCTTAATTTTCAATAATTTTTTCATCTTTTAATTCCAGAAAAAATCGGACAACATCTCCTTTGTATTTTGAACTAATTTTCAAAAGTCCAATCCACTGTCATCTCATCCGAGACCCTCACGTGAGGATTAAGGCACTATTTAAAAACATTGGAGTATGTTCAAAGTACTAACACTAAATTCAAAGTAATACATCTATTAAATCAAGGAGAGAATGTTTTCAGCCTATCAAGCTCAAAGGTTTACGACATACATTTGTAACAAGCCTGATTAGCTCGGAGAGACAACACATCAGTATTAACCATTAAAAAACCAAAATTTACTGAGTAGGTTTCTCGACAACATAGCCAAATTAACCATCTAAGCTCAATCTTTTGAAACTATTTCGATTGTAAATGAAAAAATGTAATATGCAATAAGCCTGTACAAATGTATCCCATTAGAAAGTCTAATGTATATTATGTCTCGTAGGGAATCAACCCCAATTTCATAGTTCCCCATACCATGTTCATTATCATCATTCCCTATACTATGTTCTTTTTTAAAATTACATAGAGTATGTCTTTTTTATTTTTGTAGGAATTTCGACCGCATTTCCTTTGTATCTTCTCAATATTTATTAAAAAAAACAGTCACAGCCATTATGTACGATACCCTCACATGAGGTTACTGAAAGAAAGAGTGACAAATCATTTCCAAACACCATATCCAAACTAAATCAACTTACTTTATGTAGACTTTTTCCAGCAAATAGGAATTTCGACAGCATTTCCTTTGTATCTGCTCAATATTTTCAAAAAAAACTAGTCCCAACCATCATTTACGATACCCTCACATGCGGTTACTAAAAGAAAGAGTGACAAATCATTTCCAAAAACCATATCCAAACTAGATCAAGTTACTTTATGTAGACTTTTTCCAGCAAGTCAAAACATGAGCAAACCAAAATGGTATTAGACTGTTGAGGTAGGATATGAGTGGCACGAGGGTGCAAGGGGTGGTTTGGGACAAGGGAAGATAAAACATCGTGTGTGTGTGTGTATGTATGTGCGCGCATACGCGAATTAACAAAGTTAAAGAAAACACCATATCCTCATGATCAATAAACTGTTGAGATTACAACCACATAAAAGGTGTCCAAAGTGACTATCCTATTCCCAAAGTAACAATCCCATCATTACAAATTATCTTTAGATTCTATTCAGCAGATTAAGAACATCATAACCTAAAATGCTAGTAAGTTGAACTGCTAAAACACTAGCAACAGCCAGAAATCCAGCAAGTTGACGTTATCCCAAATAGAAAGCCCTAAATGGCAAGAATTTAGTTTAAAAATTCTTTATTTTTGCAAAACTTTGACATCATTTACCCAGCTTTTCCAGTTATATTTCAGTATTCCAAAGCATGTCAACTCACTTGAGCACCTCACATGAGGATTTTAGGCTTTAAACCCATGTTCACAAAAGGATTTACATCTAAGTATGTGCAAGAGGTTCATTTAAAAGACCAGAATTTCCATTTATTAAAAAACTAGAATTTCCTGAGTAGGTGCACTTGCACCTACCTGTGTGTCAACTTCTCTTGTTTGTATGTGCGTAGCCAAGCCTGATGCGGTCAAAACATGCGGTCAAAACTTGACCATTGGTTGCAATCTCTTGCTGTAATCCAGAACATCAAATGGGGAATGTATGTACATATAGGATGGTCCACATCAGCTATTGCAAGGGAGTTCATCTTGCTTGCCCATTTGATGTATGTACTGAGACACATAAGAAGTTGAGAAGGTTGCTTCCAAGTATTGTTTTCCTGCTCGATAACCGATTGCAGAAGGAACTTCGAGTATTGGAGGAGGCATAAGGATGGGGAACCACTCCAATGCGTGTGTGTGCAACCTAAGACAGGGGCCGAGCAGAAGAGATAGAAAACGAGCCCACATGTTTACTGAACAAAGAGGGGCGAGCACAGCTCCAGTCAGCTCGTGTGTGTGTTTATGTGAGTGTGTGCGTACATGATACCAAAAGAGAGAGATAGAGCATGCACGCTTGTGTGTGTGTATGAGTGCGAGAGAGATTGGTCGCTATCTGCGAGGCCTGCTGCAGATATGCATGTTCGTGTGTGTGTGTGTGTGTGTGTGTGTGTGTGTGTGTGTGTGTGTGTGTGTGTGTGTGTGTGTGTGTGTGTGTGTGTGTGTGTGTGTGTGTGTGTGTGTGTGTGTGTGTTGACCTACCACATAAATTGGTTAATGCAGCTAAAGTGGTTAGAATTCAATACTATCCACTTGGTGGATGATCACTGTAATGCCATATGGGTTTTTAGTTAAAAATAGAACATGCAAACTATACCACTAGTGATAGGATGTAATCACTAGATACGTCGGAGAGATTTTCCACCAATTTTGGACACGGAAGGTCAATACAATGGGTGAGAAAATTTCTAAGATTGGTTCAGCATTGAAAGTTTGTGAGATTTCCACAAAGGTAGGACAACTGAATAGCCACAGTTCTTTCAAGTAAGCAGATAGGTGCAGATTTTCAGAGAAGTAACAGCTTCTCCCGATATATCGTATCCCCGATCACGGTGATTGTCTGATCATATTTAACTGAGTTTCCTTTTATCAAACACAACTGGGTGTGTTGAAGCAGGTGTGTAGTTGAGTAATTATGAATGGCTATATATTAGCTGTCATAACTGACATCCAAGATTAGCTTCTGAGTAAATGTGTGTGCAGGTATAAGTCCAAAAGGTACAGCTCTTTGTCTAGAACCAGACCCATTCTCTACACCTCGAAAGTTATGTGTACAATAGAGGCCATTCTAAAAAATGTAGGCATGAAACCATGTCCAAGACTGACATTGCCCTAAAGCACCAAAGAGGGAAGCAGTCAGCCAAGGGTTAGCCAAAGAATTGTCAGCTAGATAAGTGTGTGTGTGTGTGTGTGTGTGTGTGTGTGTGTGTTGCCCTGCCCCATCCCAGAGAAGAGATCCACTTGGTGGAGGATGGTCTACCAAGTGGACCAATCCCCCACCAATTGTAGTAAATGCTTCCTAAAAATTTCCATGTCTATAGCTCAATCACTTGTATGGTGTTAAAAAGGTTTAGATGCAAGATTACTCCTCTTTAATTTGTTGAACAGAACTTAGATCTAAGAACACCCAATTGTTGTATGATAAAGGGGTCCTCCGGGGAGGAGAGTAAGGTACTATGAAAACTACATACCTGATATCTCATGATTTTGGTTGATGTCACACCAAATTTGTGGATTATGTCGTCATGTTGGTTACTATACAAAACTCCGATCCTGCAAGATAAAAATAACTTGAAATTCAACACCTGCTTGAGGGTGGTCAATGATTACAGTAAATGGATTATATGTGAACATGTAGATGCTTGACCAATTTAAAAGTTGAGAGCTCCAACCCATCCCTTTGGATTGGGTGGATCAAGCTAATAATAATGTAACTTGTTTTAGAGAGTAGGCAATCCAATTCTGAGGGTATAAATACCCATATCCTGCCAAAAACCCTTTGATTGAAGTCAGGATAAATTGGAGTAGCTATATTATTATCTAATATATTATCTAATTCCAATTGCTAAGTATGGCACTGGTCCGATCAAAGACTAGTAGGGAAAAGGAGTGTGTGTTTTAAGTATGAAAATCCCCTCATAATTGAACCATACTTAGACAATTGTATTAAATAATATATTAATTAACAATATTTTAAAACAAGATGTAATAAATCTCAATTATCATTTCATATACACCAATACAGCATTCTGTATCTAATGGATAATACAATCATTTAGATCAAAAATTTGATCTTTGATCACTACAATATAATATCTTAGTGTTGTATCTCTATGTACCCATCCTTTGGGATGAGCTTTCACTACTTCTACATGGAGAAGGATCCAGGTGGTACATTGAACGATCTTCTGTTACTACTGCAGTTTTTATTGTGATCCTAAGGAAAGAATCTCTTACTTGTCACCATCCAAGAAACACAAGCCTGTCAGAACTGGCATTACTTGGGAAGACAGGTGTCAACGACTCCCTCCCCTTGTTATTGGTGTCAAAAATTACAACAACAGCTACCACCATAACATAGATCAAATATTAAGTTTAAAAAGTGAGTCCTTCATTTACAATAATGTTTACATCTTTTAATTCCAGAGAAAATCGGACAACATCTCTTTTGTATTTTGAAATAATTTTCAAAAGTCCAATCGACTGCCATCTCATCCGAGACCCTCACGTGAGGATTAAGGCACTATTTAAAAACATTGGAGTATGTTCAAAGTACTAACACTAAATTCAAATGTTATACATCTATTCAATCAAGAAGAGAATGTTTTCAACCTATGAAGCTCAAAGGTTTACGACATACATTTGTAACAAACCTGATTAGCTCGGAGAGACAACACATCAGTATTAACCATTAAAAAACCAGAATTTACTGAGTAGGTTTCTCGGCGGCAACATAGCCAGATTAATCATCTAAGCTCAATCTTTTGAAACTATTTCGACTGTAAATGAAGAAATGTAATATGCAATAAACGTGTACAAATGTGTCCCATCAGAAAGTCTACTGTATATTATGTCTCATAGGGAATCAACCCCAATTTCATAGTTCCCCATACTATGTTCATTGTCATCATTCCCTATACTATGTTCTTTTTTAAAATTACATAGTGTATGTCTTTTTTATTTTTGTAGGAATTTTGACAGCATTTCCTTCGTATTTGCTCAATATTGTTAAAAAAAACCAGTCCCAACCATCATGTACGATACCTTCACATGATGTTACTGAAAGAAAGAGTGACAAATCATTTCCAAACACCATATCCGAACTAGATCAAGTTACTTTATGTAGACTTTTTCCTGCAAATAGGAATTTTAACAGCATTTCCTTTGTATCTGCTCAATACTTTCAAATTTTTTTAAAAAGGCCCAGCCATCATGTACGATACCCTCATATGAGGTTACTGAAAGAAAGAGTGACAAATCATTTCCAAAAACCATATCCGAACTAGATCAAGTTACTTTATGTAGACTGTTTCCTCCATGTCAAAACGTGAGCAAACCAAAATGGTATGAGACTGTTGAGGTAGGATATGAGTGCGTACGATTGTGAGGTGGTTTGGGAAAAGGAAAGATAAAACATCATTTGTGTGTGTGTGTGCGCGCGCGCCTTAACAAAGTCAAAGACAACACTATATCCTCATAATCAATAAACTGTTGAGATTACAACCACATAAAAGGTGTCCAAAGTGACTGTCCTACTCCCAAAGTAACAATCCCATCATTACAAATTATCTTTAGATTCTATTCAGCAGATTAAGAACATCATAACTTAAAATGCTAGTAAGTTGAACTGCTAAAACACTAGCAGCAGCCATAAATCCAGCAAGTTGATATTATGCAAAGTAGAAAGCACCAAATGGCAAGAATTTAGTTTAAAATTCATTCTTTTTGCAAAACTTTGACAGTATTTTCCCAGCTTTTCCAGTTATATTTCAGTATTCCAAAGCATGTCAATTCACTGGAGCACCTCACATGAGGATTTTAGTCTTTAAACCCACGTTCGCAAAAGGATAGAATGTTTAATGTTTACTGAAGTAAATGTTTGTTTTAAGGTTTGGGTAGAAGAGATAGAAAATGAACCCACGGGTTTACTGAACAAAGAGGGGTGAGCACAGCTCCAGCCAGCTCGTGTGTGTGTGTGTGTGTGTGTGTGTGTGTGTGTGTGTGTGTGTGTGTGTGTGTGTGCGTACACAATAGCGAAAGAGAGAGATAGAGCCTGCACACTCGTGTGTGTGTGTGTATGAGCACGAGAGAGATTGGTCGCTATCTGCGAGACCCAACCTGCAAGGCCCGCTGCAGATACGCACGTTCAATTGCATGTGTGTGTGTGTGTGTGTGTGTGTGTGTGTGTGTGTGTGTGTGTGTGTGTGTGTGTGTGTGTGTGTGTGTGTGTGTGTGTGTGTGTGTGTGTGTGTGTGTGTGTGTGTGTGTGTGTGTGTGTGTGTGTGTGTGTGTGTTGACCTACCACATAAAGTGGTTAATGCAGCTAAAGTGGTTAGAATTCAATACTATCCACTTGGTGGATGATCACTGTAATGCCAGATGGGTTTTTAGTTAAAAATAGAACATGAAAACTATACCACTAGTGATAGAATGTAATCACTAGATACGTCGGAGATATTTTCCACCAATTTTGGACACGGGAGGTCAATACAATGGGTGAGAAAATTTATAAGATTGGTGTCGAATTGAAAGTTTGTGAGATTTCCACAAAGGTAGGACAGCTGAATAGCCACAGTTCTTTCAAGTAAGCAGATAGGTGCAGATTTTCAAAGAAGTAACAGCTTCTCCTGATATACCTTATCCTCGATCACGGTGATTGTCTGATCATATTTAACTGAGTTGCCTTTTATCAAACACAATTGGGTGTGTTGAAGCAGGTGTGTAGTTGAGTAATTATGAGTGGCTATATATTAGCTCTTGTAAATGACATCCATGATTAGCTTCAGAGTAAATGTGTGTGTAGGTATAAGTCCAAAAGGTGCGGCTCTTTGTCCAGAACCAGACCCATTCTCTAAACCTCGAAAGTTATGTGTACAACAGAGGCCATTCTAAAAGATGTAGACATGAACCCATGTCCAAGACTAACATCGGCCTAAAGCACCAAAGAGGGAAGTAGTCAGCCAAGGGTTAGCCAAAGAATTGTCACAGATAGATAAGTGTGTGTGTGTGTGTGTGTGTGTGTGTGTGTGTGTGTGTGTGTGTGTGTGTGTGTGTGTGTGTGTGTGTGTGTGTGTGTGTGTGTGTGTGTGTGTGTGTGTGTGAGTGACATACTTAATATGACATAATTGAACTTTTTACATTCAAAAGACAACTGGCTTTAGAAGAAATGAAATGATAAGTACAAAAGTAACTCAGTCTTAGAATTAATTTTGTACAATGTTTGTAAGAATGAAGCCTCATTCCAGTATACAAAGTGACAGAAGAACTTCTTAAGTAATAAGTAAATGTGTAATCTAGAGTAAGAGAGCTAATCAAAGACAAAGAAAACCTTCCAAGACAAGATAGAGTGCTTACCTGCATCCATCCAAACAAGACAACAGATATGTTAGACTTGGATGTGTTTTACAGGTATCAATGGACTATACCATTTGTTATCCATGTCGATCTTTTTTTAAAAAAATTAACTTTGTACAAGCTTGGTCCATAGTCAATGTTTTAATACCAAAAAAATTCCATTTTATAGAAAAATTTATCATCATTTTGATTAGAAGGCCATTACCCCCTCTAATCCAAGTATTAGAATCCCCCCATATTTAGTCACAGTTTATCTTTTAGTGAAAGCACAAGCAGTAAGGTTTAAATAAAAATCCTCCTTAAGTAGTCACAATCCGGTCATTGGCTAGTTTAATGTTTGTTTTAAGGTTTGGGCAAATTTTTTTAGGCCCATCATGTTATCAGCATTTACCATTTTATGTAAGTTTAGCCTACCTTAATCATCCTTTCGGCCAACCCAAGTAGTCAGGAAGCCCTTGCAGAATCCAAAAAAATTTAAATGCTACACAATAAGCAATCTCACATGAGAATATACACAATGGATCATTGTAGAAATTTCCTCATGATGGTATGAGCCATTTAACAAATAACCAAGAGAAGTGGTGTTATCATCAAACACCCATAAGTAGTAGGTTTAGAGTTACACCAGTATTTACAAGATCATAGTGCCTATGTAGCAGCCGAAAGGCAATGTAACAACCAGACTTTTAGGGAACCATCACAGAAGTAGTCCCGGCAAAAACCAATACCATAGTGATGTAAATGGTAAACCATCCCCCTTTAATTTCCTTTCCAAACAATCCTTCCTAATCATTAGTCGGTAGTTAACAGCAAATAACCAAGTAAATAGGCCAAGTAATTGCAAGTGAGCCAGACACAGCGTACAGTTTTGTCGTTAAAATAAAGCCATAATTCGAAACAGAGGTAGCATGCTTCGCGGCCAAAAAATACGCATTACTAGTGTGCGGAATGTGAAGCAACACCCCATTTTTCCAAGCTCTCCACCAATAAAATATCATGAGTCTTACCCAGACATAGAGTAATATTCATGCACCAAGGCACCAGAAGCTTGCCTTCCTGCAACCAAGATTAGTAGGCAAGAGGAAAAAAAATTTAATGCCCCTGTTTGTATCGGTTACCAGGGTAGAAAAGCAACAACCCTAGCCAGCCCAATGATCAAACCACCGAACCATTTAGGTGGATTTTAAAAAAAAACCAATTTTTTAATAGGTTGTGAATTCGTCACGTCATGCGATGCAAAGCACCCCCATGTTAGGGGTTAAAACATTGCAAGAAGAAACAACCCATAGCTTCCTATTAACTTTGTGAAAAAAATCATCTTCTCAAAGTAACAAGCCTTCACAGCAAAAACATATAGCCGTACAACAGTTAAAACAAACCAAGAAAAGGCAGTAGCCGACCTGTGTTACTTGGGTTTAGAGCTCCATGCTTGATGTAGTGGAGATTCAGATACACAGCCACTAACTTTATGTAAACAAACAGAGTACAACCAAATCTAAGTGAGGGGCAAAGATGCGCCCTCACCTTTTAAATAAAGGAGGGAGGGAGGTTGCCACAATTGCATATCGCGCAGTTACCCAAGCGCTGGGAGATCTCCAGTAGAGATGGTGAGGCCGCCTGCGAGGCGCAATGAAGAGGCAACCAGGAGTATTCACGATCGTGTTTCACCCGAGGTTTTATACACTCATGTACTGAGACAGGCTACAACCCATGTGAGGCCGCCTGCGAGGTGCAATGAAGAGGCAACCAGGAGTATTCACAACTGTGTTTCACCCGAGGTTTTATACACTCATGTACCGAGACAGGCTACAACCCATGGTAGTGCCCATCGGCTGTGGGTTTTACTAAAGCCCCAAGAGCTAAGTAATCTCGGGAATACCCCCAAGTTAGGTGATATAGTATGAGTGTGTGTGTGCCTTTTAATCAAAAAATACCACCGTCCTACCAAGCCTTTAGTAGTTATGAAGGGCCAAGTCCCATAGTGGAGGCTCAAACACTTTGAAGCTTTTTTTTAAAGAAGGAAATTAGGAATTTTTTAAGTAATCACTGTGTGTGTGTGTGTGTGTGTGGGTGTGTGTGTGTGTGTGTGTGTGTGTGTGTGTGTGTGTGTGTGTGTGTGTGTAATTGTGTTTCAGTTCATGTGTGCATGTGTAGTCAAATCTTGATTAAATTATGCATGTCCTTGCAAATGTTATGCTACAATGTGCTTATTTTATACACAAAGTGATTGATCTATAAATTAATCTCCATTTTTTATCTATTATGTTTCCAATAGTCTAACATTGGTATCAGAGATTTTTGAGATTATTCTTTCTTTTTTAAGAAAGGACGGTTCTTGGATTGAGCATGATTAGCCATGATAAGGGAGACAATAATCTATCAATGCCTACATAGTAGATGCTTAAACACCCGGGGAGTTGTAGCCTTAATAGTGGACCTCACCGTGTACCTAAGGTTTTACCATTATTGAGCTATCAAGAAGCCTGGAAGGATTTTGTTCACTAAAAATGGACAATGTTATGAACTTAGTCTAGAGTTTAAACCAAGGGTGTGAAAACTCTATAAGAGCTTCTCCTTGATTCTTACTCCTCAAAGAGTAGGTTGAATCCCTCTATGCCTCGCATAGGGAGGAGAATGGGATTCATACATTGCTTTCTCATCGAGGAAGTTAGTAACACATTGCCTATTTCCATGAAGAAGATAAGCATCCTGCAAGGTGAACAGTTCTCCTTTCTTCCCTAAGGCAATGACTGACATTATATCCTTGAAATCAGGGCCAATAGCATATTCATCTATCATAGAAGATAGATTATTGTGAGTTGCTATAGACACTACATTTACTTTTGGTCATCGTGATAGTGCATCAGCCACTTGATTGTGCTTGCCAGCAATATAAAAATTAAATTGTGAAAGAAAATTTTCCCACCTCATTTGTTTGTCAAAAAGCTTGGTTTGTGTCATGAAGGACTTTAAACCTTGGTGATCCGTTCGTAGGATTAATGGAGTCCCCAAAAGATAATGCTTCCATGTGGCGAGGGCATGTAGAACACCTAGTAGCTCCTTTTTGTATATGCCCAATACTCGCTCATCAGAGTTGAGTCTTCGACTCTCGTATGCTATGGCATGCCTTTGCAATCTCCAAAAGGATCACATTGGACCTCAAATGGTTTTAATAGATCTGATAGTGTAAGCATAGCTTAAGAGGTAAGCTTTTCTCTGAGCTTGTCAAAAACATTTTGTTCTTTTGCAGTCCATGTATACTTAACGTTCTTTTTTGTTAAGTCATGTAATGGTCGTGCTTTTTGCAAGAATTTTTCTATGAAGCTTCTATAGTATGCACACATACCAATAAAGCTTCGTAGTTCATGTAGATTCCTTGGGTTAGGCCATCCTTTTATTACCTTTAACTTTGATGGATCCATACGGATACCATCTTGAGAGATAATGTGAATTAAGTATTGAATCTCTTGAAGGAAAAATTCACTCTTCCTTTGATTAATAAAAAGTTTATTCTCTCTCAAAGCTTGAAAGATTACTTGGAGATGTTTCTTATGTTCCTTGAGAGAATTGGAGTAGATGATGATAACATTAAAGAACACTACAGTAAACTTGCGGTGGGGTCGAAAAAATTTCTCCATTAGGCGGTTAAACGTGGCCGGAGCATTTGTGTTGGAGCCCCATTTGTCCAACTGTTGTAATGAGGCCATCTTGTAAAGCATATCAAATTCCCATTTTATGTCAAAGACGTCTTATCATTTTGATCCATTCGTCTGGGTCATGTAAAGATTAATCAGTTAGTCAGGACTCAGATTTGTTCCCACTTTGTAATAATGAGTAAGAGAACCCCATGTACATTTTTGAGCTAAGGTGACTAAGTATAAAAGTCACCTTAGAACCATTTTTGAATAACATTGTTTTTGAATATTAATCGTGTGTCGTACGAGTCAGAGATAGAGAGAGAGAGAGAGTCTTATCCTCTTCTCTACGCGCTTCTCCCTCACCGGATTCACGACGTGACTACACCATCGCGGTAGTCTCTCCGAGAGCTACGCGCCCACGCCACGCATTCACATTTTCAAGCTGTTCGCGATCGATCCTTCCTCGAGCTTGTTTTGCTTGTAAGTAGCACAAACAATGTCTGTTTTCAACAATCAAGTGCTTTATGGAATGAGAAAGATATTAGCTACACATAGATACTCATGAACTTAAGTTTCACCCACTTTTGGATTATGACCTGTTAGTCTATCACGACTGTATTCGAGATAACTAGGGTTCAAATCTGGTGAGATTAGACTTATAGGTAAGTATATCCTAGTGAGAGGATGGTGCCTAGAAGTTTTGATGCGATTCTGAGTTCATTGGAAGTGTAAACGGTGTTGTGAGCGGTTAGGGATAGAGTGGGTTGCATTCTACCAGGGTTAGTGATTGATGCATCATAAAAGTGCGTATGTGTAGATTGGTCTCAGCCTGACAAGCTAACGAGATTGCCTATGTGCACCTACGGGTTAGTCGTGTCATCAGATGATAAGTATGTTGTCTGTGTCGTGCTTGTGAGTATGAACAGGGGAGTAGTTATGCCCTAAAACATTGGCGCCATTGCCGGGGACACAAGACCTTAAGTAGGGATATATACGTCACTCGTGTGATGGTTAGCTTACTTTTGTTTTGACTAGAGAGAGCTTAAACTTTTAGAACAAGATCCAGGATAGAGTATCCTGAGGTCTAGTGGATAGCCAGGAAGCCTGTGTCTTGCCGAGGGTCTGCAACTAGTTAGATTTAGTTAAGTAGGATAATGTGGAGTTATGGTTTTTGGTTTTGAGTGCTTGTTATACTTGTGTAGAAATAGAGTAGAAAAACGTTGTAAAAACGCAAAAAAAAACAAACAAAAAGAAGCAACAATAAGGTTGTTTGCTTGCCTTGAAAGCAAAACCCACACCATATACCCTTGAAAGGGGTGAAAAAAGTAGACATTGAAATTTATGATCCAACACTTGAGAAAACATAAAAATTGCGACCAAAACCAACCAAAAAAAACAGGTGATTGTCATAAGAAAACACTAAGTGAACCTAAAGAGGCCAAGAAGAGATATAACCATTAGCCTAGGGTAAACTGACTGTGTCAGGTGGTACGACTAATATTCACAAGTTTAAGATGAAGTGTCATCAAATTTGCATCACTTCAAGTGCATTTGAGTTGTGAATTACCATAGAAGAGTGAAATTTGTGAAGTGCTTGAGTCTAAGGTCAAAATAAGTCCAAACTTCATAAAACTTGGGGAATAGACTTATATGGGCATAGGGAACACAACTATGCAAAAACAGACAAAAATTAAATCCCCATTGCTCTCTGCCTAGTCTATCGCGATAGACTGATGAAGGTGGTGATTGACTAACAACAAGGAAAAAACCTTTATACCACAGGTTTAACACATCAATACAAGGGTACTCACAAAAATTGAGTGAAACTGAACACCATCTTGACCACAAAACTTCAAAACTGGTGTTTTAGAGTCTGAATTCAGAGACAAGGGCAAGAAGGCTTTGACCAAATGTCTAAACAGTGCCAAAATTTGTCAATGCACTACACAAGGAGAGGCTGAACCAGCTGTGGAGAAAACTTGAGAAAAATGTTGAAAATGGAGAAAATTGCCAGTCTATCGCGATAGACTAAGGAAACTGCTGATAAGGACCATATCTTCCAAATTTCCCCTAGGGAGATCAGAGCCTATATAGCACACACACCAAATTTCAAGGCATTTAGACCACTGAAAGTCAATCTAAGGCCCAGATAGAGAATCAGGCTCTAACTAAAATACTAAAATGGGACCAAAACTCAACCCAAGTGTCCAAACTTCATAAAACTTGAGGGATAGGCTATAGAGGGTAATTGGAACTCAAGGGTGAAGTCACAATTTTGAATTGACTTGTGCTGAGCAAATTGTCAGTCTATCGCGATAGACTAAGAAAGTAGTGATTCACACATATTTTGCAATTTGTGACTATACTGCTAGGACATACTCTCCATATAGATCTTAGCCATCATTTCATATTTGAAATTGGACCACCAGAAGGCTGACTAAGTGGTTGTTGTACATACTTAAAAGATTTTTTGGTAATTCAGGGAAAACCCATGTGAACAAACTAACCATCCTTGTGTAGATCCCAGAAGGAGATCATCACAAAGCCGCACAAGAAGGAGTCCAAGTAAGATTTAAGTTTGCAACCGAACTTTCATTCTTATGTATTTAAGATCAGGAGCGTTTGTTAAGTCGGGAGCTAAAAGTGTCAAAAGTCAAGTAAGCACCACGTCCACCGAAGAGAGTGTAACTCAGACGAGACTAGACCCATTAGCACCGATCATTGAAGACGGTAGTGATACTGACACTTCGTCGGAAAAGTCCTTCTTCATGATGGGGAGTCAACAGCCAGGAGGTTTCAACGGTGAAGGACCAATGCCAGGGGGGAGCACCTCCCTACATCCTTTAAACGAAACCAAGTTCATTATAATCTTCTTGGAAGGAACTAACTCGAGGGGAGCCTTAGTTTATTCTGACTATCGGGGACGCAAGTGTATTTGTATTGAGGAAAGACCGGCTCAGAGAATAGAGATAATTCGAGTCTATGATGATGGAGACAGATTCCGAGACAGAAAGGGGAACCACTATCTGATAGTGAGTAACCCTGAGGATTACAACAAATATGGGGATAACATGTCAAAAGGGAAAATGGTTTCAAAAAACCAAGAACCGCCTCCTAACATTGATCGACCTAGAGCGCTTTTTATGTATGATAAGAAAACAACCAGGGTCCCAACCTATAATGAGAATGTAGGGATTTACAAGCATGAACGCGAGGGAATAGTCTCTTACTTTCGATGCAAGGAACCCTACCCAAACGAATTAAACAAAGACAAGGTTCTTTACTTATTTTCTTATGAAACTGCTATGGGGAAGGATATTGTTTTTGTTGACAGATACGGGCGAGAATACAAACGTGTTCTCCCAGAGGAGGTTGAAAAGGAAACAGCTCCGGAAGCATCGACCTATGGCCCCGACAAAGTACCAAGAGCCACCTACACCCCTAGCAAGTCGACAAATCCCTTTTCAGAAGAGTATGACGCTACCTCACATTCTACCCGACAACCGACGTCCAACTACCAGGACCAACCAGCTACTCAGCCATCATTGCAGGCATGGCTTCGACAAAGTGCTACATTAGAACAAGATCAAACCCAAGAGAGTTATCAAACCGCACGAGGGCTAAGGGATTTACAAGAACCACCACTCTATGCACAGTATCAAGGAAAGAGTAAGCCAAAGACTCAGGGGTCAACTGAGCCTGGAAGAACACCCCTAGAACGAGTTCGGAGAGATGAACCATCTCTCGCGAGAACTGTTAGAAATTATGGCTTAGGAGCACCATTGGGAGAGGAACCTGGCCACTACAGAAGACCAGAGGAGGTATATCGACTAGGACGGGGAGATCCCATGACGAGATTTGTAGACCATCGTAGAATTGGACCTTCTCAAGTGCCAAAATGGGTAAACAAGACATATACGGGAAGCAGGGATCCGAGAGATCATGTAGCAGCCTTTGTGCGTGTAATTAGAGCTGAAGAGGTGTTAGACTTTCCTACCCAATTTGCAGGATTCGGTTTAACCTTAGAGGATGATGCTTCTACATGGTTTGACTCTGTGGAGCGAAGAGACTTTGAGTCTATGGAGGAAGTGTTTGACGAGTTTATCAAGGAATTCTCACAAAGGGGAATAGCTCATAATACAGTCTCACAAATCCATAAATTCAAACAGAAAGATGGAGAGTCTGTGAGAAAGGCAGTCCTCCGAATAAAAAGATATGTTAAGTTCTGCCCCGTGGAAGAACTACCAACTTAGTCCAGACTTATGCTTATATTTATCCAAGGACTAGGGAATGCAGATCTTCAGAAGGACTTACATATGAAAAGGAGCACGACGTTGAATGATTTAACGAAGGAAGCTCTATACCTTGTGGACAATTGTGCGGTCTACAAAGAGGGTGAGTTCAAGGATCTTGACGATGATTCTTCCTCGCAACAAAGCGGAAGCAAGTCTGCTAAGACAACACCGAAAGGAGAAGTAGCGGTAAGCCAAGAGCAGCTTGTAGAGGAAGTGCTTAAAAAGATTAACTTGTATTCCAAACCACAAGCTAAACAACCAAAATGGTGTGCGATTGAACAAAAATGGACAAACCATGGGACGGAGGAGTGTTATTATAACAAGGGATATGTGAGAGAACGACCATATGCTCTGCAAGCTCAGGCGACATCTCCTCAAGTCCCACCAATGCCTAGATATCAGACAGACAACCTACCAGGACCTATAGGTGTAGAAAGACCACAACCAGTGTTGGGACAACAACTACCCCTACCAGGATTACGACCAATCGGCATAAGATACACACCCACAGTAATTGAGTCGGATGAGAAGGCTTTGGTACCTATGCATGCATACTATGACGAGCCCAATGGATATGCGGCGAACTCTGTCTATTATCCACAGGAAGAACCCTCTACACCAGAACCATGGAGCATGATAGGAAATACAGGACCACCAACTGCTGCACAAGCAGCGGGGGAAGGAAGATATAGCTTGGAGGAAATAACATTGTTGTTCATAGCCAATGGAGGCATGAGCGGGCAAAGAATTGCACACCAACAAAGAGGAGCTCCAGGAGCACCTCAACAGCCTGAAGGACCATGCTACAAGTGTGGTGGAGACCATTGGCTGAGGGACTGCCCTCATGACGAAATCATTAGGGTCAACGCATATTGCACCGAGTGTGGAATTACTCACTTGATCCCTGATTGCCCTAAAAACCCGAGCAAAGGAGCAAAAACTACCTTGAATATGCTGGGAGCGCTACTTTCCAGTGGAGGGTCAGAAAACGAAACTCCGATTCCTGTTAAGGTCTTGACGAGAGCCCAAGCAAGGAGAAATGACAATCAACCCAAGAGTAACGATGAAAATCAGGAAGAAATCAAGACTGACAAGTCTAGCGTTAGTCGTGATAATCCTTGGAAAGAACGAAGAGCGAAAATGAAAGCTAGACATGTGCGGAAAAAAAAAGACGGAGAAGCTGAGCTAATGATAGCTCGAGAGCAACTTAAACAGCAAAGAGAGTCCGACTCTTTAAAATCAACGGAGGGACCAAGAAGTGCAAGCTCAAGAGGGTCGGTATTGGTAGATGAGATCAATGAACCCTTAGATGCAATCTTGCAAGCATATGAAGCAAGATTGAAGAACAGACAGACTCTAGAGCAAAGGTGGATGACATATCCATATCCAGAGATAGAAAAACAGAGACTAGAGATGTGCAAACAGCTGATTAAAACTGCACAAGCTTTACTGGAGCCTCCACCTATGGAAGTGGGGGATAGAGTAATCAAACCACCAAACAATGAAACACCTCACAAAATTGAACAAAGGATACCCCACAAGATAGAAAACGTTAAATCCTTGCCGGATGTAGAGGATGCAAGAGACGTGCCTAATAGCACTGATGAATCACTGAAAGATTTTCCACCATATACCCCTATTGTGGAAGAAAATTGGCCTGAAGAGCTATGGGAAACGGTGAGAAAAGCTCAAGAAAAATATGAGACAAAAACAGTCGAGTTGACGCCTTTCTCGGAGTTGAACTTGAATAAGCCTCCATGGGATTTAGATGTTAAATCATTTCAAGGGGATAATGGTTCAGTTGCATCCGAAGATAGCAGACCAGCATCACTCAGAACTTTGCCATCATATATGGGGGACTATGAGGCAAGGTCAGAAATTCGAAGAGTACCTTCTCAAAGAATAGGTGGGTCAAATCAATTGGACACTAAAATCCTGACAGACTTATTGACCACTCCGGTCAAGTGTACAATCACATTGGCAGAATTGTTAAAAATTAGGCCAAGCATGTGGACGGAAGTGGGTAAATGTCTTGAAAAAATTGGTATAAGGAAGCCTCTTAAGTTCTTCGAAACCGAGCTTAATGACACAAAACCGAAGAAAGTCAACACTAGACAAGTGCCACTCAATAAGGTAGGAGAGTATTGTGAGGGGGAAGACGGAAACACAACCCTACCAGTTGAGTATAACGGCATAGAGACTAAGGCAATACTTGATAGCGGAGTTGGCATTGGCATTGCCATTGCGACCAAAATGCTATGGGAAAAATGGGGAAAACCAGCAATACGAACAACTAGAATGAAATTGCAACTGGCGGATGGGCACATAGAAAGGCCTATAGGATTGCTTGAGGCAATTGTGGTATCTTCCTGTGGCATAGAGTACGAACATACCTTTGCCATAGTAGATTTCGGCAAGAAGAACAACTATGAAATTATCCTTGGTAGGCTGTTCATGAGGCAACTCAAAATGGTGCAGGACTGGGGGTATGATTATTTGTATCTAAGACATGTTGAAACTACTACACGAGTAAACATGAAAAATCATAGCTACCATGATGTCACGAGAACCCCTGTGGAAGAATTTGACTCAGCCACCATTAGTGGATCAGAAGTCCCAGCGTGGCTTTGTAAGAAAAAGGAGCTATGGATGTGCGGGGCATCTCAATGTAGTGAATTTGACCACAATGAAAAGACACTAGAGAGGGTCTTGGAAGACAATGCATATATACGAGAACCTTTTCCTAAAGAGAAGCTTGAACCCCTAGAATGGTCTCAAATTTTGGCTACATTGGATGTATGCGTCAATGAAGTCACTCCCACCAAATTTTGTGATGAGAATGGCTACGATATCATACCATACTACATGTTGAGCAAAATTGTGGAGGAGGACGAGAACGATGGAGATACTGAGAATATGAGGATCAATAAAACAGAAACGAAACTTGAGATTAAGATAGTGGGCTATGTGGACATCCCCACTAAAGAAATCAAGCAAGAGGGAGAAGAATTTTATGATTCTTTTGATCAAATTGAAAACAAGGATAACGCGGATGACGAGAAGTCGGAAAATATGGAGGGAGACGAAAATCAAGATCAAGACAATGACGTCTTCTACAATTTCTGAAACCAAAGTGAGAGACACCAAAAAAGATACAAGAGTAAACGACACCATATCAGTCTACCAACCTGGCTGAGACCCATGCCGGAGTTTAGGGGTAAGACACATTTCCTTATAAACATTCATGTTGTTGATTGTGCTAAGGATAAAGTGTCAGGAAGATTTCTTAAGGTTGTTGAAGACTCAGGATTTAAGTCCAGACTGTTGAAACCTAAGAAAACCAGCAAAGCAAAAAAAAGAGTTGCAACAGAAAAACTGAATGTCTCTGGTGGTCCAATTATGACGAAAATTGAACGAAAAACGAGATCCAATGAGTTGAAACAAAAAATTAAAAATGTATGGACAACTGAAATGGAAAGTAACGATGGAATGAACGCTAGTGATGGGAGTAAAAAGATAGATGTACCTCCTCACTATTGTAAGTACACCATTCAGGAAAGAAGATTGGTGTTCAGCAACCAATGAGGGAGCCTAAATCAAACGAGTCCTACGATGGGCCAGAGAACGCCAAGAAAATAGACTTAGCAGAGCCAGGAGAAAGTCCTCGACCTGCTTACATTGCCATAGATCTAGGTCGGGAAGAAGAGGACTTACTGATCAAAACACTTAAGGAGTTTCGAGATGTATTTTCATGGTCGTACAAAGATTTGAAGGGGGTGGATCCTAACATTTGTGAACATTCAATCCCTCTAAAGTCTGATGCAAAGCCAAGCAAACAACGTCCATACACGTATAATGAGACATTCGCCAAAAGGATAAAAGAAGAGATAGACAAACTTATGGAGGCTGAATTTATTTATGAGATAGAGCACACGGACTGGGTGTCCCCGATAGTGGTGGTACCGAAGAAAAACGGGAAATTACGAGTGTGTGTAAATCTCAAGAAGGTAAACGCAGCAACAATAAGGGACAACTACCCTCTTCCTATCACTGAACACGTCATGGAACGAGTAGCAGGCAAGCAAGCCTATAGCTTTATGGACGGATTCTCTGGTTATAACCAATTGGGGGTCAAACTAGAAGATCAATACAAAACAGCGTTTGCAACAGAATGGGACATATATGCGTTTAGAGTAATGCCATTTGGCTTGACCAATGCTCCAGCCACATTTCAGAGATTAATGACACATGCTTTTAAAGAATACTTGCAAATATTCTTGGATATTTACATGGACGACTTGTGTGTCTATTCTCTATTGAGAGAAGACCATATAGATCATCTTAGAAAGGTATTCGAAAAATGCAGAACGTATATGATTTGCCTCAACCCAGAAAAATGTGTATTCATGGTACGACAAGGTAAAATCTTAGGCCACATAGTGTCGGCTAATGGAATTACCATTGCCAAGACCAAACATTGTACGAGAGGTACAATCATTTATGGGACATTGTGGATACTACCGACGTTTTATCTACATGTACGCTGTAATAGCAAAACCCTTGTATAGTCTAATCACGATCTTCAATTGGACCAATGAATGTAAGGAGTCATTCCAGAAACTAAAAGATGCACTGGTATCTGCACCAATTCTAAAAGCACCAAATTGGTCAAAGATCTTCCATGTACATGTAGATGCTTCGACATTTGCAATAGGCTGTATATTAGCACAACTAGGGGAGGGTAAGACGGATTTTCCAATCAGTTATGCTAGTAGACAACTCAATAGTGCAGAAAAGAATTATACTACCACTGAAAGAGAAGGATTGGGTATGATATATGCAGTAAATAAATTTCGGCATTACTTGCTCACGAACAAATTCACATTCTTTGTGGATCATCAGGCACTCTTGTACTTAGTAAACAAACCTTGTAACACGGGACGAATTGTAAGATGGTTCATTGTGTTGATGGAGTTTGATTTTACGGTAGTAGTTAAGAAAGGAAAAACTCATCAAAGAGCAGACCACCTTTCTCGATTACTACATGGCGAAAAAGCTACTGGGGTAGATGATGATCTCCCAAACGCATACCTGTTTAATATAGAGATGGTACCGAAATGGTCAGAGCAAATTATTCCGTTGCTGACATATGGAATGAATCTTGACGACAAACACACGGTGCAAGATGTTAGACAAGCACGAAATTACACAATGCTTGCGGGAAGAATGTACCATCATGGAAACGATGGGATTCTAAGGTTGTGTATAGGCCCAGAGGAGTACGAAGCGTATCTAGAGGAGGCCCATACACAAACAGGGGGATTCCATAGAGGAAATCAAATGATGTATGAACAACTAAGAAGACTTGGAGTGTATTGGCCAAGAATGGCAGGCGATGTAGCTAAGTACATCAAGAAATGCAACTTTTGCACATCCAATACTACTGTGGATTATGCCACATTATACCAAGTGACAGTAGCACCCGCATGGAGTTATGCTATTGTGAAATATTTGACTAATAAGGAGCTTCCAGGAGATTAGTCTAAAGCCATACAAAAGGCTTTATAAATCGAAGCGAATAGGTATGCCCTCATTAGTGACCAATTGTATAAAAGAGGAACTCCTGACCGGCTGAGGTTAGTTCCTCATGAAAATGACTACTTTCCATTATTGGAACAAGCTCATGCAGGCATAGCAGGAGGTCATTTTTCAACAGAGAGAACCGTAAAAATCATTATGGTTGCAGGTATATGGTGACAGACCATGATTCAAGATGCAGCAGAATTCGTGAAAAGGTGTGATGAATGTCAACGCACTAAGGTACCAGTTAAAAGAGACAAAATGCCTTTAAGGCCAATGATGAGTGCTCGAGCATTCGCTAAATGGGGATTGGACTTTGTTGGTTCTATCACTCCACCAACGTATTGTTCACAAGCACAATATATCATAGTGGCCACGGATTACATGACCAAATGGGTGGAAGCAAAAGCCACAACGAAAGCAGACGCTAGAACCACGGCACAATTCTTATATGAATATGTGTTTACACGTTATGGGCTTCCAATTGAGCTGGTGAGTGATAGAGGGACACACTTTGTAAATGAAGTTATCCAACATCTCTTAAATGAGTTTATGGTAATTCATCGCAAATCTGCACCCTATCATCCACAAGCCAATGGCCAAGCGGAAGCGACCAACAAAATATTGTGCACAGTTCCTATAAAACTGGTTAGTGAAACAAGAACAAATTGGGATCAGATGCTCTATTCGGCATTGTGGGCTTATCGAGTTGCATATAAAACAACACTCAATGCTACACCATTTAATATGGTATATGGGTTAAATGCAATATTGCCTATTGACTTTTTGATCCGCACACTAAGGGTAGCCACACAATTGGACTGGATGGGGCATGAACTTTCAGAACGGTTAGAGGACCTTGAAAAATTAGATGAGTTACGACTCAATGATGTAGCAGCCATATATGCAAAAAAAAGACAACAGAAAGAGTTTTTTGACAAACATGTCAAGAACAAGGACTTTAAAACGGGCGACTATGTCTTAGTATACACCCTTAAACAGCATGCCAAAAAGCTAAAGAAAAGGGGAATGGGGCCTTATTTGATCCAGGAAATATCGTCCAGTGGAGCAGTAAAACTGTCGACACTAGATGGAAAAGAAATGCCGAACTGGATTAGTGGGTGTCGTTTAAAAAAATATCATCTACCTTTAACACCGGAAATGTTGTTTCAATTGCATTATGGAAAAGCCTATAGACAGGAACAGCAAAGAATTCAGGACCAGGCACAACAAGAAGCCAAGGAACGGATTGCTAAACGAAAGCAGTTTCTCAGGACAATAAACATGGTCACCCCAATGATGACTGACGAATATCCTCTTTTGACATCCCAAACAAACGAAGCGGATATACAAAGCGAAGAATTAGCAAAGACCATGACAGACTTTAGGGCTCAGGATGATAGCATCATTGACGACTTGGAAGATACGTGGTGTAGTCCTTACATAAAAGCTTATGCAGGCACAAAACAAGTTGAAATCTATGCATTGCTTGACACTGGGGCAAAAATGAGCGTCATCAGCTTTGAGCTCTTTCAGAAACTTGGACCAATGAGGACGATCCCAGAGACACACCGGTTGAAAGTAGCATCGGGTGATGAGGTGACCACGTTGTGGTCTATTATAATACCAATCACAGTGCAGGCACACTAGTACACTACAAAATTCCATGTACTGCCACCAAGTAAATCAGCAACGCCATGTATCTTAGCAGTGTCATGGATGAAAGCTAACAAGGTATTCATTGATTTAGATACTAATGAAGCACTGTTCCGAAATGAAAACTTTTCAGAACCCTTCTTATCATATAACCAATACATGTCAAGGAGGAAACAGGAGTCAATACAACCGCAAGGATATGCCAACAACAAACAGAGTTTACAAGTCCAGCAATGTCTTATCAAAAATCAACAACCATGCAGAGAACCAGGCAAGTTTGGGTACGGCGTACAGATCTGGTCGAGGCACAATTACATCAAAAGAGGAAATACAAAGTTTGGATAAGGCAAGACAGCCTAATTCCTATAAAAAAAGGGGGCAGAAGAACAGACAAAACACCAAAAGCCAGCAAAACTTCAAAGAACCACAGTCAATCGGTCGATTACGCAACGGACTATATTAGTATGGCGGCCAAAATTGCCAATTCAAAACAGGCCAACAACACAAGAAGGGAGGCCAAAGATGGCCATCGAGCAGCTATCTACAACTGTCAATGTCAAGCCATATCATGCAAACAGCACGAGGAAACAAACAGAATCAACAACAAAAACTACAAGGATCTATAAGACCCAAGTCATCAAAGGAGAAAGAAAATATGTTCCACCAGAAAATGCAACAAAATATATAACAATATCGACTTCAAAGGATCCACATACGCCAATTCAAAACCAGTGGAAAACAATCAAACAAAGAGCGACAGATTTACAACTACTCCTTGCAAAGAAAATCTTCCAGCCAACTCAAGCTACCACAGGAAACCTCAACGACAAATGCCAATAAGCGAATCACTTATACCTTCCTCTTACACCACATAAATTCTTTGTACATGCATTGACTGCACATGCATATAGGGCTATATTACAAGTTCACGAGTTCACACCCATGCACACCACATACCCTTGACGATACCCTGTCGTCTAGGAGGACTCCAACTAGGAGGAGGGGAGGCATTCCAAATGCGGACTCATGACTCATGTCATATATTAGAGGGCAATGTTTGTGAGCAATTTTTCAACCATTTTTGCGTTTTATTGTGTGATTTTGGGAAAAATAATATGCCCTCATAATTAATCAGAATTGGGGACCAAATCATCATACATGAGCCCCTAGGGATGTGTATAGACTATAAAGACAGTCAAATTTGGCCAAAAAACGTCTAAAAACAGCAAAAAATAGGCCAAGGTTGACGATTATGAGTGAGAATGTACATAGACGAAAAAAAAGTGAGCTACAAAGTGTTTTGATTTTCATTGGTCTTTTTATAGGTTAGAATTACTCTTTTCGGGTTATTTTGGGATTGATTTGCTTATTCTAGCCATTTTCTAGCAAAAATTATAGAAAAAAATCCGTAATCCAGATGGAAACACAAAAGAACAGACGCCTTATTGGAGCAAGGTAAAGAAGACATAGAAAAAATAGGGACTGCAAAGGTGACAGGGCAAAATGACCACCGTCATGAAGGGACCTCCAACAGGAGAAATCTACAAAAATTGTAGAACTGGAGCAACCGAGGTCCAAATCAGGAAATTTGCGAGCCTAAACCACATCTCGCAAAAAGTTATGGCCACAGATAAAAGATGGGAAAATTTTGTGTCGGAGTCTCGATTACATATAGAGAGGCTAGGCTAGAAATCTCTCATTTGAGCCATTTTCTATTGTGAGAGAGAGAGAGAGCTCCCTACAGCAGTTGAGACTTCTAGAAGCTCATCCATCGCGCACGGTCACCAGATTGACATCAGATATGAGAGGTACGCTCGTCAACACTGACTTTAAGTGTTGTTTACTTCAGTTAGTCGCAAAACCTCACCAGCATCACAATCACAACCTGTGCACACATACGGTAGACCGGTTGTTAGGGAGACCTAGAGGCCACCAAATGGAACCAAAATTGAAAGGCACAATGCCTATAGCTAAGGGATCAAGCCTATGACCTCGGAAAGCGCGAAGGAAGCCGCTCAGAAAACCCTAATTTCACAGGACCTGCAAATGGGCAACTGAACCAAGGTGATCGGAAATGAGCCAAAACTCATAGACAGCAAGCCAATAACCTCGACAAACCGACTGAAGGGTTAGACCATGAAAAAGTTTGTCAAAACAGAGCCTAAAGTCCCTATCTGACGAAAACTGCACAAAGCGTCACGATACTCTAACGGGCCGACCAAATGACAAAATGACACCAAATTTAACAAGGTACATCCAAAAGAGGTCAACTACGAGATGAAATGTGTCCACTCAGGAAAAAAGCTCTTCCACTAGGGCAAATGCCAGCAAAACAGGCCAGAAAGATGTCCAAATGGTCGTTTTTGGTGTTGTAAACACCAAAACAACAACCGACTGCTTTGATGGAAGGTCAAAAGGAAATAAAAGACAGCCGGAGTCATACAATGACCAAAAGGAACGGCGACCATCACCTAAGTGGTCTACTTCGACTCCAGGACCAGCTAAGTGCTGCAAACAGGGAGTACACTCTTCTAAATTGATTAAAACTTGATGTGTGTGTCTAGGAGAGCCTATTAACACCATTGTGGTCAACTAACATATAAAAAAAAAACTGGTAAAAATGACTAAGTACTAGTCTATCACGATAGACTTGAATTTACAATTAGACAAGTAAAATTTTGATTTTGGCTTCATGAGGGGTTCTAACAAGGAATATTAACCACTATTATCAAATCAAATTGCAAAAGGGATCTCTTTTGGCCAAATAACCTAGTCTATCGCGATAGACTTGCTACTACAATATTTGGGGGAAAGACTTTTCAAAATTTTCACAAAACAGACTTGGGAAAGCACATGAAGGCAGTACATCAAATTTGGTGACAGGATGGACTCATATGGCAAGCCGAGAAAGACATGACGACAACTCAGAGTCAGAACAGGACATCTCAAGGGCAGACAGTTAAAATTCACATGTGAGAGGTCAAGAAACCTTACATCAACTTGGAGAAGGCAGACAGATGATCACAGAGCCAAAAATGACAAATTGACATTGAGTACCAGTCTATCGCGATAGACTAAGTAGAGGGATACTAGGCCATCTAACCAAAAATTTGAATTAACAGTTGGATTCAGCATGATGCAAGAAGACTACCCACTAAGTTTGAGCCCAAAACAACACAAAATGAAGGAGATAGACCAACATCTCCTTGGAAGGAATCTGGAAAAATGGGAGTTGATCCAAAAAGGGGTCACTTGACATTCATTTGAGGTGAAAATGGGATTAGATCATGTGCAAGGTATGAGAAACCAATTGGTGGAGGCACAACTGCAAAATAGGACCCTTGTCAAAAGATGGCTAGTCTATCGCGATAGACTGAGCAAAAGTTGCAAATGAACTGATTTTCAGTTTGAGATTATAGAGTGACCTTACATGCCCTGTGAACATATACCACACAAAATTTCAAGGCATTTGGACTTGTTCTCCTTCACCAACAACATTAATTTGAAGCCGTCAGAGTCGCACAATGGAAGAGCTTGTCTATCTGCTAACATTTTACCTTAACTCATCTTGGGACTAAGAAGGCTCATCTAGATGCATGATTAAGAGGTAATCAATTTAGAAGAGAAGTACTATGTTTGTACATTAACTGTTAATTGTGAATACAGGATCCATGGATGCTTCTCCGGGGAAAAGAAAAGGCAAGAACCTGGCAACGGAAGGTGCAATACCCTATGCACTTCTACCCAATTCACTAAAGCCAGCGGCCACCTGGATACCTGCAGACGTGCAACAGACAGCAGACTTTTAGATCTATCAAGGTTCATATGTGGATGACAAAAGAAATTTAGTGGATACAGTGATGATCCCCAAGGAGGCAGAAAATTACTTGAAAAGATCACCGCAAAGGTCATGGCTTAAAAAAGTCGGCTTCTAGAACTTTGTATCACTACCACCAGTAGGGATAGATTTCAAGAGGGTACAACACCTAATTGAGACTATCCAAGAAGATGGAACTTGCAGAGTGGCAGGCATGGATAATGAAGTGATGGAGATCCAGATCACCAAAGAAATCATCAAGGAGGCATTGAAATTGTCTGATCAAGGAGCCAACATGAGAGAAAGAAGGAAAAACCTCACAGTCTACTTGCAAAAGTCCAAACTACCATCTTTCGAACTCATAGCAAACCCGGAAGTAAGAGAACTGACACAGATCTACAGTCAGTGTTTGTTGAGCTACAGCAAAAGACCGCCAAGATACACTACACCACACGGGAGCATCTCAACCACACTGACATGGGCTATGGGAATGACCCATGAGTTCTATATAGATCACGCATCATATCTCTTTAAAGAAGTGACAAAGCTAAGGCAGGACAAGCCAAATTACATTGTAGGAGGAGAAGTCCTCACCAGAATCATATACCAGGCCATAGGCGCGGCAGATCAGCTGCCACCTGCTCCCCATCAAAACGACTGGCTGGTGTTAAGAGAGAATATCGAAGACAGATCACAAAGGAAAGTACCAGCCTCTATTAACACCATTGGAGGATGCAGGCTGGAAAGAGTAATAAGAAGTACACAAGAAAAGATGGAAGAAGAAAGAAGAACTAAAGAGGAAGATGTCCAACTAAAGAAGCGGAAAGCGGAAATGGAAAATAACACCAGGTTGCAGAAGATAGCAAAAATGGAAAGGATGCTAGAAGGATTTGCTCTAGAGAGATCTCTACGAGGCGATGTAGGCGCCACTTGGAAACCTTCTAGTAGCACTTACACACTGAGAACAAAGAATAAAAACAACCCAGCTTTTGAGTTGGACTGGTTCGAGAGGTACATCCAAGAAAGAAATGCTAGGGACGAACCAGAATTGCTACTAGAAGAGGAGGATCTCCAAACTTTGAGAGATCAGTTGAGGCCAACTTCACGAGATCAGGAAACACCACCGCCATCTCCAAGGCCAGAGACAAGTGAGAGGCAATCTACCCCACCTGCTGACTCTCCTTCGCATTCAGAAAGCTCACATCGTGATGAGAGAGTTTATACACCACCCAATGAAAAAGAAGAAGAAGAAAGAACAGATGGTCACCCAAACAATGGAACCATATCACAAATTGATAAAGGCAAGCAAAAGGAGGTGGATCAGACAAAAGATAAAGCTTCCTCCTCTCAAGAAATTGAGCTGGAAGCTACTATAGATGAAGATTTGCAGTCAATGGAGACAATACTAAACCGAACAAGACTGCACAGTCAATGGTTAGCTGATCAGAACAGGTCCAACAAAACAAAGTTAGAAAAAACCCATCAAGAAGTTATGAGACTGCAGGAGCAAAGAGATGACACTCTAAAATTGATCAGCATCAGAGATGCTAAGATCTTGGGGCTCAAAAGCACGGTAAATCTCCTCAAAGACAATTTACAGGAGTTTGAAGATTTCAATGCCATTTGTGAAGATACAATCAACGTATTCCTTGAAGATGTCAGTGACAGAGATGAACACATCCATAAGTTGGAAAAAGAAAAGCAAGATGCGTTGGAGATAATCAAAAGTTTGCAAGTCGTCATCGATGACTTACAAATTGAAGTCAAAGATTTGAGGGCAATAACAGATATACAAGCAAGGGAAATCGAACGAGCTAAGAAACCAAAAACGTCGCTACCAACAACACCGGTAGTCCACCCACAAGAAGAAGTGGCTGCACTGAAGAGGGAGCTGGAGTTGGAAAGAAAACAGCGCTTAATGATAGCCGAAAGTGCGCTTAGAGCAGAGGATCAACTACAAAGGCAAATTTCAGACTTACAAAGTGAACAGCAACAAGGACCAGCTCCTGACAGTGAAATGGAAAGCATTGTTTCCAAATCACTCAAGGAAGAAAATGAAAACTTGCACATCAGGGTAAAACAGTTAGAGGAGTCTGCAGCTCAAAAAGAGATGGAATTTCAAGCTCTCCAAATCAATAGTAGAATAATGGCTGTGCAAATCGCAAGACTTCAAACTCCAAGGGAACACCAAGGACAGGTACGAGTGCACCTGGAGCAAGCAGCCACGGATTTGGCTAGACTCGCCAAAGTATATGGGGGTCAAGATGACTACGAGGGAGAATCAGATGATCTGGAAGCCCCAGATACACAGACTGATCAAACTGGCTCCAAAGACCAAGAAATAGATGAAGATTCAGTCACAAGATTGGAAGAGCAGAGGCTGGCCGAGCAAATGGAAAAACAATCAGAGATGATATGGTACAAGGCAATGCAACTAGAAAAGGAGATGCTACAAGGGCTCTCCAGATCAGGCAAAACAGCAGCAGAGCTACGGGAGGAATGGAATGCCCCTATGTTACCCTATGCTCTGCTGAAATACGAAACTCTAACACATCAACGGCAACTTGCAAAAGAAGAACAAGTGCCAGTGTTTGAAGGAGAATTACAGGATCGGGAACAGCAAAACAGAATAGTAGACAGCCAGCCAAAGTGGAGGTGTCAATGGCTCTTGGATCATCCTAATAACCTGATCCACTTAGTCAACGCACCGCCTGAGCTGAGGAATGACAGAACTTTTTGCCCAACTCCCCAAACATACACCTACAACCAACATAAAGCACTAAAAAGCAGAAATCCGACATGGCTAAATTATCCAGTATTACCAGGGCCTGCAGAGGGAGAGAGAATATCCGGTTCTTACATGGCAAAAACCCTTCAGGGCGCCATTGCAAAATTCAGAGGCTCTCCCAACCTATCCTGCAAGATGCTATGTAAAATAGCTCGAACCTTTTTGGCCTGTCTCACAGTCTTCTCAGAAAGCTAGACTTCAGAGTATATGAATACCAAAAGAAGCATCTCAAAGCTGTCATACGATCTAAGTGGGCCACCTACAGAGCCAGTATTGTATGCCTATTTCAGACGGCTAATGTTTCTGCCAAGCTACCATCTCCAAACCTTCGAAGAAACATTTTACACAGGCTTCTTCATGTACAAGTCCAAAATTTTTGGCCCATTAATGGCAAGCGAGTCTATGCGATATGATGCGTTTCTACATCAAATCAACCAAGAAGGACGACAACGACACTGAAGACAAAGACGATCATGTCGTGGTAGACATGAACTAGGAGGGGGGGAGTGTTGGAGACCCATTTGTCCAACTGT
This sequence comes from Adiantum capillus-veneris, assembly GCF_014529385.1. Classification (NCBI taxonomy): domain Eukaryota; kingdom Viridiplantae; phylum Streptophyta; class Polypodiopsida; order Polypodiales; family Pteridaceae; genus Adiantum; species Adiantum capillus-veneris. Next base: position 49,454,558 of record NC_140959.1, on the reverse strand, counting down.
TGTAATGAGGCCATCTTGTAAAGCATATCAAATTCCCATTTTATGTCAAAGACGTCTTATCATTTTGATCCATTCGTCTAGGTCATGTAAAGATTAATCAGTTAGTCAGGACTCAGATTTGTTCCCAGTTTGTAATAATGAGTAAGAGAACCCCATGTACATTTTTGAGCTAAGGTGACTAAAGTATAAAAGTCACCTTAGAACCATTTTTGAATAACATTGTTTTTGAATATTAATCATGTGTCGTACGAGTCAGAGAGAGAGAGAGAGAGAGAGTCTTATCCTCTTCATTACGCACTTCTCCCTCACCGGATTCACGACGTGACTACACCATCGCGGTAGTCTCTCCGAGAGCTACGCGCCCACGCCACGCGTTCACATTTTTGAGCTGTTCGCGATCGATCCTTCCTCGAGCTTGTTTTGCTTGTAAGTAGCACAAACAGTGTCTGTTTTCAACAATCAAGTGCTTTATGGAATGAGAAAGATATTAGCTACACATAGATACTCATGAACTTAAGTTTCGTCCACTTTTGGATTATGACCTGTTAGTCTATCACGACTGTATTCGAGATAACTAGGGTTCAAATCTGGTGAGATTAGACTTATAGGTAAGTATATCCTAGTGAGAGGATGGTGCCTAGAAGGTTTGATGCGATTCCGAGTTCATTGGAAGTGTAAACGGTGTTGTGAGCGGTTAGGGATAGAGTGGGTTGCATTCTACCAGGGTTAGTGATTGATGCATCATAAAAGTGTGTATGTGTAGATTGGTCTCAGTCTGACAAGCTAACGAGATTGCCTACGTGCACCTACGGGTTAGTCCTATCATCTGATGATAAGTATGTTGTCTATGTCGTGCTTGTGAGTATGAACAGGGGAGTAGTTATGCCCTAAAACAATTTGTTAAGCCAAAAGGCATGACAAGATATTCATAATGACCAAATGTTGATCGACATCTTCATTCACTTTCCTTTTAAGGTCAATCCTATTGAAGTAGGTAGAGCCTTGTAGCTTATCAAATAGATCTTCTACCCATGGTACAAGAAATATATTCTTGATAGTAATCCGATTTAGTGCTCTATAGTCAACACACATACGATATGTGCCATCTTTTTTTTGCACTAATAGAACAGGTGAACTAAAGGGAGAGGAACTAGGCCTCACGATCCCCTTGTCTACCAGTTCATGTACTTGCCTCATAACCTCCTCTTGTTGAGCTTGAGAAACTCTATAAGGAGGCTTATTAGGTGGTGAGCCCCCAAGTAGAAGCTCTATCTTATGGTCATCATCCCCTCGTTTTGGAGGTAACTCTCCAGGGACGTCATCGATAAAAACATCTTGAAATCTATTTAGGAAATTAGACAACTCTAATTCCTATTGACTTCTACCACTTTGATGTGGTAAGACATTAGGATCATTTATGGACTCTTTGACAAAAATCATGTACGTGAAAACTAAGCTTTTCATTGACTTATCAAAAGCAGGTGAATTTATAAGAGGTATAGTACAACCCGACTCATTAGAATCTATATACATGTTCTTTTCCCTGTATGTGAAATAATTTCTCCTTTTAGGGAACTTCATATTGGCAGCCATGCAGTGGAATTATGGTGACCCTAGGGAAAATAGGTGTAATGCACTAGAAAATGCTCTTGATGGATTTTGATGGTAATGCTGATGATAATGTTGTGTGCAACCAGAGGATATGCATCTACTCTAAGTGCTTGGGCATGCACGGTCTGCGAACAGACTCACAAAAGTGCCAAAACACTTTCTAAGCTAGGCTAACTATACCCTTGTCATGAAGTAGCTTGTCCACATGCACATAGGGTTAGATGTGCACATGACATCCCCTCCTTTTTAAAGTGAGGTACTGGTACCGAGCTGCATGGCTTCCTTACAGTCTGCCAACAACTCTGGATAATCTTTGAAAAACTCTTTGTCGACCCACACTCCTTCGTGGATTCCTCGATCCTTGGACTTCAAAAAGTATTGTCTCACTTGCTTCTTTGAACCATGTCGAAACCGATGCAGCAACACTTGCTGCGGCTCCATGACTTCAGCTTCATCGATGATCTCCGGTTCTTCTTCTTCCGAAATGTCCTTTGGAGGCGTTCCCTGAAACACTTTCAACCAAGAAACATGGAAAACTTTGTGCATTGACCATGAGTTAGGCAATTGCAATTTCATTGAAACCTCATTTATCTTTTTAATGACAGGAAATGGACCATTCAAAAAGATAACTTGGGACACTTCTTTCCAACTTGCTTAAGACGTTGCTTCATGATTCTTAAATACACCCAATCTCCTTCCTTGATCAAAACATCCTGATGATGCTTATTAGCCTGCCGTGAATAAGATTCCTGAGCCTTGCTTAGCCGAAGCTTTACATTCTCAGAAATCTCATCCAATATGTTAGGTGCAGCGGAATGAATGTTGTATTTTCTCAAGATTAGTGATCTTTATTTGCTCAAGGTTCCTTTTAGCTCTTAGGGAAAGAGAGAGCTTTTCGTCTTATGGAGAGTGCTATGATCACGAACAAAGTGAGTGGATATTGTGCGTGCAAGTGAATGAGACTGGGAGAAGGAGAGATAAGATATACGACACCAAGAGGTTGTAAAACCCTCCTCCGAAGGCCTCACTCTAGTCGGAGATAGTGGTTTACTTTGATTGCACAAAGGTGTACAATGCGTATGCAATGGACTGATGCAACTTGGACTATGCCGATGATGACGACGGTGATGACGACGATGACGACGACTTGATGGCTGAAATCTGAGATCTTCTAATCGTTGAATTTCGGGACTGTTTCGGTGGCTGAAAATGACTGTTTTGGCTACGTTTTTATGGCTGAAAATGGGGGAACATTTGCAACAAACTTGGGGATGATCTACTGCTGTGTCATAGGCTGAAAACTGCGAGTCTTTGCTGTAGATTTGGGCTGAATCTCAAAAACGCTGATGCTATCTTTTCCTTGCCAAAAACGCTGGGCTATATGCTCCAAAAAAACGTTGATCTGCAGCAGTCCCTAGCGTTAGTAAAAACGTTGATTGGGGCTAAGGTTTGGTGACCAAACGCTGCAGGGGCTGAAGTGCTAAGGGAAAAACGCCAAGGAATGGGGGTTGATGGCGATGATCTGCTGTGAAGGAAAACGCCAGAGCTGCTAGAGGCTAGGCTATGGTGCTGAGGGGGGGTACTGCTGAGAAGTTTCCTGTTGAGCGGGAAGCTCCTGCTGCCTCTTCTGTCAGAAAGTGCTAACTTGGGTTTGCTTATATATTAACTTAGCAAAATTTCCCTACCTACTTTTGTTGGAAAGTCACTTAAAAATAATAAGTGAAAATAAGCTAAATGCACTGGAAAATTTCGTTGGCTGATGCTAATGGATTCTGATGGGAATTCCGATGATCATATTGTGTGCAACCGGAGGATATGCATCTATGCTAAGTGACTGGGCATGCACGGTCTACGAATAGACTAACAAAAGTGTCATATCACTGCTAATCTAGACTTGACTGGACTGACTTAACCCTGCTGTGGTGTAGCTTGTCCACGGACACATAGGGTTGGGATGTGTCACGTGACATCCCCTTCTTTTCAAAGTGCGGTACTGGTACCGAATTGTATGGCGTTGTCAGGAGTTTTTTTGAGCAAGGGATTGCGCATATGTACATACACATGCATGGTACATCGAATAAAGGATTACCCAATTTCCATAGCCAGGTGGTTACGTGGGGCCCACATGTGTACAGGTAGGACAACATGTACATAGTGCAGCGATTTTCACTATTATCAGTACTAGTGTGTTTTTTCTACAATAAAGTGAAGTTGGTAGCGCCTAAAACTTCTCGAGGAGGCTATCCGCGGGCAGACGACATGAGGTCAGCAGGTGCGTCAGATGGCATCTAGTGGCGTCAGGAGGGTGAACGAGGTCAATATTTGCACGCGGATGAGGACGGACACAACGTGGGTGTTTTCTTGTGAGAGTTATGCAAAAAGGTCATCATTAGGACCACTTTTTGGGGCCACTTCACGTGGTGGCGAGATGCATTATTGGAAAAAAGTTGAGTGCCAGGTGTGCGAATGGTGACAACTATGCACTGCGAGGTCAGTTTTTGGCCTGTTCAGGGTCCGTTTGAGGTCATCTAAAAGGCCAAGGGTGCCCAACTAATAAAGCTAAGTGTGGGAACTGAAAAAACTGAGAGAAGACCAGAAAAAACGTGGAGAAGAGAGGAGGAACAGCCGCAGCTGTGTTTTTGCTCATTTTGGAGCCTGTTTTGGTCGTAAACTGCTCATCCGAGGTCGGATTTGAGCACTTTGACATTGTAAACTGGGGTTTTGGGCCGTTCTGGACGCGATGGCGCTTTCCATTTTGCCAAATTCCTCACTCTTTTCCTGCTGTTTTTTTGTGTAAGTTTCTCCTATGAGCGAAGTTTCTGCTCTAGTTTGTGATTGTATCTGGCTTATTTTACCCATATTGGGTGAGCTATTTGCCCCATTGGTGTTGGCCCAAGCTCAATTGTATCTAAACATCAGAAATTCTCCTCTTTTGAGCTGAGTTTTTTGGGTGTGTATGTGTGTGTGTGTGTCTGTGTGGAGTGGGCAAGTGGTTAGTCTCTCTCCTCTCACTCCAGAGGTGTGTTCCCTATCTCGGCCAGGTGTGTTGTCTAAGCCGAGTGGTGCCCCATAGTGTGTGTGTGTGTATATTCCCAAGAGTGTGTGTCGGGTCGTTATAGAGGCGTTCTGTGTGTTTCCATCCCGCTCACATTCTTTTGGCGCCCCCACGGAGGATCTTCTTCGAGTACCTTCTGTTTTGAGCTTCAAGCTTCGAGATTTGGGAGTACAGGTTGCAGGCTGCAGATTACAGGTTACAGGTTACAGGGATAGGTACAGGTACAGGTGATTCACACAGGTACAGGTAGCTGGAGTACAGTGATATACTAGCAGTGATGTCACTTGCAGTTGTTGTGGGTATGCATCACTTGGCGCTTATTTGAGTGCATTGTCTGCTGGATTGTACGTTACTTGTGGAAACTGCCATTGTACGCATTTGTGGAGCCATACTTGGTTGTATTTGGCAGTCCCAGCCATTTCTGAGACTTGGTCTTGAAGATAGTCATTTGTGAGACTTGACTATATGCGATTTGCATTAGCCTTCGTGTGAGGGTCGATAGCGTGAGGTTTTTATTGAGCTGGGGGATTCTCAAATGTGGAGATCCTTTCGGTGATACAGTAGCTGGAGCAACCTTTTTGTGACCTCGCCATAGGCTATGTACTAATGAGTCCTACTTGATGCTCGGGTTCTATTGTTGACAGTTTATGCATACATATACAGTCTATATTTTGGGTTCCTACTGCTCTATTTCTGGGGAAACTCTGCCAAAATTTTTCCAAGTTATGATGGCTGGTTTTTTGGTATTTTGAGCCATTTATGCTGTTATGCTGCTGAAATTTGGGCAAAAAATCAGAGGATAAGTCAGGTGTGCCTTCTTGGGAGCTTCATGGTTGGCTTTAATGGATTATCAAAATGGTCCTCATTTCACTCCTTTTCATTTAACTCAAAGGATTCAGATTAATGTTCATGTGTCCAGGAAGATCTTTTTCCAGCAGCGCATAGTCTTTATGTTTGGGCCAAGAAGGTTACGAGAGATCTTGGAATGTCCTTTGCCTGTTGTAATTCCGATGATCAACTATGAAAACTCATTTGATGTGCATGTGTTTGTTCTCATCTAAACCTGAGATCCATTGAAGTTTCTGGGGATTGGGTAGTGAAAAGTTTTGGGTTCTTGCACGTGTGTTTGAAGGGGTTCTCTAGCCATGGCTTTCTCTTATCCGGAGTTTCATGGAAGAAGTGATAAAGATGTGGAGGACTTTCTGGAAAATATGGAGGTTGCCTGCATTAGCAACCAGATTCATGACCCTACGCAAATGTTACGCCTTCTCCAAATTTGTTTGAAGAGTGATGCACGAGTTTGGTCCAAGGCATTTGAAGAGGAGTTGCGTGCAGCAGATCCACCTATAAGATTGAGTTGGGACAATCTAAGCCATGGATTGGAAGTGGAGTTTGTGAAGATAGAAGATCCTAACAAAGTGTGGCAAGAAGTACAAGGTTTGGTGCAGAAGGAAGGTGAACCAGTAGATGCGTACATACGTAAGTTTTCATTGGTATGGGAGCAAATGTGCAAGGCTTTAGCACCACAGGTACCCCCGCCTGACATGATGAAGAAGGACAGGTTCTTGGCTGGTCTTTGGGAGAATATACGTTGGAGAGTGGAGCTAAAGAAGCCTAGGACATATGAGGATACACTAGAGGTAGCAAGGAACAAAGAGTGGAAGCTGAGAAAAATGAGCCAGTTAGGGGTGGAGTCTTTGCCAATGAGGTCTGAATTTCAGCCTATAGAGTCTTTACAAGGGCGCATGTCAGGGGTTCATCATGAACCAGTGGTTCCTGTTACTACTCAGGTTATGCCAGCAGTGGTCACTACAGCAGTGCAAGATGATGGGCTAAGGCAAGACATGAGGCAAATGGTAGATTTGATGAAGAATCTCAGCCTAAACATGCTAGGTCAAGTGGGAAATAATCGAGGTCGAGGGAGGTTTGCAAATCAGCCAGGAGGTGAAGAAAGGCCTAGGAATGGTGTTGGACAAAGCAATGGTAGGTTTTGGAGGCAGACGCCCACATGTTATAATTGTGGAGAGTTGGGTCACATCAGCCCGCAATGTGATAAGCCACCAAGGATGGGGGGAGACATGTATCCATTGCCAAGACAGGTGCTAACTAGGTCAAATGATTATGGCATCGAAATTAAGGGAGATGAAGGAACCAGTGGACTGACCCAGGAGGAAAAGGGAAAGACAAAAGTGCTAAGTGTAGTCACTTTGGAGAAGGCATCAAAGCTAGAGGATACATTAGTGATGCCTATTGGGAAGAGGACCACAGAGGATAAGGAAGGAAGAAGTGCCCCAGGTCCTAGTAACAAGAAAGGAAAGATCCATGAAGGCGAGGATGTCAAGGCCAAGAGGAAAAGGAGAGCTCGTCGAAAGTTTCATGTTTCAGATTTTCCACTAGGGGATGGGCAATTAAGCTATGACTTGAAGGAGGATCTGACGAGCAGGAAGGCAGATGTTACTTTTGGGCAGCTTATAGAGATGGTGCCTAAGCTAAAGCGACAGTGGAAGAGGATGGTTAACCCAATGGAGAAAGAGCCAGAGAGAGGTTCAGTGACGGTGTTGGCAATGGATGAGCTACCAGACATTTGTCCAATAGTAGATGTGTGGCATAAAAGGAAGAATTTGGGACAAGGTTATGTGGATGGCGGAGCTTAAATATGCGTCCTAACACACTCATGCGTTGAGAAGATGGGTCTCACAGTGGTTGGGGTGTCAGGTTTTCGGATCAGATTGGCAAACCATCAAAAAGTAAAATGCTTGGGTGTTGTAAAGAGCTTAGAAGTGGAAGCATATGATGCAAAGGAAATGGTTGATTTTCATGTGATGCCAGCAGGGTTGGGAGCATATCCTATTATACTGGGCAGACCATGGTTACATGCAGTGGGAGTTGTTCAAGATTGGCGACATGGTACGATTAGCCTCTATGGAAAGACAGGTACCAAGAAGCTTTATAATATGGACACAAGGAAACGATTAGAGGAGCTTTATGAAGATGAGGATGAGTCTAGTGATGAAGGCTCTTCCACGGTGACATATGAGGACAGTGATAGCACTACCAGCAGTGATGAGGATGCTGATGTTGCATTTCTTTTGATGGACAAAGAAATCCAGAAGATTGGTTTAGTTGCATTTGCGAATGAGGTTGAAGATGAAAGTGAAGGGCCTTATGAAGTGATTGAAGGGCTGATGCAAACCAAGGTTGAGTTGTCAACGAAGCAGGAATTAATCACGTAAATGATTAGTGGAGACCTCTCAGCTATGGAGAAGCATATGCTGGCTAGTTTTCCTGATTTGTTCATTACTTCATATGAAGAGATCAGAGGGTTCAAGGGTGAAGAGCATATAGAGCTGAAAGAAGGTGCTAAGCCATTGCGGCAAAGGCTAAGAAGGATGGGTCAAGAGCAAATGGAAGCCTTGCGAGCAGAGGTGGACAAGTTATTGAAGGCAGGGTTCATAGTTCCAGTGGAGACCACAGATGGGTGTGTCCAGTTGTAGTCAGTCCAAAGAAGGATGGGAAGTGGAGAATTTGTGTGGATTTTAAACCCTTAAACGCAGCCACTAAGAAGAACCCATATCCTCTTCCATTCATCGATCAGATCTTAGATTCAGTGGCAGGTTATGAGAGGTACAGTGTGTGTGATGGTTTTTCGGGCTATTTTCAATTGAAGATTGCTCTTAAAGACCGCACAAAGACAACTTTTATTACGCCATGGGGCTGCTATTGCTACACAGTATTTTCATTTGGGTTGTCAAATGGACCTTCCTTCTATCAAGAGAGAGCAAATTGGGTGTTGGAACCATTCATTGGTAGTTGTGTTAAAGCTTTTATGGATGACTACTGTGTTTATAGCAGTAGGGCTGAACACCATGAGAAGCTACAGATGGTATTGGCTCGATATGATGAATGTGGAGGACAACTAAATCCAAAGAAATGTCATCTAGCACAGCCAAGGGTGAAGTTATTGGGCCACATGGTGTCAGAAAATGGCATTGAGGCTGATCCAGACAAGGTTAAGTCTATTATTCCTCTTCCATCACCTACGAGTACGAAGCAATTGGAAACCTTTATACACAAAGTGAAGTACATGGCACGGTTTATTCCATTGTCTTCGCAGCTTCTTTATCCATTACAGCAAGTGGCAAAGCATGATCCATTGCAATGGGATGACAAGTGTGAAGAAGTGTTTCAAGAGGTGAAAGAGGTGTTAGGGGGTTTCTCAGCCATGCAGGCTCCTGATTGGGAGAAAGTTTTTTATGTAAATCCATCAGTAGGGGATGATGCCACTGGAGCTATGCTATTGCAAAAGGGGAAGGGCAGCCATTATATGAGGCCAGTGTATTGTGCAAGCCGAGTGAAGTTGGTAGCGGAGAGAAAGTTATCGGAAGTAGAGCTAGTGATGGCCAGTGTAATATTTGCTTGTCGACGATTTCGTCATTACTTGCTACCACGGCCTTTTGTTTTCTTGACGAGTTATGCCTTTTTGCCACAGTTAATTAATGGTACTAACATGTCAAATGTGGTGAAGAAATGGGTAATTGAGCTGCAAGAGTTTGAGTTCTCTTTTCTAGTGGAAGATAGTACAAGGGCTACCCTAGCTGATTTGTTGACCTACAAGGAGAATCCCCTTATTGTTAAGGAAGAGGTGGTGAGAAAGGTAGTTGAAGAAGTGCCACAGATCAGCAATGCACATGTGTTGTTCTTTGATGGTTCATACAGAAAGAGCCACGATGCAGCTTCAGGGGGTATAGCACTTTATGATCCAGAGGGGAAGCTAGTATGCAAGAGAGGGTTCAAATTGGATGCGCAAACTAACAATGAGGCTGAATATGCTACATGGAAGCCGGATTACACATTTGTTTGAAGCATGGGGTTCGAAGGTTGAGCATAAAAGGTGATGCCTTGTTAGTGGTGAAGCAAGTGCTGGGTGTGTGGAAGAGTAAGAACACCTCATTGAAGGAAATGTGCTTCAGAATTAAAGGCCTGTTAAAAAAGTTCGAAGCATCGATCATCAGACACATTGAACGTGCTCTAAATGGAGAGGCACATGAAGCAGCTCAAGGCATGATTGGGGAGCTATTTGTGTTGAGGACCACTTTACCTCTTTATCATGGCCGGGAAAGTTTGGCTCAAGAAGAGGAGTTTTTGCTAACAGGAATCATTCCAAAGGAGATTCAGAAGTCTAAGAAGTATGGCTTTGTGTGTAGAGCATACAGGTACAAATTGATTGGTGATGTCTTATACATGAAAGGGGCTGATCTCGTGTTGAGACGTGTACCTTGGCGGGAGGAGCTTTACAGAGTGTTGGAAGAGAATCATGAAGGCGCATGTGGTGGCCATTTTGCTCTAAAGATCACCTTGCATAAGATTTTGCAAGAGGGGTATGTATGGCCTAGTTTGCACAAGGATATTCACCATTGGTGTAGGTCTTGCAATAGGTGTCAAGCGTTTGGGAAGAGAGTGTTGAAGCCAGAGCTACGAAAAACCATTATGACGTTTGATGTGTTTGAAAAGTGGGGGATTGATGCAATAGGCCCGTTACCTATCACAAGCAGGGGCAAAAGCTATATCTTGATGGCAGTGGACTATCTCTCTAGATGGGCAAAGGCTATAGCAGTAAAACAGATCACTGCAAAGGATGTGGCAAAATTTGTGTATGATGAAATATGTTGCAAGTTTGGGGTGCCATTAGAGCTACTTTCAAATAAGGGGCCAGGATTTAGAGCTAAACTGCTAGACTTCTTATGCACAAAGATGAAGATTAGGCACCAGCATACCACTCCTTATTACCCACAGTGTAATGGCTTAAATGAAAGATTCAATGGTGAGTTGGTACAGATTCTTTCGAAAGTGACAGAGCACCTAGGAAAGAATTGGGATTTGGAATTGCCTAGTGCATTATGGGCTTACCGTACTTCGGTGAAGACAGGTACAGGGTTTACTCCATTTCATTTGGTGTATGGAAAAGAAGCACTATTGCCTGTGGAAGTAGAGTTGCCTGCGGTCAAGATGTTAGAGAAGTTGCTTGGGCCGCCTAGTGATGCATTCGAAGAGAGGCTCTTACAACTACAAGAGGTTCAGTTGGATAGGATGAGTGCATTGGAACATTATGGGCAGATGCAAGATAGGGCTTTGGCAAAGATAAATGAAAAGGTCAAAAGTAAGGGTATCAAGAAGCATGACTTAGTTTTGCGCTACAACAGTAAGCTGGACAACACCTTCCAAAAGAAGTTTCAAATTAAGTGGAAAGGCCCTTTTAAGCTAGTGGAGTGTTTTCCAAATGGCACATATCAGCTGGCTAACCTGGATGGTGTTCTACATAAGTCAAGGGTAAATGGATTGCGTCTTAAATTGTATCATGCTAGATTGATGATGGTGGAGCAAGATGAGCTGTCTGTGGAGCAAGCAATGTTGGTGAAGGATGAGGAGATCTGTGATGCGGCAAGTCTCATATCTCTCTTTGCTGCTGCTGATCATGAATGATCTAGCAGGCTAGGGGATGGGCAAATTATGTCAGGAGTTTTTTTGAGCAAGGGATTGCGCATATGTACATATACATGCATGGTGCATCGAATAAAGGATTACCCAATTTCCATAGCCAGGTGGTTACGTGGGGCCCACATGTGTACAGGTAGGACAACATGTACATAGTGCAGCGATTTTCATTATTATCAGTACTAGTGTATTTTTTCTACAATAAAGTGAAGTTGGTAGCGCCTAAAACTTCTCGAGGAAGCTATCCGCGGGCCGACGACATGAGGTCAGCAGGTGCGTCAGATGGCATCTAGTGGCGTCAGGAGGGCGAACGAGGTCAATATTTGCACGCGGATGAGGACGGACACAACGTGGGTGTTTTCTTGTGAGAGTTATGCAGAAAGGTCATCATTAGGACCACTTTTTGGGGCCACTTCACGTGGTGGCGAGATGCATTATTGGAAAAAAGTTGAGTGCCAGGTGTGCGAATGATGCAAAAAGGTGACAACTATGCACTGCGAGGTCAGTTTTTGGCCTGTTCGGGGTCCGTTTGAGGTCATCTAAAAGGCCAAGGGTGCCCAACTAATAAAGCTAAGTGTGGGAACTGAAAAAACTGAGAGAAGACCAGAAAAAACGTGGAGAAGAGAGGAGGAACAGCCGCAGCTGTGTTTTTGCTCATTTTGAAGCCTGTTTTGGCCGTAAACTGCTCATCCGAGGTCGGATTTGAGCACTTTGACATTGTAAACTGGGGTTTTGGGCCGTTCCGGACGCGATGGCGCTGTCCATTTTGCCAAATTCCTCACTCTTTTCCTGCTGTTTTTTTGTGTAAGTTTCTCCTATGAGCGAAGTTTCTGCTCTAGTTTGTGATTGTATCTGGCTTATTTTACCCATATTGTGTGAGCTATTTGCCCCATTGGTGTTGGCCCAAGCTCAATTGTATCTAAAAATCAGAAATTCTCCTCTTTTGACCTGAGTTTTTTGGGTGTGTGTGTGTGTGTGTGTGTGTGTCTATGTGGAGTGGGCAAGTGGATAGTCTCTCTCCTCTCACTCCAGAGGTGTGTTCCCTGTCTCGGCCAGGTGTGTTGTCTAAGCCGAGTGGTGCCCCATAGTGTGTGTGTGTGTGTGTGTGTGTGTGTGTGTGTGTGTGTGTGTATCTTCCCAAGAGTGTGTGCCGGGTCGTTATAGAGGCGTTCTGTGTGTTTCCATCCCGCTCACAGCGTTGAGGGAGATCGCCAATAGCATCCGGAATCCTGGAAGGGATTCTTCGCCAGCCCACTCTGATGTGTGTGTCGTGCGGTACTTGAACTTCATAAAGGTCTGCAACGCTTGCTTCTTTGGGCCGCGCCGAAAGCGACTCAAAGTCTTTTGAATCTCCTTTCTTGCGTCAACTTCGTCTAGAGTCCTGCTTCTTTTGTCTTCAAGAATCTCCATGGCTGAAAATTCCTGAAACCATCTCCAACACAAAACCATGAACATACCCATTCCATGTAAAGTGAAGGGAAAAAATCTTGTTTTCTCTAAAGATTGTATATGCAATGTAGATGAACATAGATACGGAGTGACAACCCGTTCATCAAACACATGCAAATAATGAGGTCGAATCTTTTCTGTTTGATCGAAATCAATCAACTGTGGCAAATCACATGGAAATGCCCATGCTTGGTGCTCATACTATCATGTGCTCTTTCGGAAACTGTGTCATGCCAAGGAAGAGACATGCAATGCGACTTCCTTACATACAAACTTTTCAGCTTTTCATGAACAATCCGTATACATTCGTGCTCATCCATGAGAGAAACGTGCTCAACATACAATATGTCATGCCTAGGAAAAAGGATCACATAACGATGCTGATTAAAATACAGAAAACCATCACGAATGAAACACTCGAAGAATGCGTGCGTATCAATCATGCGAACACATAATGCTTCCTGTAAGGGTTCTTTGGACCAAGGCTTGAGAGCCAAGATCGCTTCTTCGAGATCTATCGAATCTTCTTGTGGGGGATCTATGGACCTCGACTCGAAATCCAAGATCGTTGATCGATTCTACAACGAGGTTAGCTTCGCTAGAAAAAGCATCCACTAACACATCATCCTTCTTGTGAACAATCACATCCTTTTCATGCAACTCATCATGTTTGTCTTTGTTATCCAAATCATCATGCAAATCATTATCATTCAAATCATCATGCTTCTCATAATCATGTAAGTTCTGTGTGTCATGCTGTGGAGAAAAAGAGACTGAGAGAGTCTCCTTATCTCGAATCCTTTCAACCTTGTCCTGCATATTAGCAATGAGAGATGGAGAAGGAGAAGTATCCACTCCATGAAAGACAGTAGGAGAGTCACTTTTGGCATTGAGAGTTAAAGTGTTAGCCTCCCAATCAACGAGAGGGTTTATTTCACGAAACCATTTCAACTTAAAATCATATCACATCCTGAGAGAGGAGAAACAACAAATCTTCTAGTGAAGGCAGTCGGTTGAATTGCAAACAACACATCAAGGCACTCCTTCGTGATGAGAGCATCCATACCACGACGAAAGCCAGAGACCTCGATAGGAGATCTCGGACTAACTTCGAGGCGGGCTCTCTCAACAAGAGAGGGATTGATCACATCATGCATACTGCCTGGGTCAAACAATATGACAAAACGGTGCCCCGACGTACGACCATAACATTTAATGAGAGAATCATCAATGGGAGGGTCCTGAGAAACTTTGGGCACACCTGTGTTATCATTCATTGCATTGACAGATGTAATGGGTGATGTGGGTTCTTTAGATTCATTCGATTCAAGCTTAGGATATATTCGTTTTATGTGACCCTTAATGTGACAATGAAAACAACGACCTTCCTTAGAATAAGTGCTTTGTTCTTCCGAAGTGATGTAACCTCCTACAATTCCTTGTGCTATCTTTTCATCTGGAGTAAGCTTAAGTTTAGCAGTTGTGTTAGCCTTACCCTTAGATTCATCAGAAGAATTCTTTGAGGAGAGATTGTTGGAAGATTGGTTAGAAGAGTTATCATTCTTGCCATTCTTACCGTTCTTATCGTTCTGAGGGTTCTGAGAAGTCTGCGAGGTACTTGTGGAAGTCTGGTTCTCCTTAGGCTTTCCTTGTTGTGCTTCATCTCCTGTGCGAGAGCAATCGCTACCGCCTTGTTGAGATCGATTGGATCGAATACTGCGACATCGTACTTGATATACTCGTCCAATCCAAAAAGAAAAGCCTCTTTGCGCTCATCATCCAACATGCGAAGTTGGGTACCTAGCTGCAAAACATGATAGACATAACCGGCATACCATTTTTCTTGAGAGCGCGCCAATCGTCCTTCAATCGTGCGAGGTACTGAGGTGGCATAAACCGCGCCTTGAGCTTGTCTTGGAAATCAGCCCAACTAAAAGAGAGGGGCGTGAAATTGTCGGCTGCCTCTAGGTGCGCGGCTAGCTGTGCCTCTTGCCATGCGTGGTACCAATTGATGGCATCACCGGCAAGGTACATAGCTGTCGTCAAAACTTTGCTATTGCCTGTTTTCTTAGTTGTCGCAAAATAAGCATTAAATTGATGCAACCAAGAATGAATAACAGTAGCATCCATCTTACCGTCATACTTACTGAAAGTCAACTTCTCTATGATTGAATGGTTGGAATCCGCGTCGTGGCTTGCGCCACTTGACGTACTCTCACTATCTTTGGGTGGTTCAGTCTTCGAGGCTAGGATGTGGGAAATAAATTCTTGATGACGAATCTCTCTTTGAGCTTCTCATTCATCGCGCTCGCATTCGAAAACAAGTCGATTTTCTTCTTCGTTTGCGGCAAGAGCAAGGCGCTCATGTTCCTGAGCAAGGCGGTTTTCTTCTTGTTTTGCGGCAAGTTTGGCGTTGCTTTCATCGCGCTCGCGGTCCTTAGCTTCTTGTGCACGGTCCTTTGCTGTTTGTTCTTCTACTTTGCTTGCGAGTTGTGCCAATGCAACTCGATTCGTCTCTTGTTGTTGTGCCATCATGTCCAACATCGACTTGACCATCATCTCCATAGGAGTGAGGACAACTTGTGGCGTAGATCGCGAAGGGGGAGGGTTGGAAAAATCTCCTGGTGGGGAGAAGCCTTCATCGTCTCTCTCATGCTCATCACCTGAATGCGAAGTATCCATGCCGCTTCGGGTGACGACCATGCACTAGGATCTTTGGTTCTTAAGTTCACAAGGAACTTGGGTTCTTGGGGGTCTTGGGTTCTTGAGGTTCTTGAGGTGTTCTTACGCTTGCAAATGGCGTTGGAGAAGGATCTTCTCTTCACCCGAGTTCTACCCTTTTCTGCGGGCACACCCCTTGGTGGCCTTGCGCTCACACCAAGGTTGCTTTTTCCCACCTCACGATTGGCCGGCCGCTAAGTGCACGGTCCGCTCTCAATGAGTGAAAAGAGACACAAGGGGAGGCTGGACAAGGCCTTCTTTCTTGGGATTCATGTCACTCTTCAACAAAACACGATTAGGAATCGCCACGCCCAAGTAAACTTGGGTTCGTGCGGTCACAACAAGCAAAAAAAATTCTTGTGGTTCTTGTGGTTCTTTCCTTGAGTAATGCAGAACACTTCCAAAGCTCTGATACCAATGTTAGGTGCAACGAAATGAATGTTGTATTTTCTCAAGATTAGTGATCTTTATTTGCTCAAGGTTCCTTTTAGTTCTTAGGGAAAGAGAGAGCTTTCCGTCTTATGGAGAGTGCTATGATCACGAACAAAGTGAGTGGATATTGTGCGTGCAAGTGAATGAGACTGAGAGAAGGAGAGAGAAGAGATACGACACTGAGAGGTTGTAAAACCCTCCTCCGAAGGCCCCACTCTCGTCGGCGAGAGTGGTTTACTTTGATTGCACAAAGGTGTACAATGCGTATACAATGGACTGATGCAACTTGGACTATGCCGATGACGACGACGACTTGATGGCTGAAATCTGAGATCTTCTAATCGTTGAATTTCGGGACTGTTTCGGTGGCTGAAAATGACTGTTTTGGCTACGTTTTTATGGCTGAAAATGGGGGAACATATGTAACCAACTTGGGGATTATCTATTGTTGTGTCATAGGTTGAAAACTGCGAGTCTTTGCTGCAGATTTGGGCTGAATCTCAAAAACGCCGATGCTGTCTTTTCCTTGCCAAAAACGCTAGGCTATATGCTCCAAAAAAACGATGATCTGCAGCAGTCCCTAGCGTTAGTAAAAACGTTGATTGGGGTTGAGGTTTGGTGAGCAAAACGTTGCAGGGGCTGAAGTGCTAAGGGAAAAACGCTAGGCAATGGGGGTTGATGGCGATGATCTGCTGTGAAGGAAAACGCCAGATCTGCTAGAGGCTAGGCTATGCTGCTGAAGGGGGGTCACTGCTGAGAGGTTTCCTATTGAGCGGGAAGCTCTTGCTACCTCTTATGCCAGAAAGTGCTAACTTGGGTTTGCATATATATTAACTTAGCAAAATTTCCCTACCTACTTTTGTTGGAAAGTCACTTAAAAATAATAAGTGAAAATAACCAAAAATAGGAAAATAGGCTAAATGCACTGGAAAATTCCTCTGATTGATGCTAATGGATTTTGATGGGAATTTCGATGATCATGATGTGTGCAACCGGAGGATATGCATCTATGCTAAGTGATTGGGCATGCACGGTCTACGAATAGACTCACAAAAGTGCCCAAACAAAATAGGAGCAACAAAAGGACTTACACTAGGACGTATCAATCCTCTGGCCACCAACTCCGTGAGTTGCCGCTCTGACTCTTCCTCCTGTATCTTATTCAAACGGTAGGGAGCCTTATTGATCGGCCGTGCCCCCTCCATAAGCTCGATGTGATGGTCCTCCGGCCGCTCGGGTGGGAGCTAGGGTGGAAGATCATCCTGTAAAAAGAGATGCTGAAACTTGGTAAACAAATCTGAATACATGTCTAGAGCCTGAATGATCTGATGGGAAACTGGAGCAGCATAGACGAATGCCGCTTGTGCTCCTCATCGTAATTCACGCTTTACCTGCACATGAGAAATGAGAGGCAAAGAATGCAGACCCTCCTCAGCACGAATGATCATGGGAGAGTCAGTCTTGGCAATCAATGAGAGGGTTATGCTCTCAAAACCATCTAATGTCCGAAACCATATCACATCTTGAAAGAGGAGACACAAGAAATTTCCTACGGAAAGCAGCTTGTTGAATTGTAAACAACACATCAAGGCACTCTTTCGTGATGAGAGAGTCCATACTTGGACCGAAGCCAGACACCTCGAGAGGAAATTGCTGACTAACCTCTAGGCGGGCTCTCTCAACAAGAGAGGCACTAATCACATCATACATACTGCCTGGATCAAACAATATGATAAAATGATGACCCTTTACATGACCATAACACTTCATGAGAGACTCATCAGTGTGTGTGTCAGAGATATGAGAAGATTCAGCTTGGTTCATTAAAGTACTTGTGGTTGTTGTGGGTGCCTTAGGTTCTTTAGGTTGGGCTGTGTTAGGACAAGCCTTCTTAATCTGACCCTTGACGTGACATTGATAACATCTACCTTCCTTAGCATAAATCACTTGTTCTTCAGCCATTATGTATCCTCCTACAATTCCTTGTGCGGCTTTTTCATCCGGGGTTAGCTTAGGTTTTGCAGGTGCTTTAGCTTTACCCTTGATTCATTGTTAGAGTTCTTTTCCGAGGAACTAGAGGAAGATTGGTTAGAAGAGTTACCGTTCTTACCATTCTTACTGTTCTTACCATTCTGAGGGTTCTGAGAAGTCTGGGAGGTACTTTGAGACGACTTGTTCTCCTTAGGCTTGTCCTTGTTGTGCTTCATTTCTTGGGAGAGAGCAATTGCTACCGCCTTGTTGAGATTCGAGGGGTCGAAGACTTCTACACAAAAGTTGATATATTCGTCCAACCCAAAAAGGAAAGCCTCTTTGCGCTCATCATCTGATTTGCGTAATCGGGTGCCGAGCTGCAAAACACAGTTAGAAAAAGACATGACTAGCATACCATTCTGCTTGAGATTGCGCCAATCCTCTTTCAACCGCGCTAGGTACTGTGGTGGCATAAACCGCGCCTTGAGCTTGTCTTGGAAGTCGGCCCAATTGAAGGAACGGGGCGGGACTTCGTCGGCTTCCTCTTGGTGTGCGGCCAATTGTGCTTCTTGCCATGCGTGCTACCAATTAATGGCATCACCGGCAAGGTACATGGCTGCCGTCAAAACCTTGCTATTGCCTGTCTTCTAATTACTTGTCGCAAAATAAGCATTAAATTGATGCAACCAAGAATGAATAACAGTAGCATCCATCTTACCATCATACTTGCTAAAGGTCAACTTCTATGTGACTGGGTTGTTGGAGTCCGAAACTCCGCTTGTGCCACTTGTTGAACCACGAACATCTTTGGCCGGCTCGGGTTTCAAGGTGAACCGGTTGGACCAACTCTTGCATGCGTAGGTCTCTCTGCACCTCACGCTCCGCCTCAAAGGCCACTCATCTTTCTTCGGCCGCCAAGCACGCTTGCTCACGCTCACGCTCAATAGTTGTCTGTCTTGCTCTGATCACCAAGCCCGCTTCATCACGCTCACGCTCCAAATCTTCCTTTCTTTCTGCTTTTCTTTTTTTTCGTTCCTTGTCCGCTAAGCGTGCTTGCTCATGCTCGCGAATCATTCATTCCTCTGAGGATGCCTGTCTTTCTTGGCGCTCATGCTCCAAGGTAACGCGTTGTGCTTCTTGTTGTGCCATCGCAACGCGATTCGCTTCTTGTTGTTGTGCCATCATGTCCATCATTTACTTGACCAAAGCCTCCATATAATTTGGTACAATCTGTGGCGTAGATGGGGAAGGAGGAGGGTCAAAAAAACCTCCTTGGTGGTAAGATTCTTCTTCGCTACAGTCATGCTCATCACCTCCATGCGAAGTATCCTTTCCGCTTCGGGTGATGATTATACACTGAAGGCGTGGGTTCTTAAGTTCACGAGGAACTTGGGTTCTTGTGGGTCTTGGTTCTTGAGTTCTTGAGGTTTTTGAGGGTCTTTAGGTTCTTCTGTAGCTTGCAATCTATGTTAGAGAAGGATCTTCTCTTCACCCAAGTTCTGCTCTTTTCTGCCGGCGCACCCCTTGGCGGCCTTGTGCTCATACCAAGGTTGCTTTTTCCCACCTCACATCGATTGGACGGCTGCTAAGTGCACGGTCCGCTCTCAATGAGTGAAAAGGAGGCACAAGGGGAGGCTAGATGTAACAGACTTGGACACTCCAAGTCAAGAATCAATCGTGATAACACCAAACAACCACTTCAAACAATTCACAGATCACAATAGATTTGCACTGGCCTGGCGGAGTTCCGTGCATAGAATATTGGCCCCAAAGACTGGCGTCCCTTTCGGTATTTCATTTTATATTAATCAGTTCAAAGTACAAGAGAGTGACTCGGGGTTCACTCTGCGTCCAAATGCTCTGAGAAGTGAAGGCCCAAGCCACTTATTTAAAGGTTTACAAGGGATGCCTAAAAGCAGAGCCCCAAAAAGCTTCAAAATCAAAAGCAATTGCGCTCTCCCTCTCTCTCAAAGAGTCCAACTCAAAGCAAAAAGCATTTTCTCTCTCTTTCTCATTGCGTGGAGAAGAAAAAGCAGGCTGTCGTAAAACGTGCCACAAAAAGCAGAAATCCGTACGTGTTGCCACGTCATCACGTGCCGGTAGTTTTAGGGTTTGCTGAATTTAGGGGTTCAACCAGAATTTAGGGTTTATAGTAAATTAGGGTTTTTGGCAGTTTTTAGGGTTTGCAAGCATTTTAGGGTTTCAACCAGAAATTAGGGTTTTTGTTGTCCGCCACGTCATCACTTTGTGACATACCCCCCTCTTGAAAGCACTGTAATCGATCGCGATTACGCCTGCAAAACCGACAAAAGCCATAAACTATCTTAGCAGACAGTGATTGTTAGTACCTACGTACTAGGAACACACATCTAGCACATGTACCAAATCGACAGTCACATCACACGACATCACAAGACATCACATGACATTCAATATTCATTCGGATCTTAGAGCATGATTTATCGGCAATGTAGCTAGCAATCACATCTAGGTCCAATCGGAACCTCATCGATGTCCTATTGACTAACACATCTAGCACATGTACCAAATCAATAGTCACATCACACGACATCACATGACATTCAATATTCATTCGGATCTTAGAGCATGATTTATCGGCAATGTAGCTAGCAATCACATCTAGGTCCAATCGGAACCTCATCGATGTCCTATTGACTAACCCCTATTGCAACCATGTTTATTTAAGATCAAGTAGACCAAAATGTTGCAGTCATTTTGTCTATCAGTTCCTGCACTCAAAAGAAGTGAAGAAACAAATCAGTATCATTATCAGGAATTCCATTTCATAAAGTCATACAGCAGAATACTGTCAGCTCACAATATCCCTGAAGCTCAAAGAGACATCATTGACTCTAGTATCTAAATCAAGGCATCTGTTGACAAAGGAGCGGAGTGACTCCCCTCTTGTGCATCCCACTGCACCAGATCTCCGGCCAAGCGGAATTCTGGGTTCCATTTGAAGTAGACTATGCTAAACCAAAAGCATCGAGGTAAAGTTTCACAATCTAAGGAGTATCTGCTAGGTCCTCCTCCTCCATCCACTTCGCATCTAGTGCAGGATAATTCTTGAACTTAACCAAGAACCGGCCTTCGGACTTTACCTTTAGTCTTCGTATCTTTATGTGCCAAAATCTGTTCAGGAACAAGGATCTCCTCGTTTTCTTCCACTTCGGGTTGCTCATCAGGCTCCCCATCATCAGGCACATCACCTTTAAAAGGTTTCAAGATACTCACATGGAATGCATTGTGAATCCTCCAAGTATCTGGCAGTTTCAATCGGAAGGAGACATCATTTATCTTTTCAGTAATCTGGAAAGTTCGGTAGTATCTCATACTAAGCTTTGGAAAAAGGCTCTCCTTTTCCTTTTTCTTTCGTAGGCGTGCCTTCTCAAAATGTAAAAGCACCCAATCATCCTCCTTCAATTTCATGTCGCGATGATGGCGATCCGCTGCCTTTTTCTGTCGTTCTTGAGACTTCTGCAAAGTCGCGCGAACCTTGGCAAAATCCGTATCCAAATCTTGCGTATATTCATCCGCTTCAAAGATCTTATCTTTCGTGCTCAGGAAGGGTGGAACCTTGGCAGCACCTTCAACAATCTCAAATGACGTCTTCCCCGTCGAAGAGTGTATCGTGTTATTGCAGGCAAATTCCAGCAAAGGTAAGTATCTTTCCCGTTGAGTCTTCTGATCTGAGATAGAAGACTTCAATAAATCTAGAACCACTGAATTGGCAATCTCGGATTGTCCGTCAGTCTGCGGGTGGAACGATGATGAGAACTGCAACCGTGTACCAATGTTCTCCCAAATTGCCTTCCAATACAAACTCATAAATCTGGGGTCTCTGTCGGAGACAATCGTCTCAGGCATGCCATGTAATCTGAAGATCTGGGCCACAAACACTCTCGCTAAGTGATCCGGCTTGATTGTTTTCTTCACTGGAATGAAATGAGCCTGTTTGCTAAATCTGTCAATAACAGTCCAGATACCATCGTGATCACTGTGTCCTCCGGAGATCAAAAATGAAATCCATCACAATACTTTCCCAGGGGCGGGCGGGTATGGGTAAAGGCTGTAACAATCCCTGTGCCTTATGCCTGTCAAACTTGACCTTCTAGCATACTAAGTTGGCGCACAAACTCTTCCACATCCTTTTTGAGTCTCGGCCAGAAGAAGTATCTCTCTACCTCTTTCATGGTGGTAGCAATGTCGTGGTGACCCGTAAAAGGTGGACAGTGGCATTCAGTCATAACCTTTTCCCTCAACGGCTGTGTAATGCACAACTTAGTCTTTTTCATCAAGTAGCCTTCCTGAAGGGAGTATCCAGCTATTGTCTCCCCATCCCGTATTCGTGTGAAAAAATCTACAAAATCTGTATCTGTGGCATACTGATCGACCATATCCTTGAAGCTCCTATGGTGTATCGCGGAAATAGCCAGAACCAACGGCTATCGAGACAAAGCATCTGCCACCACATTCTTCTGTCCCTGAATATGGACAATCTGGAAGTGAAACTGTAACAAGATGTTTGCCCACCACATCTGCTTCTTCAAAAGCTACTTTTGTGACAAGAAGTAGCGCAAACTATGATGGTCTGTAAAGACAGTAAAATCCACTCCGAGTAGGTAGTGCCGCCACTGAGTAAGAGCATGGATAACCGCCAAAATCTCTTTCTCATATATCTATGCTGCCATCTCTGGCCTAGAGAACAATTGGCTCTCGTAAGCAATGACATGGCCTTCTTGCATCAAGACCGCACCCAGAATACGACCACAAGCATCACAATATACTTCAAATGACTTCTGCAAGTCCGGCAAAGTCAAAACTGGTCTCGTAGTCAATTTCTCTTTCAAGGTCCGAAAGGCAGTCACCTCTGTGGATCCCCACGAGAAAGGGACTCCTTTCTGTGTCAAGATATGCAAAGGGGAAGCAACCTCTGCAAACTTTCGTATGAACCGCCTGTAGTACGAACACGGTCCCAAGAAGCTTCTAACTTCATGGACATTCTTCAAATCGGGCCAATCACAGATAGTCTCTATCTTGGCCGGGTCCATTTGCACTCCAACTGCTGAGACAATGTGTCCCAAAAAGTGTATCTCTGGTAGGAAAAATTCACTTTTCTTTGCATTAATCACTAACTTGTGATCTCGTAATGCTTGAAAGACCTGAAGCAGATGATCTCTGTGTTTTGCCTCATTCTTGGAGAAAACAATGATGTCATCAAAGAAAGTGCCAACAAATAGTCTGAACTCTCGAAAAATCCTGTCCATCATCCGGTTAAATGTCGCAGGAGCATTGGTTAATCCAAAAGGCATCACCAAAAACTCAAATAACCCAAAAGTAGTCCGAAAGGTTGTCTTATAGACGTCTCCTAGCGCGATTTGGATCTGATCATATCCACTCTTCAAGTCAATCCTGCTAAAGCATGAGGATCCCTGTAACCTGTCAAGTATATCATCGATCCGAGGAATCGGAAATCTGTTCTTGATGGTGATTTTGTTGAGAGCTCTATAATCGATGCACATCCTCCAAGATCCGTCTTTCTTCAAAACCAACAACATTGGAGAGCAATACAGTGAAGTACTAGGCTGGATAAGACCCTTTTCCAAGAGGTCTTTCACTTGGTTCATAATCTCTTCATTCCGTGCTCGGCTCACATGGTAAGGTGGCCGGTTCGGTGGTGTGCTTCCAAGTATCAGATCAATGGTATGATCTTCAGGACGAGCAGGTAGTAACTCTCCTGGTAGTCCCTCTGAGAAGCAATCGGCGTGAGAGTGGAGAAAATCTTGGCATTCTTTATCAAGTTTAGACATATTTGTCCTATCCTTATCGCTCAATTCTTTCATAAAGATCGAGTAAACAAACAGACTGGATTTCACTAATTTTGAAATGGTCGAAGCCGATACAATAGGGACAGACTCGCCCTTCAGTTTAATATCAAGTACAATTGTTCTACCCTTTTCTACAGTCAAAGTCGCTTTTCTCGCCCGATAATCGACCACGGCGTTGTTCTTGTGGTACCAGGGAATCCCTAAGAGAACATCACATCCCTCCAAAGGCATTATGAAGAAGTCCTCATGCCGCAAATACCCCTGACAATGCAACCGAAGTTTGGCAATGACAGGTGTAATGGCTACGTCCCTGCCGAGTGCCGCTAGAACTGCCTCTGCAAGTGGTCCCATCCGAGCGGGAGTAATCTTGAGCCGCGCCTCCAATTCCGATGAAATGAAGTTGGCCTTGGCTCCTCCGTCAAAGAAAATCAGGGCCTCTTGATCTTTCACTTTGCCCCAAGCTCGGCAAAGTTCTGTACTCTCATCCATGATGTCGGGATCGGTACCCACAAATCTGGAACCAGTCTTGTCTTCATCTTGCCTTTTCGTCCACATTCCTCAGCTGCTCTCGAACTCTCAAGCCTATCGTCGTCGTCCTTATCATTCTGTTCTTTCTGTGCCTTTTTGGGGCATTTCGGGAGATGTGTCCCGGTTCCCCGCATCCAAAGCACTTTCCCTCTTTGATGAATCCAGCTCACTCCTGAGGAGTAAGCTTGGGTCGTGCATCCTTTTTCTCAGGGTTGCTTTTTTTCTTTCTACTTTCATTCCCAAAAGTTTGTTCGGCTCGTTGTGTCATGTTCTCATCTGTGGGGTAAGTCAGACTGCCAGAGTGAATGGCAAAGCCCTGCTTCGCATGTCTCATCAACTCCTGAATAGAAGCTGACTTCTGCTCCAAGCAGTGATCTCGGATCTCTGTAGGTAGACCCAAGGTGAACCGCTCAATATGTTCTCTGAACATGATCTTCTTGAATGAAGAGGCGGGTAGACAAGAGCTCCATAATCTTTCTCAATAAGCATTGATTGTATCTTTCTTGGTCATTCGAAGATGGTTCCAAGCAGCTCATATATCTCGTTCATATTCTTGCGTCAACTAAGAAGAAATAAAATGTTTTTTGAATTTCAGGCATTTAAATGGCGCAGTCTTGTTTAAAAGAAGCGTGGACCACCAAGTACGAGCATTCCCCTTTAGGTAAGAGGTAGCTCTCCGAATCTTGGAGTGCTCTGAATAGCGTCCTCCCGCGAAAGAAATGTCAAACTGCTGTATAAACGATAAAGCCTTCGAAGCATCTGAGTATCCTGAAAAGGTATCAAACTTGATCGAGTGGCCACCTTCCTTAAACTCTCAGACTTTCTTGCTTTTATCTTCGAAAAAGTCATACTGGTTGGCTTTCTAAAAGTTCTTCTTGTTCGCATAGAAGTTTCCATCATCAAAATCTGAGCTGTCTGTGACGAGTCCTCAGTAGAACTGTCAGGCTCTGGGCGAGATTTAGCCTTCTTTGCCTTTTTTTTCCCCTTTCCGAAGCTTTGTTTCTTACTTCGCTTTTTACCTTTTCTGTCTTCTTCGCTCGATCTAAAGAGCTAGAAGAACTGTCGGAAGACAAAGAAGAAGAATTGGGTACTCCTTCAGATCGAACACGCTTCTTCTGTTTCTTTGCCTGGTCAAATGTCGACTCACGACCCAAATATCCCGAGAAGTCAGTGCTTTTCTTCTGCTTTTTGCCGTGCTTTTTGTCTCTCTTTTGTGTCAAAAAGCTGGGCGATCCGTGCATCAACCACCTCTTCTAATTCCTTCTCCGAATATTTCTTGTGAGTTTCTTGAGAGTGGGTGTAGTGATTTTTTGCCACTGCTCATGCACTTCCTAAAAAGAAGTCTCGCTCATATATTTTGCAAATTTTGGGTCCTTCGCAAAATTGAGCATCATCTTCGTTGCATCGCCGATCAACTGGCAACGCTCCATCTCTCGCCGCTCCGCCTGAGTAGGCAGAGGCGGGCCATACTCTCTGCCGGAATGTTCGTTGTGATCCCTGCCCCCATCTCGAGATGCAGAGGGAGTCGAATGATCCTTGCGTGAAGCCATAGGTGCCGCGGGAAAAAAATTAGGGATCGGATTTCCCGTAGAAGAGAAATCGGCCGTGCTTTGATACCACTATAACAAACTTGGACACTCCAAGTCAAGAATCAATCGCGACAGCACCAAATAACCACTTCAAACAATTCACAGATCACAATAGATTTGCACTGGCCCGGCGGAGTTCCGTGCCTAGAGATATTGGCCCAAAAGACTGGCGCCCCTTTCGGTATTTCTTTTCATAATAATTAGTTCAAAGTACAAGAGAGTGACTCGGGGTTCACTCTCATACTCTGCGTCCAGATGCTCTGAGAAGTGAAGGCCCAAGCCAATTATTTAAAGGTTTACAAGGGATGCCTAAAGCAGAGCTCCAAAAAGCTTCAAAATCAAAAGCAATTGCTTTCTCTCTCTCTCAGAGTCCAACTCAAAGCAAAAAGCATTCTCTCTCTCTTTCTCATTGCGTGGAGAAGAAAAAGCAGGTTGCCGTAAAACGTGTCGCAAAAAGCGGAAATCCGTACATGTTGCCACATCATCATGCGCGGGCAGTTTTAGGGTTTGTTGAGTTTAGGATTTCAGCCAAAATTTAGGGTTTATAGCAAATTAGGGTTTTTGGTAGTTTTTAGGGTTTGCAAGAATTTTAGGGTTTAGCCAGAAATTAGGGTTTTTGTTGTCTTCCACGTCATCACTTTGTGACACTGGACAAGCCCTTCTTTCTTGGGTTACCTGTCACTCTCCAGAAACACGATTAGGAATCCATACGCCCAAGAGAACTTGGGTTATGTGCGATCGCAACAAGCAAACCTTCAACTTCTTTAGGCTAAGTGGCACTCCAATACAAAATATGTCTGTCAGGCTGAATGTGGGAGATAATTGTTTTGGATTTGAAGTTCAAAACCCATCTCTAGCATTTGATCAGCGTCATCAAGGACAAGATATGTACCCTGCAAAGGTTGGTTTATCTACCATTTGTGTTTGCTCTTCTTCGTTTGTGACTCCTTTGTTCCTTCATGAAGGGGATAAAAGTTCCATTTTCCACTGTTAGCTTTTATATGCTATATATCATTATACTGCTTCTACTTGATACATGACTTAATTAAAGCTCGACAAACCCCAGTTAATTCCCCAAGTTAGTGACTTGCTTCAAAAGGGATGTATCTGACATCATTCATCATCGATGAGCTATCGTTGTCCATTTGTCTTCAAAACTCATATACATGATGTACAAGGTATGTAGATGGATATCATTGCTTCAGCTTTGAAAAGTTTGCATCTTTGGCTAGGGGTTTGTATATATTTTTTCAAAAACCTTAGATTGTACTCTCTATTCATAGCCTCCTGACAAACTTTGACTTGATTTGAACTTATATTGGACACTTTTTGGACTTCAGTCTCAAAAATGATTGATGGGCATCCCTGGCACCATTAATCTCTGGTTGCTTTTGTTGACATCTGCTCCTTTTGTTCTTGTCAGTACCGTTAGTCCCTTTTGTTTGTTAGGCTTCATCATGTCACATACAAGATAGAGGATTTACAGTATAAATATCTACTTCCTATATACGGCCTTGTAGTCACATGAAGTGTCTGATAGGAAAATTTACACTTGATGAGTGCATTCGTTAGTCGCGTCACCAACTTTCTTTGTCCTTATAGGCCATATCGAAGTTTTATGACCATTCACAATCATTTTTGGTCGCATGTTGTTGTTGAAGACTGATCAGCGTCCTTTGCTCACCTCTGATGTCATAGCCTTGTGCATGTGGCTTTTGAGACGTACTTTGTGAAGTGTCGTCATTTTTGTGGACCTTCTTTGCTTTGTACGTCTCAACATCTCTTCAGTCTTTTCTTCATCTGGATTATGGATTTTTCTTACTTTTGAAAAAAAAATTACAAAAATAACAAAATAAAACAAAAAATCAACTCAACTCAAAAGGTAAAACCAAGTTAATAGAATTCTAAATGCTATGTACATTGTACACATGTCCGTAGGGATTCATATATGGCTTTTGTCCTCGTACTCCTCTTGTAATGCTGCTATGAGGGCATATACTCTGAATTTTGTCCAAAAATGTCACAATCAAACACAAAAATTCAATACAACTCACAAAACATTGCCCTCTATTATTCATATACTAGGTTCGTATTTAGAATGCCTCCCCCCCTCCTATTTGGAGTCCTGCTTGGCGAGAGGGTATTGCCAAGGGTATGTATTGTGCATGGGCAATCAAAAATTGTGCATATGCAGGCCTTGTAATGTAGCCCTATTATGCATACACAATCAATGCATATAAAAGACTTATGTTGTGCAAGATTTGGGTATAAGCAATTTTCTTATTGGCATTTGCTGGCAAAGCTTCCTATTCTAATCAATGTGATGATCTTTGAAGCTCCTGTGTTGTCTACTTGATTGAAGGTTATAGAGATTTTTTCTAAAGGCTCACTTATCTCTTTGATGCTTCTTTGGAACCCAGTTTAGCCTTGTGGTTGGGCGTTGTATTTGGAATTATTCCTCAGAGTGGGTTCTCTTCTAACTGAATTGTAACCGTAGGAAGAATTGAAGTAATTCAAGCAATGGTGTGTTCACAGGAGTGTTATGGTTTCCTTTAGGACCCACTTCTTAGTGATCAATTTTGTTGATGCTGCTCGTTTTGGAACCCATACTTGTTCTTGCTTTGTTTGTGTGTTTGAAGAGACTTCTTTGGGATCCATCTTGTCTGAGTCTGCAGTAATCTTTGCTTCAGCCCTTTGGGCCATTCTGTGTGTTTGTCTGCAAGCTGCAGTTTCATCCTTGTAGCCCTCACTGCTAGTTTTTTCCATCTTTTTCAGACCTCTTTTGTTGCGATGGAAACACCAGCTCCATTGTCAAGGATTACCATGGTTTTTACACATTGGAATTCCATAGGAAGAGTGGTGTTCCCATCTTCTCCCTCATAGTATTCTTCAACCTTGTTTAATGGAATTGGCCTAGTGTTTAGTTGAGGCATTTCCAGCTCTTTGATCCTTTCCTCAATTTGAGTCATTGGTCTTTTGACACCAAATTTCTCTAGGCATTTTCCCACAGTAGCCCACATGTTTGTCGAGGGAGTCCACTCTGTAAAAATAGCATATAGTATGTGCGAATAAGAGGTATTTAAATAATCCCTTACCTGTATATGTTCAAGTATTATATGTATGTATTTTTGCAAAAAAAACTAGCCCTTGTGTATGAAAATTTTCACTTTCTCAATTAAAAAACCCTTTATGTAAGTACATTTTATTGTAAATGTACCTAATTATAAATCCCTTATTTTGTTTGCACGTGCTATCTTACATATTTCTTAGTGGACGCCTCGGGGCATGTTTGGTCGTATTTTGAGCAAACTCGGCTAACATTATCGTACAAGTGACTGATGTTGACAAAATGTCTATCAGCCCTTTTGAATTCATGACCTTGTTAGAAGACAGTCTCTGTGATGGGACTGCAACAACCTCTGACTCGGCCTCATGCTCTCTTAAGAGTATAGGATGGTAGTGTACTCAGCGAATGGGGTTGACTGTCCATAGACATGATAGATCCTTTGTCTTCCCGATATGATTCCACTTCTAGATTCATTTGAGATCCAGCCTCATATTCCTCTATTGGTGGAAGAGACACTCCTCTTTCATCACCCGTTTGTTTTACTCGTCTGCTTATCTCACTTTCTTCATTGGCCTCTCTGACTTGTTTCCACAATTTGTCAAGACAATCTATTTCTTTATAGTTGTCAGGTATAGCTATGTGAAATCCCTCGGAAGAGTTATCCGTGGTATTCAACACTATCCTTGGCTCTAATGCGGGGTCCTTGATCCTTTTTCCGTGCTTGTAACTAGAATCTAGCTCTTTTTGTTCCGGGCTTGGTGGGATTACTAGTGTAGGTGGGACAAGGATCACACCCTTAGGTTTTCCAACTTATGGTTCTAGTAAATCTTGGGTTGTTTGAATCATTTTCTTACACATTTCAAGCTTGTCCTTTTCTAGTTCCGCATATGGATATATAATCCATCTCTGTTATTGGGTTTGGTTGTTTTTGAGCTGTGTTTCATACGCTTTTAGGAGGGCGTTTAATGGCTCATTAATCTTTTCTACCAATACTGATCCTCCCGAACTAGCACTTCTTGGTTTCTCATTTGTGGATTGTTCTTCTGGAGGTTGAGACATTTGTGCAAGAGAAGGGGAAACCCTTTCCTCATGTTATCTTATCTTCTCTTCATCTTGGGTAAGCTTCTCAACCAGGCATTTCTTCTTTTGTTCTCTACGTGCTTTCATTCTAGCCTTTCTAGCTTTCCAACTATTTTGTTTGCTCTTGGTTTTTTTGACTAGGTGCGTTGGTCTTTGGTTCACCCATCTCTAGACTTGCATCAATTTCCGCTTTCACTGTCTCTGGGTTCTCAGCTTCTTTTTGAGCTTGCGCTCTTGTAACTACTTGAATTGGTACAACGTTGTCATTTTCCGAGCTACTCGGTATTTGAAAGATTCTTAAGATATCTGTTGTGATCTTTTTGACTTAGTTTGGGTTTTTTGGACAATTAGGGATCAAGTGAATGACTCTGATTGATCTTTGTCTGAGGACATTGTTTGACCAAGTGGTTGCCACGAATTTTGTGACACTCTATCTCTAGTTGAGGATCTTCTTCTTGCATTTCCTCTTGGCTGCTTTGACCTAACTAAGCCTCTATTCATAATGGACCACAATGTCCTTTCGTCCATCTCATACCTTCTTTCTTCAGGTCAAAATGCAAGAGGTGGAGGTTGTACCAACCTTACTACTCCATGTGTTCCTCTCATCTTCTATCGCTTCCAAGAACAGTACCCACTTTGGTTGTTATAATACATGGTCACTGGTACTATTGCTTGTTTGTTAGATGCTTCCATCATTGGTGTGTATCTAGGCACTTTAGCACCTGGCAGCGGAGGTTGTTGTCGTAAGACACGCTGTGACCTTGAAACTCCTACTAGTCCTGACGTATTTCCTGTACCGTATCTAGGTGGAGGAGGTTCTACTGGAACAGGTTGTACATACCTCTCCCTAGCATATTCTATACCATAGTAACACTCTTCTCTCGTATGGTTTGTCCATTTCTCTCAATTTTGCACCACTTAAGCTCCCTCGGGTCAGCATTTACAAGAGCAGTTAACCTCTTGACCATTTCATTGATAAACTTTTCTTGATCGATAGGTGCCATTGGTTTTGCAATGGAATCACTCATCTGTGAGTCAATGTGCTGAGAGGATGTGTCATCCTCTTGACTCTTATAATTATTTTCTTTATATCAGAGTTATCCACCCCATAAAGAGCTTCTTTGATCAATTTTTTTAGTGACTTGCTCCTTATCATGTGCAGATCCTTTTGAAACCGACATGTCTCATTCCTTGGATAAAGATCAACATTATCGTGTTGCTTGCGTAGGAAGTTCCACTCTTGGACAGAAGTGGATATATCTCTTGAGTCGTAATGTTGCTTTGCGTACTAATTCACTTTCGTTTTGCTTGAATCTGTGGATTTGCGAGACCGTATTATACCTTTCTGCGAGAATTCTTCGATGAATTCCTCAAACAGCTTGTCTAGAGTTTCAAAATCATATCTTTCCACTGAGTCAAACCATGTAGCTGCGTCATCTTCTAAAGTCAATAGTCTAAATCTTGCAAACTATGTCGCAAAATCTGAAACTTTCTTTGCTCTATCAATTACTCTATTGAAAGCCGCTATGATCTCTTGGATCTTTATCTCCGGAGTATTTCTTGTATACCCATTTCTGGATCTGGGATGGTCTAACTCGCCGATTGTCTACAAGTCTAACCATAGACTCTCCCAATCCTTCTCTTGCTTCAGGCTCTTCCTCAAAGAGATTAGTCGTTTTCTTGGAGATTGTTCCTTGAGAAGACATGTCTGTCATCTTTGTGATCACTTCATCTCTCGTTATCACTCTAGAAGGGAATCTAGGTGTCTGTCTCTTTGGAATTCTCGTAGAAATTCTCGTGTTTGGTGGAGGTATATGTGGTCCTTCATTGACCAAATATTTATCTATGTCTAATGCAATCCATGGATTTGTGCTTTCTACAGCTCTATATTCTCATTCATACTTGTGAACAACTATAGACTTCCAATGATAGTTGACTTCGTATGTATAGACATATAAGAGCTTGTAATCCATCAGCTCTTCTAGGTATGGCTCTAAGCACCTATAAAGGTTGACCTTAGCTAATGAAAATGACCCATGCAACATAACCCTCATCTTTCGTTGCGTCGCCCGAACCCACCCTTAATGAAGAGCGGGTGTGGATTATCAGATTGAAAAAAACCAAAAAACAAAAAAAAATCATCTTGAGCGATGAGGCCAAAAAATGTATCTTGGGGAGGGTATCCAAACACTAACTAGAGCCCCGTCTTGCCAAGGGGCTGCAGGTTCTACATGACAAGCAGTCTATGCTATGCAAATTGCAGCTTTACTTCTCGATGATCATGGTGAGAAGCCACGATTCCCCCCAATTATGACTCACATGCGTCCTACTTTTCAATAGACGTTGGGTGCACTCTTTTGTCTATTTTTTAGAATTTTAGCAGCGCTTGCAACATAATCTTCATCTCCATGTCATATAAGTCCTACAAACGAATTGGTGTGACAACTACTTTTAAAGGATCCGAGCTACCGTAACCCCTGGAGATGCTGGGCGGGATGTGGCTCTTAGTGTTTCGTGAACGTGGCTGCGAGCTGACACATGAGGAGTGGCTCGTTTGGGTCACCACTTTTAGTTCCCTATCACATTGGGACAAGTAGTAGGTAGTGATTAATCAAAGAAAAAAGCAAATGTGGTCTCACATCCTTGTCAGAGCGGCATACACATACCCACAAGTAAGGTGGGAGATATTCCTCGTCAATAAGTGACACGCGGTCGCCTTCAAAGAATCGACGACGTGGCAATTTATAGGCAGGGTGGTGTGATTTGGGATGTTGGATCTCCGCAACGGGAGGAGGGGGGGACTTTTATACACGCGGCATCGCCAATAGTGCATCAACTCGTGCTAGCTAAGGTAGATAGGCGAGACAGGTGGAGCCCTTAACGGGAAAATGCAACGACAAGAATCCTATCCTTTTTTCTAATGAAATGCGATCAATGACAGGGTCTCCTTGTGTCACATAAAGTGGAGGGGAGATCACTTTCGACTTGATTAAACTGAAAACAGTGCGCTTGTTAGGGTGCCCACAACCTAATGAGATTCGGGCGGGCGTCCAAGTGTGACGGGGCCTTTGTGCATGGTGGAGTCTATAATAACTCCCAGCTTGGCTTGAAACCTATTTCCACTCCTCCCTGTTCTTGATGTGCTTAGCGAGCACGCGAGTGCTTCATGTTCTTTGTGTGAGTCGAACCTTTGGCTGTGAAGACCTATAGATCTCTCTCCCTTTACTGTTGATTCTCCTCTTGCTCGTTCTCTAGGCACGATCGCGCTTTTCCCTTGCTAGTTCTCTGGGCTGGACCTGTTGCCTGGCTGTGAGATGGATTCCTTTAATTGCTCCTTGGCGTATATTGTGCGAGCAAGGGGAGGTGAAGCAGATTTACAGTCTCACTGTTTAAGAGTGGTGAAGCAATTACAGGACCATCATGATCGATCTCACAGTAGGCAAGATATGTGGATGTATTTTGGAGCATGAGCTTGGTGCTTGGACCGAGATGCAGGGCTTGAGGTCACTAGGAGGGGCTGGTTTCAGACGTGGATACACCACTTTGTATCACATCCTTTCACTTGAAAGTGATCAAGGGTTGAGCACATGGTAAGAAGAGTTTTTGTTGCTTTGTGGATTTTCGTAAGTCTTTTAGCTTGATACCCTGAGTACACATTAGGCAAAGATTGTAGGACATTGGTGTCCAGAGCGCCTATTATGGGGTATATATGCTTTGTATGAGAATGTGATTGACTGCACTAGAGCTCCTCGAAGACTATCATACAGAATTCACACCGCCACAAGGTGAAACAAGGATGTCGACGAGACGTATACTGTACGAGCAGGGATAGAGGATACAGAGTAGAGGATATTCAAATGGTAAAAATGATTTTTAAAAAAATTGTATCAAGCTATATTCTGTCACAGGGTAGAGGAGGAGCGAGGGGGGTTGCGGTTAGTTATTGGCCATAAGATTTATCAATATTTGACGGGGGAGATCTTAAATCAACGATCCTCATGTCGTGGCTTGTATCCAATCAACGTCTACTCCACCACCTATAAATAGGTTTACGTAACTTGTATTTGATCTTTTTGGACCAAAAACATGACGGCTCTTGTAAGGGACCGGTTCGCTCTTTCTCTCAAGGTACATATTGACCTCCAAAAGTACCGTCTTATTGTTCTGTTACTTTGCCGATCTGTCTCTGCGTTGCTTGTTTCCACGTTCAGCTGTTTGTTTTCACGTTTAGTCAGGTTATAGACTAGCTTGTGATTATATTCGCTTGATGCAACAGCGTGAGCTATTCTCCAACATTGTGGATTCAACGATGGTGGATGAAAGATGAGTGTCAGATTTCTTAGTAACGACGACAAACGATTTGCTCTGTCACACAATTCTCCCAATGGATTTGATTGGTGTTGCTTCCCAGCCTCTGGCTCTGGAACTAATCTAAAAGTCACAAAATTAGTGAGTAATTTAATCTATAGTGAAATTCTGTAAGAATTTTTTCAATCAAGTAAATTATGTTAAATCATTGTTCTAATTTACTGTTGCAGCGACAGGATCATGATTTCTTGATGTTCTATATGATGATGCTTGGGTCAATCCGGACTTTATATATACAGACCATCTTAAATTTTTAAAGAGTTCCTAATTTATATTTGCATACCAAAATGAGAGATCCGAAATATCTATTTCAGTTTAGCATCATTCATGGTTCTCCCGGTCAAATATTTCCATCTCTTAGAGGTCTATATCTTTGGTATGCTTCTTATCTGTATATTTTTAAAATAAAAAACATTGTGAAGTATTTTTGAATGCTTTGTTTTAAATTTGTTATAGAGGTAGATGTTAACATTACTATTTTATGGAATAAATACTCGATTCACAAGTTATCAAATGTCATAAAGCGCATTTGTTTTTCTCTGATCGGTGATATAATTTTTCAATTATGTCGCACGATATTGAAGCTTGCCCAATCTGCTCCTAAGAATGCGAGAGTTTGTTGAAGTGTATTAACAAACAGTGAAATGTTTCAGAAGCTTGAAAGTCAGCTATCTAAATTTATGGTTTCAAGTGATATATCTTACCGGAACAAAGCAGTTCATTTAATAAGTGGTCTTTTAATGCCTCCAACTGGTAATGTGTCGACATATTGCATCGCGTTTTCCTATCTAAGGCTAAATTTGGAAATCACTTAGCTACATGAAAATGACTTGAAGAGGAGGATTGATAAAATTGTGTTTGCCGATTCGTCTCTAATCAAATTCATAATACTTCAGAATGTCGATTGTGTTGCACCAGAGTTATTTGCTGCTTCTTCTTTGCTGCTGAGGGATTATTACAGGGAGCTGGTAATGTGCTCATGATTATGTAATATTTTTTTTTGAAAAAATATTCACTTTTGGTTTTTTGCAAATTCCACACTCATGTAGATTCATCTATCCTGGAATGACACATGTTGTAATAAGAAAGGTTGTCAATGACATCATTGAAAATTTTGATGTTTTTCCATCCGATAAGTTTTAACAAAGCTTACTCTTTATTATTTCTTAATCTTTTCTACTAATCTTTTGTAGTTGCTACCACCTTCCTTCGAATAGATGTGGACGAGTATTTGAGCCTATGGAATGGATGGCATAACTGTATTATTTTGCAAAAACGATCAAATTTCAGTATTATATTTGTTTCTCCTTGATATTTGTGTAATCAAAGATACTTTGTATTGCTGGTTACAGTAATAATTTCACTTATTGATGTGCTTTCTTGGTAGGTGAATGTATTGTGTTTTTCAAATTTCTATTTGAAAAACACAATACATTCACCTACCAAGAAAGCACATCAATAAGTGAAATTATTATTGTAACCAACAATACAAAGTATCTTTGATTACACAAATGTCAAGGAAAAACAAGCATAATACTGAATTTTGGTCGTTTTTGCAAAATAATAAAGTT
Organism: Adiantum capillus-veneris; assembly: GCF_014529385.1. Taxonomy (NCBI): domain Eukaryota; kingdom Viridiplantae; phylum Streptophyta; class Polypodiopsida; order Polypodiales; family Pteridaceae; genus Adiantum; species Adiantum capillus-veneris. Next base: position 49,418,775 of record NC_140959.1, on the reverse strand, counting down.
ATGTCACCCATCCTATAGGCTCAAATACCGATCCACATCTATTCGAAGGAAGGTGGCAGCTTATCAACTATAAAAGATAAGTAGAAAAGATTAAGAAATAATAAAGAGTAAGCTTTGTTAAAACTTACCGGATGAAGAAACATCAAAATCTTTAATGATGTTATTGACAGCCTTTCTTATTACAACGGGGGTCATTCTAGGGTGGATGAATCTACATGAGTGTGAAATCTGCAAAAACCAAAAGTAAATATTTTTTCAAGAATTTTCAAAAAAAAATCTTACATAATCATTAGCATATTATCAGTTGCCTGCAATAATCCCTAAGCAGTAAAGAAGAAGCAGCAAATAACTCTGGTGTAGCATAATCGACATTCTGAAGTGTTATCAATTTGATTAGATACGAGTTGACAAACGCAATTTTATCAATCCTTTTCTTCAAGTCATCTTCATGTAGCTAAGTGTTTTCCAAATTCAGCCTTGGATAGGAAAACGCGCTGCAATATGTCGGCACATTACCAGTTGGAGGCATTAAAAGACCACTTATTAAATGAGCTGCCTCGTTCCGGTTAGATATAGCACTTGAAACCATAAATTTAGATAGCTGACTATCAAGCTTCTAAAACATTTCACTGTTTGTTAATGCACTCCAATAAGCTCTCACATTCTCAAAAGCAGATTGGGCAAGCTGCAATATCGTGCGACATAACTGAAAAATTATATCACTGATCAGAGAAAAGCGGATGTGCTTTACGACATTTGATGAACTGTCAGCCGAGTATTTATTCCATAAAATAATAATGTTAACATCTGTCTCTGCAACAAATTAAGAACAAAGCATTCAAAAATACTTCACATTATTTTTTATTTTGAAAATATACTGATAATAAGCATACAAAGGGTATAGATCTCTAAGAGATAAAAATATTTGACCGAGAAAACCATGAATGATGCTAAACCGATGCATGTATTTTGGATCTCTCACTGCGGTATGCAAATATGAATTAAGAACTCCTTTTAAAAATTTAAGATGGTTTGTATATATAAAGTTCGGATTGACACCAAGCACCATCATATAGAACATCAAGAAATCATGATCATGTCACTGTAGTAGTAAATTAGAACAATGATTTAACGTAATTTACTTGATTGAAAAAATTCTTACAGAATTTCACTATAGATTAAATTACTCACTAATTTTTTGACTTTTAGATTAGTTCCAAAGCCAGAGGCTGGGAAGCAACACCAATCAAATCCATTGCGAGGATTGTGTAACAGAGCAAATTGTTTGTCGTCGTTACTAAGAAATCTGACACTAATCTTTCATCCACCATCGTTCAATCCACAATGTTGGAGAACAGCTCACGCTATTGCATCAAGCGAATATAATCACAAGCTAGTCTATAACCTGACTAAACGTGGAAACAAACAGCTGAACGTGGAAACAAGCAGCGCAGAGACAGATCGACAAAGTAACAGAACAATAAGACGGTACTTTCGGAGGTCAATACTTACCTTGGGAGGAAGCGCGAACCAGTCCCCTCCACGAGGCGCCATGTTTTTGATCCAAAAATATCAAATACAAGTTACGTAAACCTATTTATAGGTAGTGGAGTAGGCGTTGATTGGATACGAGTTACGACATGAGGATCGTTGATTTAAGATCTCCACCGTCGAAATATTTAAAAATCTTATGGCCAATAACTAACCGCAACCCCCCTCGCTCTTCCTCTACCCTGTGACAATCTAGCTTGATACGAATTTGTTTTTATCATTTTTACCATTCGGATATCCTCTACTCTGTATCCTCTATCCCCTGCTCGTACAGTATACGCCTCGACATCCTTGTATCACCCTGTGGTGGTGTGAATTCTGTATGATAGTCTCCAAGGAGCTCTATATGCCCCATAATAGGCGCTCTGGACACCAATGTCCTACAATCTTTGCATAATGCGTGCTCAGAGTATCAAGTTAAAAGACTTACGAAAATTCATAAAGCAACAAAAAATCTTCTTACAACCCTCGATGACTGATTCAAGTGAAAGGATGTGATACAAAGTGGTGTATCCACATCTGAAGCCGGCCCTTCTAGTGACCTCAAGCGCTGCATCTCGGCCCAAGCACTAGGCTCATCCTCCAAAATACATCCACAGATCTTGGCTATTGTGAGACAGATCATGATGGTCCGGTAATTGCTTCACCACTCTTAAATAGTGAGACTGTAAATCCGCTTCACCTCCCCCTACTCGCACAATATACGCCAAGGTGCAATTAAAGGAGTCCATCTTCATAGCCGGACAACCGGTCCAGCTCAAAGAACTAGGAAGGGGAAAGCGCGATTGTGCCTAGAGAACAAGCAAGAGGCGAATCATCAGTAAAGGGAGAGAGATCTGTAGGTCTTCACAGCCAAAGGTTCAGCTCAGACAAATAACATGAAGCACTCACGTGCTCGCTAAGCGGATCAAGAACAGGAAGGCGTAGGAATAGGTTTTGAGCCAGGCTGGGAGTTATTATAGATTCCACCACGCATAAAGGCCCTGTCACACTTGAACGCCCGCATGAATCTCATTAGGTTGTGGCACCCTAACAAGCATAGCGCTTTCAGTTTAATCAAGTCCAAAGTGATCTCCCCTCCACTATATGTGACACGTTTGAGACCCTTTCATTGATCGCATTTCATTGGAAAAAAGGACAGGGTTCTTGTTGTCGCATTTACCCATTAAACGCTCCACCTGTCTCGCCTATCTACCTTAGCTAGCACGAGTTGATGCACTATTGGCAATGCCGCATGTATAACCCCCCCCCCCCCCCCCCCCCGCGTTGCGGAGATCCCCGTCCCAAATCACACCGCCCTGGTCTATAAATTGACACGTCGTCGATCCTTTGAAGGCGACAGCGTGTCACTTATTGTTAACCCTCACGGCTCACGGACACCCTATAACCTACGACGGACGTTGTATTATTTACTTGGTAGAGTCAAGTACTGGGCTTGTCGGTCCAATAGGAAAAGGGTAAGAGTGATCGCCGATGAGAGGCGCACTCTAATTGGAACATTCAAGGGATTAGTTGGCTAAGCATGGGCATCCAAGTGTGAATGGGGTGAGCTCATATAAAAGTCAACTAAACCTAAAATTCACTCATTCTCTCATTTGTGCAATTAAAGAGTGCTCTTGCTCCATCTCCATCTTCTTCTTCTTCATCTCCTTGTGTGTGTGTATATGCGTGAGAGAGAGAGAGAGAGAGAGAGAGAGAGTGAGAGTGTGTGCGATCGAGCATTGCGGTGAGGCGGTTGAGCGCGGCGTAGCGGCGTCTCCCTCTTCTTCGCGGCGAGGAATCCTCCATGACAGGAAGCGTAGAGCGGTGAGTGACACACCAACGCCATCTTTAAGCTTGCTAGTTTAGGCTTGTTGTGTACTTGGAACCATTTGTGGCTCGCACGCGGTGTATCGACAAATTCCTGGCATTGATATGTGCGATATTCGCGCACATTTTTGGCGCCGCTGCTTTTGCCGGGGATTGCCATACATTAAGCTCGAGTAGCACTCTGTGCTTCTCCGTGGTGTAATTTCTATTGTAGGAAAGGTAAGGAAGGAGAGTGTGTGTGTTGAGAAGAGGGATTTGGTGTTATACTGTGTGTTTCTTTTGTTAATGGAGTTTTCAAAGGTACTGTGTTTATTCTCTGTGTATTAAGGTAGTTAGTTTTCTGTGTACAGTAAGTAGGAAGTAGATCTGTGAGAGTTAATAGAGTGTGTTAATGTGTAACCGTAGGTGTATTAATTAGAAGTAAGTAGATAGAGTATGTGTGTGCTCTCGCACAGGCCGCGGCGACCTTATCCTTTTTTATTTAAAAAAATTAAAAATTAAAAAATATATATTTTAAAGGTAGGACCGTGATCAAGAATATCTCCCATACCCAAGCCCAAGCTCACGCTCAGGCCTAGGCCTCAGTCGCCTTTTTAAAAAAAACGAATTTTAGCTTCACACGTAGCTAAAAATCCATTTTTTCAGGACCAACGGAACGTTAGATGCCTGAAAATTGTGTTGTAAAGCACACAACGACCCTCTAAGTGATACGCTCATTTCAAGCTATCACACACTTTAATCAAAAAAATCAAACATTAAAAAACATTAAAAACGTAAAAAACACGAGTGAAAACGAACGCTTAAAAAAGGTAAGCGGTTAACCTTCGAGGTTAATCATCGACGCTTGTAGGGTGCCAAAGGCACATGCATCTGCACTCTGGTCGTGTGCTAGAGACGGAGCAACTAGAGAGAATTTCGACTTACGCAAGTTCTCAATATCCACCTACTTTAGGTTCTGGACCCTCGGCGGGGACCCAAGGTATTACAAACCAAGACCCGAACATAGCGGCTAGTGACTCTTCCTCTGACTACGACGTCATGGAGGGTTTCCCAATGCCTGATCCCGATAGCTCGAGCCAAGACATGCATGCCACGGGTCCTCGGTCCGAGCCGAGTGTGCTTAACCGCCTGAAGGAAACCTTTAGTAGAGCCACTCGCTCCGAACATGGAGCTAATGATGTAAATGAGGGGGGTGGGGAAGTAAATTCTCCATTCGTGACAAACGTAGACCCTATACCGTTAGAGAATGTGCACGTGAATACTTCATTCACTGCACCTCCTGACTCTTCAGAGTCATTTCCCTCCGAGGTCATATTACCCGATGGTAGAAGCCTTGCCGAAGTGCAAGAGATTGAGCGATATATCCTTGCAACGAGGGAAAAGAAAGTCGAGAGCTTACGCAAGGCGAAGCAACGAAGAGAGTTAAAAGCGATAGCTCCTATGTCAATATCCTTGCTAAGAGAGCAATCAAGTGCACCTGATTTAGCAACCGCTAAGGGCCAACCCCTAGAAAACAACATTGCATCTAGCTCAAAGGACACCCCTAGCACCTCAATCCTAGATGAAGTGTTCTTAAATGAGAACTGGGAGTACGAATTATAAACAGAGACTCTGACCGACCTATACACAGGTCACACCTATCACATGGGTTGGTTAGATGTCCTACAATCCACAATGGGTGCTACTAGTGTGGAAGATCAACAACAAAGAGTTTGTGAGGTCATCCATAGGGTTATCGAGTTAGAGAGACAGAACAAGGGGATCAACATGCCTTCAACGGGTCTCATGAGATTCTTGGATACATGGAAGGCTAAACAACCGACCTTATCGCAAATGGAGACTCCCTCGGTAAGTCCAATGGATCCTCCATATGTTGTTTCGCCAGGGGTCTCTGTGCAATCTAAGCCCACAAGTGATAGCTTCACCTTTCCAAGTCTAGCTCATCTTTCCCTTGATGACACCACGGCCACCATGCCTACCCCAATGATGGGCATGCCGAGAAACATGCCATATATGGACCTCATTTGTTAGTAAAGCACTACTACATCCAGTAGCTCAATGCCTACAACAGTACCTACAAGTGTGCACCAATCATATGCACCTATGGGTCATCACACTCATGTAGTCCCTACCCCTCCCATTGTTTCAACTACCTATGCTCCACAACCACAATACACAAGTTCTTATTTCCATGGGACTATATCGGCTAGCATTAGCATGTCACATCCGACGTCTACTATGCCTAGGGCCACCCATATGAACTATGGACCACCACATGGCACAACATCGTACCCAACGTGGAACCCAAGGGCTTTCTATGCGCCAAGCCCAATGCCAATACCTACTCCACATTAGTCTCTGGAGCGCCTTCACCCACGGTACCTGCACACTTAGGTGACTTGGCAACATTTGCTCAAGCTATAGGTCGATCTATTGCTGAGAATATGCGTAACGCTCCTGATAGAGAGCCTAGAAGTAAGGCAGTACAAATAGCCAAGCTCACACAAAAATTTAGTGGAGACGGGGATGTGAGAAAGCATATCGAAGTGTTTGAACAAATATGTGATTCTCTAGGAGAACACAATGACCTACATAAGAGCAATGCTTTAAGCCTAACCTTAAGTGGAAAGGCTGGGGATTGGTATAGAACCCTAAGGGTGGAAGAAAAAACGCTTTTAGGAGACTGTTCTTAAAAGAATACATACAAGAGGGAGTACTTTGGGGTGTAGCCTCTCAACTCCAGAAAGCCCAACGAGAGGAAGGAGAGTCGGTGAGAGACTTTATAAGTCGCTTGAAGCATTTGAATCTCGTTGTAATCCAAATGAGTGCTTCAACAATAACCAATTGCTTGATAGCTTCATTAGGGACTTACAACATGAGGATATCTACAATGGCCTAGTCATTAGAGGTATCACCACTTGGGAAGCAGTCACCACCAATGTGATCCAATTGGAGGATAATTTAATGATTCAAGGAGAAAGAGTGTCTGTTGAGTCTAAATCTATTAGCTCACAAGCATCGGGGCATCAGCCAATGACCCTAAAGTCTATTGCTAAGGAGCCAAAGATATCTTAGATGACTTTAGCAGATCTCACCAAGGCTATTCAAGAGAGTCTTAGAGACAATCGTGCTCTGCAGAACAATCATATGTATCCAAGAAGGGAGCAACAATGGTGCTCAGTATGCTATGGACCGCATAATACCAGTGAATGCCCTACTTTTAGAGTAAAATTCAATGAGAACTGCAATGTCTGTGGGAGGTATGGTCATCAAGCTAAGGATTGCATAGTATTTAAGCGCGCGATGGCCAATAGACCAACCTTAGCATAGACAGACACACCTCGAGTGCCTGCATTGATGCCGGCCCCACCTCTCGAACAAACAGCACAACACATGGTCCCTAGGGCCTAAAATGTTGTTCAAACAACACCCTTACCACCTCCAGTGCTAGGACCGCAACCACCACATCCGAGAATCACTTCTGTGAATCAAGTGGGTTGTGAGTCATCTATTTCTTGTTTGGAAGGCTGTGAGGAGGATATAGATCCTAATATCGCCTATGGGATGGATGTGCTTGAAGAAAGTCCACAATACTACATGGAGGACTATTGGGGACAAGTCAAACCTGTATATTAAGTAGCTGCTCTTGCGGCAAGAGGCCAAAATATCAATTACACTGCTAAGAGACCACCTCTTCAATGCTATGAGTGTGGAGGTCCACATCGTGTAGCTGAGTGTCCTATTACGCTACAAAAGAACGCCACACTAATGCAAACCAATCAAGCGAGCACGTCTACAATGCCGATACTCATGTGTAATCGATGTGGCATAGATCATTTGATTGCCCAATGTCCAAATAATCCAAATGCACAGAAGATCATGCCATTAAACTTGATTGAAGTTACCGACGAGCCGTCCCGTGGTACCAGTAAACGTACTCACACGATCGATGCTCCAAAAACAAAATTATATTCTTGAGGAAAGAGACATGGCATCAATTGCCCAATCTCAGAAAAAGAAGAAAACACGAAGAAAGAGATCGCAAAAAGCAGCGAAGTCAAGACCCCAGTTCAAAGACCAACATAGGGACTAGTGATGACCCCGTATATATGAACGACGCTGAAGAAGATTCTGATTCAGGTGAAACCATGGAGACCAAAACGACCACTAACATAGAAACCAACAAGGAAGATCTTCATGAGCCACAATGGTCAGGATCCAAAAAGAAGATAGAAACTTACCCAAACCCTACAGAGGAGATTTAGCGAGTCAAGCAATTAAGGATTTTGGTAGAAGATACCCAAAGGGATCTAGAACCAGCACCTAGGAAGATCCAGATTACAGACACCGTGTTCCCTACACAACAACAACCTCACCAAGTCCATAGACCCTTAGACATACCTAGTGTCATCCAAGAAGAAAGTGACTTAAAGTCACGGGAAAGTGGGCGTACTCACTTCTTGATGGAAAGAATGTTTACTTAGGGATACCTGATCCTATCGAAGAAATGGAGATCCCATCTTCCCCACGTCAAGGGACTAAAGTCCAAAAGGTGCCGTTAAACATTGCCAAATTGATGGATTTCATGTCTTCAGAAGTTAGAACCACCATCATGTCCAAACTATATAAAGACCCTGAGCTAGTCTCAGCTCTTCGAGCCTTCCTCAATGGAGAACTGAAGTTTGGGCTACCACAATTTGCACAGATGGATGGAGCTGGGGAGATGCCAATAGAGGAGGAATACATAGATCCACAACCCAACCTAGATAAGAACCTTGTTATAGAAATACATGTTAACAAGTTGGGACAATACTTTGAGGGTGATGAATCCAATGCGACTATACCAATCACTACTAAGGGAATAATTGTGAAGGGAATCCTTAATGGTGGCGCTGGGGTTAGCATTGTGACTAAAAATTTCTGGGAAACTATGGGAAGACCTCACCTTGCGACCACAACCATAGTAGTGAAGATGGCTAATGGGTCTATTGTTAAACCTATTGGGATGCTAGAAGATCTCAAGATCAAGTTCTTTGGACATAAAATAAGGATTACCTTTATTGTTATGGATTTCTCCAAACACACTATGGCATCGGAGATGATCTTAGGATGTCCTTTCATGAGGGAAGCAAAAATGATGCATGGCTGGTCCAAAAACCATGTCTGCCTGCAGTTCCAAGATTCTGTCATTCGAGTGGATCTTGTAACTGGTAGAGCACGTCCTCTAGGAAACAGGTTTATAATTGATCATAGATCTGACACCACAGTTCACTCGGCCCCATTGCAGTATTGTTACACGTGTAAAGCGGACACTGATGTTGGGGAAGATTCTCCTTATATGGATGTACTACTTGGGATGAATAAGTCGGACAATGTGGATTGGGTCCACCTAGCAGTAACCATAGACACTTGGGGAAATAGGGGGACGACCTGGGTAACACCTGAGGGGGATGAAATGCCACCACTCGTACCCTTAAACATGCTAGAAGCAATGCATATAGCTTCTGATGATCTTCAAGATGAAAGTTTGACTGGCATTGGAACCAGTAGCGCCTCACAAGACTATAGCCCACACGATTTGGGGTCAGAATCATCAATTGAAATTGACTCTGAGGACGAAGAATCTGAGTTAAATCTTAGTGCAAATGTGGGGACAAACCATTCAGGGCACAGTGGTAACATAGATGACAATCTATCCAAGGGAACAGAAGACACAAGTAGTGATTCATCTAGTGACTCTTCACTAGAGATCGGCCGTAATCGAGAATTAAACAAGAAGAGTAAGAGATATAAGAGGCGACGATATCAAGCAAATGTGCGTGCTAGAATAAGTGAAAAGAAATCTACCGCAAAATGGCTTATTTATATAGGGGCATGTGATGCTCATCGAAAGTTGGTAGATAATTGGGTTGAATACCTTCAAAGCGTTATGTGGTGTAGTCCACAACCCATTGACATCGCACAACTAGAGGCTACAGAGAAGCCAAAGTTGAGCCGTACTGTAAGGAGACGACAAAATCGATTGTTAGCTCAACAGAAGTGAAATCACAGTCCACAGAACAACAGTACTCCACAGACTTACACCCTGCATCTGAACATTTCAAATCCTATACCACAGAGGAACGTAAGGTTGTGGATACAAAGGCTCAAAGAAAATCTATCGATGGGAGCAATGGAGTCTATGACGGTCCAGCGATAGTTAAGAAAATAGAGTTAGCAAACCCAGGAGAAGAGTCTAAACATGTTTTCATTGCCCAGGATCTGATCGAGACTGAGGAGTGTGTACTTAAAGAACTTCTCAAGGAATTCAGGGATATATTTGCCTGGACATATCATGATATGAAAGGTGTTCCACCTTCAGTGGTGCAACACACAATCCCCATGAATAGCATGGCTAAACCAGTTCAGCAACGACCCTACCCAATGAATCCTAAATATGCAAAAATTGTTCAAGAAGAGATTGAAAAGCTTGTGGAATGCGGACTCATATACCCTATTGAGCACTCAGAATGGGTGTCTCCAATAGTGATTGTGCCAAAAAAGAATGGGAAACTCAGACTGTGCGTGGATCTCAAGAAGGTCAATGCCACCACTAGGAGGGACCATTACCCCTTGCCATATTCAGAACATGTGCTTGAAAGAGTTGCAGGGAAGGAAGCTTATAGCTTTTTAGATGGGTACTCTGGCTACAATCAAATCACAATTGCGCTGGAGGACCAAGCTACAACAACCTTTATAACCAAATTTGGAGTGTTCGCATTTCGTGTTATGGCTTTTGGCTTAACCAATGCCCCGGCTACCTTTCAAAGATTAATAAACATTGCTTTTAGAGAATATTTAAGGGAGTTTTGTGAAGCTTTCTTAGATGACCTTTGTGTTTATTCCTTTTGGAAAGAACATCTATCATGCTTACGAAAAGTGTTTGAGAAGTGTAGATTGTATCGCGTCTCCTTAAACCCTTTCAAATGCCAATTTTGGGTTAAACATGGAGTCATTTTAGGGCATATAGTGTCCAAAAATGGGATTTCCACAGATGAGGACAAAATTAAAGCCATTGCTGAATTGCCACCATCTACAAATTATAAAGGAGTTCAAAGGTTCATGGGCCATGTTGGTTATTACCAATGATTTATTTTAAACTTTGCCAAGATAGCTCGTCCTTTGTACAAGCTTCTTATTGAGTTCCAATGGACTGTGGAGTGTGACCATGCTTATGAGCCATTGAAAAAGACCTTGACTAGTGCTCCTATTCTACGAGTGCCCGATTGGAATGTAATTTTTCATGTGCATATTGATGCATCAAACTTTGCTATTGGGTGTGTTCTAGTTCAACCAGGAGAACATAAACTGGACTACCCCATTAGCTTTGCAAGTCGTCAGTTGAATGATGCCGAAAGAAACTACACCATTACAGAGCGAGAAGGTTTAGGTATGATTTATGCAGTGAAGAAATTTTGCTACTACCTTCTAGCCAACAAGTTTGTGTTCTATGTTGATCATCAAGCCTTGTTGTATCTAATAAATAAACCTTGTTCCACGGGAAGAATTACACGATGGTTGTTAATTCTCCTTAAGTTTGATTTTACCGTTGTGGTGAGACCTGGTAAAAGACATGTCATGGCTGATCATTTGTCTCGCACACCCAATGGTGAAGCCCCTACTGGAGTCGATGATGAATTGCCTGATACTTCTCTATTCCTAGTCGAAACCATACCTGAATGGAGTTGTGAACTTTCTAGTTAATGGTTTTCCACCCAAAGAGCTTCGTAAAGACAGAGCTCGAAAACTGTTAAAAGAATGTGAACCTTACTCTCTCATTGCGGGAACTCTCTACAGGCTAGGGAAGGATGATATTCTTAGACGTTGTGCCCGTGAGAATGAGTATTTATACATACTGCAAGAATCCCACATGGGTATAGCCGGAGGACATTTCTCAGGGGAACTAACAGCTAGAAATTTGTTGCAATCAGGCTATTGGTGGCCAACCTTATTTAAGGGTGCATCACTTTTTGCAAAAGGATGTGATGAATTCCAACGTTACAAGATCACACAACGAAACGATAGGATGCCCTTACATCCTGTTAAAGTGACTCAACCATTTGAAAAATGGGGCTTGGACTTTGTAGGCCCAATTAGTCCAGCAGCTCGTTGCACTCAATCTAGATATATTATCGTTGCCACTGACTATGTGACAAAGTGGGCGAAAGCCAGGGCGACACGTAAGGCCGATGTGAGGTCAACTGTCAAGTTTCTCTTTGAGAACATTATTACAAGATTTGGTTGTCCCTTTGAGATTGTGAGTGACAATGGTACTCATTTTATAAATGGAGTAATAAAAGAACTTACTACCAACTTTATGATAGCTCACCATAAATCCACACCTTATTATCCACAAGCAAATGGCCAAGTTGAGAGCACCAATAAGACCTTAATCTCTATCTTAGCCAAAACGGTGGAAGCTCATCGCACAGATTGGGATTTAAAGCTTACATCAGCTCTATGGGCTTATCGTATTGCGTATAAAGTTGCCATTAACTGCACACCATTCAAGATGGTGTATGGCCAAGAAGCGGTTATGCCATGGGAGTTTGTCGTTCCTAGTCTTCGAGTAGCTTCTCAAGAAGGTTGAGATGGTAACCCCTTAGTTGAGCGATTATATATCCTTGAAAGGCTAGATGAAGAGAGGCAATTAGCTGTGCAAAATGCACTTGTGGAGAAAGATAGGAGGAAGAAATGGTTTGACCGTCATCTAAAGAAAAAAGATATCAATGTTGGTGATAAAGTCCTTATGTATGGAGTGCGTAATGAAAAGAAAAAGTTGAATATGCAAGAAAAGGACCATATAGAGTATGTGAGATCACCCCACAAGGAACAATTCGTGTGGAGACTCTTGATGGGGTTGAAACCATTGGATTCCTCAATGGGAGCAAATTTAAAAGATACTATGATCCTTTAAGCCAAGAGGAGTTGCGTGCCATCCATAAAAAAAGGCAGCCAAGGCACAAATAGAATTGAAGAAGATACAAGCTCAAGCTGAGGTTAAGGAGCGACAACAACGTATAAGACGAAAACGAGAGGCTAACCTTGGAGTCACACATGCATTCCACGTTGAAATCGACGAGGATTGGTTGGACTCTGGCACACCTCTACGATACCCTATTGAGCTAAACAACATCTATGGAAAAGTGCTATATAACGCCATATTGGACACGGGTGCTAAATATAATCTGCTATCATATGGGGTGTGGTGTCAGTTAGGGAAGCCACCTCTATCTGAGAGTATTATCCAAGTCAAGGGTGTCAATAAGAAAAAAACTGCAGTTTTTGGAATCTGGCACACTTCTGTTAGTTATGACAATGGGGTTGTAGCTCAAGACTTTTTGGTCATGCCTGTTGGAACTATGGAGGGTAATATAAACCTAGGACGCACGTGGATGATAGCCACCAAATGCACTATTGATTGGGGGACAGGGGGTGTCACAACACAGAAACCAACTCTTAGCCTTGCCACAAAAGCCGTAGTCCCTGAGATATTGCCTCTTAAGGAAATAAAACCCAAAACATTGCATGTCGAAGAGGTCATATGTCCCCATAGCCCAAGTCTCTAGAGCTTCAATTGATGTAGCTAAAATAAAGCTTGAGATACACAAGACCCATCCCAATATAACAAAGAAAACATACAAGTGGGTCCCTAAAGCTTCTTTAGCAACCATAGCCAATGCTAAAAGACAGAAGCCTGGTAAGAGACGTCCCATTCGCCCAAATAAATGTAAAGAAATGTTGCGTTGGATTCCTAAAAAACTATTGGAAGCCCAAGGCTACTATGAAGGAAATGATCAAATCTGGGTGCCAAAACGTAAATTGTGCTCTTACTTGTCACCAGGCCCATGTGAGCTCAATCCTGTGGCTCCAAAACAAATTGAAGATCGTGGAAAGGAAAAAATCACGGAATGCGACACACCCACTCCAGAGCTAGTTTGGGTACCAAAGAAAGAACGATTTGTTCCACCTAGCTCACGAACATGGAAAGCAAATGAAACGTCTTGCTCTTCATGTAGTTCTTATACGAAAATAGAAGCTTCGACACAACCTCCACCTACCATTGTACATATCCATACAAGCAAGAAAGAGTTTACACCTCCCGTTGTAAGTTCACCACCTACAACGATGTTGCAAATAAAATCATGGGAGAGTACCTTACCACCCTTGCAACTAGATGAAACGTATAGAGCGGTCTAAAACTATTGGTTAAAGCCTTCACCTATAACAACTTGAAACAACTGGTTTGAAAGGGTGACGACATCATTTCAAACGGTATGATCTACCCAAGGAAGGGGGGAGTGTTTGTTGACATCCATCATTCTCTTTCTTCCCTCTCAACCTTTCTCCCTGACCTCTTAATCTCCAATCTTAGGGAATGTATATATCAAGTCTTATACTCACAAAAACAAGATAAAAAAGTAAAAGAGCAAGAGCCATAACAAAAAATCATAAAAACACATTATGCACAAAAACACGACCCTTGTAATATTTGCACTCTAACCATCATCTATTTGTGTGTATAGACATGGCTAGTACGCTAGAGTCATCCACTCCTGCCTTGGGTGAGAGGTATCCTTGTTACTTTTCACAAATGTTTCACATGGTCTTTCCAGTGCTTGCATGTGAATGGGATTTGGTAATTACGCTAGCATGTGAGAGGAATTTTGAGGAGTTAGACTGGCTGATACGTCTCTTGACCACGACTGATCCATACTTAGTAGAGAGCGTTTCTCCCATTGCACAAGCCTATCCTTTTGACCAAGATGACTATAGGCGTCTAGTGACCTTCTTAGTAAACATGGGTACCTATGATGAAGAAGAAGATTTACATGACTACACGGATGGCACATATGGTCTCATGGATGATGACTTTGTTTATCTCGACGACGAGGATAGGGGTTTAGCCTTAGGGTTTTCTCCCAATCTCTACAATATCCTATTCCCTTGACTCTCTAGGGGGAGTGCAAATAATTAGGTTGGGATTCCTTATGTTTTTTTTTTTGTGTTCAATAAGTGTTGGTACCTTTTCCCACTGATGTGCCTCCTAGAGGTATTCTTTGTGTTTCTTAGTGTGTACAAGAACGTGTTGCTATTGTTAGGATTTGAACCTTCATGGGATCTTTCTCTCATTCACACTTCAAATCAAGCGCGACCATCGACACAAACAGGTGTTTCTTGTCCATTAGCATTGTCCCTTATCTTTTTGCATCCATGTTTGCCTGCTTTGATTGTGATTGGTAGCATAATATTCAGCGCATTTGCTTAGTACCAAACATTAAATTCAATGAATTTTTTGTCATAATCACTAGTCTAAATTTAAAAATCAAGCAATCTGACTAAGCTAGTTTGACCAAGTTAGGTGTTAGAGATCTTCTCTTAATACCATGGGGAATGCTTTCCTAATAATCAATGATTACTTAGGTTCTTAATCCGATTTAGGCAGCATTGTGTGAAATGTACTAGGGCTTTCTAGTGGGCTTGACCCTATTGACCTTTAGCTTAAGTATTATAAAGGGAGTTTACTTGTGTGATGAGCCTGGGGAGGTGTATCAGTGTTATATGACCCCCCAAAGTTACAAAATTAAAATGTTGAAAATGAACAAACAAAAAATCAAAGTGCCACATTGTAAAATCTTAAGCTGGAAGAGAAATCTTAGCTTGATTGGGTACTTCACTCACATGTATCGCCTATGGTACTAGAGCCCTAGAGGTTCCCAGTGTGGGCGTTTTTCCTTGAAAAACAAAAAACCCAAGGCATACAAAATAAGCACACACATCGAAATTGAATCACTGTGAAAAGACTTTGGGGGGTCAAAGAAAAGGTAATCAGTCAAGCGATGATTTCATGAGAGATTATTTTTATCGTAGCTTAACTACAAGGTCTTCTAGGTATAGCCTCTACTCAGCCCTCGAACATGAAATACTTGGCTCTCGTGATTAAACAACTTAATTGACCAGAGAAAATTAAGAAGCTTACCCATGGTATTAATAGTCGATCTCTAGTGCCTTTCGACCGTTAAATTAGCGACCCCATACTTGTTTAATTTTTTACCTTTACATTTGTTTATGCATTTGATTATATTGCAATTTAATGTTTATTGCTGACAAATGGTTTAAAATTATGTTACCACTCACATTGTCTGCCTACAACTGTATATGCTTTTTAATTCTATATGAGAATGCAATTACTTTGCCAATGTTGTTTGATTTTGCAGTGACTGAAGAAGGCTAAGGACATTCATCTCAAATGCTCTTCCACCTCGACGAACCAGCTTCAACTCAATAGCTTGCGAGGACAGAATCTACATCAGGAAGGGGGGCATGTTAACCCTCACGGCTCACGGACACCTTATAACTGACTCTACCAAGCCCGGTACCTGACTCTAAGCATGGGCGCCCAAGTGTGAATGGGGTGAGGTCATATAAAAGTCAACTAAACGTAAAATTCACTCATTTTCTCATTTGTGCAATTGAAGAGTGCTCTTGCTCCATCTCCATCTTCTTCTTCTTCATCTCCTTATGTGTGTGTATGCGTGAGAGAGAGAGAGAGAGTGAGTGTGTGCGATCGAGCATTGGGACGGCACGACGGCGGCGAGGCGGTTGAGCGTGGCGTAGCAGCGTCTCCCTCTTCTTCGCGGCGAGGAATCCTCCACGACAAGAAGCGTAGAGAGGTGAGTGACACACCAACGCCATCTTTGAGCTTGCTAGTTTAGGTTTGTTGTGTGCTTGGAGCCATTTGTGGCTCGCACGCGGTGTATCGGCAAATTGCTTGCATTGACACGTGCGACATTCGCGCACATTTATTGACGAGGATTATCTCCCACCTTACTTGTGGGTATGTGTATGCCGCTCTGACAAGGTTGCAAGACCACATTTGCTTTTGCTTTGATGAATCGCTACCTACTATGTGTCCCAATGTGATAGGGCAACTAAAAGTGGTGACCCAAATGAGCCACTCCTCATGTGTCCGCTCGCAGCCACGTTCACAAAACGCTAAGAGCCACGTCCCGCCTAGCATCTCTAGGGGTTACGGCTGCTCAGATCCTTTAAAAGTAGTTGTCACACCAATCCGTTTGTAGGACTTATAAGATATGAAGATGAAGATTATGTTGCAAGTGCTGCTAAATTTCTAAAAATAGATAAAAGAGTGCACCCAACGTCTATTGAAAAGTAGGACGCATGTGAGTCATAATTTGGGGGAATCGTGGCTTCTCACCATGATCATCGAGAAGTAAAGCTGGAATTTGTATAGCATAGACTGCTTGTCATGTAGAACCTGCAGCCCCTTGGCAAGACAGGGCTCTAATTAGTGTCTGGATACCCTCCCCAAGATACATTTTTTGCCCTCATCGCTGAAGATGATTTTTTTTTGTTTTTTGGTTTTTTTGTCAATCTGATGATTCACACCCGCTCTTCATTAAGGGTGGGTTCGGGCGACCCAACGAAAGATGAGGGTTATGTTGCATGGGTCATTTTCATTAGGTGAAAATGAATGAATGTCAAGGTCCAACATTCCTCTAGCAAGCCCCCCCCCCCCCCCCCCCCCCCCCCCTCCCGCGCAAGATGAGGAACTTCCATGGTTGAGATTAAAAATCTCCACGTGTATAGCTCACAATTTTTGAAGTTGGACACAATCCTTTACACCCTTGGATTTATTGACACCTTTTCCTGGCTGTTGTTTGCTATTATAGCTCACTGTTGTTGAGCTGTGTAAACGGGGGGTGGTAAAGGTTCAGAGCGAGGATTGGGTCGTCGTCGCGCCGTCTTAATTAGGCCTCAATTGGGAAGGCGGGGAGAGAGGGGGGGGGGGGGGGGGGGGGAGGGGGGGGGTTCCTTTTTTCTTAACATTTTGTAAGGTGGAAGCGGATGGCAACGTGGTGAGGTGCCGTGATGGTCATTCTTTTGTGATTGTCCTGGATTCCAAACTTGTCTTGGAGACTCTGTTCACCTTGAGATAAGCAAAATTTGCAAGAAAGATTCTCACTAGTGAGAAATGGAAGATGAGCAAGTATGGTCCTCGTTGTGGGGATAGTTGGGTTCGAAAGGCGAGCCAGGTCAGTGCTAGGGTGCTAGATGTGGGAAAAAAGAGAGAGAAAGGGTGTGCCACATTGCACAATAGAGTAATTGTTGAGTGAAAATAGAAACGGATCACGAAACCAATTGATTTTACTAACACTATCAACAATCAGTACACGTTTGTCAAGGAGTGTTGTTAGCAGCACCATAAACTCAATTACGTGAGGTTAAGGAGTTTAAGCTCCTTTTACAAAAGGTAGACCAAATTAATTTAGCCTACCCTTAGTTCGTGCGTTTGTCGATACTCTGTATTGATAATTGAAATGTTTTGAATGATTTTGAAGATACAAAAAAACGGTGAAGCTCACCCAAGCTTCCTTTATCTACAAAAATTCCTCCTTACTTGCTTCCTTTCTTCATGTCCTTGAGCCTTCTTCTTACTCGGAGAGAGAGAGAGAGAGAGAGAGAGAGAGAGAGAGAGAGAGAGAGAGAGAGAGAGAGAGAGAGTGATTGGCCCATTTCTGCTCATTCTGTCCTTGCCTTCACTCCTTCCTTCTTGCCTTCATCTATGTGCCCTTCACATTCCATGGCTCCATGCCCTCTAGCCACCTTCTTACTCCCTGAGGTAGAGAGAGAGAGAGAGAGAGAGAGAGATATTAAATTTGATATCCCCTCTTAGAGAACCATATATTGACACTTGACCAAAATATACAAGAAATAAAAGACAGTAGACAATTGACAAAGACAAAATAGACAGAAGAAAAAATTCATTATTCTATGCTGCTACGATCGTTTTTTATAGGAGAACAATTGAGCTTTAGAACCCATGAAAGAATAGACCTATACATGTCACCATCCAACACAAGGACCCAATTAGAACATGGGCAACCTTGATGGGAAGACAGGTATCCAAACAGTCTATTCTGCTTGTTATTGTTGTCCCATAGCCCTAAACCCCTTGACTCTCCTTATATGCATTTCTAGGGAGTTTTTTGTTTGCTTCTCTATCGGGCATGATCCGTTTTTTAATGATAAGATGATTTTATTTTATTTTATTTTATTTGGTTTTTTTCAATCTGATGATTCACACTTGCTCTTCATTAAGGGTGGGTTCAGGCGACCCAACGATAGATGAGGGTTATGTTGCATGGGTTATTTTCATTAGCTGAAAATGAACGAATGTCTGGGTCCAACATTCCTCTGGCAACCCCCCCCCCCCGCGCGCAAGATGAGGAACTTCCACGGTTGAGATTAAAAATCTCCACGCGTACATTGTGAGCGGGATGGAAACACACACAACGCCTCTATAATGACCCGACACACACTCTTGGGATGATACACACACACATTATGGGGCACCACTCGGCTTACACAACCAGCCTGGCCGAGACAGGAAACACACAGACGGAGTGAGAAGAGAGAGATTTCCCACTTGCCCACTCAACACTCACACATACACACTCACAATTCAGCTCAAAGGAGGCAAATTGCTATTTTTTAGACTCAATGAAGCTCAGCCCAACACCAATGGGGCAAATAGTTTACACAGTATTGAGGAAATACACCAGATACAACCACAAAGTTAAGCAGAGGCTTCACTCACCAGAGAAGATGACACAGAAAAACAGCAGAAAATCTGTGAGGAATTTGGCAAAATAGACAGCACCATTGCGTCTAGAACGCCCAAAAACCCCAGTCTACAATGTCAAAGTGCTCAAATCCGACCTCAGATGACCAGTTTAGGGCCAAAAAAATACTCCAAAAACAGCAAAAACACACTTGCGGCTGTTCCTCCTCTCTTCTCCACGATTTTTCTGGTCTTCTCTCAGTTTTTTCAGTTCCCACACTTAGCTTTATTAGTTGGGCACCGTGGCCTTTTAGATGACCTCAAACGGACCCCGAACAAGCCAAAAATTGACCTCGCAGTGCATAGTTGTCACCTTTTTGCATCATCCGCACACCTGGCACTCAGTTTTTCCAAATAATGCATCGCGCAACCACGTGAAGTGTCCCCAAAAATTGGTCCTCATGATGACCTTTCTGCATAAGTATCACAAGAAAACACCCACGTCGTGTCCATACTTCTCCGCGTGCACGTATTGACCCCGTTCGACCTCCTGATGCCACTCGATGCCATCTGACGCACCTGCTTACCTCATGTCGTCGGCCCGCGGATAGCTTCCTCGAGAAGTTTTACGCGCTACCAACTCCTCCTTATTGTAGAAAAAACACAGTGGTACTGGTAATAGTGAAAATAGATGCACTATGTACACCCTGTCCTACCTGTACACATGTGGGCCCCACGTAACCACCTGGCTCTGAAAAATGGGCAATTCTTTATTTGATGCACCATGCATGTATATGTACATATGCGTAATCCCTTGCTCCAAAAAACTCCTGACATAATTTGCCCATCCCCTAGCCTGCTAGATCATTCATGATCAGCAGCAACAAAAAGAGATATGAGGCTCGCCTCATCACAGGTCTCCTCATCCCTCACAGACATCACTTGCTCCACAGACAGCTCATCCTGCTCCACCATCATCAATCTAGCATGATACAATTTAAGACGCAATCCATTTACCCTTGACTTATGTAGAACCCCATCCAGGTTAGCCAACTGATATGTACCATTCGAGAAACACTCCACTACCTTGAAAGGGCCTTCCCACTTAATTTGAAACTTCTTTTGGAAGGTGTTGTCCAGCTTACTGATGTAGCGCAAAACCAAGTCATGCTTCTTGATACCCTTACTTTTGACCTTTTCATTTATCTTTGCCAAAGCCTTATCCTGCATCTGCCCATAATGCTCCAATGCGCTCATCCTATCCAACTGAACCTCTTGTAACTGCAAGAGCCTCTCTTTGAATGCATCACTAGGCATCCCAAGCAACTTCTCTAACATCTTGACCGCAGGCAACTCTACCTCCACAGGCAATAGTGCTTCCTTTCCATACACCAAATGAAATGGAGTAAACCTTGTACCTGTCTTCACCGAAGTACGGTAAGCCCATAATGCACTAGGCAATTCCAAATCCCAATTCTTTCCTTGGTGCTCTGTCACTTTAGAAAGAATTTGTACCAACTCACCATTGAATCTTTCATTTAAGCCATTACACTGCGGGTAATAAGGAGTGGTATGCTGGTGCCTAATCTTCATCTTTGTGCATAAGAAATCTAGCAGTTTAGCTCTAAATCCTGGCCCCTTATCTGAAAGTAGCTCTAATGGCACCCCAAACTTGCAACATATTTCATCATACACAAATTTTGCCACATCCTTTGCAGTGATCTGTTTTACTGCTATAGCCTCTGCCCATCTAGAGAGATAGTCCACTGCCATCAAAATATAGCTTTTGCCCCTGCTTGTGATAGGTAACGGGCCTATTGCATCAATCCCCCACTTTTCAAACACATCAAACGCCATAATGGTTTTTCGTAGCTCTGGCTTCAACACTCTCTTCCCAAATGCTTGACACCTATTGCAAGACCTACATCAATGGTGAACATCCTTGTGCAAACTAGGCCATACATACCCCTCTTGCAAAATCTTATGCAAGGTGATCTTTAGAGCAAAATGGCCACCACATGCGCCTTCATGATTCTCTTCCAACACTCTATAAAGCTCCTCTCGCCAAGGTACACGTCTCAACACAAGATCAGCCCCTTTCATGTATAAGACATCACCAATCAATTTGTACATGTATGCTCTACGCACAAAACCATACTTCTTAGACTTCTGAATCTCCTTTGGAATAATTCCTGTTAGCAAAAACTCCTCTTCTTGAGCCAAACTTTCCCGGCCATGATAAAGAGGTAAAGTGGTCCTCAACACAAATAGCTCCCCAATCATGCCTTGAGCTGCTTCATGTGCCTCTCCATTTAGAGCACGTTCAATGTGTCTGATGCTCCATGCTTCGAACTTTTTTAACAGGCCTTTAATTCTGAAGCGCATTTCCTTCAATGAGGTGTTCTTGCTCTTCCACACACGCAGCACTTGCTTCACCACTAACAAGGCATCACCTTTTATGCTCAACCTTCAAACCCCATGCTTCAAACAAAGGTGTAATCCGGCTTCCAAAGTAGCATATTCAGCCTCATTGTTACTATGAGCATCTAGTTTGAACCCTCTCTTGCATACTAGCTTCCCCTCTGGATCATAAAGTGCTATACCCCCTGAAGCTGCATCATGGCTCTTTCTGTATGAACCATCAAAGAAAAACACATGTGCATTGCTGATCTATGGCACTTCTTCAACTACCTTTCTCACCACCTCTTCCTTAACAATAAGGGGATTCTCCTTGTAGGTCAACAAATCAGCTAGGGAAGCCCTTGTACTATCTTCCACTAGAAAAGAGAACTCAAACTCTTAAAGCTCAATTACCCATTTCTTCACCACATTTGACATGTTAGTATCGTTAATTAACTGTGGCCAGAAGGAATAACTCGTCAAGAAAACAAAAGGCCGTGGTAGCAAGTAATGACGAAATCGTCGACAAGCAAATATTACACTGGCCATCACTAGCTCTACTTCCGAGAACTTTCTCTCCGCTACCAACTTCACTCGGCTTGCACAATACACTGGCCTCATATAATGGCTGCCCTTCCCCTTTTGCAATAGCATGGCTCCAATGGCATCATCCCCTACTGATGGATTTACATAAAACACTTTCTCCCAATCAGGAGCCTGCATGGCTGACAACCCCCCTAACACCTCTTGAAACACTTCTTCACACTTGTCATCCCATTGCAATGGATCATGCTTTGCCACTTGCTGTAATGGATAAAGAAGTTGCGAAGACAATGGAATAAACCGTGCCATGTACTTCACTTTGTGTATAAAAGTTATCAATTGCTTTGTACTCGTAGGTGATGGAAGAAGAATAATAGACTTAACCTTGTCTGGATCAGCTCCTCTAATCGTTTCCTTGTGTCCATATTATAAAGCCTCTTGGTACCTATCTTTCCATAGAGGCTAATCGTACCATGTCGCCAATCTTGAACAGCTCCCACTGCACGTAACCATGGTCTGCCCAGTATAATAGGATATGCTCCCAACCCTGCTTGCATCACATGAAAATCAACCACTGCCTTTGCATCATATGCCTCCAATTCTAAGCTCTTTACAACACCCAAGCATTTTACTTTTTGATGGTTTTCCAATCTGATCCGAAAACCTGACGCCCCAGCCACTGTGAGACCCATCTTCTCAACGCATGAGTGTGTTATGACGCATATTTGGGCTCCACCATCCACATAACCTTGTGCCAAATTTTTCCTTTTATGCCACACATCTACTATTGGACAAATGTCTGGTAGCTCATCCATTGCCAACACCTTTACTGAACCTCTCTCTGGCTGTTTCTCCATTGGGTTAACCATCCTCTTTCACTGTCGCTTTAGCTTAGGCACCATCTCTATAAGCTGCCCAAAAGTAACATCTGCCTTCCTGCTCGTCAGATCCTCCTTCAAGTCATAGCTTAATTGCCCATCTCCTAGTGGAAAATCTGAAACATGAAACTTTCAACGAGCTCTCCTTTTCCTCTTGGCCTTGACATCCTCGCCTTCATGGCTCTTTCCTTTCTTCTTACTAGGACCTGGGGCACTTCTTCCTTCCTTATCCTCTGTGGTCCTCTTCCCAATAGGCATCACTAATGTATCCTCTAGCTTTGATGCCTTATCCAAGGTGACTACACTTAGCACTTTCGTCTTTCTCTTTTCCTCCTGGGTCAGTCCACTGGTTCCTTCGTCTCCCTTAATTTTGATGCCATAATCATTTGACCTAGTTAGCACCTGTCTTGGCAATGGATACATGTCTCCCCCCATCCTTGGTGGCTTATCACATTGCGGGCTGATGTGACCCAACTCTCCACAATTATAACATGTGGGCGTCTGCCTCCAAAACCTACCATTGCTTTGTCCAACACCATTCCTAGGCCTTTCTTCACCTCCTGGCTGATTTGCAAACCTCCCTCGACCTCGATTATTTCCCACTTGACCTAGCATGTTTAGGCTGAGATTCTTCATCAAATCTACCACTTGCCTCATGTCTTGCCTTAGCCCATCATCTTGCACTGATGTAGTGACCACTGCTAGCATAACCTGAGTAGTAACAGGAATCACTGGTTCATTATGAACCCCTGACATGCGACCTTGTAAAGACTCTATAGGCTGAAATTCAGACCTCATGGGCAAAGAATCCACCCCTAACTGGCTCATTTTCCTCAACTTCCACTCTTTGTTCCTTGCTACCTCTAGTGCATCTTCATATGTCCTAGGCTTCTTTAGCTCCACTCTCCAACGTATATTCTCCCAAAGACCAGCCAAGAACATGTCCTTCTTCATCATGTCAGGCGGGGGTACCTGTGGTGCTAAGTCCTTGCACATCCGCTCCCATGCCAATGAGAACTTACGTATGTACACATCTACTGGCTCACCTTCCTTTTGCACCAAACCTTGTACTTCTTGGCACACTTTGTCAGGATCTTCTATCTTCACAAACTCCACTTCCAACCATGCCTTAGATTGTCCCAACTCAATCTTACAGGTGGATCTGCTGCACGCAACTCCTCTTCAAATGTTTTGGACCAGACTCGTGCATCACTCTTCAAACAAATTTGGAGAAGACGTAACATCTGTGCAGGGTCATGAATCTGGTTGCTAATGCAGGCAACCTCCATCTTTTCCAAAAAGTCTTCCACATCTTCATCACTTCTTCCATGAAACTCCGGATAAGAGAAAGCCATGGCTACCCAAGTTACAATGCTTTGAGAACCCCTTTGAACACACGTGCAAGAACCCAAAACTTTTGACTACCCAATCCCAAGAAACTTCAATGGAGCTCAACTTTAGATAAGGACAAACACATGCACATCAAATGAGTTTTCATAGTTGATCATCGGAATTACAACAGGCAAAGGACATTCCAAGATCTCTCGTAATCTTCTTGGCCCGAACATAAAGACTATGCGCTGCTGGAAAAAAATCTTCCTGGACACATGAGCATTTATCTGGATTCTTTGAGTTAAATGAAATGGAGTGAATTGAGGGCCATTTTGATCATCCATTAAAGCCAACCATGAAGCTCCCAAGAAGGCACACCTGACTTAACCTCTAATTTTGCCAAAATTTCAGCAGCATAACAGCATAAATGGCTCAAAAGACCAAAAAACCAGCCATCATAACTTGGAGAAAATTTTGGCAGAGTTTCCCCAAAAATAGAGCAGTAGGAACCCAAAATATAGACTATATATGTATGCATAAACTGTCAACAATAGAACCCGAGCATCAAGTAGGACTCACTAGTACATAGCCTATGGCGAGGTCACAAAAAGGGTGCTCCAGCTACCTGTATCACCGAAAGGATCTCCACATTTGAGAATCCCCCAGCTCAATAAAAACCTCACGCTATCGACCCTCACACGAAGGCTAATGCAAATCGCGTATAGTCAAGTCTCAGAAATGACTATCTTCTAGACCAAGTCTCAGAAATGGCTGGGACTGCCAAATACAACCAAGTATGGCTCCACAAATGCGTACAATGGCAGTTTCCACAAGTGACGTACAATCCAGCAGACAATGCGCTCAAATAGGCGCCAAGTGATGCATACCCACAACAACTGCAAGTGACATCACTGCTAGTATATCACTCTACTCCAGCTACCTGTACCTGTGTGAATCACCTATACCTGTACCTGTCCCTGTAACATGTAACCTGTAACCTGTAGCCCCGAATCTCGAAGCTCGAAGCTCGAAGCAGAAGGTACTCAAAGAAGATCCTCCGTGGGGGCGCCAAAAGAATGTGAGCGGGATGGAAACACACACAACGCCTCTATAATGACCCGACACACACTCTTGGGATGATACACACACACATTATGGGGCACCACTCGGCTTACACAACCAACCTGGCCGAGACAGGAAACACACAGACGGAGTGAGAAGAGAGAGATTTCCCACTTGCCCACTCCAGCCCAACACCAATGGGGCAAATAGTTTACACAATATGGAGGAAATACACCAGATATAACCACAAAAGCAGAGGCTTCACTCACCGGAGAAGATTACACAGAAAAATAGCAAAAAATCTGTGAGGAATTTGGCAAAATGGACAGCGCCATTGCGTCCGGAACGCCCAAAAACCCCAGTCAACAATGTCAAAGTGCTCAAATCCGACCTCGGATGAGCAGTTTAGGGCCAAAAAAATGCTCCAAAAATAGCAAAAACACACTTGCGGCTGTTCCTCCTCTCTTCTCCACGTTTTTTCTGGTCTTCTCTCAATTTTTTTAGTTCCTACACTTAGCTTTATTAGTTGGGCACCCGTGGCCTTTTAGATGACCTCAAACGGACCCCGAACAGGCCAAAAACTGACCTCGCAGTGCATAGTTGTCACCTTTTTGCATCATCCGCACACCTGGCACTCAGTTTTTCCAAATAATGCATCCCGCAACCACGTGATGTGGCCCCAAAAATTGGTCCTCATGATGACCTTTCTGCATAAGTATCACAAGAAAACACCCACGTCGTGTCCATACTTCTCCGCGTGCAAGTATTGACCCCGTTCGACCTCCTGACGCCACTCGATGCCATCTGACGCACCTGCTTACCTCATGTCATCGGCCTGCGGATAGCTTCCTCGAGAAGTTTTACGCGCTACCAACTCCTCCTTATTGTAGAAAAAACACAGTGGTACTGGTAATAGTGAAAATCGATACACTATGTACACCCTGTCCTACCTGTACACATGTGGGCCCCACGTAACCACCTGGCTCTGAAAAATGGGCAATTCTTTATTTGATGCACCATGCATGTATATGTACATATGCGCAATCCCTTGCTCCAAAAAGCTCCTGACAACATATAGCTCACAATCTTTTGAAGTTGGACACAATCCTTTACATCCTTAGATTTATTGACACCTTTTCTTGCCTGTTGTTTGCTACCATAGCTCACTATCCTTGAGCTGTGTGAACGGGGGGGTAGTAAAGGTTCAGAGCGAGGCTTGGGTCGTCGTTGTGCCTTCTTAATCAGGCCTCAATTGGGAGGGGGAGGGGGGGGGGGTCCTTTTGCTTAACATTTTGTGAGGTGGAAGCGGATGCCAACGTGGTGAGGTGCCGCGATGGTCTTTCTCTTGTGATTGGCCTGGATTCGAAACTTGTCTTTGAGACTCTGTTCACCTTGAGATGAGCAAAATTTGCAAGAGAGATTCTCACTAGTGAGAAATAGAAGATGAGCAAGTATGGTCCTCGTTGTCGGGATAGTTGGGTTCGAAAGGCGAGCCAAGTCAGTGCTAGGGTGCTAGTTGTGGGAAAAAAGAGAGAGAAAGGGTGTGCCACATTGCACAATAGAGTAATTGTTGACTGGAAATAAAAATGGAACACGAAACCAATTGATTTTATCAACACTATCAACAACCGGTACACGTTTGTCAAGGAGTGTTGTTAGCAGCACCGTAAACTCAATTACATGAGGTTAAGGAGTTTAAGCTCCCTTTACAAAAGCTAGACCAAATTAATTTAGCCTACCCTTAGTTCGTGCATCTGTCGATACTTTGTATTGATAATTGAAATGCTTTGAATGATTTTGAAGATACAAAAAAAACGGTGAAGCTTCACCCAAGCTTCCTTTATCTACAAAAATTCCTCCTTACTTGCTTCCTTTCTTCATGTCGTTGAGCCTTCTTCTTGCTCGCACAGAGAGAGAGAGAGAGAGAGAGAGAGAGAGAGGGAGATTGGCCGATTTCTGCTCGTTCGGTCCTTCCCTTCACTCCTTCCTTCTTGCCTTCATCTACGTGCCCTTCATGTTCCTTGGCTTCATCCCCTAAGCCTCCTTCTTGCTCATCATGGTAGAGAGAGAGAGAGAGAGAGAGAGAGAGAGAGAGAGAGAGAGAGAGAGAGAGATTAAATTTGATATCCCCTCTTAGAGAACCATATATTGGCACTTGACCAAAATATACAAGAAATAAAAGATAGTAGACAATTGACAAAGACAAAATAGTCAGAAGACAAAATTCATTATTTTATGCTGGTACAACCGATTTTGGTAGGAGAACAATCGAGCTTCAGAACCCATGAAAGAATAGACCTATACATGTCACCATCCAACCCAAGCAGCCAGTTAGAACATGGGCAACCTTGATGGGAAGACAGGTATCCAAACTGTCTATTGTGCTTGTTATTGTTGTCCCATAGCCCTAAACCCCTTGACTCTCCTTATATGCATTTCTAGGGAGTTTTTTGTTTGCTTCTCTATCGGGCATGATCCGTTTCTAACGGTATTTTCTACAATAGGTTTGTTCGATAGATTTTCCTCTACCATAGTTTTAACTGGTACAATAGTTGTTTCCGGTTTGATGAGGAAGACTAATTTGCATCCTTCTGAAAAATCATGTATGGCGGAGGGACGTGGCTTTCCATTGGATAGGTAACATCTCTTGCGAGTTTCTGGGCTTGCATTCTCAAAGGATGGTATATCCCTCATAGTTTGACTTTCAATATAAAGCATCATACCCTTTAGTACAATTTCATAAACCAGATATTGTCTATGAGTGGTCTATGCTTGATGATATCTTCTAAGAGTGACTAAAGAAAACTAAGGCGGAAAGCAACATTTTTGTATAGTGATTACACATGAATTTGAAAAACCTACCCCACAAGTGGATAGAGTGAAAGCCCAAGAGGATAAAGACAGAGAGATAGAGAGAGAAAGAGAGAGAGAGAGAGAGAGAGAGAGAGAGATAAAAAGCTTCATTTTGGGGTTATGTAGATGATCTTTTCAATGGATAAAATATATACTACTTTTAAATAAGAAGTAATGTATTTTGCCAAAATTTTGGCAGAGTTCCGTTTGTAAGTGGACCCATTTTTCAAAAAGTAAACCGGCTCTCCTTTTTTAGGAGCCTCACACAAGGATTTTGTTTTAAATGATAAATCCAAAACTACTCGACAAAGTACGTACGCAATTAAAGGACACGGTAATGCAGACTTTTAAAATCTAGAAAAATCTTTTCTCTTTTGTCAAAATTTTGGCAGAGTTTTGTTTGTGATTTCGACCTGCTTTTCAAAATAAACATGCCCTCCTCTCTGAGGAGCCTCACATGAGGAGAAAAACCATTTTGGAAAACCTTCCCAAAACTTATATCAATGAACGTAAAAAACAACTTCATTTACAAGTAATTAGATCAATCTTTGAAGTGTAAAATAATCGCCTTTTCACATTTTCAAGACCAATTTTACTTAATACTTTGTTTTATAAACTTAACCAATAAGAAACTATTCCAAATATTGGTTGGACATTCTCTCAGTAGACAGGGAATCTACCTGAAAGATCGAGGTTGTCATTTGCATGATTTATGTTGAAACTACACCTTGTCTGTTAACCGATGTACGACTGCCAAAAACCATACAAGATGCCATTTCATGAGAGGATGTTCACCATTTTTTGTCTTTCAAACAATGTTCTCTTTTATGTCTAAAAAAATCATTCAAGTAAGATATACGAGGTGTATCTCCAATCGTTTAGTCCATTCTTAAAAACACAAATACAGTAGATGCATGCTCCTAGAACCATTAAATCTTATTATACATTGGTCCATATTATGCATTCATTTGTATACCTATACTAAAAAGTAGCGTTTTTTTCTTCACTATGATGCTATTATGATTATCCAACGAGTACAATCTTTGTGCAACATGCTTATGCAAACCAAAGTTATTTCATACAATCGATCACAGCTTCTACAGATATGTCTATCAACATCAATTAAAAAACATCAAAAATTCTTATTACCGTTTGCGTAGTACTACCAAAAAACGGATGCTATGGCTTGTAAGTCCGGATGATCACTGGTTGACTGTGTGATGGGGTTGCCTGCTACAATAGGTTTACGATTGTGTGTGTGTGTGTGTGTGTGTGTGTAGCTTGTGTATAAAAGACCCGGGCAGCACCTCCCTCAAGTGTGTGTGTGTGTGTGTGTGTGTGTGTATGAGACTAGCAGCTCTATGCGCAATTGCGAAGTAGGGAAAGACTCAGGAAACACCTCCCTCAACTGTGTGTGTGTGTGTGTGTGTGTGTGTGTGTGTGCATGCGCTGATGGGGACTTTTCACAAGCCAAGCTCCCATACCCCTCTTCTCTCGTCCCCACCCCATGAAAACCCCCTCTTAGGGAGGGAGTGATAAAAGGCATTCGAAAAAGTAAGAAAAAAATAAAGTATGATTATGTAAATATATAAGAAAGGTAAAATAGGCCACCTCATGCCTGCGGGGTAGCCCATCCCCACCTTGCCTCCTTTTTCTTCACTGTTGCCCCGCCCTGTATCCCTTTTCCTCTCCTCCACTCAAAAGGTCAACCCCCTCTCTCTTCCCCTTGTCCTTTCTCCTTTCTCTCTCCCCTCAAGCTACCCCACCTCTCACCAATAATGCATTATAACTCACCAATAATGCACCAACTCACATGCAACTTACCCTATCTTCCAAAATAGTATACCCCACCCCCTCTTTCTCTCTCCTATCATATCCCATGACCCAAATACCCCCCTCTCTCTCCAAAGGGCGCCATGTCTCTTGTCTTGTAGCTAAATAACCTCCCCCACACTCACACACACTCAGTTTCACTGAAAAAGGTGCCCACAGACCCATCCCCACCCGGTGGTTACCTGATTTTTTTTGTGTTCACACACATCTGCACACAGATTCACCTCTGAACACACTCCTCTTGTAATTACTTTATTCTCCATGTCACCTCTCACTTTTTTTCATCAACCCATCTCTCTCTCTTAGTCTCTCTCTCATGAGACTGCTATTCTGGCACATATACACACAGCCAGACAAGTGGGGCCCACAGTCACATGGCCTATGTAGATAATGATTTCTTCATTTCTAAATTCTACAAATTCTCCCCCCTCCTCCCCTATATAAAGAGGGGTCACCATCACAAAAAATACACACAACATCACCAAAGAACACACTATGCACTGTGTGTGCCTAGTGCACACACACACACACCCACACCATCACCATCACCGCAATCACCATGCTTGTCTTGAGCATGACCTCTACACCCTTGGCTATGGAAGATGAAGGGCAACTAAATGAAGGATGATGGCCATAATCCTCGTGCGAGTCTTCGCCATCAACTCCCACCTATCCGCCATGTGCTCTACCACTCTCTCCCTTCTCATTCCCCTACCCTATGCTCCCCATTTCATCGCCTAATTCTTCAAATAAAGCTTGAGGTTTTGTGAGTATGTTTTCTTGCAATGTTTTGCCCATGTGAGGTGTGCGGAATCGCCACCTAGTCTTGTGTTTTGGAGTGAGCTTGTGTATATGTGAAGGGTGTGCGGATTCGCCATCCTTTTGTGATGCCTAAGTACTAAGCCGCTATACCCCCTCCCTCACTCTCTCTCTCTCTCTCTCTCTCTCTCTCTCTCACTTGATCTCATTCCCTTTCCTTTTCATCATTACTCCCAAGCATCCATCTCTCTTGGATGAAAACTTTGTTATGGTGGTGTGTTGTTTGCGTCCTAGCCGCTGAAGCTAGGTGGTGCCCCCTGTTTGCTTTACCATGACAGGCTCGAGACGCGCCATTCGGTCCCCGGTGTTTTAGAGGCCGTCGGGGTTCGGGGTTCGCTTTGCTCTCGTCATTTGGTGCCCCCACTGAGGATCTTTTCATGAAACCCTTCAGTTTACAAGACTGAAACCCTTAAACTATTGTGAATGGATGAATGGCTAGCAGGATTTGCTAATTGGACGACAGAAGAAGAAGAGCTCCAAGCACAACTAGACGAACTCCGCATCTCCATCGAAGCTCGAGTGCCAGGCGTAACGGTAATCGATTTGTAGTGGGAGAGTCAACCAACAAGCCAAACCCAGTGGATATACATAGGCCAAGTGCCAAGAAGAAGAAGGAGAAGGTCGAAACCATGTCCGCAACCTACAACCAACCCACAACAACAAAATGGAAGGAGCTCTACACAATAGAGAATCAACACTATTCTACTTTGAGAATCGGGTAACTCAAGTCACCGAGGTAATTATCACAGTCAGTTTTCAAGTCGCACCTGATGCTGCAGCACAGATAACGGAAGCATTGGCTCACACTCTCACTAGAGAAACTAGGGATCTACTGAGTTTGTTTCAGGAAAGAACACCACCCTCTCCCACAAGCTTGGACAGTGACTAAGCACCTCTAAGCTTCACATGAATCAGTACAACCTACCTCAAGACAGATCACACATACCAACACGTGTACGCTCAATCAAGTTAATACTGGATTTGAAGGCTCACTACCAGCACGTCATTGACACCATGCCGGGTGGGGAGCGGTTTTTGGAGGTTCTGGCATCAAATCAACCATTTGTCTTACCTTTGGTACAAGGCAATGTACCGTTTGAAGTTTTAATCTATGTCCTAGTATAAGAGGGTATACACGCCTCCTTGTAAAGAAGCAAAAAAACTTTTGCAAGTTAAGCAGGGTGTCTTTCTAGCTCTCTCTCAGTAATCATGGCAAGTGTAGCATTTCCAACATTTAAAGGAAAGAAGGGGGAGGATTTGGTAACAGACTTCCTAGATGACTTTGAAGTAGCATGTGTAGTGAGCAACAAAGATACGGATGAATCCCGGGTTAGAATCTTTAAGCATCTCATGAATCTAGAAGCTAGATCATGGTACAATGCACTTCCACAAGCAACCAAGGATGACTGGGAACCCTTAAAAACCGCTTTTAAGAGGCACTTTGGGGGAGGTACCACTTCAGAAAAGTTGTGGGACAAGTTGAGAGACTTGAAGCAGGAGGGTCTTTTAGAATATGCCACCTATGAGTCCAAATTTGTGGATTTGTGGGAACGGTGGGTTGAGTCACTGGCTAGGGGGGAAGCCGCACCCGATTTCCTAAAAAAAGATCGGTTCACGCATGGCTTATGGCCGCTTCTCAAGGAGAAGGTGAAAGGTAGATTCCCGGCTACGTACGAGTTAGCCGTTGAGATTGCTCGCCTTAAGGACAAGAAGCTGCGAATGAAAGCCAAAGAAACCGAGTCAACAGAAGCAGGAACATCACGCCGACCAGCAACTACGACAACCACCATTCCACCACCACCACCGGCTCTTGGGGTAAGAGATGACCAACAAGATATGTTGGCCCATATTACTGACCAACTACAGAATTTTTCTGTCCACTTAATACAACAAGGGAGGAGTCAAGAAAGAGATCAAGACCCTGGAAGAGCATGACGACAAAACAGGGAGTATCATTGCTACAACTGTGGAGAAGACGGTCACGGTATGTACTACTGTCCCAAACCACGACAAAACTATAATAGAGGAGGTAGGAGGAACCAATTGTCACCCCCTAGAGAAAGAACACCCCCACCCCGAGCACCACCCCCACCAACACAAATTCTACGTCCACCCCAAACACCACTACAAGCATCCATCCCACCTCTTCCACCAGCCCCACCACCTGATCGCCCTGTAAACATCATAAGGCTAGAAGAGAAAGGAAAAGCCATAGTAGTGGATCCACCCAGAGCAAAGGAGAGGGCCAAGGGTAAGGAGAAGGTAACCTTTTTAGAACCACTTGAAGCCATGACTGTGAAAAGAGTTAGGAGGGAGAAAGCTACACAATCAGATGATGAGAGAAGCATGAGAGGAGAAACTAGCAAGAGGCCATCCAGGCCACGACGGAAATTGGGCATCACCGACTTCCAGCTAGGGGAAAGTTCTAAGCCCTATGATCTAACATTGGATGTGGCAGAGCAAGGACCGAAGATTACATGGCCACAGCTGCTACATCTTGCACCAAAAGTAAGGCGACAATGGTCTAAAATGGTAAGTACAAGACGCTCCAAAACAAAGGTAGCCGGAGCAATTTCGGGATGCAACATGGATGACATCCTTCCAATTGTCGACGTAAACATAAAAGGAAAGAGGGTTGGAAACACCTACATTGATGGAGGTGCACAAATCTGTGTAATGAGCGAAGCTATGATGCTTCGATTAGGGCTTGAGGTTGACAGGCCTTCTCCATGCAAGGCAAAGATGGCAAACAACGCAAAAGTAAAGTGTGTGGGTGTGGTAAGTGCCGTGAAAATAAAAGCTTTCAACACTGAGGTAGAGGTAGATGTTTTTGAATGCCTACTAAGGGGGAGGG
The DNA here is from genome assembly GCF_014529385.1 of Adiantum capillus-veneris. Taxonomy (NCBI): domain Eukaryota; kingdom Viridiplantae; phylum Streptophyta; class Polypodiopsida; order Polypodiales; family Pteridaceae; genus Adiantum; species Adiantum capillus-veneris. The sequence goes on along the minus strand of NC_140959.1, from coordinate 49,385,216 downwards.
CTATCCACTAATTTTGGGAAGGCCATGGTTGATGGCCATGAAGGCAAAACAGGACTGGGGTACTGGCCTTCTACGCATGACCGGTAAGAAAGGGGAGACAATCTACTACGACATGAGGATTGGCAAGCAGAAGCAAATGAATCTGGAAACATCGGCAGATGAAACCACTAGCGAATCTTCCAGTTCTGAGGAGGAGACCACATCCACCGAAGAAAGTGATAGTTCCATTGATGTGATGGGTATCATTATGAAGGATCCACAAAGGGTAAGCACAACTGGTGATCCATCACCAAAAGGGAAACCCAATGAAGAGGAGAGAAAATCACCTGGCTTAGGAGGAAGTAGGTTGAAGGGTATGTTGTCTACGGAATTAACACTTGAGGAGAAAGATAGTTTTTTGCAAATGTTGATGGGATTTCCTAACTTGTTCATTGACAACTATGAAAGAATCACAGGCATTATAGTGGTGGAACATCATATTAAGCTGAAGGAAGGGATAAAACCAGTTGTGCAAAAGCTACGACGACTGGGGGTCATACAAGAAAAGGCACTCTTGGCCGAGGTAAGGAAACTGCTGGAGGCGGGATTCATCTATCCTATAGAAAACTCAGAATGGGTGTCACCCGTAGTGGTGACGCCTAAAAAGAATGGTAAGTGGAGGGTCTGTGTTGACTACAAACCACTAAATGCAGGTACAAAGAGAGACCACTTTCCTCTCCCTTTCTTGGATGAAATTCTGAATGAAGTAGCGGGTTTTGAATGCTATACCGTCTGTGATGGTTATTCTGGATACTTTCAAATACGCATAGCCTTGGAAGATCAGCTAAAAACCACTTTTATCATGCCATGGGGTTGTTTTGCATACAGGGTTATGCCATTTGGTCTCACAAATGCACCTACCACATTCCAGAGATATGTCACATATGTTTTTCAACCGTTCTTTGGAACATCCATAAGAGTGTTCATTGATGATTTTTGTATATATAGCTCCCGTATTTCACATTTAGAAAAGGTAACTGAAGGTTTGGCCAGGTTGCAGAGCCTAGGTGGGCAATTAAATGTGGATAAATGCCACATTGGGGAGAGTAAAGTCATTCTACTAGGCCATGAAATTTCAGCAAAAGGTATCAACGCCGACCCAAGTAAGGTGTCCGCACTCATAGCCCTACCTTCACCAACGACCGCACTCTTTTCTACAGAAGATGAGGTACTTAAGTAGATTCATACATCTACTATCACAACTTGTTCTACCACTGCAACAACTCACTCAAAGATCAACTTTCACTTGGGACGAGGAAAGCGAACATCACTACAACAAGGTAAAGGAGGTCTTAGCCACTCTGCCAACTATCTCACCACCTAAGTGGGATGAAAAATTCTATGTCACCTCAAGTGTTGGTGATGACTCATTGGGGGCTGTGCTACTCCAAAAGGATGCGACGACATCTTTCATGAGGCCAATCTACTTCTCTAGTCGAATGATGACAGCAGGAGAGAAAGGTTTCACCCATGTGGAACACTTAGTCCTAGCTCTTAGATTTGCAACTACAAAGTTTAGGTCATATTTGCTGCCAAAGAAATTTGTGATTCTAACCACGGATGAAATATTTCCCTATGTTGTACAACACATGGATGTGTCTGCTAGAATTACTAAATGGCTAGTTCGTCTGCAAAAGTTTGACTACACGGTACAGGTAGAAAGCACGACAAGGGCAAGTTTGGGGGGACTCATGACCTACCAAGTCTTTGAAGGGAAGGAGAAGCAATCTAAGGAAGGAGAAGTCCGATTACCTCCAGTACCACCGATGGTAGAAGGAGCATACTCTCTCTACTTTGATGGAGCCTACAAGCGAGCATCCGACAAAGCAGCTGCGAGCATAGTGGTCTTTGATGACAAAGGGACAAAGGTATTTTCGTTGGGCCAATTGTTAGATTCACATTCTAACAATGAAGCTGAGTATGCAGCACTAACCAAGGGTCTACAATGGTGCGTCTCACAAGGTGTACAACGCCTTAATGTATTTGGGGATGCTCTACTTCTGGTAAGGCAAGTAAATGGAGCATGGACATGCAAGAATCCTAGTTTAAGGACTCACTTAAGTGGTGTAAAAACCTTGTTGGGTAAGTTTGAAGAAGTTCAAATACACCATATCCCAAGGGCTCAAAACCAAGAAGCAGATGCCCTAGCAAGTGAAAGACTACAGGAAGTGGTGGTTGGAGCAATAAAGCTAAAGCTCCCTCTATTTCAAGGCAGTGATGCCTTGCCTGACATCATGCATTTTTTGGAAACAGGAGAATGCCCATCATATTTAACAAAGGGACAAAAGCAATGTCTGATGCGGAAGGCCACAAGGTATCGACTCATCAATGACGGTTTGTACTGTAAGGGTAAGGACCAAATACTCAGGAAGGTCCCTCTCTCTCAGGAAATCATGGGAGTAATTGCTAGCTGTCACGACGGGGTTTGTGGTGGTCACTTTGCCCTAGAAATAACAAGTAGGAAAATCTTGCAGGCAGGCTTCATATGGCCTAGCCTCAACCGTGATGTACACCACTGGTGCAAAACATGTAAGTTGTGTCAAAAGGCCGGCACTAGGTCACTTATGCCTGAACCACAGACACCTATTCTTTCATATGGCCCATTTGAAAAATGGGGTATCGATGCCATTGGGCCATTACCTAGGGCCAACTCAGGAAAATTCTACATTATCATGGGGGTCGACTACATGACTAGATGGGCAGAGGTTACAGCCACCACTAGAATCACAGCGGTAGAGGTAGCTAAATTTATCTACAAGTACATATGCTGTAGGTTTGGCACACCTTTAGAGATCATCTCTGATAGAGGGCCAGGTTTCAGAGCAGACTTGGTAGGAGAATTAATGCAGAAACTGGGCATTACAAGGAGGCACTCTTCACCATATTACCCTCAATGTAATGGCCTAGTTGAAAAGGTAAATGGAATGGTTTCTAAAATTATTACCAAGCAGGTAAACAATCATCCTGGAGACTGGGATAAGTATCTACTACCACCTTTATGGGCCTACAGAACTTCATTTCGTACATCCTTGGGATTCACACCGTATCATCTAGTATTTGGTAAGGAAGCAATCTTGCCCATTGAAGTGCAACTACAAAGTCTCAGAGTAATGGCAAGCCAGCTTCAACAGCCCAACATGCATTTGAGAGATCACATCATCAACTTGGACAGACTGCAGCTGGACAGAGAAGAAGCAATAAATTATTATGCAGCACAAGCAGAGCATAGACGGCTTAGCTTTAACGAGCATCTCCGGAAAAAAGAATTGAAGAAAGGAATGTTGGTGCTCCGCTACGACAATCGCTTCGACACGCGCAAGGATAAGAAACTCCTACTCCGATGGGAAGGCCCTTTCATCATCAGGAAAAAGTATGCCAATGAAAGCTACCAACTTATGGAGGCTGATGGAAAACTTCATAAAACCAGGGTAAATGGTTGGCGACTTAAACCTTATTTTCTTCGATTTGACCAGGCTCCACCAATTGACATTCCAGATGAGGACACACCATCAGCCGCCTCCTCTGACGATAATGATCAAACAGATGAGCTAGAGACATGAATGCCTCTAGCCAAAAGGGGAGGGCTAATGATGGGGGCTTTTCACAAGCCAAGATCCCATACCCCTCTTCTCTCGTCCCCACCCCATGAAAACCCCCTCTTAGGGAGGGAGTGATAAAAGGCATTGGAAAAAGTAAGAAAAAAATAAAGTATGATTATGTAAATATATAAGAAAGGTAAAATAGGCCACCTCATGCCTGCGGGGTAGCCCATCCCCACCTTGCCTCCTTTTTCTTCACTGTTGCCCCGTCGTGTATCCCTTTTCCTCTCCTCCACTCAAAAGGTCAACCCCCTATCTCTTCCCCTTCTCCTTTCTCCTTTCTCTCTCCCCTCAAGCTACCCCACCTCTCACCAATAATGCATTATAACTCACCAATAATGCACCAACTCACATGCAACTTACCCTATCTTCCAAAATAGTATACCCCACCCCCTCTTTCTCTCTCCTATCATATCCCATGACCCAAATACCCCCCTCTCTCTCTAAAGGGCACCATGTCTCTTATCTTGTAGCTAAATAACCTCCCCCACACTCACACACACTCAGTTTCACTGAAAAAGGTGCCCACAGACCCATCCCCACCCGGTGGTTACCTGATTTTTCTTGTGTTCACACACATCTGCACACAGATTCACCTCTGAACACACTCCTCTTGTAATTACTTTATTCTCCATGTCACCTCTCACTTTTTTTCATCAACCCATCTCTCTCTCTTAGTCTCTCTCTCATGAGACTGCTGTTCTGGCACATATACACACAGCCAGACAAGTGGGGCCCACAGTCACATGGCCTATGTAGATAATGATTTCTTCATTTCTAAATTCTAGAATTTCTCCCCCCTCCTCCCCTATATAAAGAGGGGTCACCATCACACAAAATACACACAACATCACCAAAGAACACACTATGCACTGTGTGTGCCTAGTGCACACACACACACACCCACACCATCACCATCACCGCAATCACCATGCTTGTCTTGAGCATGACCTCTACACCCTTGGCTATGGAAGATGAAGGGCAACTAAATGAAGGATGATGGCCATAATCCTCGTGCGAGTCTTCGCCATCAACTCCCACCTATCCGCCATGTGCTCTACCACTCTTTCCCTTCTCATTCCCCTACCCTATGCTCCCCATTTCATCGCCTAATTCTTCAAATAAAGCTTGAGGTTTTGTGAGTATGTTTTCTTGCAATGTTTTGCCCATGTGAGGTGTGCGGAATCGCCACCTAGTCTTGTGTTTTGGAGTGAGCTTGTGTATATGTGAAGGGTGTGCGGATTCGCCATCCTTTTGTGATGCGTAAGTACTAAGCCGCTATACCCCCTCCCTCACTCTCTCTCTCTCTCCTCTCTCTCTCTCTCTCTCTCTCTCTCTCTGTGACTTGATCTCATTCCCTTTCCTTTTCATCATTACTCCCAAGCATCCATCTCTCTTGGATGAAAACTTTGTTATGGTGGTGTGTTGTTTGCGTCCTGGCTGCTGAAGCTAGGTGGTGCCCCCTGTTTGCTTTACCATGACAGGCTCGAGGCGCGCCATTCGGTCCCCGGTGTTTTAGAGGCCGTAAGGGTTCGGGGTTCGCTTTGCTCCCGTCAGCGCGTATGAGAATAACCGTCTCTATGCGCAATTGTGAAGTAGGGTAATCTTGCGGGGTTTGTGCGCAGGGTGTCTATATTGTAGCATGCTAGCGCTTTTATACATGCAGCCCACCGTGGTGCCATTATGTTTAGCCAACTGTTCGACCTTTATCAAGCATGCTCAAATCGATGCAGTATACGATTTTCAACGATTTCTTTTGTTCACATCCATGTTAAGCACTTCACTTGAGTGAGGTTAAATTTTATTGAACTTTTTTGAATGCGAGAGAGAGAGAGAGAGAGAGAGAGAGAGAGAGAGAGAGAGAGATAATCAGGAGAGAGGCAGCCTTACCATAAAACACTGCTTTTCAGATATTGTTGATTTAGAATTGTTTTACCAATGATTAGTAGCGTAACACATTAGGTGACAAGTTGTCTTGCAATGTTTATTATTTAGGAAAAAAACTTTGTACAGATGTCATTGTACTCGTTCCATTCTCTAAACAAAATGTAGAGGTATATATCAATTTTTTATTTAACTAAAAAAGACCTTAAATTGTCTTAATGAATTACAGATGAGATAAAAAGATGCCATCATGTTGTGTGCTGAAACGGTATGTTTGTCCGCCATTCTTCCTTTTCATTGTGTGTCCTCGCTTTGCTGATTACTCTCCTGCATTCAAACCAGTTGTTTCAGAGATATTTGTCATAATATTACGAGAATTATGTGCATCATATTCTATTTATTGTTCATTCGGCATATTTGTTAAAGATCTAACCTTGAATCTTATATTATGGAAGTTACCTTTTAAGAGAAACTGTGTGATTAATGTTTTGATGCGGGTTTTTTTTGAATCCGTTAGAAGTAAAACATAAAGCTCAGTCGTTGTAAATCATTAAATGTTGTAACTACTCATGCAACATTATAAATGATGGGTAAGACCTGTGACACACACACTTTGTATGCTAACTGTGTAGGGCGATTGCTGGCTGCTTGTATGAAGGATACTTTGTGTCCTGGTAATGTGTCTTATTTCCATGCTATTTAGGTAGTATATTCCCCGATGAAAGGTCTTTGTAGAATTATATTTGTGTTCAAATATAATATATTTGTAGAATTGAAAGGTCTAAGTTTGTAGAATTATATTTGTGTTCAATTATATTTGTGTTTAATGAGTTGATTTAACTGAAATGATATCCAATGAATATATTGTAAAGGGGTCCTCAGGAGACTAAGGTTTGTTGTGATTCATGCATCGCGTAATATATGTGTTATTAACGAATAGAAGATCATCCATATACCGATTAGAATGTATAAAAGCTACGAGCATACCAGATTTTTTGAGTGGATAATTTTCTAACATATTCTAACTCAAACCAAGCAAGGTATATATAATTTTCTAACATATTCTAACCGAATAGAAGATCATCCATATACTGATTAGAATGTATAAAAGCTACGAGCATACCAGATTTTTTGAGTGGATAATTTTCTAACATATTCTAACTCAAACCAAGCAAGGTATAGATTGCACCATAAAGGAGAACATGAGTATCCCATTGGGATTCCTTTAGTTTTTCGGGGCATATCCGACCCTAACCCTGAGAAGAAATTGTCTAACACAAATATATTTAAAGCATCAAAGAATCCGAATGAACATTTTACTTCTGATTTCTTTTTTGTAAGGGTGATTTTGCTTTTAGATTGTTTATAAGCTTTATAACCTTTACTAGTTATTAATCTTTTAATGTTTCTCAAAGACTCCATCAAGCTATACTTCCCATGGTGAGGAATTGCTTCATAACAAGTTTTAATATCATATGTATGTATAGAATAAATCAGTTTAGGAAGGTTTAATAAAGCTTCGTATTGGTTGTTAATGATGATCCATTATGTGTTTGTATTAACCTTTGAGAATGAAGGTTTTTTTGAAAGTTCTCGGTATATTCAATAAGTCCGTTAGATAAACCTTGCAAAAAATTAGTGATCATACTAGCCACAGGGAAAAAGATACAATCATAGGCATTTGTTATCCAACGAAACTCTGATTTGTGAATTTTATAGTTTTTCATAATGTAGGGAAGGTCTCTATCAGAAGAAGGTATGACACTAAACTCCTTGCATCGTGAGTTAATGAGTGAGACAATGGTGTTATTACATTCGTGTATAGGCATGAATTCTGAAGGATGAATCAATCTGTTCTTTGCATGTAATCTAATGATTCGTTTACAAATAAAGACATGGGTTTGGGATGATTTGTCCAAACCACATATAAAAATGTGTTTTTTGATAAATTCCAATTCGTCTAAGATATCATTTTTCATGAACCAAGGAGTTTGGTTATGCCTATAGTTTGGGAAGGTGGATTGGAAGGTTTTTTCTAGTCTTTCTTCAATTAACTGAAAGTGAGACTGTGTACAATTCAGATGTAGCAATTGGCATAATTTTGCCCAACCCTTCTTGAACTCGGCCTTAACTAAATGCAGATGTACAAGGACAAGGGGCATATGGTTAAGGCCTAATGAAAGTTGACTGATTAGTAAGAACATGCTCACCAAGATGGCCAAAATCTTTCAAGAAGTTTTTAAGTCGTTTTTGGGTATGGCACTCACAAGGTTCACTAAGATCAAAAGGCTCAGCAAATGTGAAACGGTTTATATAAATATTGGCCCATATTGTTCGTGTATTTCTATCCAAATTTTATGTGAAAGTGTTCAAGATTATTTTTGATTCCAATATCCTTTAACAATTCCTCAAAAAAAGTGTGGGGGTGTATAAACTCCATAATTTTATTAGTGAAAGTTAGGTTAATAAACCGGTGTCTACTTTTTTTACCTTGTTTAAACCGTTGTAAATCATTAGTTCTAGTAATTAAATGTCGTATCTTGTCATCTGTATTGTACTCTAGCATTCTTGGAGTTTTGCCAAAGTCCTCAGATCAGTGGAATGGTCGAGGTTGTCTGATGATGATGTCGTACTGCTTGGTGTGCTAGCAATTTTTGCTGCATCAATCAAATGTTCATGAAGAGCATAAAAAATCACTACTGCATGTCGAACTTCAATGGGAAAGGTTGTTACCCATCCAATGAAAGCATATACTTGTGCGGGTCCAGAGGAATAAGGAAAGAACCTTGGGAGATTTTGAAACATAAACCATAGAAGGTGATCTGTCATAATAGCTAATATCTAATTCTCCTAAATGATTTTCTCATGTTAAAGTGTTCATTTAATATGGGGAAGTGCCAAGGGAGAAAAAGCTAGAATATTGGTTAAGCTGGCAGACCGGTCATAGTAGGGATCCAAGGGAGGGAAAATAGGGATCCAAAGGGGGGGCCATTTGCAAAAGAGCAATGTGCAACAATGGGCTTTAAAGACCCTAAGGTTCAGCCCATTAAGACTTCCAAAATGCTTAAGGTTCCAAAATTCAAAGGTTGTGTCCAATGGTCAAGCTTAGTTAAAATTGGATGCTTTGACTGGTCTAAAAATCATGTCTACTTGTAGTTCCAAGATTCTATCATTCGAGTGGATCTTGTAACTGGTCGAGCACATCCTTTAGGAAACAGGTCTCTTAATTGATCATAGATCTGACACCAGAGTTCACTCGGCCCCATTGTAGTATTATTACACATGTAAAGCGGACACTGATGTTGGGGAAGATTCTCCTTATATGGATGTTCTACTTGGGATGACTTAATTTGACAATGTGGATAGGGTCCACCTAGCAGCAACCATAGACACTTGGAGAAACGGGAGGACAACCTGGGTGACACCCGAGGGGATGAAATGCCATCACTCGTACCCTTAAATATGCTACAAGCAATGCATATAGCTTCTGACAAAACTCATCCTAATATAACAAAGAAAACATACAAGTGGGTCCCTAAAGCTTCTTTAGTGACCATAGCTAGTGCTAAAAAACAGAAGCCTTGTAAGAAACGTCCCACTCGCTCCAAGAAATGTAAGGAAACGTGGCGTTGGATTCCTAAACGAATATTGGAAGCCCAAGGCTACTATCAAGGAAATGATTAAATCTGGGTGCCAAATCGTAGATTGTGTTCTTACCTGTCACCTGACCCATGTGCATCCAATCCTGTAGCTCCAAAATGAATTGACGATCGTGGAAAGAAAAAAATCATAGAATGCTACACACTCGCTCTAGAACTAGTTTGGGTACCGCAGAAAGAACGATTTGTTTCACCTAGCTCAAGAAGGTGGGAGTCCCATGAAGCTTCTAGCTCCTCATGTAATGCTTCCATAGAGGTAAAAGCTTCTCCACAGCCTCCACCTACAATAATGGACCTCTATAAAGCTACAAAGGAATCCACACCTCCCAGTGTTCAAGAATCACCTGATGAACCACTTCAAGTTCGATCTTAGGAGAGTACCTTACCACCCTTGCAACTCGATGAGGCACCTAAGGTAATAGAAAACTAATGGAAAAAATCCTCAACTATTACCAACTGGAACAATTGGTTTCAAAGGGTGACGCACACATTTCAAACAATATGATCTATTACCCAAGGAAGGGGGGAAGTCTTCATTCACGTCAGCCTATTAAATTATTTCCCTCTTACCCTTCTTTCCTTGACCTCTCAATCACCAATCTTAGGGAATGTAGATATAAAGCCTTATACTCACAAAAAAGAAAAAAAGTAAAGAGCAAGAGCAATTAGCAAGCGAGTATGCACAATAAAAGTCAAAACATTAATTAGACCTACACATTCACATCCGGTACACTGAAACAAAAACCTATGTCATCAAACACCTTTGATCCTCATCACTCGAGTGATGGAGGGTAGGTAAGATTAGTACGATAAGAGTGTTTCTGTTTTAGAGTTTAGTGATTAGCAAAGTTCTTTCTTCTCACTGATGTGCCTCCTAGAGGTATTCTTTGCGTTTCCTCGTGTATACAATAACGTGTTGCTATGGTTAGGATTTGGACCTTCATGGAATCTTTCTCTTGTTCACTCTTCAAACCAAGCGCAATCATCAACACAAACAGGTGTTTTTTGTTCATTAGCATTGTCCCTTATCTTTTTTGCATCTATGTTTGTTTGCTTTAATTGTGATTGGTAGCATAATATTCAACGTATTTGCTTAATACCAAACGTTAAATTCAATGTAATTTTTTGTCATAATCACTTGTTTAGGTTTAAAAATCAAGCACTTCTACTAAGCTAGTTTGACCAAGCTATGCGTTAGAGATCTTCTTTTAATACCATAGGGGATGCCTTCCTAATAATCTATGGTTACTTAGGTTTTTAATCCGATTTAGGCAGCATTGTGTGCAATATACTAGGGATTTCTAGTGAGCTTAGTGCCTATTGACCTTTAGCTTAAGTATTTTAAAGGCAGTTTACGAATGTGATGAGCCTGGGGAGGGTAACAGTGTTATATAACCCCCAAAGTTACAAAATTAAAATGCTGAAAACGAACAAAAAAAAATCAAAGTGCCACAATGTAAATCTTAAGCTGGAAGAGAAATCTTAGCTTGATTTGGTACTTCATTCACATGTATCGCTTATGGTACTAGAGCCCTAGAGGTTCCTAGTGTGGTGCTTTCCCTTGAAAAGCAAAAAACCAAAGGCATACAAAATAAGCACACACATCAATATTAAATCACTGTGAAAATACTTTGGGGGTCAAAGAAAAGTAAATAAGTCAGGTGATGATTTCATGAGAATTTCTTTTATCGTAGCTTAACTACGAGGTCTTCTAGGTATAACCTCTAGTCAACCTTCAAACATGAAATACTTGGCTCTCACAATTAAACAACTTAATTGATCAGAGAAAATTTAGAAGCTTACCCATGGTATTAATAGTTGGCCTCTAAAGCCTTTCTATCGTTAAATTAGCGACCCCATACTTGTTTAATTTTTGACCTTCACAACTGTTTATGCAATTAGTTATATTACAATTTAATGTTTATTACTGAAACAAATGGTTTAAAATTCTGTTATCAATCAATTTGTCTGCCTACGATTGCATATGCTTTTTAATTGATTATGAGGATGCATTTACTATGCAACTTTTGTTTAAATTTGCAGTGACTGAAGAAGGCTAAGGACATTCATCTCAAATGCTCTTCCATCTCGATAAACAAGCTTCAACTCAATAGCTTCCGAGGACGGAATCTACATCAGGAAGGGGGGCATGTTAACCCTCACAGCTCACGGACACCTTATCACCTACGACTGATGTCGTATTATTTATTTGATAGAGTCAGGGACCAGGCTTGTCGGTCCAATAGGAAAAGGGTAAGAGTGATCGCCAATGAGAGGCGCACTCTAACAGGAACATTCAAGGGTTAGTTGGCTAAGTATGGGCGCCCAAGTGTGAATGGGGCGAGCTCATATAAAAGTCACCTAAACCTAAAAATCATTCATTCTTTCATTTGTGCAATTGAAGAGTGCTCTTGCTCCATCTCCATCTTCTTCTTCTTCATCTCCTTGTGTGTGTGTGTGTGTGTGTGTGTGTATGCTAGAGAGAGAGAGAGAGAGAGAGAGAGAGAGAGAGAGAGAGAGAGCATTGCGATGACGACACGACGGCGGTGAAGTGGTTGAGCAGCGGCTCCTTCTTCTTCGCGGCGAGGAATTCTCCACGAAGACGAGCGTAGGGCGGTGAGTGACACACCCTTGCTCTCTTGAGTTTGCTAGATTAGTTTAGTTGTGTGCTTGGAGCCATTTGTGGCTCGCACACAGTATATCGGCAAGTCCCTTGCATTGACACATGCAATAGACGCACACAAAGAAATTGACAACTTGAGGATCGGATTTACTTGGAGCCGGTCCCCCCTCCAAAAGGCTTTTGTATTATAGATTCTCCCATGAAGAGAGATTTGGTACGATACATGCTTTGTGTTCCTTGAGACCTTGTTGGTGCAATGAAGATGGTAAGCTTCATGCACGAAGATTATGCCAGTGACTACCTTGCAAAAACATTAACTTGTCCCCGGCCTCAATCCCAATACCTCAAACACCTTCAAAGGTGGAGAGAGCTAGCAAGGAGTGAGGGAAGGGAAGAGGAAGAAGAACTAGCATACGAGAAATACATAGTATTCTCACTTATCACTACTCTTAGAGCATAGCATAATCATGGAGATGAAGAAGATGGCAAGCATTGCTTTGAAGCATGACTCTTGGTTGGATTTGCATTCCATAGCCAACAGATGTTGATGTAAGCTCTCAACTTCTCTAGCTTAGAGAAGGAGATCAAGTTCTTGCTTCACACAATGAGAGAGTGTGTGGATGCGAATGAGCAAAAAGGGAGCCTCCTCTTGCCTAGGTCGATCCCTCTTTCCTTTTATACTACCTTGCCTCTCATTGGCTTGTGCCATGCCTAGCCAATCACAAGCTTTAGTCATAACTAGCAATAGAGGTAGCACTTAGACAAGTGTCCTCCTTTCCCCTTTGAGAGAGAGGGCTTGAAAAATTCTTGTGAATAATTAAATAATAAAAAAAAATTAAATTCTCATTGGACCCCTTTAAAGGCCATCCAATAGGCTTTAGGCACACTATGAGGGCAACATGGGTAAGAGCTTGACTTGTGTCCTTATTGCCTCTTGTGGAAAGGGCTTGCTGTGAGTGTGTGTGTGTATTGTCTCCCATGCCCCTACCTTTAGGGCTCACCCCTCCTTTGTAGGGATCCTGGTTGACTTGCATACTACAAGAATCTTGGCCTTCAAGCATGACAAGCACCTCAAGAGCACCTTAGCCATCAAGCACGACAAGCACCTTAGTCAGCTCAAGCACCTCAAGCACATGCTCAACTTACTCTAAGGTCTAAGGACTTTTAATTCTAACCTTTGAAGGTATTTAATGAAGCTATCCTCCTAAGGTCTTTTAAGCTCCATTATTTACACATTGTTCTTCAGTAGACCATCTCCTTTTGAGCCCTTGTCAAGATATAACCATCTCTCATTTTGGCCCCATGTTGAGCTAGGTCTAACAGCACATATCTATGTTCTAGCTCTTGTTTCCCTTTTATCTTCCCATATTAAATGATCAGTTTAACATGAGAAAATTATTTGGGTAAAGCTAGATATTAGATTTTATGACAATAGATTTGATCCGCAATTAACTCGTAGGACTCAATTTCAAGACCTTAAACACCTCGTAGGAGATAGGATCTATAAAGATTAAGTGAGAACTCAGGTTGGAAAAGAGGAATACATAAGCATTAAAAAGTAATAACATGTTCTGTTGTTAATTAAACAAGCAATATACTTAGCCATGGAGAGAGAGAGAGAGAGAGAGAGAGAGAGAGAGAGAGAGAGAGAGAAGATGATGAGCCTTGAGAAGAGCATGGAGACCTTTCTTTAAACTAAGGATTGTATGGAGCTTCAAGAGCCAAGAAGACAGAAGTACCCCCACTCTCTTCAGTGTAGTCTTGCAAAAATATGAAAAAATTTCCCTTTTGTTCTTCTCAAATAAAAAACTCTAAGCATGAAAGTTACTCATCTTGCTGTTTCTAGTAAGACACGCGTGACACGAGCCATTTTTAAAGAAACACCTTCCTTATCGAGTTATAAAAAATACTCACATTAAACAGTTTTGTATTTTTAGAACTACTTCTTTTACCTTTTCTCTTGTATGGGAGGCTTGTGGACCATGTCCCTTATCTCCACATAGCTTAAGCTTTGCATTGTGATAATAACACTTTGATTCTCACCCACCTTTTGATTAGCCATATTGTCTATTTTCACAGGTTTTCGGAATCCATTTCGGACTCATAGATATTCTTTTTTGTCTCGTAAAATCACAGTTGAATCTTTACTGAAATTTGTCACTTTTATAAAATGCATTTACCTTTTGGAACTCTCTGGTCCTAGAATACATTTTACTACCCATTTTACATTATTAGCCCTGCTACTTTGTTTTTATTTTCTCTCACTAGAATGACCAATTCTAAAGAGAGAAAATCGTTTTAGTAGACCAAAGATGAAATTTGATGACAGTACGCTTCCTGATTGTATACTTTGACACATCTAAAGCAACAACATTAGGCAAACCTCCATGGACTTGAAACAATAGTACCGTAGTACTAAAGACCAAAACATTCACTCTTGTTTGTTTGGTTCTAAGCATGGAAGCAATACTGAAGAGCAAGCCCTTCACTCTTGTTTGTTTGCTTCTAAGCATGGAAGTTTCACAAAGTAATTTATAGCAGAGCATGATGCCCAATATTGAGTGATAGACTAGGCAACTTACAAGCATGATCGCATGTAGCTCGTACCTTGCATAGATTTCTCCTTGCCCACAACTTCAAGGAAAGGTAGTGCATGTATCTATTCAACATTAAAAGCCTGTATTGAAATACGATCTAGCTACTCAGACCAGTTTATAGCCATTATTGCTAGGCTAGAGTTGTAAAGCAAGCTAGGTAAAGATAAGCTGTTAGAGCGTGCATCTACAAAAATGGGAGGGATGCAATGAGGTTGGATGGCTATAGGCACGACAACACATAAGGCTGCACTGCATACGTCCTCATCATATTCTTTTTGACCTTGTCCGCCTTCAAACTTTGCCATCGCCTTCTCTAGAGCCCCAGGCCCCTCTGTCCATTTCTTTATGGGGGCAAGTTGCATGCACATGACAAATGGGACTAGTCCCACAATAATCGAGGCTCCAAACTTCAGCGTGGAAACACTTGTTGCACTATCATAATAAGCAAAATCTTTCACTCAAAATCACTCTGTCACTTCTCCATGCCTCTTGAATCTCGAGTTTTCCCATATTTCGGTGCTTCTTCACTTTCTTGTTAGTGTTCGTGCCGTAGTAAGTGCTGAGTAGCCTATCCACCAATCATTTTTTTTTGCTTCCAAATAAACAGAAGTGTATTTTTTGCCATGAAAAAAGAGGTCACCTCTACGGCCTCTGTCCTTTGGGGGAGAGAGAAAAAGGCTGATTTCTGAATGAATTCGAGAAATAGGATTTGGAAGCTGTGCCAAGTGTATAAAGATTGAGATTGTCCTTAAAAGCCAGATAGATTCCCATCATCAAGAATTTCATTGCTTTTGAAAAACTTTATAGTATAGAAATGAGCTATTTCATGTGAGCTTTTTTGAATGGACCCAACTAACTGTTCACACACCTACGCACGAAATCTCTCTCCCCCTCTCTCTCTCTCTCTGTCTCTCTCGGGCGCACACGCACACGCACACACACTCCGCAGAAGGCCAGCTCCGCACGCGCGCGCGCGCACCGCAGCTCACGTTCTTTTCTTTCTGCGAACCCTCAGCCAGCTCCTCTTGATTCGCTTCATTTTTCTTTGGCTAATTTTTGCAACAAGAAGCGCCACCCTGTGGAAGCTCATTCGCCATTTCAAGCATTATCTTGTCTGATGCTGATCATCGTTTCTGAGCCTACTTTTCCTTGAAGAAACCTGGTTATGGCTTCCTTTGGAGGCGTGGTGTTGAGCGATCCTTGGCTCTCGACGCAGTTCACGCAACTTGAGCTACGAAAATTGAAAACCCAGGTAGTCGTTTAGCTTGTATCTCCGTGAAGGCTGTAATGATCATGCGGATAACTAGCGATCTTGGTGATTAGAGTAGCAGAGTTAGTATCATGAAACCACAGCTAGCTGCAAGATCCGATTGGTACTCGCAAAGTCGGCAATACAAAAATTTAGGAGTAGTCCAATCTGCTGCACGCTCTTAGTTATGCATTTATGTGATCAGCCCACATGTTTCAGCCCTGCTTTGGAAACATACACTCATGTTCTACCCGATCCAATCATTGCTTGCCGTTTTTCTTGCTTCATAACATAGCCATCGACCTTATTTTCTACCTTTTGACAGCTTTTACCTGGCTGTACTAGGAGACCCATTTGCAAATTCTTTTGAGTAATAACCACGGGGCTTCTTGGTTGCAGTTTGATTCTCTTGCAGGCACTGGTGGCCTGTTATCCATTTCTGATCTTGATTCTGATTTAAGCAAATTCAAATCTTTACAATGGTCGATAACACATGATGAATTGACATCTACTTTGAAGAATGAAGGAGTAAACCTAGATGTGGGGCTTGACTTCGAGGCATTTTTAAAGGTATAGTAAGTTCAGTTTCTAGTTGTTTTGTGCAAAAGGAATAATGTGCATCTTTTTGATTGTGGCAAGTCATTTTGTTTTGCTCCAGATGTATCTCCACCTCCTAAAGGGAAGGGACCAAAAGGGTGGCTTTCAAAAAAATTCATCAGCTTTCTTGAAGACGGCATCAACGACATTGCTACACACTGTCAGTGATTCTGAAAAGAAAGCATATGTTGATCACATCAATACTTACCTCCGTGAAGATCCTGCCTTGAAAAAACACCTTCCTATTGACCCCTCTTCCAACCAGCTTTTTAGCATTGCGAAAGATGGTGTTCTTCTATGGTACGTGTTGTTTTACTTCCAAGTGTTCATGAGTTGAACTGGGTTTATATGAAAATGGAGGGCTTAAGTATAAGCACTTGGTGTTTTCATTTGTTGTTTTACACCGTTGTAAAAGATTTTTTCCCCATTTCCACAGTAAATTGATAAATCTGGCTGTTCCTGGGACCATCGATGAAAGGGCGCTTAATGTCAAAGAGCATCTCAATCCATGGGAAAGGAATGAAAATCATACTCTATGTCTGAACTCAGCGAAGGCAATTGGATGCTCAGTTGTAAATATTGGCACTGAAGATCTTGCAGAGGGTAGGGTAAGTCCTCTACTAAAGCTTTGTAGAGGTATGGCTGTGTTATTCTAGTTGGTTATTAGTTTAGCGCATGTGTGAAATTTTGGGAGAGTAGAAGCTTTGTTGGACTTCATTGGTTACTCAAATGCCAATACGGAGCTGGATTCTTTACCGTGAGTCTGGTATCATTGATGTTCATAGCTGTGATGGATATTAGTGGGGATGTCTCTAGTGTCAAATACTATGCTGATGCAGGTCTGGTTATAGTAATGCAGATGCCTACCACGAGTCTTTAACTTGCACCTTCTTCTATTTGTTTTTCCTAGACTCACCTAGGACGTTTAGATTTGGCAGTGTGACGCTTCCGTCAGAGTTATGACTAGTTGATATTGTGGATATTGTTCCTACCTTTAGTTGTGTTATGTCTTATCAACTATCTTTTTGTTGTACTAATTCTTTCTATTTAATGCGTTTGTTTAATGCTAGCTTTCATTATGGCCAAGTTTGCACCGCATTGGTGGGACTGAGATTGCACGGCTTTATTATGGACAAACTGCCACTCTTTCAATACTCTTTGGAGGCGTAATCACTTGCATTCACACGCTCAGATAAGAACAGGATTATTGGATAGAATCTCACACAAATTGATATAGAGAGGACATGAATGAATCCATTTCAGGAGTAAGAGAACGATTTTCACAAAAAAGCATTTTCGTCACACTTCTCTGGATGGATTTATTTTATGACAGAGATATGTGGATTCACACCTCGTTCGGATGTCGCTGTGCCATAGGATAACTTTGCATCTTCGTGATAGGTATATATAACTCGGTATATGCAGAGGAGCAGATATGCCAGCTATCTGACTTAGAGCTCGAGACAAAGGAGCGTTACATATGTTGGAGCCCTTCAGATTATGAGATATGGGGATGATTACATTGTGTCTTCGGATGGCTTTGTGCCTTTATCGAGGGTGATGGATTACACCAATCAGAGATTCATTGGGCTTGTCTTGCTAGACTTACACACAGACATGCTTTATTATGGAGTACGACACACTGTAGCAAAGGACCCATTCAAAGGTAGGTGACAATTTTTTTCTAAAGTGGTAGCCCTAAGAAGAACCTCGAACTTCTTTTTGATTTCTGGGATGCTCCTGGATAGAGCTACGGAGATTAGTAGATCTCGATGTCCTTGTTCTTCTCACATATCATATCACCGATATATTTACCATCGCTGCATCTGGACCATTGTAGAGATGCATAGAGTAGCTCCTATGAGGTTATTTAGA
This sequence comes from Adiantum capillus-veneris, assembly GCF_014529385.1. Lineage (NCBI taxonomy): Eukaryota > Viridiplantae > Streptophyta > Polypodiopsida > Polypodiales > Pteridaceae > Adiantum > Adiantum capillus-veneris. Next base: position 49,367,094 of record NC_140959.1, on the reverse strand, counting down.
GGAGGTGGATGCCATGATGCAGCGGCCCTTGAAAGAGTTCATGTGATGTTACTTACAATGATAGCCCACTGCTTAATCACAACCCAATTGTCCCTGGATGCAGTCTCATGCACATATGCAATGCTAACATAGACCTCTTTACAAAAAAGCATTTGCTTTCCCAAAAAGCAACCTCCTTTCTCAGAAAGCATGTGTTTTCCCTCAAAGTTTCCTCCATCTTCATTCAAGTGTTTGCTCATTATTGTGCACAATTCTAACACAGTGTGGAATTTCCTCCCGACTATGGATTATTCCCTTTTCGATGCTCCCATCACCCACCTTGTGACGCATCAGGAATACCCATCACCTAGTCTTTTCTCAGTGAAATTACGGTACAATCTCCTTCGCGATGCTCTATGTCACCCATCCTATGACGCATCAAAGATGTTCGTTCTTGGATGGTCGAATACTTCTTGCCGATGCTCCTTGTCACCCATCTGATGCGACGCATTAAAAGTGCCCGTTCTTGGATATTCCCGTTCACAGTGCTCCCATCATTGCTTTGAATGACGCACTGGAAATACTTGGTACCTGGATGTCTCCAGGAAGAAAAACCCTCTCACTTTTAATTTCAATAATTCATTTAGAGTATTTGTCACGGTGTCCCAAGCGAGAAAACCCTCTCACTTATAAATCCAATTCAGAATTATATTTCGATTAGATAAAGCTAATTTAGCAACATCCCTCTCACTTATAAACAGTTTCCTCAACTGTATAGGTCGAACTGAACTGCCTGGGGAGAAATCCGAAAAAATCGTGCTCAATGGTGAGTTGAGCTGGTCATTTCTAAAGAGAGAATTAAAAAATTTAATTAAACAAAAATTCAATAATTCAATACTTACCTTACCTGTTCGAAAGTTGATGGGGTACTCAACTCCATTAGGAGAAATTCATGTCTTTTCTCTAGTTCTTTGAGGATGTTTCACCAATCATCAATCTTATGAGTCACGTAGGCACTCTTCTTGTCATTCACGTTGTTTTAACAAATTGAAAGTTTCCTTATTTGAGAATTTGTTAACTCAATTCCGCTTTCTCAACCTCCAGAAGAATAATCTTCCTAGAAATTAATCTAGGTATCTGGGCTTGTGCGTATGGTTTGGAGGATATTAAACCTCTTGGGTTTTCCCACATAGGATATGTCCAAATCATAGAGCATTAATCTCATGTGAGGATGTTGTCCTTTGGTAAACAAAGTTTGCCATCTCACTAGAGAAGGGTCTTGTTCCAGGCCTTTGCTTATGGTACTCCGATTGTTCTAATGCGAAGATCCCTTGTGCACTGCGACACCTCTTTCTGCGTTTTCCTCCTATGAGCTGTTAGCATAGGCATTGTCTTCACGACGCTCATCGGCTTATTTTCCTTGTGGATATCATCAAGAACTTTTCTCCTCACAAGCATCATTGACAACCTGCAAAAACTTAGTCTCGGAGTATGTTAATAATACTCGACGTGCTTATGGAGAAGTGCATGCTGCAATCATAACTTGCTACTTTAGTAGTCAAACCATAGCGTACCCGATGATCAACGACCATCAGAAAACCCCTTCTCAATAGAGAAACATAGAGCTACCGAACACATTGCAAATAGAGACTCTTGTCTGAATATCATTGCGTGCCAAAAGGCACTCAAGAGAGGCATCTCAAATGCCAATCCACTTCTCGAAAAGGAAGTTGCCTCATCTCATTTCGCTTAGCAGAAAAAATTCGAGTGGTAGACGGCTCACCTTGACAACAAGGTCTGTATCTTCATGCGCTATCCATGTACCTGAAAATGTACATAATCCTCATGCTGTGTTAGAGCTTTTGTGAACTCGGGAGATTTCCTTCTCTTCTTAAGATTCTTAGAGCGCGCATGCTCAAGTGGGCTTTTGTGAACTCGGAAGATTTCCTTATCTTATTAAGATTCTTGGAGCGAGCATGCTCAAGTGGAAAAAACGCTGATTCATGCTGTATAAAAATGCTGATTTCATGCTGTCTAAAAACGCTGATTCATGCTGTATAAAAACGCTGAATTTGCTGCTGTAGAGACGCTTGAGAAGCTGCTGTTGGTGACTGAAAAACGCTGAGAACAGAGGCTGAAAAAGGCTGTTGACAGAGTCTGAAAAACGCTGATCAAGGGCTTCAAAATGCTGATCTGCAGGGCTTCAAACGCTGGTCAAAGGTGCTGAAAAACGCTGGCTTTTGCTTGGAGAAAACACAAGGTCTTCAAGGTTCTTGCTTGAGAGAGAGCGAGAGATGCTTGCTGCAAGTTCACTTGCCTGAGCACTTCCTGCTCTTCTGCCAGATAAGCCTAGCGCTAGGTTTTCTTTTATATTGCCTTGGCTCATTTGCCCTACCCAGTTTTCAACAAAAGTCACTTAAAAATATTAAGTGAAAAATGGCTAAATTAGGGAAAATAGGTTTTATGCACTAGAAAATGCTCCTGATGGATTCTGATGGTAATGCTGATGATAATGCTGTGTGCAACCAGAGGATATGCATCTACTCTTAAGTGCCTGGGCATGCACGGTCTGCGAACAGACTCACAAAAGTGCCAGAACACTTCCTAAGCTAGGCTAACTGAACCCTTGTCATGAAGTAGCTTGTCCACATGCACATAGGGTTAGATGTGCACGTGACATCCCCTCGTTTTTAAAGTGAGGTACGGGTACTGAGTTGCATGGCTTCCTTGCAGTCTGCCAACAACTCTGGATAATCTTTGAAAAACTCTTCGTCGACCCACACTGCTTCGTGGGTTCCTCGATCCTTAAACTTCAAAAAGTACTGTCTCACTTGCTTCTTGAACCATGTCGAGACCGATGCAGCAACACTTGCTCCGGCTCCATGACTTCAGCTTCATCGATGATCTCCGGTTCTTCTTCTTCCGAAATGTCCTTTGGAGGCGTTCCCTGAAACACTTTCAACCAAGAAACATGGAAAACGTTGTGCATTGACCATGAGTTAGGCAATTGCAATTTCATTGAAACCTCATTTATCTTTTTAATGACAGGAAATGGACCATACATTCGAAAAGACAACTTGGGACACTTCTTTCCAACTTGCTTAAGACGTTGCTGCATGATTCTTAAATACACCTAATCCCCTTCCTTGATCAAAACATCCTGACGATGCTTATTAGCCTGCCGTGAATAAGATTTCTGAGCATTGCTTAGCCGAAGCTTTACACTCTCAGAAATCTCATCCAATGACTGACTTTCAGCATTGGCATCAGGCATTTGACGAACCGGGCGAGTCAAAAGTGACTGGAATGGACGGCCAAAAGTTGCCTCATACGGAGTTCGACCAATGACAGAGGAAAAAAAGTCATTCAAAATAGCCTGACCCAATGGGAGATAGAGCTCCCAATGAGACTGCTGATCGTGCATATATGACTTTAAAATATCAAAAGCCAACCGATTGTAAATCTCTGTCTGACCATCTGACCGTGGATGTAAAGCCGATGAAAAATTCAACTTAGTGCCAAAATTTTCAAAGAGTGCGCGCCAAAAATTGGACGTGAACTTAACATCCCTATCTGAAACAATTGATTTTGGCAAACCACAAAGGGGGTATCAACGCTTTATAAACAACCGTGCTACATCTTGTGCAGTGACTGTGGCCTTACAAGGAATCAACATGCAAAACTTGCTGAAACGATCAACAATTGTCAAACATTGAGTGTTCCTTGAATGCAAACTAGGTGGAAGATTAGTCACAAAATTCATGGAAATATCTCAAAAAGCTCTGTCGGGAATAGGCAGCGGAAGCAAGAGGCCTTGTTGCTTACCCCAAGGAGCTTTTACCTTTTGACATATAGTGCACTGTGTGACATAACGAAACACATCTTTTCGCATTTTAAGCCAATAAAAGAATCTTTCTATTTTTTCCAAAGTGGTGTTCATTCCCCTGTGCCCACCCGTGAGAGAATCATGTGCATCATGGGCAACACACATAGACGTTGACGAAAATACAACAAACCATCACGAATGAGATAGTTGCTTGGCCCTTGGGAAGCAAGAGCTTGCAACCACTGCTTACCAAACTCGGAATCCGCATATTGGTTCTTCATGTTGTCGAAAGATACCCCCTTGTATAGAAACTGTGGATCTTGACTTGAGAGCCAAAATCTGTCCTTTGCGACTCAATGCATCTGCCAACAGGGTTAGCTTTTCCAGGCACATACTCAATCAAACCTCAAATTGCTCAAAAAATTGTGACCACCGTGCTTGGCGATCACTCGAATGTGCACTAGGCATAGACTGGAGCCACTTGAGGGCTTGGTTATCTGCGAATGTGAACTCTCTACCATAAAGAAAATGCTTCCAATGCTTAAGAGAGTGAATGACAGACAAAAGTTCTTTATCATAAATTGAATAGTTCTTTTCTGCACTATTGAGCTTCCGGCTAAGGAAAGCTACAGGACGACCATGCTGCTGAAGCACAGCACCGATGGCGACGTTTGCTCGCATCCGTCCATACCTCAAAGGGGTCATCCCAAGAGGTAAGGATAAGACACGGTGCTTCTGTCACTGCAACCTTGAGAGCTGCGAAAGCCTCAATGGCTGCCTCGGGGCAAGTCTACGTGCTGACGGCGAGTCTTTACCCCTTTCAAAACATCAGTCATAGGTGCATCAATGCGTGAAAAATTCTCTATGTGCGAACTATATGCTTGACATAGACGAAGAAAAGAACGCACATCATATGTAGTTTTGGGCAAATCCCACCTTCGTGGGGTCTAGCTTGACGCCTTCTGCAGAAATGATATAACCCAGATAAGTAACTTCAGTGAGAAAAAACTCAAATTTCTTAGCTGCAATGTACAACTGATACTCATCCAAACGGGTTGGTAATCTCTTGACATCCTTTTCATGTTGTTCCCATAATGCAGAAAAAATGAGAATATCATCAAGAAAGTGAACACACATACACCAATCATATCGCCGAAACGGCTTACTGTGAGACGATTAAATGTACCCACGGCACCTGTGAATCCAAAAGACATAACAACATACTCCCATTGCCCTCGCTCTGTGCGAAAAGCTGTCTTGAAGATGTCACCTTTGAATACCGGTACCTGATGGTATCCACTCTTGAGATCGACCTTACTGAAAACCTTTGCCCCATTGAGCCTATCAAGGAGATACTCAATGCGAGGCATCGAAAACTTGTTCTTGATTGTCGTCTTGTTCAATGCCCTGTAATCAACACACAAACGAGACAAACCATCTTTTTTGCGGACAAACAAAATAGGAGCAGCAAAAGGACTTACACTAGGACGTATGAATCCTCTGGCCACCAACTCCATGAGTTGCCGCTCTAACTCTTCCTCCTGTGTCTTATTCAAACGATAGGGAGCCTTACTAACCGGCCGTGCCCCCTCCATAAGCTCGATGCGATGATCCTCCGGCCGCTCGGGTGGGAGATGGGGTGGAAGATCATCTTGCAAAAAGAGATGTCGAAACTTGGTAAACAAATCTGAATACCTGCCTGGAGCCTGAATGCTCTGGGAAACTGAAGCAGCATAGATGAATACTGCATGTGCTCCTTATCGTAATTCACGCTTTACCTGCACATGAGAAATGAGAGGCAAAGAATGCAGACCCTCCTCAACATGAATGATCATGGGAGAGTCAATCTTGGCAATCAATGAGAGGGTTATGCTCCCGAAACCATCTAATGCCCAAAACCATATCACATCCTGAAAGAGGAGACACGAGAAATTTCCTACGGAAAGTAGCTCGTTCAACTGTAAACAACACATCAAGGCACTCTTTCGTGATAAGAGAGTCCATACCGTGAGCGAAGCCCGAGAGGAGATTGCTGACTAACCTCTAGGCGGGCTCTCTCAACAAGAGAGGCACTAATCACATCATACATACTACCTGGATCAAACAATATTATAAAACGCTGACCCTTTACATGACCATAACACTTCATGAGAGACTCATCAATGTGTGTGTCAGAGATATGAGAAGATTCAACTTGGTTCATTAAAGTGCTTGTGGTTGCTGTGGGTGCCTTAGGTTCTTTAGGTGGGGCTGTCTTAGGACAAGCCTTCTTAATGTGACCCTTGACGTGACATTGATAACATCTACCTTCCTTAGCATAAATCACTTGTTCTTCAGCCGTTATGTATCCTCCTACAATTCCTTGTGCAACTTTTTCATCCGGGGTTAGCTTAGGTTTTGCAGGTGCTTTAGCTTTACCCTTGATTCATTGTTAGAGTTCTTTTCCGAGGAATTAGAGGAAGATTGGCTAGAAGAGTTACCGTTCTTACCATTCTTACTGTTCTTACCATTTTGAGGGTTCTAAGAAGTCTGGGAGGTACTTTGAGACGACTTGTTCTCCTTAGGCTTGTCCTTGTTGTGCTTCATCTCTTGGGAGAGAGCAATTGCTACCGCCTTGTTGAGATCCGAGGGGTCGAAGACTTCTACACAAAACTTGATATATTCGTCCAACGCAAAAAGGTAACCCTCTTTGCGCTCATCATCCGATTTGCATAATCGGGTGCCGAGCTACAAAACACGGTTAGAAAGACATGACTGGCATACCATTCTGCTTGAGATTGTGCCAATCCTTTTTCAACCGTCATTCCGTGTGTAGGTTATATCAAATGTACCACACCTCCTATAGGAAGAGTCAAGCCAACCTACTCCAAAGTTCGGCTCACAATGCTCTTGTCTGCCTCACCATCCTCTGAAGACTGGATAGGTACTCTAGGCTCCATCAAGGAAGTAGGAGCAATGGCCTGAGCCTTGTGCCAAGAAAGAAGTTTGACAAGATTTCTATCCTTCTTGCAGTCCTTGTGAGTGCTTGGTGAAGATGAAGGTAGGTGAATCAAATGTGTAGAAGCTGAGAAAAGTGCAACAGTAGCTGCTCTACCGGACTTCAAATTCATATCAAACTTCTTTGGGTCTTTCCTCCAAATATGAGTGTAGTGATAAGACATAAAACAACTAAGAGTCTCTTCCATCACAAATTGATGACGTGGCAGTTCTGCCCGGACACACACGCAGGCAGACTACTGACGTGGCAGGCAGGCTGTACTTTTGCGTTGCCTGCTGACGTGGTGAGACAAAAGGGGTTCCGAGATTTGCGCTGATAGTGTTGACGTGGCAGCCTGTACGGATTTCCACAAATTCCACTGCTGATTTTACTGGCAGATTTTTGACCAATTGCTTTGGGGATTATTGCTTTTGAGTTTGAACCTTTTGGGGCTCTGCTTTTGGCATCCCTTGTAATGTTTATAAGTGACCTAAGGGTCTCACTTCTCAGAGCATTTGGGCACAGAGTCTGAGAGTAGAGGTCCCGCGGGCAGCTGTACTTTGCTCAAAGATTAATATAAAAGAAAATATCGAAAGGGACGCCAGTCTTTGGGGCCAATCTCTCTTGGCACGGAACTACGCTGGTTCGTGTCGACTCTTGAAATTGTGAAGTGTTTTGAAGTGAATCTCTGTTGTGTCGTGACAAAATCTAGACTTGGGGTGCCCAAGTCGGTGATAGTGGTATCAGGCGTGTGCTTTTTTCAAAGCACACCGGTCCTATCAAAGAGCAGACAGAGCACTTGGGAATAATTTTGGAAATTGTTATTTGAAGTATCTTTGGGCCCCGACCCCGGACTAATTAGCCACTCCCACCCTTCCTTCATCGCGCATTTGGCGCGTTTCCGTCTTCATCGCTGTGTCTTACAGGGCATAAAGCCATTCAGAATCCCAGATTACACATGGGTTCTCGTGAAGAATCTGATGGAGATAACCCCTCTCAACGGGAAGGCAAAGAAAATTTCAAATCTGACGCGGGAACTGAAGAAAAGAATGAAGATTTTGGCAAATTTTTTGACAGAGAGTTTGGTCAGAGCGAAGTACAAGCGTCAACCGCAGGTTGATACATGTGTGAAAAGATTGATCAAGTACCCCAGAAACCCGAATTTTCCAATTGATGAGATTCACTCGAGATGGCGTGAGGCCATTGAGTCTCCTCTCAAGATGGGGTGGAAAGCTGAAAGGACAGAGGAGTGCAGAAAAGCGGAAGCTTTACTCACAGGAGGAGTTGGAATAGGACTGTTGACCAGAAGATGAACCAGATACTGGAAAGGACATTGAAAGGGATACTGATGTACTGATAATCTTGTTGTTTGTGAGATAACCGGAAATAGGAGCGAGGAACTGGCTTCTATATGGATTGGGAAGCATGGAGCTGGACATCCACTCTTTTGCAACGAGGTAAGCCATCTCCTTGCCTGTTTTGCAAGTGAAATCAAGGATGAGATGGTGAGATTGAGAGTGAGACAGCTCAGGAATGAATCGAATATCCTTTCGATTCGAGATATGAATGATGATTTTGAATGAATGAATGATGACGCATGTTGAATGATTCTAGTGCATCAAGATTCCCATATGAATGAGATGACTGGATAGTGTAGTGAGCGCATCAAGAGTTCTTGCGGGATGAGATGGCTACACAGGGATCTAGGTGCATCAAGACTTCTAGATGGATGAGATTGAAACACTATTTTCAATATGAACTAAGTGTGTGAATGAAGAACTCTGAAATAGGAATTTCTGAAGATGAATTTGATTTATGTATGAGATTAATGTTCTCTGGAAGAACTTGCTAGATGTGTGTAGATAACAGGTGAAATCGATGATAATGGATGACCAATTGGGAGCGATAACGACTCCAGAATGAACTCGACAACGATAAGTATCATGAACTTTGAATGAAACTAATGGAAGAACGTGCTATTTTGAGAACAGGTACCAAGATTAAGAATGAGATAATGATGATTTTGGAGCAATGATAACTCCCGAATGCTGCTCTGGCTCCCGAATGCTGCACTGGCTGCTGTTTTTGGGCTGGCAGCTTTTGGAGACAATTTACTTTTGATTTTAATGCTTTTGGGGCTCTGCTTTTAAGTTTTAGCAACCCTTGTAATGTTTATAAGGACCCAAGGGGGGCTCACTCTGTAGAGCATCTGGACGCAGAGTCTGAGGGCGAGCATCCGCAGGTTGGTTGTACTTTGCTCAAAGGTTAATATAAAAGAAATACCGAAAGGGGCGTCAGTCTTTGGGGCCAGTATTTCTTGGCACGGAACTACGCCGGGCCCTGTTGACTCTCTTTTGATCTATGAAGTATTTTTGAAGTGACTTGGGGTGTCCAAGTTTGTTACAGTGGTATCAGAGCACAACTGTTTTCTCTGCTATGGAGAAATCCGATCCCTTTTCTCACGACACTTATGGATTCCGAAAAGAACCAATCAACTTCTTCTGCAACCGCCGAGGTGGGAGGACGCAACATGAAAAATTTGAATGACTTAGCAGAAGATGAGTATGGGCCACCTCGGCCTACTCAGTACGAACTCTTGGAGATGGAACGTCGGCAACAGGTTGACGAGTGCACGAAGCAGATGACTCAGTTTGCTAAAGATTCCCAGTTTGCAAATTTTTTCCCCCAACAGTCCATGGCTGAAGTGCAAACTCAGTGGCAGAAAGCCACTGAACCATCGATCAAACCGGCGATCAAGAAACCTCCTTCTCCGAGGATGTTTACTGAACAAGAACTTCAAGAGGTGGTTCAGACCCAAATCAGTAAGCTTTTGGACACGAAAAATCAATCAAAAAAGCAATTGAAGAAGCGCAAGAAGAGGACTGACTACCTTGGTTACTTGGGCCGTCAATCTTCTTTTGCATCTGCAAGAAAGTAGAAGAAGCGTGTGCGTTTTGAAGGACTACCCAGTTATTCTTCCTCTTCTTCTGAGAGTTCTTCTAGCTCTTTCGACTCGAGTGAGGAGGACAGAAAGGGCAAGAAGCGAAGCAAGAAGCGTAGCTTTGGAAAGAGCAAGAAAAAGGCAAAGAAACTCAGATTCCGACCAGTTTGTGATAGATCTACGAAGGAGTCATCCTCTGACAGTTCGGACTTCGGCGATCACATGTTTTACGCAAAGAAGAAACATTTTTACAGAGCCAACCAATACGACTTTCTCGAAGACAAGAGTAAGAAGAGTAAGGAATTTAAAGAGGGTGGACAATCGATAAAATTTGAATCCTTTTCTGGATTTCGAGATGCTCCGAGGGCTTTGACCTTTATCCAGCTGTTTGACATAGCCTTCTTTGGAGGGCACTACTGAGAGCACTCCAAGATCAGGAGGGCTGCATCTTTTCTAAAAGGAAATGCTCGAACATGGTGGTCCACTCTTCTTCTGAGGAAAGAAGCTCCAGTTAAGTGGTTGAAATTCAAACGGCTCTTTATTTCTTCTTGGCTGACCCGAGAGTACGAACGGGATGTAAGAACCGCTTGGAACCATCTTCGGATGACCAAGGGAGATTCTTTGGATGCTTATTGCGAGAGATTTTGGGACTCTTTTCTACCAACCTCTTCATTTAAGAAGGTCACCTTTAAGGAACAAGTTGAGCGGTTTTGCTGTGGACTACAGAGATCCGAGATTACTGCCTTGAACAAAAGTCGAACTCCATTCAAGAATCAATGGGTCATGCGAAACGGGGTTTCTTGATACATTCGGCGAATTCGACTTACCCGTTGATGAAATCTTGACTCACAAGACCAGATAGACCTCTAACAATGAAAGTAGAAAGAAATAGAGTTCTTAGGAAAAAGAAAAGAAAAATACACGACTCCGAATGACTCTTAGAGAAGGGGCTAACTATCTCAAAGAGGGGAAGTGTTTTGGTTGCGGGGAACAAGGGCACATCTCTGCAAAGTGCCCCAAAAAGGCAACAAGGGCAGACTAAAGACATGCCAAAGAGTTCTAGAGCAGCAGAGGAACGTGGCAGAAAAGGCAAGATGAAAGCAGGACTGGTACCGGATTGCATGGGAACCGACCCAAGCCAGATAGATGAAAGTAGAAAAGGCAAGATGAAAGCAGGAGTGGTACCGGATTGCATGGGAACCGACCCAAGCCAAATAGATGAAAGTACATAACTTTGTCGAGCTTGGGGCAAAGTGAAAGATCAGGAAGCCCTTATCTTTTTCGATGGAGGAGCCAAGGCCAACTTCATTTCACCTAAATTGGCGGTGCGGCTCGAGATTACGCCTGACAGGATGGGACCACCAGCAGAGGCAGTTCTGGCGGCACCCGGACGGGATATAGCCATTATGCCTGTCATTGGCAAACTTCGTTTGCATTGTAAGGGGTATTTAGGGCACGAGGATTTTTACATCATGCCTTGAGAAGGGTTTGACGTCCTCTTAGGAGTCCCTTGGTACCATAAGAACAACGCCATGGTCGATTATCGGGCCAAGAAAGCAATTTTGACAAATGAAAAGGGCAAAAAAATTGTACTTGATGTAAAACTGAAGGGTGAGTTTGTCCCTATTGTATCGGCTTTGGCCGTTAGTATTGGCTATTTCCGCGATTCATCATAGAAGCTTTGAGGATATGGTTGATCAGTACGCCACCGATCCGGATTTTACCGATGTATTTACTCGAATACAAAATGGGGAGGTAGTAGCGGGATATTCCATACGCGATTGCTACTTGATAAAGAAAATGATGTTGTGCGTCACACAGCCGTTGAGGGAAAAGGGTTTGACTGAGTGCCATTGTCCACCTTTTACGGCATAGACACCACCTTGAAAGGTGTGGAGCATTATTTCTTTTGGCCGAGACTCAAGAAGGATGTGGACGACTTTGTTCGCTGTTGTTTAGTATGCTAGAAGGTCAAGTTTGATAGGCATAAGGCAGAGGGATTACTATAGCCTTTACCCATTCCCATCCGCCCCTGGGAAAGTATTGCAATGGATTTCATTTTTGATCTTCCGAAGACACAGAGCAGGCACGATGGCATTTGGATTGTCATTGACAGATTTAGCAAGCAAGCTCACGTCATTCCAGTGAAGAAAACAGTCAAGTGGGACCATTTAACGAGGCAATTTATTGCACATATAATTTGATTACATGGCATGCCTGAGACAATAGCCTTTGACAGAGATCCCTGATTCACGAGTTTGTTTTGAAGGCCTATTTGGGAGAACATTGGCACATGGTTGCAGTTCTCGTCATCATTCCACCTGCAGACAGATGGGCAATGTGAGATTGCAAATTCAGTTGTTTTGGATTTATTGAAGTCTTATATCTCTGATTAGAAGACTGAATGGGAATTTTTTTTGCCTTTGGTTGAATTTGCCTACAATAACACGGTTCACTCTTCGACAAGGAAGGCGCCATTTGAGATAATTGAAGGTGCTCCGAAGGTTCCACCCTTCCTCAACACTAAAGACAAGATTTTTAAAGCCGACCAATATACGAGGGACTTGGACATTGGCTTTTGCCAAGGTCCGGGAGGCTTTAGAGAAATCTCAAGAACGACATAAGAAGGCAGCAGATCGACGTCGTCACGATTTGAAATTAAAGGAAGATGATTGGGTGCTCTTACGTTCTGAGAAGGCACTCCTAAGAAAACGAAAGGGAAGGGAGCGGCTTTTTCCAAAGCTTAGCATGAGGAATTATGGCCCTTTCCAGATTAAAGAAAAGATAAATGATGTCTCCTTTAAACTCAAGCTACCCGATACTTGGAAGATTCACGATGCATTCCATGCGAGTCTCTTGAAACCTTTTGTCAGTTGATGGGGAGCCTGATGAGCAACCCGAAGTGGAGGAGAGCGAGGAGATTTTCGTTCCAGAACAGATTTTGGCACACAAGGAAAGAAAGATCAAAGGTTAAGTGATTAGGCGGTTCTTGGTTAAATTCAAGAACTATTCCGCATTGAATGCGAAGTGGATGGAGGGGGAGGACCTAGCAGATACTCCTCAAATTTTGGAACTTAACCTTGAAGCATGCTTTTGGGGCTGTGCGTTTAGCAACCCTTGTAATGTTTATAAGGACCCAAGGGGGGCTCACTCTGCAGAGCATCTGGACACAGAGTGTGAGAGCGAGCACTCGTGGGTCGGTTGTACTTTGCTCAAAGATTAATATAAAAGAAACACCGAAAGGGGCGCCAGTATCTCTTGGCACGGAACTACCCTGGGCTGTGTCGACTCTCTTTTGATATGTGAAGTATTTTTCAAGTGAATTTGTCCTGTGTTGCGGTAGAATCTTGACTTGGTGTGCCCAAGTTTGTTACATTTCCAACCAAGACAAAAGACAGATGGTGAAGGTGGCCAAGTAGATCTTTGTAAACCTTAAGCAACCACCGTAGTCAGAAGTATGATGGCTGCTTAAGGTGGAGGGTTGTTCGTCACAATCTCTCTCTCTCTCTCTCTATAGATATATACAAGTCAATAGTGGGACATGTACGCACTCCAGAGGGGATTTCTGATTTGGCTCATTCCACGATTGGGGTGAAACAGGGTTGCCCGCTATCTCCTACACTATTTGGCATGTATGTGGATGAGGTTGCTGACTACATTGAGACGGATGGTGATAGAGGAGCACAGTTCGTAGGGACATGGATCCCACTATTGTTGTATGCTTATGATATTGTGTTGATTTCCAACTCCCAAGAGGGGATGCAACGTCATTTAGATGCTTTGTACACATTTGCCCACGATAGTGGATTGTCTGTTAACCTTGGGAAAACCAAGGTTATGGTGTTTAACACCACACCACAATGGGTCAGGAGGTCAACACCCACTTTTACATATGGCTAGGAGACGGTGGAGTATAGAGATGCATACACCTATCTTGTTAGGTGCAGCGGAATGAATGTTTGCGCTTTGCTCAAGATGAGTGCTCCGAACTGTGCTCAAGGTTCCTTTTGTTCTTATGGAAGGGAGAGCCTTCCGTTCTTAATGAGAGAATGCTATGATCACAAACAAAGTGAATGGACACTGTGCGTGCAAGTGAATGAGACTGAGAGATAGAGAGAGAAGAGAGATACGACACCAGACGTAAAACCCTCCTCCGAAGGCCCCACTCTCGTCGACGAGAGTGGTCTACTTATTGATTGCACAAAGTGGTACAATGATGATGCATGGAAACTGATGCAACCTGGGACTATGCCGATGACGACGACAGGGATGGCGACGACGACTTTAGGGTTGAAATTTGCGGTCTTTCTACTGCTGTCCAAAAACGCTATGGGCTGAAATCTGCTAATCTTCTATCTGCTGAATTCTGACTCTATGTCGGTGACGATGTCGATGACGACGATGCGACGACGATGCGCTGAAAACACAGATGCGGAAATCTGCGTTTTCCGGTCAGCATATGCGTTTTCCGGGCTGAAATTGTAAACCTTGCGGAAACTGACCGTGCGGTGAGGAACTGCTGCGAAAGGTGAGATCTGCGAGGTTCAGGACTTGATCTGCGATGTCTGATTGCTGAAAACTGAAAACGTTGATCCTAGGGCCGATTCTGTCGCGATAGATCTGCAAAACGTTGAGGTTGCTGGCAGATGCAGAAACGCTAGGCTGATCTGCTGTGGTCTTGTCGCCGTGGCTCTGCAAATGCAAAACACTGGCTGATCTGCGGTGTCTTGTTCAAAAACTCTAGCCAAGATGGTATGGAGCAAAAACGCTAGAAGCCTTTGGGGTCCTGCTAAGAAGGTGCTTGTTGAGAGGTGCTCCTGTTGCCTCTTCTGCCATTTAGTGCTAACTTGGGTTTGCTTATATATGAACTTAGCAAAATTGCCCTACCTACTTTTGTTGGAAAGTCACTTAAAAATAATAAGTGAAAAATACCAAAAATAGGGAAAATAGGCTAAATGCATTGGAAAATTCCCCTGACTGAATCTGATGGATTCTGAAGGGAATACTGATGATCATGCTGTGTGCAACCAGAGGATATGCATCTACACTCAGTGACTGGGCATGCACGGTCTACGAATAGAATCACAAAAGTGCCAGATCACTACTGATTGGATTGACTGAACCCTGATCATGCTGTAGCTTGTCCACAGACACATAGGGTTGGATGTGTCACGTGACATCCCCCCTTTCTCAAAGTGAGGTATTGGTACCGAACTGTATGGCGTCGAGGGAGATCGCCAATAGCATCCAGAATCCTGGAAGGGACACTTCGCCGGCCCACTCTGATGTGTGGGTCGTACGGTACTTGAACTTCATAAAGGTGTGCAACGCTTGCTTCTTTTGGCCGCGCCGAAAGCTACACAAAATCTTTTGAATCTCCTTCCTTGCTTCAACTTCGTCTAGAGTCGTGCTTCTTTCATCTTCAAGAATCTTCATTGCTGAAAATTCCTGAACCCATTTCCAACACAAAACCATGAATATACCTATTCCATGTAAAGTGAGTGGAAAAAATCTTATCTTCTCTAAAGACTGTGCATGCAATGTAGATGAACATAGAGACGGAGTGACAAACCGTTCATCAAACACATGCAAACAATGAGATCGAATCTCTCTCTTTTGATCGAAAGCAATCAACTGTGGCAATTCACAACGGAATTGCCCATGCTTGGTGCTCATACTTTCATGTGCTCTACTTTCATGACATGGAATGCGACTTCCTTGAATTCATACTTTTCAGCTTTTCATGAAAAATCCGCATACATTCGTGCTCATCCATGAGAGAAACGTGCTCAACATACAATATGTCATGCCTAGGAAAAGGGATCACATAACGATGCTGACTAAAATACAGGAAACGATCACGAATGAAACATTCGAACAATGCGTGCGTATCAATCATGGTTCTTTGGACCTAGGCTCAAGAGCCAAGATCGGTTCTTCGTGAGGGGGTTCTTTGGACCTCGACTCGAAAGCCAAGATCGGTTCTTCGTGATTGATCGAATCTACAACGAGGCTAGCTTCGCTGAAAAAGCATCCACTAACACATCATCCTTGTGAACAATCACATCATCTTCATGCAAATCATCATGTTTGTGAGAAATCACATCTAGATCATGCAAACCATCATGCAAATCATTGGCATCCAAATCATTATGCAAATCATTGGCATCCAAATCATCATGCTTATCATTGTCATTCAAATCATCATGCTTCTCACAATCATGCAAATCCTGTGTGTCATGCTTTGGAGAAGAAGAGACTGAGAGAGTATCCTTTTCCCGAATCTCTTGCATCGGTGCCTGCACTTGAGAAAAAAGCCGCAAGAACTCTTGCATGCGTCGCTCGCTCTGTTCTTGTCTTGCCTTTCTTTCTGCTTCTCTTTCTGCTTCTCTTATGCGTGTCTGCGTTTTATTTTTGCCATTTTTGCTGCATTTCTTGCTTCGCGTTGTAAATTCTGTTCCAGAAACATCAGCTCCAACTCCTCCATAAGAGTTAGTGCAATCCTTGTCGTGGATGGGGAAGGGTCATAAAAACCTCCTGGTGGGGAAAATTCTTCTTGGCCTCTCTTGTGCTCATTACCTCCAAGCGAAGTATCCATTCCGCTTTGAGTTATGACCATTCTGAATTCGGGGGTTCTTGTGGTCTTGGGTTCTTAAGTTCATGAGGAACTTGGGTTCTTGCGGGTCTTGGGTTCTTAAGTTCACGAGGAACTGGGGTTCTTGGGGGTCTTGGTTCTTGAGGAGGTTCTTGAGGTTTTCTTTTGCTTGCAAACCGCGTTTGAGAAGGATCTTCTCTTCACCCAAGTTCTACTCCTTTCTGCGGGCGCACCCCTCAACGGCCTTGCGCTCACACCAAGGTTGCTTTTTCCCACCTCACGTCGATTGGCCGGCCGCTACGTGCACGGTCCGCTCTCAATGAGTGAAAAGAGACACAAGGGGAGGCGGGACAAGCCCTTCTTTCTTGGGATTCCTGCCACTCTTCAAAAACACGATTAGGAATCGACACGCCCAAGCGAACTTGGGTTCGTGCGACCGCAACAAGCAAAAAATATTTCTTGTGATTCTTGTGGTTCTTCCCTTGAGTAATACAGAACACTGCCAAAACTCTGATACCAATGTTAGGTGCAGCGGAATGAATGTTTGCGCTTTGCTCAAGATGAGTACTCCGAACTGTGCTCAAGGTTCCTTTTGTTCTTATGGAAGGGAGAGCCTTCCGTTCTTAATGAGAGATCACAAACAAAGTGAATGGACACTATGCGTGCAAGTGAATGAGACTGAGAGATAGAGAGAGAAGAGAGATACGACACCAGAGACGTTGTAAAACCCTCCTCCGAAGGCCCCACTCTCGTCGGCGAGAGTAGTCTACTTATTGATTGCACAAAGTGGTACAGTGATGATGCATGGAAACTGATGCAACCTCAGACTATGCCGCCGACGACGACGGGGATGGCGACGACGACTTTAGGGCTGAAATCTGCGGTCTTTCTAGTGCTGTCCAAAAACGCTATGGGCTGAAATGTGCTAATCTTCTATCTGCTGAATTCTGACTCTATGTCGGTGACGATGTCGATGACGACGATGCGACGACGACGCGCTGAAAACGCAGATGCTGAAATCTGTGTTTTCCGGGCTGAAACTGTAAACCTTGCGGAAACTGACCGTGCGGCGAGGAACTGCTGCAAGAAGGTGAGATCTGCGAGGTTCGGGACTTGATCTGCGATGTTTGACTGCTGAAAACTGAAAACGCTGATCCTAGGGCCGATTCTGTCGCGATAGATTTGCAAAACGTTGAGGTTGCTGGCAGATGCAGAAACGCTAGGCTGATCTGCTGTGGTCTTGTCGCCGTGGCTCTGCAAATGCAAAACGCTGGCTGATCTGCGGTGTCTTGTCCAAAAACTCTAGCCAAGATGGTATGGAGCAAAAACGCTAGAAGCCTTTGGGGTCCTGCTGAGAAGGTGCCTGTTGAGCGGTGCTCCTGCTGCCTCTTCTGCCATTTAGTGCTAACTTGGATTTGCTTATATATTAACTTAGCAAAATCGCCCTACCTACTTTTGTTGGAAAGTCACTTAAAAATAATAAGTGAAAAATACCAAAAATAGGGAAAATAGGCTAAATGCACTGGAAAATTCCCCTGACTGAATCTGATGGATTCTGAAGGGAATACTGATGATCATGTTGTGTGCAACCAGAGGATTTGCATCTACACTCAGTGACTAGGCATGCACGGTCTACGAATAGACTCACAAAAGTGCCAGATCACTTCTAATCTAGACTGACTGAACCCTGATCATGCTGTAGCTTGTCCACAGACACATAGGGTTGGATGTGTCACGTGACATATCTTGGGATAGTCTTCAGTGGACCGGCGTTTTCACTGAGGAGAGCAGCAGAGACTAGATTGACGAGAGCTTATGCAACCTTGGGAGGATTGGAGAAGATGTGTTCACAGGTTCAGTTTTAGGAACCTCGAAGAAAGCTGTGCTTTTTGACACTCTAGTGGCTTCAGCTATGCTCTTATGGGGTTCAGATTTGGGGGCCCTCATTGGACCACCAGGGCAGATTTGGTAGCATTGATGGATGGAGATATATGGAGAGGCCTCTAGTCTCTATGATCTCTTGGATAATTCATGCTAAGGCCTCTGTGCCACATGAAGATTATTCTAGCTGAGCTAGTTGACCGGCCTATATGGACATTCATTTATCCTATGGGATACGATGTGCTATTGGTCAGATACGCACATCATCGCATCAACTAGAGATTGAGACTAGCATATTTAGGAGAGTATTAGCAAAAGCTAGGATATGCCAGTTGTGTCATATAGGGCCAGAGACAGAGTTACATCACATTTGTAAGTGTCTGGTATACTATGAGATACGAGGCCACCTTCACTGTCTATTCAGAGAGGGCTTTGGACCGTTGGCTAGAGTCATGAGATATCAGGATCAAAGATGCCTCGGGTTGTTTTTGCTAGAGTGGCATAGACACAGGGAGAGTCTCTTGAGGAGATCAGGCAGTGGGAGTAGAGTTACCAAGGAATGTGCTCCCTAGGGTTTGAAAATCCGGAATGGCGTTCCGACCGGTCACTGGTGCAGGGAACGTCTCGGAACGGCTGGGCGTTCCGGATGACAGTTTGATATCGGAACGGTTGGGGGAAAATGGTCCGGAACGGGGTGGAATGGCCGGAACGGCAGCAAACGAACAGATTTTCAGGAGGCTCCAACGGTGACAACCGATCACAAACGGGTAGATTCTAGGGGTTTTTGTTTTCTGGCAGCCCTTATAAATTCCTTCCTCCTCATTCCTTTCCTTCACAAATGCAACAAGCCTCAAGGCTCTCTCTCCCCCTTGCTCTCAAGCTCTACCCTCAAGCTTTCAAGCTCTCTCTCCCTTGCTCTCATGCTCTACCCTCAAGCTCTCAAGCTTTCTCCCTTGGGCTTGCCCTCAAGCTCTCTCTCCCTTGGTCTCAAGAAGTGAAGCCTCTCTCTCTCTCTCTCTCTCTCTCTCTCTCTCTCTCTCTCTCTGTGTGTGTGTGTGTGTGTGTCTCTCTCAAACCCTCAAGAATCAAGCTCTCTCTCTTTCTCGGATAATCCATGGCCTCTTCTTCTTGTACAACCCCCTCTGTTCATGTGGGCGACATTCAAAAGGCGAAGGAATGGTTGTGGTGGGATGAAGTGACTTTGGAGGGCACGCGGCGGGAGGTGCTCGTGCATGGGCATGCAAGCTATGCTCTTACACGTGAAAAGGGGGGCATGACAAAGTGAGGGCACACTTTCTTTGAGTGCCGAGACATGAGGTGAGATTTTGCACCAACGTAAGCGTCGAGAAGAGGAAGGAGCTTGAGGAAAAGGATTGGCAATTCAGTCATAAATTTAAGCCCGCGTGCAAAGGTATTGATCCAAAGACCCTCATTTTCCTTGTTCTTCTCTAGCCGATGCCGATGGCGGTGGATCTTCATTGGGTCCGATTCGTCGCTAAAGGACCCTTGCCACCTCTTGGGACTCAAAGAAGAAGGAAGAGGTGGATGCCGCCGTGGCCCGATTCTTCTATCATGACCATATCCCCCATTTGTCGCGGCTCGGTATGCTTTATCGATCTTCTCTCTCATTTCTTCTGTTATCGTCGTTTCGGCGAGTATGATCTCTAAAGTTTAAACTATGAATAATCATACTAACCTCTTCTATGTGTGATCGAAATAGGTCGGAGTATTGGAAAGCTATGGTGCAGCGGATAGGAGAGTATGGCACTAGCTATCTGCCGCCATCTTCAGAGGCTCTCCGAACCACTTTGCTCGATCGAGAGAAGGCGATCGTGGAGCAAGCAACACTCAATATTCAACGGCTTTGGGAAAAACATGGTGTTTCTCTCATTGCCGACGGGTGGAGCGATACAAGGAAGAGATCTATCCATGGCCTCATTGCATACTCAAGTGGAGAGAGAGATGTAAATTGTGCACTCTCATGATTCCTTCGAGAGTGGCAAGTCCGCCGATGTCTTCACTGCAGAGTGGACATCGGCCATAAAAACGATCGATGAGCAACATGTGATGGCCTTTGTCACAGATGAGGAGGCATCAAACAGGGCGGTAACAACTATTGTAGAGGACCACTATTCGCATGTGATAGTGTGCTTTTGCATGACACACTGCTTGAACAACCTTCTAAAAGACAGGCAAGCTAGAATGGATCGCACCAGTCATTGCAGATGCAATGAAGATTGTTAATTTCATCAACAATCACAACTTCATTCGGTGGAATTCATATGCCTCTCCTTTACACGGGGGCAACTGAAACCGGCCTGTTCAATCCAAAAAGGGCGGTAGACTTTACTTTAAACCTTGATTTAGCTTTCACCCATTATTAGTCGTCTATTTTACCTGTACTTTCAAGACACAACAAAGGGGAGAGGGATACAGGTTGCTAGATTGCACCTGTATGAGTAGACGGACACCAGATTGGCCCCTAACTTAGGCGCCCCTTTCGGTATTTCTTTATTGTTCAAAAGAGGGAATAAACGCTGTGGTTCCTACAAGCTGCCCCGCACAAACTCGGCTGAATTTCCACTGTTCCAGCCCGATTTCGGCAGCATAACTGTACTAGAACCCTTCACGGTCAGTATTCCCACGCATTGACTGACTTTCCCGACGCATACGGGCACTTTGCAAAACCTGGCGAGAATCTGCAGCACGCTAAATTCTCTGTTTTCAGCCCTGAAAATGCGCCAGATCGCCTGTACAGCGGTCCCCTTGCGTCCCCGAACCTCCTGGGGGTATTAGGGTCCGTTTAGGGCCAAAACCCTAAACCTGCAAAAATACACAGCAGGCTGTAATTCACTGTTTCGGGCTCCGTTTCGCGTGCCGGTCGCATCCCTAGCAAGTCCTCGAGCTCCCGCACCTGTAGGGCTACTTGCCCTTTGAATCGGACGAGATTTCTGGCGTGAAACCTCTCCGAATTCACCTGTACCTGCGGGGGGGATTAGCCGCTAGCTAATCCAGTACCTGTGCAAGAGGCTCTTGCCTCGGCAATCGCGCATGAACCCACACAACTGTACATTGGTCAAATGAAGAGCCCACTAGAGGGGCATAACATACTGCCAAAGGGGAGAGAGAGGGCAGTGCGTAGCGTGCAGGGCATCACTCCTGGCACCGCACTGTGCATAAGAGGGAAAGCAAGCACTCCATAGCTCTTAACCTGTGACAAAATCAGCAAATGAGCCCTTCTTCCCTTCAAATTCAGCGCCAACTCCTTCTTGCATTGGAAACTGCACCAGAATGTGCCACTTGGCACATTTACAAGCATTTTCCCGTTTCGGGGTTGCCGCCTAAAAATATCCCAACCGGTTGCCCAGTTGACTTCACGGCAGAGTAAGAAAATGTTCCCTTTGTCATTCCGGAGGTAATGACGCCAACACATTTTCAGGTCCCAAAATAGCAGTTCCCTAAATTTTAGGAGATGCTGCCATTATATCTTTCTAGGTCATCCGACCCTCTTTGTACACTGCGGCCACATCCAAAACTGAAATGTAGCCTCTGTAGCAAAGGATTCCACTTTGGCTAGTCAATGACCCCACTTGGCTAACCATAGTCCTTGTCCAACCTTAGTGCTCTCTTGCCCTCAGGCCTGGACTCCCTCTGGACAGTTCCACACTAGCTATGCAATGCACGGCAGTTAGATTTCCCGAGGGGTGTTTCCAAAAAGTGAAAGTAAATAGATAATAAGAAAGAAATCAACAAAAAGGATAGATAGTAGTCACACGCTGGTGACATACCCCCCTCTTGAAATCTCAAACGTCCTCGTTTGCATCTATGTCGTACATGCTTACTGTCAACACTGATGTATTCAACACCTGTCAACACATATACGACACATACATGCTCATTGTCAACCCTGGTGTATTCAACACCTCGTCGACTCATGTACGTGTGAACCCTGTCCCAATGACATAGTGGTAGCTTCGCACTCTGCCATTGCTTTGAGTCACTAACGTTCCAATGACAAAATGGTAGCTGCACATTTTGCCACTGTCTTATAGTACACGTTGGATCCCGTAACACTTTCGAGCATACCCAAACCGACAGTTTAAGAATGCAGTTACACATGTACTCTTTAATAGAAGCAATCACTGTATCCTTGACAAACTGACAAGAAATACTCACTTCTATAGCACTAACCAAACTTTTGGACATTCCATAAGAGCAATTGCCAAACTGACAATCTGTATAGCTCTAACATTCATGTAACAGGTATTTGATTTGAGCTCACTTTAAATACCATGTACATCATTTGTCTCAGAAGCCATTGTCACACTGACAATCCATTTAGCTTTGAAACTCAAGGGGTCAAGGTAGGTTGCAAATCGAAGGCTTCCAGGTAAAGTGATAACACAGTTGGTGACTCTGCAAGTTCACCTTCTTCCATCCACTTAGCATCCATTGGTGGATAGTTTCTGAACTTTACCAAGTAACGCCTAGCAACCTTGCCTTTCACTTTCCTTTCTTTGTGTGCCAAGATCTGTTCAGGGACCAAGATCTCGTCAAGTTCCTCGACTTCCGGCTGATCTTCAGCTGGCATATCTTCTGGCACATCACCCACATAGGGTCTGAGAAGACTCACATGAAACGCATTGTGAATCTTCCAACTGTCAGGCAATTTCAGCCTATATGCAACATCACTGATTATGTCGCACACTTGAAAAGGCCCATAGTAACGCATGCTGAGCTTTGGAAACAGTCTTTCCTTGCCCTTCATCTTCTTTAACCTTGCCTTTTCAAAGCGTAAAAGCACCCAATCACCAAGTGAATATACCACTTCACGACGGTGACGATCAGCTGCTTTCTTTTGCTTTGCCTGAGTCCTTTCTAAGGCCACTTTGACCTTCTTGTACATTTCATCCATGTCTTGAACATACTTATCTGCTTCAAATATCTTGTCCTTTGTATGCAGTATGGGAGGAACTTTCTTGCCACCTTCAACTATCTCAAAAGGTGCCTTGCCAGTTGATGAATGCACTGTATTATTGTATGCATACTCCACCAATGGCAAATACTGCTCCCACTTTCCTTTATGCTCTGACACATAGCACTTCAGCAGATCTAGGACAGTAGAATTTGCCTCTTCTGACTGCCCATCTGTTTGAGGATGAAATGACGAAGAGAATTTGAGCGTGGTACCCATATTCTCAAACAAGCCTTTCCAGAACAAACTAGTCATGCGTGGATCACGGTCGCTAATAATTGACTGTGGCATGCCATGATACTTGAAAATATTGCTCATAAACAAGCGTGCCATCTGATCTGGCTTTATCTTCTTCCTGACAGGAATAAAATGAGCCTGTTTGCTGAATCTGCAAATAATGGTCCAAATACCATCGTTTCCTGTCTGCGTTTTCGGAAGATCAAAGATAAAATCCATAGCAATACTTTCCCATGGTTTATCTGGAATAGGTAGTGGTTGCAATAACCCTGGTGCCTTTTGCCTGTCAAACTTGACCTTTTGGCATTTTAGGCATTCTCGCACAAAGGCATCCACATCCCTTCTCAATGTAGGCCAATAGAAGAATGTCTCTACCGCTTTAACTGTAGCATCGATACCACGATGCCCTGCATACGGTGGGACATGACTCTCTTCCATAACTTTGCGTCGCAATGGCTTTGTGACATAGAATCTGCCATGCATCATCATGAACCCGTCTTTAAGAAGATAGTGTTCATGACGTTGTCCATCCATTAGTTGCTCGAAGACCCTTGCAAAATCTTCATCATTTGCATACTGTTCTCTCATATCATCAAGTTCATGATGATAAGGAATCGACACAGCTGAAATTTGTGGCTTCCTTGACAAGGCATCAGCCACAACGTTCTTCTTGCCTTCCACATGCACAATCTGAAAATGGAACATGGACAAGATATTTGCCCATCGCATATGCTTCTCAGATAACTTTGTCTGTGTCAAGAAGTATCGCAAGGTCTGATGATCCGTTTGGACAACGAAATCTGCACCTAGCAGGTAGTGTTTCCAACTTAAGAGCGCATGAATCACAGCCAGTAACTCTTTCTCATAGACCTGCATGGTAATCTCTGGCCCTTGCAAAATTCTGCTCTCATAGGCTACTACCCTGCCATCTTGCATTAGCACAGCACCAATGCTACTACCGCAGGCATCACACTGGACCACAAATGACTTCCTAAGATCTGGCAACACAATGACTGGATCCGAAGTCATCTTTTCCTTTAAGAGATTAAAAGCTGAAATCTCTTTTTGTGTCCATCTGAAGGTGACTGCCTTCTTTTGAAGAGCATGTAAAGGTGAAGCAATCTCAGCGAAATTTCGGATAAACCTTTTGTAATAGGAGCATAGTCCCAAAAAGCTTCGGACATCATGCACCGTCTTCAAATTTGGCCATGACTTGATCGCTTCGACTTTTGCAGGATCCATTCTGACACCGTCCTTTGAGACAATGTGTCCCAGAAAGTGAATCTCTTCCAGAAAAAACTCACTTTTCTTTGCATTGATGAGCAACCTATGACTGCGTAGCTCTTTGAACACAATGGCCAAGTGATGCCTATACTCCTCTTCATTCTTTGAGTAGACTATCATGTCATCAAAGAATGTACCAACAAACTGCTGGTGTGGACGGAAAATTCTGTCCATCATGCTATTAAACGTAGCAGGAGCATTTGTGAGACCAAAGGGCATCACTAAAAATTCGTAAAGGCCAAACGTCGTTCTAAAAGCAGTCTTGTGCACATCCTCTGATCTAATGCGGATCTGATGATACCCACTCTTTAGATCTATCCTGCTAAACATAGCTGCTCCTTCTAATTTGTCCATAATATCATCAATTCTAGGTATAGGGAACCTATTCTTGATGGTATTCTTGTTTAGTGCACGGTAGTCGATGCACATACGCCATGAGCCATCCTTTTTCTGCACCAACAACACTGGAGAACAGAATGGAGATGAACTGGGCTGAATCAGCCCCTTTTCTAACAACTCCTGTACTTGGCCCATTATCTCTTTCTGCTGAGCCGCAGTAACCCTGTACGGAGGCTTATTTGGTGGGCTACAGCCTGGCACCAAATCTATCGCATGGTCCTCGGGTCTCTCTGGCGGTAATTGAGACGGTAATGAATCGGAAAAACAGTCACTATACTGTTGTAAAAACATTGACCTTTCTTTATCTAGCACAGATAAATTTGATTCATCACAATCTGACACTTCACGTGCAAAAACCAAGTACGCAGAAAGATGCTTTTTCATTACAGAAGTAATAGCAGAAGCTGATACAGTAGGAATAGACTCCCCTTTAAGCTTTACATCCAGAATGTGAGTCTTTCCCCTGCTCTGTACAGTGATCTTTTTGTTGTAGGCATCCATGATTCCCTGTACACGAAACAACCAAGGAATACCTAACAACACATCACATCCGTCCAGTGGCATGATGTAAAATTCTTCAGCATCTACATAGGACTGGATATGTAGACGCAACTTTCCAATGATGGGTGTCACAGCCTCTGTATGGCCAGGACATGCCAAACCTGCCTCTGCTGTATACCCCATCTCTTCAGGTCTGATTCCCAACTTTGAAGCCAATTCTCGGGAAATAAAGTTGGCTTTGGCACCTGGATCAAAGAAGATAAGCACTGTTTGATCCCTAATCTTTCCCCATGCTCTGCAAAGCTCACTTGCATCTGAATTTGGCTTGTCGCCCACCATATCTGGCACTAGACCAGCCATGGGCTTCTTTCCTTTCTTGTCTTCCTTGTCATCAGAATCAGCTGGCCTTTTCTTTGTAGGACAGTTGTAGGCAATGTGGCCAGGCTGCTCACATATAAAGCATTTGTTCTCTGTCCTCAGGACCTTCTTTTGCTCTTCTGACTTGCGAGGAAAACGTCTTTTCCATTTCTTTGCTGGTCCTTTTTCTGATTCAGCCGTAGCTTTGTCTTTCCCTGCATTGGCTGACTCATGAGTCCCTTTAGGAGCCTCATTGGGAACGTGCTTCTTGGCTGAATTTTTCTTGCCTGATCCTGCCTTGACGCCAGTGTTAAATTCACAATCTTCTCCCTTGAGCAAACCATTGCCAGTGTTTGCTACCTCGATGAGCTGCGTCAAAGTAGTGACTTTTGTCTTCGTGCAATATTTTCTCAATCCTTTGGGTAGGCCACAACAGTATTTTTCAATCTGTTCTGTCAATGGCACAAACCTATAGGAAGTTACTGGAAGTAGAGCTTTCCAAAACTTCCGATTGTAATCATCCAGATTTCTGCAAGTGGCAGCATTTAGCTGGTGCCATTCTGTCATGACATCTGCTTCAAAGTCATCAGATAACCATGCTGCTGCAAAAATCTGCTTGAAGTAAATCCATGTAGACGGAGCTTGCCCTTGAAGCAATAAAGTTGTCCACCATTGTCCCGCATTCCCTGTCAAGAAAGTGGCTGCCTTGCGGACCTTTGAAGCCTCTGTAAAGTTTCCCCCTGCATAGGCCTTATCAAACTGCTGGAGGAATGAAAGAGCCTTCTTCCTGTCATCAAACCCTGTAAAGGTCGTGAATGACACACCTTTGCCACCTTCTTTGTACGGAGTTGGCCTCTCCAGCGGCGTTAAATTGTCATATGGAAGTGACTGAAACATGGGAACACTATTAAGGTTCATGTGTGTTCCTTGGCCGCTATTAACTTGACCTGGAAATGCCATATTTGGTTGCTGATTTGTAATTCCAGCCATACCAAAATTTGCCTGTGGCATCCTGAATTGTCCCTGAGTGCTTTGAAACCCTGGTTGCATACCCATGACACTGTACATGGGGTTAGGCATCATCGTTTGAGCACCCGCAAACACTGTTCCTGGCGTATAAAACTGATTTCCAGGTGCATGACCAGCCATGCTTTGGAATACGGATCCACCTCCAAAATAGCCAGGGTGTACTGAAGGTGGTGGGAAGACCTGTTGCATAGCCTGTAGGTTGCTTCCCTGCCCATTAGAACCAGCTATAGGCTGCTGAAAGGTGGCGGGCTGAATTGGTACAGCTTGAAAAACTGGCATCTCAGCCACCTGTTCTTGCACCTTAGGCATACGTTGTGGAGACTGCATGTTCTCCGTCAAGTGTACAGGTGTTTCCATTGACTGTGCGGTATGAATCACCTGTGCTCGAGCCTTAACAGGCTTTTGAATATGATCCAGTGACCCAACTTGCTGAGACGGAACAGGAGGTTGCAGAAAGGCTAAAAACCTCGGATTCTGCATTACTTGTGTGAACATAGCCACAGCAGTAGCCAACTGGGTCCTGAATATATCATCATCAGTCTGTGGTGGTCTTGAGGACTCACCCACTTCATGTGTCTGTTGACCCTGTGAAGAGGAAACCTCTTCAGTCACATCATCTGGTTTGTCAGCCATAATTACAATTCCCTGTGTCTGGTCTATGATCCCTTGTGTCTTCAAGCCCAAAACTGCCCAAGGCTCACTTTTAGAGGAAAAAGTGATTTAATCCCGTCGATGGAACCATGAAACCGGCCTGTTCAATCCAAAAAGGGCGGTAGACTTTACTTTAAACCTTGATTTAGCTTTCACCCATTATTAGTCGTCTATTTTACCTGTACTTTCAAGACACAACAAAGGGGAGAGGGATACAGGTTGCTAGATTGCACCTGTATGAGTAGACGGACACCAGATTGGCCCCTAACTTAGGCGCCCCTTTCGGTATTTCTTTATTGTTCAAAAGAGGGAATAAACGCTGTGGTTCCTACAAGCTGCCCCGCACAAACTCGGCTGAATTTCCACTGTTCCAGCCCGATTTCGGCAGCATAACTGTACTAGAACCCTTCACGGTCAGTATTCCCACGCATTGACTGACTTTCCCGACGCATACGGGCACTTTGCAAAACCTGGCGAGAATCTGCAGCACGCTGAATTCTCTGTTTTCAGCCCTGAAAATGCGCCAGATCGCCTGTACAGCGGTCCCCTTGCGTCCCCGAACCTCCTGGGGGTATTAGGGTCCGTTTAGGGCCAAAACCCTAAACCTGCAAAAATACACAGCAGGCTGTAATTCACTGTTTCGGGCTCCGTTTCGCGTGCCGGTCGCATCCCTAGCAAGTCCTCGAGCTCCCGCACCTGTAGGGCTACTTGCCCTTTGAATCGGACGAGATTTCTGGCGTGAAACCTCTCCGAATTCACCTGTACCTGCGGGGGCGATTAGCCGCTAGCTAATCCAGTACCTGTGCAAGAGGCTCTTGCCTCGGCAATCGCGCATGAACCCACACAACTGTACATTGGTCAAATGAAGAGCCCACTAGAGGGGCATAACATACTGCCAAAGGGGAGAGAGAGGGCAGTGCGTAGCGTGCAGGGCATCACTCCTGGCACCGCACTGTGCATAAGAGGGAAAGCAAGCATTCCATAGCTCTTAACCTGTGACAAAATCAGCAAATGAGCCCTTCTTCCCTTCAAATTCAGCGCCAACTCCTTCTTGCATTGGAAACTGCACCAGAATGTGCCACTTGGCACATTTACAAGCATTTTCCCGTTTCGGGGTTGCCGCCTAAAAATATCCCAACCGGTTGCCCAGTTGACTTCACGGCAGAGTAAGAAAATGTTCCCTTTGTCATTCCGGAGGTAATGACGCCAACACATTTTCAGGTCCCAAAATAGCAGTTCCCTAAATTTTAGGAGATGCTGCCATTATATCTTTCTAGGTCATCCGACCCTCTTTGTACACTGCGGCCACATCCAAAACTGAAATGTAGCCTCTGTAGCAAAGGATTCCACTTTGGCTAGTCAATGACCCCACTTGGCTAACCATAGTCCTTGTCCAACCTTAGTGCTCTCTTGCCCTCAGGCATGGACTCCCTCTGGACAGTTCCACACTAGCTATGCAATGCACGGCAGTTAGATTTCCCGAGGGGTGTTTCCAAAAAGTGAAAGTAAATAGATAATAAGAAAGAAATCAACAAAAAGGATAGATAGTAGTCACACGCTGGTGACAGCAACATACATGGTGGGTCCAGATTTCCAAGGTGCAAGGCAAGAGACAGATAAAGAAGTCATGAACCAGTTTAGAGAGATCTTAAACAAGATGGTTGTAGACAGAGATGGAGCGACGCATTGTCAAGATCAGTTGAGACAATATAGAGAGATGCGGGGGTTATTTGGCAGTCCAGATGCTCAGATTGGTGGCAAGAAGATAGGTTCAGTGCTATGATGGGAGGACTATGGCTATGATGGCCCTGAGCTTCAGAGATTGGCGATCCGTACTCTCAACTAGTCAGTTAGTACCTCATGCTTGGAGCAATTGTGGAGTATCTTTAGCCACATTGCTTCCAAGAAGAGGAATCAGCTTGGAGTAGATAAGGTAAATGATCTTGTCTTTGTCAGCGCAAATTTGAAAATGCTTTGCAAGAGTACAAGTAAACAAACAGATCCTTTTACACAGTGGGAGATGGAGCAAGAGGCTCCTCAGGCAAGAGGAGATACAGAGGCATCGACACCAGGTACTTCCTCCATAGCCGAGGTCGAGCCGGGCCTAGAGCTCGATGATGAGGAATGGGAGGATGTGCATGGCATACAACTGGCTACTACTAATTGGAAAGCTTCTCAGGCTAGTGGCTCTTGAGTCTTAAGTCTTGAGACTTTAGGACTTCATTATCCATACCTTTTTGTATTGTAGCTTGTCCTCTTTGTAGCATCTTTATGGTATTTGTCACCTTTGGTCTTTTGGTATTGTGGTTTGCCCCCCTTGTACTCTCATTATGGTATATGTCACCTTTGGTTTTTTTGTAGCGCCTTGGCGGGCCTTGTTAGCCAAAATTAAGCGAAAAGTATATTTTGCTCAATGTTATGGCTCAACTTTCAAGTCTTATCTCTTAACTTACTCTTGCAATTATTTGAGAGCTCTAATCTGTAATTTCATGTGTTATTGTATATAGGCATTGTTTCTGTTGTGTATGTACTATGACCGCGGTACCGCACATCACAATCAAGTCATGATAAGGTTGAATGGTCTTCAAATCGTGTTTTTTGTGGGTATTAGTGTCAAAGTACTCTAGTACTAATTGTATTCAGGTATATAACGCTAAAAATTGCATTATTTGGGTGTTTTTTATGCCTCCCGTTCCGTGCCATACCTGTTCCGGACCCATTGCTGCTCCCCCGTTCCGCAAGGAGGGCCGTCGTCATTCCCGTTCCGCGTAACTTTGAGTGGGAGACATTCACAGAGGGAGATTACTGACTTCTTTATAGCAAGGACTCATCAGCCAGAGGAGCATGCTTCACAACAAACTTCAGAGCCCACTTCTACCAGAGGTATATTAGTGGACAGAGCCATTGATGTTACGTGACACATCCAACCCTATGTGTCCGTGGACAAGCTACAGCATGATCAGGGTTCAGTCAGTCTAGATTTAGAAGTGATCTGGCACTTCTGTGAGTCTATTCGTAGACCGTGCATGCCCAATCACTTAGTGTAGATGCATATCCTCTAGTTGCACATAGCATGATCATAGGCATTCCCATCAGAATCCATCAGAATCCTTCAGGGGAATTTTCTAGTGCATTTAGCCTATTTTACCTATTTTTGACATTTTTCACTTATTATTTTTAAGTGACTTTTGTTGGAAAGTAGGTAGGGCAAATTGAGTGAGTTTGTATATAAGCAAACCAGACTAACACTATTTGGCAAAAGAGGCAACATGAGCTAAGCTCAACAGACAACTTCTCCAACAAGACCCTTGGTGGATTTCCCCCAAGCTAGAAGAACCTCCCCTAGCGTTTTCTTCATCAGCCATTGCCTAGCGTTTTCAGCATCTGTACCATCGCCAGCAAGCCTCAGCCTTGGCGTTTTTGCATCAGATCTTCCCGCAAGCATCCCACAGCACCTAGCGTTTTTGGAAGCATCATCAGCCTGGCGTTTTTGCATCAGATCTGCACCGCCAGAATACCTCAGCCTGCAGCGTTTTTCAGCAATGAAAAACTTGTAGATTCAGCCCTAAAGAAGTAGCAGATTCAGCCCGCAGAGACCATCAGTTTTCAGCCTAAAGAAACCTCAGTTTTCAGCCCTAAACCTGAAGATTTTCAGCGTCAAAGACCCACAGAAAACAGCCCCCAATTTAGTGTTTTTGGACTAGTCGCAGATTTCAGCCCATATCATTTTTGGATAGCAGTAGAAAGATTGCAGATTTCAGCCCTAGTGTCGGCCTCGTCATCCCCGTCGTTGTCGTCAACATAGCCTAGACTTGCATCCGTCTCATGCATACCATTTGTACCAGTTTGTGCAATCATAAGTAGACCACTCTCGCCGACGAGAGTGGGGCCTTCGGAGGAGGGTTTTACGTCTCTGGTGTCGTATCTCTCTTCTCTCTCTATCTCTCAGTCTCATACACTTGCACGCACAATGTCCATTCACTTTGTTTGTTATCATAGCATCTCTCATTAAGAACGGAAGGATCTCCCTTCCATAAGAACAAAAGGAACCTTGAGCACAGTTCGGAGCACTCATCTTGAGCAAAGCGCAAACATTCATTCCGTTGCACCTAACAACTGAGCTCGGGAGAGCTAGACGCCCACGTCTACGGAGGTAACAATGACATCGACGGAAGCTCCACCAGAGAAATCAGGACTATTCTAGCACGACATGGGAGACGCTTCGTACGACTATGTACAGAGGTGGACATTGACGAAGCTTTTCAGTGATCGATGCAATACTTTCTCGGACAACGCCTGATGCCAAGCATCCTCTGGCATGGATGATGATGATGATGATCTCAGTCTGACGATTTTAGTCTTTTAGTTTAGTCTTTCACTTTACTTCATTTTTTTTTTGTACCCAGACATTGGATTAGATCCACAAGGATTGTATCAATTTGGTCTCATAGTTCATTTTGGCCTTTTGAAGACGTTTAATATAACATTTTGTAACAGACTTGGACACTCCAAGTCAAGAATCAATCGCGACAGCACCAAATAACCACTTCAAAACAATTCATAGATCACAATAGATTTGCACTAGCCCGGCGGAGTTCCGTGCCTAGAGATATTGGCCCCAAAGACTGACGCCACTTTCGGTATTTCTTTATGTATTAAATCAATGTCAAAGTACAAAGAGCGGTTAAGGTTTTACTCTCAGACTCTGCGTCCAGATGCTCTGAGAAGTGAGGCCCTCACCGCATATATAAAGATTACAAGGGATGCCCAAAAGCAGAGCCCCAAAAAGCTTCTATTTCAAAAGCAATCCCTCTCTCTCTCTCAAGAGAGCAAAATAAAGAAAATTCTCTCTCTCTCTCTCTCTCTCTCTCTCTCTCTCTCTCAATCTTCCTTGCGTAGCCAAAAGCATGCCAAAAAAAACGTCGCTTGCTTTTTGTTTTCAGCTTCCGCAAATTTCGGGATCTCCGTACACTGTTGCCACGTGGCACTGGGGTTTCCAGCCACTTAGGGTTTCAGCCAGCAGTTAGGGTTAGGGTTTCCAAAAATTAGGGTTTTTGCAAAATTAGGGTTTTTGTCAAAATTAGGGTTTTTGCTGTCGGTAGCCACGTCATCACTTTGTGACATACCCCCCTCTTGAAAGCATTGTAATCGACCGCGATTACGCCTGCAAAACCGACAAAAGACATAAACCGTCTTAGCAGACACTGACTGTTAGTACCTACGTACTAGGAACACACATCTAGCACATGTACCAAATCGAAAGTCACATCATAGGATATCACAGGCATAGTTACATGGGACGGCGTATCGGGGTCGGGACGGCAAAAGTCAGGAAACGGGGACGGGGGTTGGAACAACAAAAAAAAAAAGAGTTTTTTTGGCATTTTTTGACCTACACACATGCCACACACATAGAGCATCACTTTGACCATAAATTTACACTAAATAGACCAAAGAACACGAGTCATATAGGCTGAAATGTGCTAATAAAATACCGATGATCGATGGATACAAAATGAGAAGTGCATGCCACAAGGGCTCAAGAGTCAAAAAGCCTAAAGGACTTAGGACAAGCCTGAGGCCTCAAGGATAACAAAAAGTACAAAGGGCTATGTAGTAGGTAGAGTCGTAGACTCAAGAGTTTAGACTCGAGAGTCGAGTGATCAATGATCATCAAACTCAAGAAGTGCTCGCCTGTTGAATCTCCACATCGTCGTCGTAGTCGAGGTCGTCAGCGACGTATGAGGGCTCGGGAGGCTCGCATTGAGGCTCGAAATCCTCCTCTAGCTCCTCCAAAAGAGTATCGGCCATAGATGGATTCTCTTGTGCCATCTCCCACTCAGTGAAAGGATCTGCCTTGTGTGTGATGCTCTTGGCAAGCATGCGCAAGTTAGCGCTCACAAACACCAAATCATTGGCCCTCTGAACCCCAAGGCGATTCCTCTTCTTAGAGGCAATGTGGCTGTACACACTCCATAGTTTCTCCAAGCAACTAGTGGTACATGCTTGGCTAAGGACACGAACAGCCAAGCGTTGCCATCTCCTCCATAGTCCTCCCACCACAAAACCGAGCCAATCTTGTTGCGATCAAGCTGTGCATCTACACATCCATAGGAGCCCTTCTTTTGCCTGTAGTTGAGTAGCTCGTCTCTAATCTTGCGTCTAATGTCACTGCTAGGCTCAAGGCGCTCCAATGCAAGCCGCCATCCTTTGCTCACCTCCTTGTCGGTCTCGTGACGCCTTCCTTGAAACTCAGGGTCAAGCACATAAGCTGCCGCGTGAAGTGGAGAGTAGTATCCATTCCACCTTGACTCACATAAGTCATGAATCTCCGCATACTGAACAGGGTCAGACACAAGCTTCTCAAGTGCCTCTATCATCCGATCCATGGCTTCGTAGACTTTGCCAATGCATGGCTGCAAGCCATCCACCACTCGAAGTAGGTGTAGAATAGGTTTGATCATGGCGTCAAGAGTCTTCACCTCCTCCCACCAAGCGGCGTCATCGGCCCATTCTCGGCATTTCAATCCTACTGCTGATGTAGACTCCGGCATGGCCTGGAACTCATCACTGAGAAAGAGGCCCCTTAAGGCTCCCCCACATGTAGACAAGCGGCCTAGCATAAGCCAATTAAATGCAAATCTTGTCTCTGAATATTTGAGCAAGGACAAGTGGCTCCTCTTTGAGAATTCATGGCGCACTTTTTGATGGTTGAGCACAAAGCAGACAATTCGAGAGGCGTCACCAATGGTGGGTGAAATCCATGACAAGTTCCCTATGTCCTTGAGGAGGTTATTGAGGCAATGCGCCATGCAAAATGTGACATGGATGCTGGGATACATGCCCTCAATGATAGCTCCGGCTGCCCTATTTGACGCCTCTCCATCTGCAACCATACAAAGGACATTCTCCGGGCCGGTGATCTCTATGGTGCTTGTCCACTCCGCAGCAAGCATCTCGGCGGCCTTGCCACTATCGGATGCATCATGTGACTCCACAAAGTACATCTCCCCCTGAGAGTAGGCCACCACCCCGTGGATGGACCGCTTGCGGGTGTCGCTCCATCCATCTACAAGAAGAGAGACGCCATTGGTCTCCCACAAATCCTTTGTTGCTTGGGCCGCTTGCTCCACGGCAAGCTTCTCTTTGTCAAGGAGGGTGGTGCGAAGCCTCTTCGATGAAGGTGGCACATAAGAGGAGCCATATTCCCCTATTTTCGTAACCATGGTTCGAAAGTATGGAGACCTATCAACACAAAATAGAGCATGTTGTGTTAGTATGGAGAGTCGAGAGTCGAGAAGTTATAACCCATTATGAATACAAAATGGAAGATTGCAATGTGCATATGCCAAGGGAAACTCACCGCGAAGCATGGAAGGCAATGTGGTCGTGGAAGAAGAATCGGGCAACCGACCTATCCACCTCTTCCTTCAATTTAGGATTCCAATTTTCGTTGAGAGTGGTTTGGCGATGCGGAACGGAAGAGGACGGTGTAGATCCATGGCTCTTGAAGGTTCGAGAGATGTCGTCAAGGTTGGCTTCCCTTTGCTCTCGTGGTGTCCCCGTGGCAGAGGGATCAACGGAAACAAAACGGCCCCTCTTGGCCGCTTCCGCAACCTCATACACCGTGAGCTTCTCAAGAAGATCCAACCTCTTCTCGGGAGCTACATGAGGGCAAAACTTCACCTCGTGACCGGGATCATGAAGAAGATGGGCTCGCACTTTGTTTGAACCACCCGATCTCTTGTATGGACATAGCTTGCACGTCCATGGTCTTGCACCGCCACCTTTGCCACGCGAGCTAAAGTCGACTTCATCCCACCACGACCACGTTTGCACGGCGGGCCTCCTTCGAGAAGAAGCGGCTTGAGAAGTGGAGTTGGCTTGAGATGACATGATGGTGGAGAGACTCGAGAGAGTAGAGCTTAGAAGTTAGAAGAGTTAGAGGAGAGCTTGTGTGGAGAGAGAGTAAAGGAGAGCTTCAAAGTGGGTAGAAGAGGGAGAGGAGAGCTTCAAAGTTCAAACTTCAAAGTGGGTAGAAGAGGGAGAGACTTGAGAGTGGAGACTAGAGTGTAGAGTAGTCAATGGTCATGCTTCAAGCTTGAGCAATGAGCATTGAGTAGAGAGGAAAGCATTGATGATTGAGACTTGAGTAGCTTGAGCCTTGAGCTTGAGGGAAATGGAATGAGCATTGAGACTATGAGTATTAAGAGGCCCAAGGGAGCCTTTTATAGCCTCCCAAGGGCCAAGGATCCAAAAATATGGCAGTTGGGGTTGCACACACTCTTCCCCGTCGAAGAGTGTATCGTGTTATTGTAGGCAAATTCCACCAAAGGTAAGTACTTTTCGCATTGAGTCTTCTGATCCAAGATACAAGACTTCAATAAATCTAAAACCACTGAATTGGCAATCTCAGATTGCCCGTCAGTCTGCAAGTGGAACGATGACGAGAACTGCAACTGCGTGCCCATGTTCTCCCAAATTTCCTTTCAAAACAAACTCGTAAATTTGGGGTCTCTGTCGGAGACAATCGTCTCAAACATGCCATGTAATCGGAAAATCATCGTGATCATTCTGTGTTCTCGGGAGATCAAAATTGAAATCCAGTGCAATCCTCTCCCAGGGGCTGGTGGGTATGGGTAAAGGCTGTAACAATCCCTGTGCCTTATGTCCGTCAAACTTGACCTTCTGGCATACTAAGCAATTGCGCACAAACTCTTCCACATCCTTTTTGAGTCTCGGCCAAAAGAAGTATCTCTCTACCCCCTTCATGGTGGTAGCAATGCTGCGATGACCCGTAAAAGGTGGACAGTGGCATTCACTCCTAACCTTTTCTCTCAATGGTTGTGTAACGCACAACATGGTTTTTCTCATCAAGTAGCCGTTCCGAATGGAGTATCCTGCTACTGTCTCCCCATCCCGTATCCGTGTGAAAATATCTGCAAAATCTGTATCTGTGGCATATTGATCGACCATATCCTCGAAGCTCTTATGATGTATCGCGGAAATAGCAAGAACCAACTGCTTCAGAGACAAAGCATCTGCCACCACATTTTTCGAATGAACCGTCTGTAGTACGAACACAGCCCCAAGAAGCTTCCAACTTTATGGACTTTCTTCGAATCGGGCCAATCACGGATAGTGTCTATCTTGGCCGGATGCATTTGCACTCCTGCTGCTGAGACAAAGTGTTCCAAAAAGTGTATCTCTAAAGCAGATGATCTCTGTGGTCTGCCTCATTCTTGGAGAAAACAATGATATCATCAAAGAAAGTGCCAACAAATAGTCTGTACTCTCGAAAAATCCTGTCCATCATCCGGTTAAATGTTGCAGGAGCATTGGTTAAGCGAAAAGGCATCACCAAAAACTCAAATAACCCAAAAAGTAGTCCGAAAGGCTGTCTTGTAGCCGTCTGCCGGCGCGATTCGGATATGATGATATCCACTCTTCAGATCAATCCTGCTAAAGCACGAGGATCCCTGTAACCTGTCGAGTATATCATCGATCCTAGGAATTGGAAATCTGTTCTTGATGGTGATTTCGTCGAGAGCTCTATAATCGATGCACATTCTCCAAGATCCGTCTTTCTTCAAATCCAACAACAATGGAGAGCAATACGGTGAAGTACTAGGCTGGACGAGACCCTTTTCCAAGAGGTCTTTCACTTGGTTCATAATCTCTTCATTCTGTGCTCGGCTCACACGGTAAGGTGGCCGGTTCGGTGGCGTGCTTCCAGGTATCAGGTCAATGGTATGATCTTTAGGCCCGCTAAAAATCAATCAGCATGAGTGTGGAGAAAAATCTTGGCGTTCTTTTGTTCAGGTCAAAACATATTCAATCTTTATCCATCGTTCAGTTCTCTCCCAAAAGAATGAGTAAAGAAACTGAAGTTCATCAAGTACAATCTCTGAGCCCTTCATTTGTCAAAGTCGCTTTCTCGGCCCGATAGGCAACCACGGCGTGGTTCTGGTGGTACCAAGGGATTCCGAGTAGAACGTCACTCGCGTGCCCTGAACACCCCTGTCATTGCAAACGAAGTTTGCCAATGCTCGGTGTAATGGCAACATCCCGTCTGGGTGCGAGTCGAACTACCTCTGCCTGTGGCGTCAGTCTGTCAGGCGTAATTCCAAATCGAGCCGCCAATTCCAAGTGAAAAGAGGTTAGCCTTGGCTCCTTCAAAAGAGCTTCCTGATCCTTCACTTTGCCCCAAAAGTGGCAAAGTTTGTACTTTCATTCATGTGATGCGGTTCAGGTCCCACGCCATGTGGTACCAGTTTTGCTTTTCTATCTGCCTTTTTTGCCACGTTTCTCAGCTGCTCTCGAACTCTCAGGCCTGTCATCGTCCTTATCATTTTGTTCTTTCGGTGCCTTTTTAGGGCACCTCGCGGCGATATGTCCATGTTTCCCGCATCCAAAGCACTTTCCCTCTCTGACGAAGCGAGCTCTCTTCTCAGGAGTAAGCTTGGGTCGTGCATCCTTTTTCTCTAGGTTGCTCTTTTTCTTTTATTTCATGAAGTCTGTTCTGCCCGTTGTGTCATGGCCTCATCTGTGGGGTAGGTCAGACTGCCAGAGTGAATGGCAAAGCCCCGCTTCGCATGACTCATCAACTCTTGAATAGAAGCTCACTTCTGTTCCAAGCAGTGATCTTGGATCTCTGTAGGTAGACCCAAGGTGAACCGCTCAATCTGTTCTCTGAACGAGATCTTCTTGAATGAAGAGGCGGGTAGAAAAGAGCTCCAGAATCTTTCATAGTAAGCATTGATTGTATCTTGAAAACGCGAAGCAGAAGGTATCGGTAGGTGTGCGTCGCGATGTAGTGCAGGATTGGGGCAAGAAGCAGGAGGCGCAGCGCAGCAGAGAGGAAGCGGTAAGGATCGAAGCAGGGAGAGAGAGAGAGAGCTCACGTTTTTGGGGAAAACTCAATAAGTGAGTTTTGGGTTTTCCTACTTTTATTATAAGTGACTTTAAAAAAATGTGTCCAAGTTCAATATGAACCTGGACAAAGTATGAAAATGTACAAAAAGGGGTTATTTAGGCCTTTAACCCAACAACCTCTCACTTAAAGGCATAAATGACGCCTTTAAGTTAACCAACTCCCACCAGCTGTATGCAATGCTCATGTTGAGTCTTAGCAGAGTTATCCTGTGTACGGATCTTAGTCAAGGTGACTAGACCATCCTCCAATACCTGTCGTATGAAGTGGTACCGCACATCTATGTGTTTGGTACGCGCATGAAACATGGCATTTTTGGCTAAATAGACAGCACTCTGGCTATCACAACCCAACACGGGTGTATCAGCAGGCATGCCAAGTTCTTTTGCAAGTCTGCCCAACCAAATGGCCTCTTTTTAAGCCTCTGTGGCTGAAATATATTCAGCCTCAGTAGTACTCAATGCCACGATTTTCTGTAACCTAGAACACCAAGAGACTGCACCACCAACAATGGAAAATACATATCCACTGGTAGATTTCCTGGTATCCATGTCACCTGCCATATTTGCATCACAATATCCCTGCAACTTTAAGTCACTTTTGCCATAACAGATACACTTTGATTGTGTACCTTTCAAATATCTCAGAATGCATTTGACAGCTTCCCAATGCGCTTTGCCATGATTCGACATGTATCGACTAACAACTCCCACTGCATAAGCAATGTCGGGACGAGTGGCAACCATAGCATACATAAGAGAACCACAAGCTGATGCATAAGGGATTCCCTTCATTGCTTTCAATGCAACCTCATCCTTTGGGCAATCTGCTTTGCTAAGCTTAGTGTATGGAGGTAAAGGTACCCCAAGAGACTTAGCATCAGCCATATTAAATCTGTCAAGTACTTTTGCAATGTACCTTTCTTGAGATAAAAACAACAATTTCAGCTTCCTATCTCTTTTAATACGCATGCCTAAAATATGCTCTGTATCAACCAAATCCTTCATAGCAAATGCTGAATTTAGCTTTCATTTCAGAGCATCAAGACTAGTCTTATGTTTCTCGGCAAGCAGCATGTCATCAACATAGAGAACAAGTATGATGGGACTACCATCTTCATCCCTTTTCGTATACAAACAATGATATGCATGGCTACGTTTAAAGCCTTGAGACAACATAAAAGTGTCAAAACTTCTTATACCACTGTCGTGATGATTGTCTCAAACCATACAGAGCCCTTTTCAGTTTGCATACAAGTTCTTCGTGTTTAGGAACTACAAAACCTTCAGGCTGTTTCATGTATATGTCCTCTTCAATGTCACCATGCAAAAACGCTGTCTTTACATCCATTTGATTCAATTCCAAATCAAGCACCGCAACGAGAGCAAAAAGGACACGTAAAGTTGTAAGCTTTACAACAGGAGAAAAGATTTCTTGAAAATCAATTCCTTCTTTCTGTGCATATCTTTTTGCAACCAATCTTGCCTTGTAGTTGGGTTTTTTATCCACTATCTTAATCTTGTATACCCATTTGTTAGGAAGAGCCTTTCTCCCTTTAGGCAATGGCACAAGATCCCAAGTATCATTTGCATACAAGGATTTCATTTCCTCTTGCATCGCAAGCTCCCACTTATTGCTTGACTCACATGATTTGGCCTCTTTATATGTAAAAGGTTCACCCTCATCTGTCAACATTACACGATCCAAAGAGGGGTTAAATCTTTGCGGTTGCCTTCTCAAACGAGTTGACCTGCGTACCCTGCTACATATGCTGTAGGCAATTATGGCAAGGTGTACCTTGGTAATAATTTTGCTTGCAATATTGAGGGAATGGGTACTATGCGTTTGGCTCTTAACAATGGTCAAGAGCTTGTGTTGAATGATGTCAAGTTTGTACCAGGCATTAAGAAAAGTTTGCTATCTGTTGGCCAGTTAGATGCACATGGTTATACTACCATCTTTGCTGGGGGTTCATGGAAGTTGCTTAAGGGCTCTATGCTTGTTGCGAAAGGGTCTAAAGAGGTACTTTGTACCATCTTCGATGCAAAGCTTTGCCTGGCAAGTTTCTTGATGTTGCTGAAGTTGCTTCACACACGGAATTGTGGCATAAGAGACTTGGCCATATGAGCCAAAAGGGTATTGATGTGCTTTCGTCTCTAAAGAGGGTTGATGTAAAAGGCAAAAACTTGGATTTTTGTAACGATTGTCTTTATGGAAAGCAAAAGAAATCTTCTTATTACTCTGGTGTCTCTCGCAAAGCTAATCCTCTTGATCTTATTCACTACGATGTATGCACTATGCCTGTTAAGTCTTTTGGTGGTGCATTGTATTTTGTTACATTCGTTGATGACTGTACTAGGAAAGGATGGGTGCATTTGTTGAAAAGTAAGAGTGAGACTTTTAATGCTTTTAAGAAGTTTCGTGCTTTTGTCACTACGCAAAAGAGTATTAAGCTTAAATGTCTCAGATTTGATAATGGAGGAGAGTATGTATCTGCTGAATTTCAGCGTTTTTGTGATGAAAATGGGATTAAAAGGGAGGTGACAGCCCCTTATAATCCGTCTTCTAATGGTGTGGCTGAGAGGTATAATCGTACTTTA
The DNA here is from genome assembly GCF_014529385.1 of Adiantum capillus-veneris. Classification (NCBI taxonomy): domain Eukaryota; kingdom Viridiplantae; phylum Streptophyta; class Polypodiopsida; order Polypodiales; family Pteridaceae; genus Adiantum; species Adiantum capillus-veneris. The sequence continues at coordinate 49,325,929 of NC_140959.1, read as the reverse complement.
TGCGAGAGAGTGCGTTGCATGTTGTCCACTGCTAATCTTTCCCAAGAGTTTTGGGGGGAGGCATTGATATTTGCAATCGCTCTCCTAATAGTATGCTGAAAAATGACATTCCAGAGGAGGTTTGGTCTGGCAAACCTGTCTCTTATGATCATTTGAGAGTATTTGGCTACGAAGCTTTTGTTCATGTACGCAACGACTTGAGAACAAAGCTTGATATGAAGTCCATTAAAGGAGTCTTCCTAGGTTATGGGAAAGAAGGTGAAATGGGCTATAGAGTGTGATTACCACAGTTTAGAAAGGTAATACGCAGCCGAGATATAGTGTTCAATGAGACAAAATTGCTTAAGAATGCCACAAAATCTGATGCTGACAAGAAAACAGTCAGATTTCAGCCTTTCGTGCCACCCATTGATGTTGAAAAAGAGCCTCATGATATATTACCACAAGCTGAAATTGATAATCAGCCGGTTATTGAGCCAGAAGAGGTAGGGCTCGATTTTGATGCTCCTAATGAGGATGGACAGCCACCTGAATTGGCTGAAAATGATTTTCAGCAGCATGATAGAGCTGAAAATGAGTTGCCTTATGATGTAGAACCGTTGCCTAAGAATGTAGCATCAAATTGCTGAAGCCCACTCTCCTGCATAACTGACTCAACACACCAGTAAAAGCACTCAAATGCTCAGAAGCTGACTTCGAGTCATCAAGCTGCATATTCACCAACTTTCGCATCAAATGCACGTGGTTCACAGGTGTAGTGTTTTCATAATTGGACTTTAGCTTTTGCCATATTGCATAAGAAGAGTTCAAACGCTTGATGTCCGTCAAAATGTCGTCATTGATAGCCATTTTAATGTAGGCCATAGCCTTCTTATGCAACGTGGCCCACTCTTCATCAGACAAACCTGGCGGCTTATTCTCTTCCAATGCATCTTCACAATCCTTTAAGAAAAGGATACCTTGCATCCGTTCTTGCCAGAGGTTGAAGCCTTGACCATCGAAACATTTGATTTCCATCAAACTTTTAGTGTCAAATGCGGAAGAAATTGATCGTGGGAGAGCAATTTTAACTCGCTGTCCAGGAGACTGTGCAGTGCTGTTTTGAAACCCTAGGGCTCTAATACCAGTTGAAAACGCGAAGCAGAAGGTATCGGTAGGTGCGCATCGCGATGTAGTGCAGGATTGGGGCAAGGAGGAGGAGGCGCAGTGCAGCAGAGAGGAAGCGCTAGGGATCGAAGCAGGGAGAGAGAGAGAGAGAGCTCACGTTTTTGGGGAAAACTCAATAAGTGAGTTTTGGGTTTTCCCACTTTTATTATAAGTGACTTTAAAAAAATGTGTCCAGGTTTAATATATTGAACCTGTACAAAGTATAAAAATGTACAAAAAGGGGCTATTTAGGCCTTTAACCCAACACATCTTTCTTGGTCATCTGAAGATGGTTCCAAGCAGCTCGTATATTTCGTTCATATTCTTGCGTCAACCAAGAAGAAATAAAACGCTTCTTTAATTTCAGCCATTTAACTGGCACAATCTTGTTTAAAAGAAGCGTGGACACCAAGTACGAGCATTCCCCTTAAAGTAAGAGGCCGCTCTCCGAATCTTAGAGTGCTCTGAATAGCGTCCTCCCGCGAAAGCAATGTCAAACTGCTGTATAAAAGACAAAGCCTTCGAAGCATTTGAGTATCCTGAAAAAGTATCAAACTTGATCGAGTGGCCACCTTCCTTAAACTCTCGGACTTTCTTGCTTTTATCTTCGAGAAAGTCATACTGGTTGGCTTTGTAAAAAATCTTCTTGTTCACATAAAAGTTTACGTCATCGGAATCTGAGCTGTCTGTAGACGAGTCCTCAGTAGGACTGTTAGTCTCTGGGTAAGATTTAGCCTTCTTTGTCTTTTTCTTGCCCTTTCCGAAGCTTTGTTTCTTGCTTCGCTTTTTACTTTTTCTGTTATGAGCAGGTATAGAGCTAGAAGAGAGCAAGAGGAGGTGCTGACAATGTACAAGAACTTGGATTTGATGATAAGCTTAATATTGATTATAAGACTTAATACTTTATTAAGAGAGCTAGATACAAGACTTGGATTACATGACTTGAGTACAAGACAAAGCTTGATTGCAAGGACAAGACTTGAACATAAGACAAGAATTAGAAGAGGGATTTCCTCATAGGAGCCTCACAACTGGTGTTGGCAAGACTGAGGGGCTTGTGGCCCAAGATCCCTATTTATACTAGTGCTTGAGGAGGTTACTTGAGGAGGTTAGGACTTTCTAGGTTCTTCTTGAGGAGGTTAGAATCTTCTAGAACCTTCTTGATCCTTCTAGTTCTTCTAGAACCTTCTGGATCCTTCTTCAACTTTCTAGAGCTTTCTAGAAACTTCTAGATTCTTCCGGAATCTTCTCCAAGCTTCTAGAAACTTCTTGATCCTTTTAGTTCTTCTAGAACCTTCTAGATCCTTCTTCAACTTTCTAGAGCTTTCCAGAAACTTCTAGATGCTTCCGGTATCTTCTCCATGCTTCTAGAAAGTTCTAGAATCTCCTTGATACTTTTAGAACTTCTAGAATCTTCTAGAGCCTTCTAGTGATGATGTAGGCGATGACATAGGCGATGATGCAGGCAACGACTGACTCTCAAGCATCCATGACATTACCCTCTCCTCTAGCGACGAGTTCCATGAGGAGCAGTGGGGTTCCTTGAGTTGGGCTTCCATGGATGTTGTTGATGGAACTCTTAGACTTTGAGAGATGCATGCTGTAGATTGTGTGTTGGTTTCCAGGTTCGTTCACTAACATCATAGTCTTTTCAATGCACCAAGTACTGTAACCTGCCACGCGAAACTCGAGAATCTTGGACTTTCTCGACCTCATATTCGTCATGTCCTTGAATCTCAACCGGAGGAGGTGGTTGTAAGGCTCTTCTTGGGATCTTAGATGTGTGACAAGGTTCTAGGACTGAGACATGAAAGACTGGATGGATTTTCATGGATGAGGGCAATTGGAGTCGATAGGTGACTGGATTGACTTGACGGATAATTTTAAACGGGCCAAGCCTTCGATAATCAAGCTTTTGACAGGGACGAGATGAACGCAGATCACGTCGGAGGAGCCACACTTTATCCCCTTCTTTGTATTTTGGATACTGTATGCGATGGAGATCTGCACTTTCCTTATACTTGGATTGAGCTTCTTTGATATGAATTGTAAGTTCTTTGTGAATTGCAGATAATTGTTGTGTAAGATGAATAGCAGCTGGATTGTTGACTTGATAGTGTCTGTGGATATCCTGTTTGGGATGTTGACTATAATTAGCAAAGAATGGAGTGTGACGGGTGGAGGCATGAAAATTGTTATTATAGGAGAATTTTGCTAGCGGTAGGAGCTCGACCCAATCATCCTGGTGATAATTGATAGTATAACGGAGATACTGTTCCAAAACTTGATTTACTCTCTCTGTTTGTCTATCACTTTGTGGGTGGTTGTATGAGGAGAGGTTGATTTGTACTCCGAGTAGCTTGAATAAGCTTTTTCAAAAGCTAGAGATGAATTTGGGGCCTCGATCAAAAACTATGTCATCTGGTAATCCGTGATAACGATAGGTATGCTGTAGAAAGAGTTTGGCCGTACCTTCGCTGGTGATGGTTTTAGTGGTTGGAATGAAGTGTGCCATTTTTGTAAACCGATCCACGACTACTAAAATGGAGTCAAATCCTTGTGACAAGGGTAGCTCTACAATGAAATCCATGGAGATGGATGACCATGGTTTGGTTGGAATGGGCAAGGGATGGAGTAACCCATGAGGACGATGACGAGGGGCCTTGATCTATTGCAAGTGTCACAAGTGCCTACATACTCCTTGACAAAGCTTCCACATTTGAGGCCACCAAAAGTCACAGGAGAGAAGCTCAATTGTCTTATTAACCCCAAAATGCCCTGCTGATGGAAGATCATGCCGTTGCTGAAGTACCTCCAAGCGTGTTGGTCCTGGCGGAATATAGAGAAGACCCGTATAGTAAATTAGTCCATCAATTTCTTGAAAGTCCTCATTAACCTCTTGTCCTTGTAGTTGTTGTCTAATATTCTGAGCAAGTGGGTCTTTGGCAATTTGCGTCTTCACCTTAGAAAGAAAAGTAGAATCTTCAGGAGCTTGGCTCATGGTGGCGTTTAGCATAAGCTGCTCAGGTTTCAAAATCACTTACTCTTGTTGATCAAATGCTGCGTCGCCTTCTCTAGGTGCAAGGTAGGATCTTCTTGATAAGGCATCTGGCTTAGCTTGTTGACGGCGAGGTCTATAAGAGATAAGTAAATCAAACCTTGATAGGATACCACTCCACCTGGCCTGGCGACGATTCAAGACGCGGGATGTCATGAAGTATTCCAAATTCTTGTGATCTGTATAGACAGTGATCTTATGAGGAGCTCCTTCAAGTAGGTGACGCCAAGTGCCGAAGTAGTCGATGATTGCTAAGAGCTCTTTGTCATGGATTTCATGATTGATTTCTGCAGCTGAGAACTTGCGGGAATGAAAAGCCATTGGATGTACTCGACCATCCTCTCCTACTTGGGATAGAGCGCCAAGGGCAAAATCTGAAGCGTTTCTTTCTAGGATCTGCGTGAATTAGAATGAGTGCGGTCGTGAAAGCTTGCTTGAGAGTCTAAAATGCTTTCGCGGCCTCTGAGTCCCAGACAAACTTATTATGGCCTATCAACCTTGTGAGTGCCGTAACCACCTTGGAGTATCCCTGTACAAAGATACGATAAAAATTTGCAATCCCGAGGAAACATTGAACATCTCTTACCGAGGTGGGTGTCGCCCAATCAAGGATGGTTTGAACCTTCTTTGGATCCATGGAGATTCCCTTTTTAGAAATTACATAACCAAGAAATTCCACCTTAGATTGATAAAAAGAGCACTTCTCCAACTTTGCATATAACCCTGATGCATGAATCTTTTCAAGCACTAATCGTACATGGTGCTCATGCTCTTCTTGATCCTTGGAAAATATCAAGATATCATCCAAACATATTACCACAAAATAATCCAAATACTCCCGAAAGATATCGTTCATTAAATGTTGAAAAACAGCTGGGGCATTTGTGAGACCAAATGGCATGACGGTATATTCAAAGTGGCCATACCTTGTCCGACAGGCTGTCTTCCATTCATCACCTTCTTTGATTTTGACTAGGTTGTAAGCACCACGAAGATCTATTTTTGTAAATATTCTTGCCTTGCCAAGGCGCTCAAGAAGCGTTGGGATCAAGGGAAGGGAATAGCGATTCTCGACGGTGATCTTGTTTAGGCCCCTATAATCCTCGCACATCCGGAGAGTTCCGTCCTTCTTTTTTACAAAGAGTATTGGAGCTCCTGTTGGGGACTTTGAATGCCGTATGAACCCCTTAGCAAGATTCTCATCAATATTTTTTCGTAATTCTACCAATTCATCTTGAGATAGCTTGTATATTGGGCCAATAGGGGGTTGGGTTCCCTCCTGAAGCTCTATAGCACAATCATAGGGTCGATGCTCCGGTAAGAGGTCTGCATTCTTCTTCTCAAAAACATCATTGTAATCTTGATATTGACGTGGCAATGCCTCCATGATTTTTGTTGTCAACGTGTCGGTTGGTGTTGCAAATATCAGGAAAGTTGGATACTTTTTGGCTGCACGCATGAAGACCTTGGCTCCAAGATATATAGGCCTATTATGCCTTCCCTTCTTCTTTTGGACTTTTCGCGGTTCAATTCTCCGAGCCCTCCAATCGATGTCAGGATTATGTAATTCAAGCCACGATAGCCCAATAACAATCGGACTGCTTGGGCTTTGTATAATATTGAATGCTATTCTTGAAACATGCTCCTGCAATGTTACTTCTATGGGGCGAGTTTCATACCTGACATCCTCTGAAGTGAGGGGACGACCATCAATGACTTCTACAGTTGCTGGATTAGACTTCTCCACAAGTGGTATGCCTTGTTCTTTTGCAAATTCTTTGTCCATGAAGCACGCCGTTGCGTCTGAATCTTGTAATGCTTCACAATCCATGTGCCTACCCTGCATATGGATCTTGATTGGTAGCATAAAACTTGAAGTGGAATCAGTGGGAAGAAAGAGACCTTTTTTTTGCGTGTCTTTTGTCCAACCGGTCGGTCTCTATTGGGGTTGGACATCCATGTTTTCCGAACACGTTGAGGCCATTGCACCATGAACCTTCATCCTTCTCTTCCTTGGACACTATTGAACTATGTGCCCCTGCTCTCCACAATACATACATAAACCATTAATGCATCGCCTTTGCTTCTCCTAAGCTGAGAGAGGTTGAACCCTTGCTAAATCAATTTGCATGGGCTCAATGCTTGATTCATGACCCTGTTGAGGTGTGTAGCCATTATGTGTCACTTCTGTTTGGGGTCGCAATGGTGCCCTAAGACGCCTCTCTTGTCTCCTCTCAAATAGTCGATTATCACATTCTATTGCTTGAGAGATGAACTCGCTTAGTGTGTGAACCTTTGGCATAGTCAATAAAAGATCTTTTACGTCATCCTTCAATCCCCACCGAAATTGGCTAATGAAATATTCCTCATGCCAAGTCAGATCACAAGTGAGCTGTTGAAATTCGGATGCATAGACGGATGCAGGTCTTGATCCTTGGCGGAGATTTCTAAGTTTGGTTTCAGCAAGGCTTGCTCTATCAGTATCCCCAAAGGTTGCAGAGAACTCCCGCACAAAAGCTTCAAAGTCTTGAAGAAGAGGAGATTCTTTTTCAAGCAAGGGAGCAAACCAAGAGAGAGCCGTACCCGAGAGGAGGGTCCCAATAAGGCCTACTTGAGAGGCATCATCTGGATAACGCTCTCGTTGCATTCGAATGAAGAGACGCACTTGTTGGAGAAAACCTCTAAACTTCGATCTAGTCCCATCAAATTTTTCAGGCATGCTGACCTTCGGCTCCTTCTTATGTTGTTGAGAATAGCTAGATCTTGCAGCTTGTGCTTGTCTCTTGAAGCTCTTGAATTTGACGTTGAAGATCTTGCAACGCCGGTCCCAAGATTAGGGGTTGCCCTCCTTGAAGTTGAGCGTTACTCTCGCGAAGTTCTTGTAACTGATCTTGGATGCTTTGCAATCCGTTTGATGACACCTTCCATCGTCGACTCCATGATGGCTTGAGAAGATTAAGAGATGGTAGTCTTGCCAAACTGTTATGAGCGCGTATAGAGCTAGAAGAGAGCAAGAGGAGGTGCTCATAATGTACAAGAACTTGGACTTGATGATAAGATTAATATTGCTTATAAGACTTAATACTTTATTATGAGAGCTAGATACAAGACTTGGATTACATGACTTGAGTACAAGACAAAGCTTGATTGCAAGGACAAGACTTGAACATAAGACAAGAACTAGAAGAGGGATTTCCTCATAGGAGCCTCACAATTGGTGTTGGCAAGACTGAGGGGCTTGTGGCCCTAGACCCCTATTTATACTAGTGCTTGAGGAGGTTACTTGAGGAGGTTAGGACTTTCTAGGTTCTTCTTGAGGAGGTTAGAATCTTCTAGAACCTTCTTGATCCTTCTAGTTCTTCTAGAATCTTCTGGATCCTTCTTCAACTTTCTAGAAACTTCTAGATTCTTCCGGAATCTTCTCCAAGCTTCTAGAAACTTCTTGATCCTTCTAGTTCTTTTAGAACCTTCTAGATCCTTCTTCAACTTTCTAGAGCTTTCCAGAAACTTCTAGATTCTTTCGAAATCTTCTCCATGCTTCTAGAAACTTTTAGAATCTCCTTGATACTTTTAGAACAACTAGAATCTTCTAGATCCTTCTAGAGCCTTCTAGCGATGATGCAAGCAGCGATTGACTCTCAAGCATCCATGACATTTTCTGTCTTCTTCGCTCGAATCTGAAGAGCTAGAAGAACTGTCAGAAGAAGAAGAAGAAGAAGAAGAAGAAGAAGAAGAAGAAGAATTGGGTACTCCTTCAAATCGAACACGCTTCTTCTGTTTCTTTGCCTTGCCAAATGTCAATTGACGACCCAAATATCCCGGGAAGTCAGTGTCTTTCTTTTGCTTTTTGCCGTGCTTTTTGGCTTTCTTTCGCGCGTCAAAAAGCTGAGCAATCCGTGCATCAACCACCTCTTGTAATTCCTTCTCTGAATACTGTTTGTGATCAGAAGGTTTCTTGAGAGCGGGTTTCAAGGGTGGTGTAGTGGTTTTTTGCCACTGCGCATGCACTTCCTGAAAAGAAGTCTCGCTCATAAATTTTGCCAATTTCGGATCCTTCGCAAAACTAAGCATCATCTTTGTTGCATCGCCGATCAATTGACGACGCTTCATCTCTCTTTGCTCCGCCTAAGTAGGCCGAGGCGGGCCATACTCTCTGCCAATATCTTTGTTGTGATCCCTGCCCGCATCGCCAGATGCAGAGGAAGTCGGCTGATCCTTGCGTGAAGCCATAGGTGCCGCAGAAAAAAAAATTTGGGGATTGGATTTCCCGTAGAAGAGAAATGGCTCTGATACCACTGTAATAGACTTGGACACTCCCAAGTCAAGAATCAATCGCGACATCACCAAATAACCACTTCAAAACAATTCACAGATCACAATAGATTTGCACTGGCCCGGTGGAGTTCTGTGCTTAGAGATATTGGCCCCAAAGACTGGCGCCCCTTTCGGTATTTCTATATGTATTAAATCAATGTCAAAGTACAAAGAGCGGTTAGGGTTTCACTCTCAGACTCTGCGTCCAGATGCTCTGAGAAGTGAGGCCCTCACCGCATATATAAAGATTACAAGGGATGCCCAAAAGCAGAGCCCCAAAAAGCTTCCAGTTCAAAAGCAATCTCTCTGTCTCTCAAGAGAGCAAAATAAAGCAAATTCTCTCTCTCTCTCTCTCTCTCTCTCTCTCTCAATCTCCCTTGCGTAGCCAAAAGCATGCCAAAAAAAACTCGCTTGCTTTTTTTTTCAGCTTCCGCAAAGTCCGGGATCTCCGTACACTATTGCCACGTGGCCCTGACGCCAGCTTTTAGGGTTTCTAGCCACTTATGGTTTCAGCCAGCAGTTAGGGCTAGGGTTTCCAGAAATTAGGGTTTCTACAAAATTAGGGCTTCTGGCAGAAATTAGGGTTTGCAAGATTTTAGGGTTTCTGCTGTCGGTAGCCACGTCATCACTTTGTGACACATTTCATCTCTCTCTCTCTCTCTCAAAGTCAGTAGTGGGGCATGTACGCACTCCAGAGGGGATGTTTGATTTGGTTCACTCCACTATTGACGTGAAACAGGGCTGCCCGCTATCTCCTACACTATTTGGCATGTATGTGGATGAGATTACTGACTACATTGAGAGGGATGGTGATAGAGGAGCATAGTTGGCAGGGACATGGATCTTACTACTATTATATGCTGATGATATTGTGCTGATTTTCGACTCCCCGTAGGGGATGCAACGTCATTTAGATGCTTTGTACACATTTGCCCACCATAGCGGATTGTCTATTAACCTTGGGAAAACCAAGGTTATGGTGTTTAACACCACACCACAGTGGGTCAGGAGGTCAGCACCTACTTTTACATATGGCCAGGAGATGGTGGAGTATACAGATGCATACACCTATCTTGGGGTAGCCTTTAATGGACCGGCATTTTCATTGAGGAGAGCAGCAGAGACTAGATTGACGAGAGCTTATGCAACCTTGGGAGGTTTGGAGAAAATGTTTTCGTAGGTTCAATTTCAGGAACCTCGAACAAAGCTGTGGCTTTTTGACACTCTAGTGGCTTCAGCTATGCTCTATGGGGTTCAGATTTGGAGGCCCTCAGTGGACCATCAGGGCAGGTCTGGTAGCATTGATGGATGGAGATGTATGGAGAGGCCTCTGGTCTCTATGATCTCTTGGATGATTCGGGCTAAGGCCTCAGTGCCACATGAGATTATTCGGGTTGAGCTAGCTGCCCCTCCTCTCGTAGTCGAGGCCCTTACTAAATCAATTTCCTTCATGCATAATTTATGGGGCCTTTCCAGAGACAGATAGGCTTGGCTAGCACTTGAGTCATTCCGACAGCTAGCGCTACAAGGGGACACAACATGTTGGTATGGGCAGATGACATCATTGTTTCTGTCACACGGCTTCAACATGGGTAGACTGCCTCCATTCTAGTACTCCTTGAATGCACCCTCCCTTTCTCTCACACGGATGGAGACCACTAGACTTACACATCAGGATTTGATTCACCTAGATATGAGAAGCACCTGGATACAACAGGTACAAGAGTTGGGCACGAAGATGGATTTCTATAAAGAGCATCTCCTCCAACTAACAGAGGATGGATATGTGATCAGACCGGCCTATATGGACACTCATTTATCCTATGGGATACGATGTGCTATTGGTCAGATCACACATTATCGCATCAGCTAGAGATTGAGACTGGCAGATTTAGGAGAGTACCAGCAGAAGCTAGGATATGCCAGTTATGTCATATAGAGCCAGAGATAGAGTTACATCACATTTGTCATTATCCGGTATACTACGAGATATGAGGCTGCTTTCACTGTCTATTCAGAGAGGGCTTTGGACTGTTGGCTAGAGTCATGAGATATCAGGATCAGAGATGCCTCATGTTGTTTTTGCTAGAGCTGCGCAAACACATGGAAAGTCTCTTGAGGAAACCAGGTAGTGGGAGACATTTACAGAGGGAGATCACTGACTTCTTTAGAGAAGGGACTCAGCAGCCGGATGAGCATGCTTCGCAACAGACTTTAGAGCCCACTTCTACCAGAGGTATATTAGTGGACAGAGCCACTGAGCTCGGGAGAGCTAGACACCACGTCTATGGGGGCGACCACGACATCGACGGAGGCTCCACCAGAGAATCAGGACTATTCTAGCACGAGATGGGAGACGCCTAGTACGATTATTTACAGAGGCAGTCATTGATGAAGCTCTTCCGCGAACGATGCAATACTTTCTCGGACAACGCCATCCTTGGGCATGGATGATGATGATGATGATGATTTTCAGGCTGACGATTTGGGTCTTTTAGTCTTAGTCTTTCACTTTACTTCATTTTATTTTTGTACCTAGACATTGGATTAGATCCACAAGGATTGTATCAGTTTGGTCTCAAAGGTCATTTTGGCCTTTTGAAGACGTTTAATATAACATTTCGTTTCATTCCTCTCTCTCGAAAAGATGAATTGATGGAGAGAAGTTGGAGTTTTTATCGATGGAGAGAAGCTAGAGGCTTGAGCACTTGAGTGTGACGGGAGCACTTGAGAGCAGCCTTGAGCACTCGGGTCTTTGTCATTTGAGTGTGGGTGGAGAAGACACGATGAGCTAGCTTGTATAATTGCTAGGCATAGGCTCAAATTCTTGAGGGCAAAGGGGCTTGGAAAGGAGGGCTCAAAACAGGCCCAAAAGGCTGCCCAAACTGGCCGAGTAGATGGATTGAACAGGTTGGACAGGGCAGACCGGAGAGGACGTCCTGTCCTAATATCGGATGTCTTGTCTTCTGTACCTTGTTCTGGTCTTATGGGCTATTTCAGCCTTAAAATACAGACTTAAACACCTCTCTCTTTCTTATTTGAAATTTCTTTGGAAGTCACAAGTACAATGTGCAGTGCCAGCTGCCGAGACTCCTTACCCATGCAAGGTCGTGGCTCAGTGTCCAGTTTACAGGAACCTGCTTGGTTTGTGTATGTAACTGACAAAAAGTAAAGTGTGGTCTTGTGAAACAAACAACCTACTGTCTTTTCTGTTGTTGCATAGCTTTTTTCATGTACATGCCAATCTGTTCTGACATATAAAAAATTTGCAGGTTAAAGTAACCTTTGTTAGTTTCAAGTGCAATTGTGCTAATGTTGAGTACGTTCCTTCAGGATTACTGTAGCTAACATGTTTTTTGTATGATGGCTGCAGTCTCACCTTGTGGTTGGATTGATTTCTCAAATCATCAAGGTATGTGAGGCAATCCTCATATCACTCTAGGCAGCATTGTTTTTAAATAGCCTTAACATTTTCAATGTTTTCTTCCAGTTTCAACTACTAGCAGATCTCAACCTGAAGAAGACTCCCCAACTTGCAGAAATTGTGGAGGATAGACAGGTCAATAATTTGTTCATTTCATAAGGGCAACAATTTATAAAAATGTTGATACCCTTTGCCTACAGGAGGTGGAAGAGCTAATGCACCTCCCACCAGAAAAAATGCTGCTACGCTGGCTAAATTTCCAGCTGCAGAAAGCAGGCTATGAGAAAACGGTCTCAAATTTTTCATCAGATGTGAAGGTGAGGTGGAATTTGCATGAGTGTTTGGTGGCTGGGTTTCTTTGGAACTTAGTTGACGTAATCTGATAACTCGACAACATGCAGGACAGTGAAGCGTATACTGTGCTTCTACATGCATTGGCACCAGAGAGCTGCGATTTGAGCCCGTTGGATGTGATCGATCCTTTGGAAAGGGCAAAGCGAGTCCTGATACAAGCAGAACATATTGGTTGTCGGAAGTATCTATCTCCAAAAGATATTGTTGAAGGATCTTCAAATCTAAATCTTGCATTTGTTGCGCATATCTTCAAAGAGAGGTGATTAAGGTTAAATGTTTTGTGCTTAATGTTGCTCTAGTCACCAATGCATTGGGATTTTTTGGTCCTAACGTACATGTTTTGATCTGCTGAATGATAGTATTTCCATTATTTGAGGATCTTTCACCTTAAGTTATTTCCTGTTTGTCAAGTATGAGGCTAAATCATCTGGGTTTCTTGGGTGTAATTCTATGTCAAGGCCGTCCTATTCATCAGTTGTAGGGTTCAAACCCAAATCACAGGCATCTCAACATTGGGGTGCAGCTGTCTCATTTGGCAACGCTGAAAGAATCGTGTGCAGCACCGCTGAGGGAGGCGCATATTTCATCCGAAAGTTTTTCCAGCTGAGCTTGTCCCAAGGATGATGAAGTGCGGTTCTGTGCTATCTCACTGTCTCTACATTGCCTCCTGTACCCTAGCCCTTGACCCCCTCTCATCTGACATCCTCTCCTTGGGTGATTCTTTCTTCCACTTCAGGCAATCCCTTTGTGAGCTTACACTACTGCTCTCGAAACAGCACGATCTCTTCACAACTTACCCCTCTTAACTGAGCCCTCATGGACCACAGCACTCAATTACGGCGACATTTCCTGCAACGCAAGGAAATGTAACTCTTCAATTACTCCCTTCTCTGTCTCATAATCATCTGCCTTTCTCTTTCCAGACACCATCTCGTACTTCTTCTATTAACAGTACACACTGCAGTGTATTGTGATCGTTAATTTCCTTTGAAACAGCACGACCATTTTCATCAAACGAGAACCCATACTCATTCGTAAGATTGGAGGGTGATATGGCTCACTACAGGGGCCTGTCTTGCTCTTCTAGCCAAGTTTCGAGCAAGATGGTGGTGGTGTGTTTGTGGCAAATCAAGAGGAACGCCCATGAAAGCAGAGCCCACTCACAGCACATGAATGTGAACCAGATTATGGAAAAGGAAGAAAATGTGGCCTGCAAATGTTAACCAATGACAGAGCCAGAGAGTGTTGTGAATAGCTTTTGGTTGATGTTGGAAGAGAGGAGAGAGTAGGTATATTGACAGGTCACAGATCGTGATGAGATAGAAGAAGAAGAAGTGAAGACAAGTTTTAACGACGTAGGAACGATCCCAAGAGACCTCAAAGACCTATCCGATGACACGCATTTTATAATCCCACTTCTTATGTCAGTTTGTCCTCATTGAGCATAGGGTAGGCGTGTGCTGTAATTCTCAATGTCAAGTACTTGAGTTGCTGATTGGAGGCGGTCTTGAAAGTAGAGGTTGCAAGTTGTTTTGGGTTGTTATGGTGATTTCAAACAGGCAGAGAGGCCCAGCTGTAAAGGTGCTTGCAGTTTTCAATGCTTGTATTGACTTGGGGATGACTACCGTGAGTCCATAACCTGCAATTTTCTTGTTTTGTAATTTGAGCATTTTCTGGATTCCTCTAGGTGAATGTCTTTTTTCCTCATGGGTTATTCATGCACTATGCCCATCTTCCTATCAACTTGTGTAATTTAATAGGTAGCTAGCTGATAGGATAATGTTCTCGGTCCCTCTGCATATGCCAAAACATTTTGGTGCTGTTGATTCTAAGAATACATAGGTTTCAAATCTGATCTAGTCACTTATTTCTTTGTTCTTGTCAATATGTTTAAGTAGTGTGTGCTGTAGGCTTCAATCTAGTTTGTTAGCTACTTCCCACCAAACATTTGACTGTTTTCACAACAGTGTGCTCATGATTGTTTGAAGGTATAGAAGGGTCATTAGGATAGAGAGAGAGAAATATTCGTGTATATTACTTCCTTCCAAAGAACGTCATCAGCTAGCGTTTATTGGCCATGAACCTTTCCCCTTGTTATCTCATTCCACGTGGTGTCCTAGTTGTCCATTTGGCGAGTGGGTTCCAGGTGCGAGGAATGTTTCCAAGTTAGGGCAAGGGGTAGCAGAAGTATTTGGTGGGTGCTACTTGGTGGTTCCATTTCTTTTGCTTTTTCCTCTGTTGTTTATGATGGTCTACTTGATGGTTCCTGTTCTTTTGCTTCTTCCTCTGTTGCTTATACTTGGTTTTGTTCTGCTCTGTTGTGCAGTTCTTTCCATTACTTAAAAATTATTGCTGCTCTTTTGTGTTTGAAGAACTGATATGTGCAGGAATGGCTTGACCAACAAATTAACATTTGCTGAGATGATACTTGATGATGAGCAAGATTCAAGGGAAGAAAGAGCCTTTCGAATGTGGATCAACAGTTTAGGGATTGAAACATATGTACATCATCTCTTTGATGGGGTGAGAGATGGGTAGGTTTCTATTTGCAATGTTTGTGGAGCCTAGATAGTACGATTTTTTATCAGAAAATCAGCACATTTGGACGTATGTGTATGATGTTTGCTTCAAAACAAACAAATTTAGGACTTCTCTTTATCTGTGGTAATTAGAGGTGTCTTTGGTTTCAAAATCTAGGTGGGTGCTCTTGGAGGTGCTTGATAAGGTTGCCCCTGGATCAGTCGATTGGAAACGAGCCAACAGACCACCAATTAAGATGCCTTTTAAGAAGGTTGAAAACTGCAATCAGGCAATCACTATTGGAAAACAGCTGAAGTTTTCCCTCGTTAATGTTGCTGGGAATGACATTGTGCAAGGAAATAAAAAGCTTATTCTTGGTATGCTTTGTGATACATTTATCTCACAGATTCTTTTTGGACTTTCAAGTTAGGACCTCTTATCTGGTTGGTAATCTACTGTGCTTTACAGCTTATCTGTGGCAATTGATGAGGCGTAATGTACTTCAACTATTAGAAAACTTAAAGTTCCATGGTAGTAAAGCGATATCAGATGCAGATATAATCCAATGGGCTAATGACAAAGTAAGGAGTGCAGATAAAACTTCTCATATGGAGAACTTCA
This sequence comes from Adiantum capillus-veneris, assembly GCF_014529385.1. Lineage (NCBI taxonomy): Eukaryota > Viridiplantae > Streptophyta > Polypodiopsida > Polypodiales > Pteridaceae > Adiantum > Adiantum capillus-veneris. The sequence goes on along the minus strand of NC_140959.1, from coordinate 49,310,492 downwards.
AGGTAAACATATTCTGTTGATGTTATTAAGTAACATGTCATGATTTCAATGAAATAGATTGTTACATCTTGTTTCTGACTCCCATTATTTTGAATAAAAATGACATATCAATTGGAGCTGAGCTTGTTTTGGTTGGACATGTAGGACAAGAGCTTGTCAAACGGTGTCTTTTTCCTTGATCTACTTGGAGCAGTGGGGCCTAGGGTCGTGAATTGGAGTCTTGTAACAAGGGGAGAAACTGGTAAGCTGAAGACTTCAAAGTGCCTGATTTCCACCATTTGTATGGGCTGTGCGCTGTTTAACAGAATGTCAGCATTGTTGCAGATGAAGAGAAGAAGCAGAATGCCAATTATATCATTAGTGTGGCAAGGAAGCTCGGATGCTCGGTATTTTTGCTTTGGGATGATATTGTTGAGGTAGGATGGTTGCATTGACAAAGTATGCTTTCAATAGATCTTTATTTTCATCTTCATCTGTCATAGTCACATGGGATGGTTATTTCTGAGTTTAATACATCAAGAATCAGAGCTTTGTTGATGATTTTGTCAGGATAAGAGGTTTGCATTGACAAAGTCAGAGGGCTCTTCCAGAGGCTCTCAATACTATATCAAGTGGGCATGTGCAAATGGGACCATGGGTGGAGGCAAAAATGAGGGTGCACATAGATCGTAGGCTGTCCGCCTGATCAGGCGGCCTGAATTTACAAGATTGCCTGAATTTACAAATTCGCTCGCATTTACAATATGACACACCCAAATCCCCTATACTGCATGTGGGCGTAGTGGTTAGGGCACATGGCTTGCTAGGGGCAGACCGTGGGTTCAAGATGGTGGGTGGTGAAGTGACCCGAATTTGCAAGCCTACCCGAGTTTACTTTTAGCCCCGAATTTACAGAGTTTACGAATGTGCATCAGATGGTCCACATATTCCCAACCGTAGATCCCATAGGCCTACTACACTAGAGGGCCCTGTATGTAGTTAAAGGCCTTTTGAGATTTGGTGTGTCCCTCATAGGAAAGTTCTCTCACATCTCTAGTATTCAGGATCTCAGTGTGGGACCTAGACCTGTTGGAGTAGCAGTGGACCATGCTCTCTTGACTTTTTCAGTCTCTTTCCAGTACAGTGCCTCTCAGACACCATGGAGGATTGCACACACATGGTATACTTTTACACCAGAGACGGACTCAGTTTATGTGGAGGAGACTTACAGTCGGATGTGGGCAGCCGAGCCTGTATATACCGTGGAGGAGATCACCACTCTATTGATGTAGATCTTGCATGGGGCAGCAGCAGAGGCATACCCATACACTGAACCAGATCAGAGAAGACGTTCTGGGAACATGCCTAGAATAGTTGGTATGATGAGGAGTGCAGAGAGATGAGAGTTCAGATTCAGAGCGAGCTTATACTTGGAGTCATTACATATAGACAGTCTCGGATTGCCCTTCGGCGTTTAGTGCGACGGAAGAAGCGGGCCTTTTTAGCCCAGATGGAACGTGATTTGTATCAGCTCTTTTTGAGTCGAGATTCAGGTGAGGCCTGGCGTCTCTTCCATGAGCACTCACCTCCTCCAGTGATTACTTCTCCCGAGATTCGGGGTCAGTATGCAGCATCATTATATACAGTACCTGGGCAACCACCATTACCAGACCCTATAGAGCCACGTCCAGTCACTAGTACCTTCTTTACCACTGAGATGGTGAAGAACGCCATTGACAGGATGAGGACTAGGAGAGCATATGATCATGGTGGTTTGGTGGCAAAGCACTTGATACATGCTAGAGATTTACTGTCAGAGGTTGTGCGCGGTTGTTTAACCGTGTCATGTGTGAGGGACTACCCGAGTCTTGGAGATTATCTACTATTGTACCTCTCTTCAAGGCAGGGGACCCCACGGTGCCAGGGAACTACCTTACTATTATGATAGGGCACACATTGGCACGGTTGTATGCATCCATTCTTGAACAGCAACTGAGTAAATGGGCAGAAAATGAGGGGCATACGAGCAGCATGACAGGATGGATTCAGGAGGGGTTTCTCCACTTTGGACCATATTCTTACACTTAGAGCCATTATTGAGCAGGGTCGGGCACATGGAAGACGGATGTATTGGTGCTTTGTGGACTTCCGCAAAGCATTTGACACAGTGCCGAGGGCCAGATTGATGCGCAGGCTACTGAAGTTGGGAGTACCCACACAGATCATATGGGGGATCATGGCTTTATATGGCTCAGTGATTGGCCATGTACAGTGACTGGGCATGTACGCACTCTTGAGGGGATTTCTGATATTGTTCATTCCACTATTGGAGTGAAACAAGGGTGTCCTTTGTCCCCTACACTGTTTGGTATGTATGTAGATGAGGTTTCTGACTACATTGATAGAGAGGGCGATAGAGGCGCTCAGCTAGCAGGGACATGGATCCCTTTGTTATTATTTGCTGATGATATTATGTTGATATCAGAGTCACCAGAGGGCATGCAGAGACAGTTGGATGCATTGCACAGCTTTGCAGAGGATAGTGGATTGTCTGTGAACCTTGGTAAAACCAAGGTTATGGTGTTTAACACCACACCAAGTGGGTCAAGAGATCGGCACCTACACTCGTATATGGTCAGGACATTGTGGAGTACACAGATGCATATACATATCTGGGGGTGGTATTCACGGGACCGAGGTTTACTCTGAGGAAAGCAACAGAGACTAGACTGTCCAGAGCCTATGCGGCATTGGGAGGGCTAGAGAAAATGTGTTCGCAGGTTAAGTTTCAAGAACCACGAACAAAGCTATGGCTTTTTGATACTTTGGTTGCTTCAACTATGCTCTATGGGGTCCAGGTTTGGGGACTATCTGTGAATCATGACAGTTAAAGGAGCATGGAGAGACCCTTGGTATTTATGATATCCTGGATGATTAGAGCCAAGGCCTCCGTACCACATGCGATTATTCGAGCGGAGATAGCCGCCCCTCCTATAGAAATTGAGGCTCTTACCAGATCAGTGTCCTTTATGCACAGTCTATGGGGTACACATAGAGGCAGATACACTAGATTGGCTCTTGAGTCCTCTAGACAGTTAGCGATGCAGGGAGAGGCATCATGTTGGTATGCGCAAATGACCTCATGGTTTCAGAGGCATGGTTTCAGCATGGATAGACTGCCTCCTTTTCGGTATTCCCTGGATGCACCCTCACTGCTAGTCACACGGACGGAGATCACTAGACTCATTCGTCAGGATCTTATACAGTTGGACACCAGGAGGACATGGGTAGAGCCGATGCAGGAGTTGGGCACGAAGATGGCTTTCTACAAAGAGCATCTTCTCCAACTTTCGGGAGATGGGTTTGTGATTCGTCCGAGCTACATGGACACTCATTTGTCTCACGGTCTGAGATGTGCTATTGGTCAGATTCGCACATCCTCACACCAGTTGGAGATTGAGACGGGTAGATTCAGAGGGATACCACCGGAGTATAGGATATGCCAACTATGCGATAGAGAGCCAGAGACAGAGCTACACTACATATGCCACTGCACTGTGTATTATGAGATACGAGGGTGCTTCCATTGCGTATTCAGGGAGGGTTTTGGACCCCTAGATAGAGTCATGAGGTATCAGGATCAGAGATGCCTTGGCTTATATCTACTTGAGCTACATCGACATAGAGATAGTCTGCTGAGGAGACATGGAGTACGACAATCACAGAGACGGATCACAGATTTCTTTGGATCAAGTGAAACAAGAGACCAACCACCAACACAAAGTTGTACCCACATTCATACCAGAGGCACCCTCATTGACAGGGCGACTGAGGTCGGGAGATCGAGACGATCACGATCGAGACACAGGAGCACACTCCATCGACGGAGACTCCAGCAGAGGATAAGAGGCATTCTAGCACGACACCCAGAGTGTCATTGAGGGCCTATTCTACATTTAACATTTCACATTTCACACTTCATTTTTCATTTTCACATTTACATTCATTACTTTTTGTACTTGTACTTCAGACATTGTATTAGATTCACCACTTTGTATCTGATGGTCTCATAGGTCATTTTGGCCTTTTGAAGACGTTAATATATCATTTCACGATCAAAAACACAAAATTCAAGTAAAGACAAAGATGAGATCCCTTGAAAGGAGGTCAAAAGGTAGAATGACCTGAAGTACCAGGTAATAGAGGCTCTTTTTTCATGTAGGGGGTGGTTGAAGCACCCCCTTTTGAGATTTTGTGTGGCCCTCATAGAAAAGTTCTCTCACGGTCAAGAATACAAAAATTAAAGACAAAGACAAAGATGAGAACCCATAGTAGGAGGTCAAAAGTAGAATGACCTGCAGCCACAGGTAATATAGGCTCTTTTTGCATGTAGGGGGTGGGTGGTTGAAGCACCCCCTTTGTTAGAGCATGTTTGAGATCATGGACTCCATTCAATGACAAGCCGAAAGGTGTATGGGGCACTCAGGTTCATAGTTGTCAAGAAACTCGTTTCTTTTGATCGTTGCTTCTCTTGAACGTTTCAAAAGCAAATGCTTTCTACGAATATCTAAGGCACATGGTCTTGTCCATATGTTAGTCCTCGAGGTTTTCAACTCGAAACTTTTGAATCTTAATTCACACAAATGGTTTCAAAACTTCATGGCTTCTATGCTCGGGCTCCACCCAAGGGCCTTGCAAAAGCACCTTTAGAGGGCCTATGGGGAAGCCAAGCTTGGAATAGATGTTACCATCCTCAAGAGATGGTCATATTCCAGGTTTACTATCGCCAAGAATCGGAGTGACTCGCCGTTTCTGTCTTGATTGTATAAGCTGATGCTTGCCCTGGTTTCTCATTCCCCTCTCAATGGGCCGTCTCTCGCAACCATAGTTTTTTCCGAACCTGTCCGATTGGGGAACCATACTACCCGTTCAAGTTTGCTTAAAGTATGATTGGGTTTCGGACCTCCCCATTAATAAAAAATAACAGAATCCACTATGAGACTTAGTCATGATGGTCATTGGTGTGTCTTATGGTGATTGATCTTGGATTGAAATAGATTCTATAGTTTCTATGGTGTTTCACTGCATTCTATGGTTTTGTGCTTCTGTGTCTTGTTTTAAGTGTTATATGTAGACTGTTTTTAGTGTGCCGTATGGAATCTGTGCGCAGGGTGGGGGAGGGGGGGGGACCGTTCTTCTTCCGTATGTACTTGTCCCAGTCCCACATATGGTTTGACGTATGGAAAACTATGCTTGCAACTATGTGCGTAGCATAGAATTGAAGTCATGCATTCTGCGTGTATGTTTATCTTTAACCAAACTGTTTGGTGTTTTGATTGTCAGGTCCGTTCCAAAATGATATTGACATTGACAGCAAGCATCATGCTTTGGAGTCTATCTCATCCGTCTGATGATATTGGGTTTGTACCTGCTATTCAAGAGAATGGAAGTGTCTCCCCCAAAGAGCAGTAATTTTCGGCAGACAGGAACAAGGGGGTCTTATTATTACAAATTTAGGCTTTACAGATTACACAATTCTTATTCGGGAAGACAATAAAGAAGGTTTTTGATTGAGCTAACAAAATATCAGCAAATATGAAAGAGTTTGTTTTCGATTCTTTTTGACCTCAGGGGTGGTTATCCCACTAATGTAATATTGACAGGGTGTATAGTAATTCCCTTGATGTAAAAAGTAATCTTTCCAATTTATAGTGATTGGATGATAGAAATGTAATTGTTTTCGATTTTTTTTGCCTTCGGGGCGGGGTTCTCCCCATTATGTGATATTCACACATTGATTCCCTTGGTATAAGAAGAAAATAGCGACTATAATTTATAAGTTTATAATGATAAAATGATTGTTACCCCCCGGCCTCTCTCTCTCTCTCTCTCTCTCTCTCTCTCCCCCCCCCCCACACACACACACACACACACACACACACACACATTACTTTTTCTCTCTGCTATATTCAGCAGATGTGGACTGTGGCCTTATGCAATTGCCTTTGCTTTCACCTTTGCTGTTGTCCACTTCTCTTTGGCTAGCTATGGTAGTTTTAGTTGGATTCTTGAAGAGTTGTGCAAGCACCCATCGAATCATGGAGAGTTTGGCAGGATGTAGTCCTTCACGAATTAATCGAGATATTGAGAATGCACCACAAATGTGTGCTAAAAACTTGGGCACATAGCTCACACATGTGATGCATCAACAACTCTTGTTAGATTTCTTCAAAAAGTCTTGACAAATTCTCCCCCAAAAAACAAATCCTCCAAAACTTGTGGGAGGTTGGCTCCCTTTAGAGCCCATATTTAATTCATAATAGAGAAGGTTCTGAGCCACTATGTGATTCCTTAAATCCATCACCAACATCCCATTGTTGTGCTGAATGGTCGAATCATGCCACTCTTTTGCCAAAATCCACAAGGAAGGGCAATTTGTATGATCCTTACCTTACCTTTGTGTGATTCAATGAAATCACCCGTTGTCCTTGATAGCTTGTTGCCTTAGAAGCGCTTGACCGCCATACAAGCTAGATTATGGTAAAACCCATAGAACAAGATGGAGAGAGAGAGACAGAGAGGTCACATTTTTCCATGGTCACCTCCTTAAAGGCTCTTAACAGTGATATAAAGATTCCTATTCCATCAAACTTATATTTTAAATTTTGTTTGTAGTGAGCATATGTTATTTGCTGGGATGGAGCTATTGTAGAACCTTAAAGAAGCACCTTTGATAGAACCCTAATACCCTAAATTCTCTCGTACTATAATCCACACCATTTTGCAAAGGCCTTTATTCTCTATGTCTTGTGACAAATCACATTTCACATGCTTTTGAGCTACACAGAAAGAAGATTTTACTATACTTATTTCCTTAAAGTTGTCAATTTTTGCAATAAGATGCTATTGTCTATTCATGCTGCCAGTTTGTATCAAACGCCCCAAAACACGTGGAATCAGCGAATACGAAGGGATTGCAAAAAAAAAAAAAAAGGGGGTGCTCTCATGAAATGGGCACACAATTGTAAAGGCCAGACATACTTTGGTTGGCATTGCCTTTGACTTATACACAAGAGACTAGCCTTACATGGCCGAGCACAACCACGAAGAGCCAATCTATCTAGATTAAAAGAAATTATAGAACATGGCCCTCAAACCCTATCCCCTCTTAAGATCTTGGGTGCTAGCAATATTCAATGATCTTGGGGTCAGAGAAGGTAATGAAGGAATTTGACAAGTCATATTGCTGACAACAAAGATTGCCACAACATCAACACATCTCTTTTGAAGAGATACTCCTAGGGCATTGACACTAGGATAGAGAACCCTATCGACTTATGGAAAATCTAAAGAAAATTATCTTTTTATGGATGCCTATAACCCATATTTGTGTTTGCTAGGCATTAAAAACATGTGATGGTCACTTAGACTAGAAATCTACTAGAGGAATACCATGCCTCGCCTATCTCCAAAAGAATGTGGTTGAGCAAACATATGCCATATGCTTTCTCACAACCTCAACCATGGTAGTATCGTCCCATTATTGACGACAAAGGCAAACGATCCTTGTTGTCTTTGTCACAACAGTCCCAAAGAAATGAATAGGAACTCTAGTGGCTGCTAATAAGAAAGTTGAAGCAACTGTCTGAGCTTGATGCAATATGAATAAAAGAGGCCTATTGCCTTCCAATACTCTCGATGCATGCCTATGATCCCCCTTTTAAATTCCAATGATGTGTGGGAAAAAGTTGTTGATAGAAGTAAAGAGTAGTAGGGCTCATAAACTCAAGAGCATTCAAATCGAGTTGCTTTGAGAAATGCATATGAACATGTCCTTCCAAACCACATGTAGAATTCTCTTCACTCAATCCAAAAAATAAAAAATCTTTTGTGAGTAAAGAACTGGCTAGCTAGACATACTATTTGTGTAAGAGGTACAAACCCCACATTGGCTATATAATATGGGTCATGAGGCAGGCGCAACATCTCCTTGCTAGTATCAACAAGTGGCGGTCACTATCAAGCCAACGACGACACTGCTTCCATGCACACGCACATGCGCGCATGCGTGCACGCACACACACACACACACACACACACACACACACACACACACACACACACACACACACACACACACACACATATATATATAAAATTAATATAGATACGAGGATGTGTTGTAGGAGATGCTCATATTTAGTCTGTGTCCTTGCACATGTTCTCCTTTGGATGGTGATAGATGTTGTCCTATCAAGCTTGATATTCCCTCACATTGTTAAGTGTTGCGATAAAACAAACATGTCATCTAGTGTTGGTTTTTTAAAATTGCCCTAGGTAGTGAACTATCATTGTTTTTTAGAAGGGACCATCATCCTATTAACAATGCTTGAGTGAAATAAATGGATTGTTGGCACTACTTGCTTGCAGGTAGTGGTATAGGCATTGAGCATGTCCAATCTTGGTACACATTTTCAAAGCTATTTTTAGCTTTATCTTGAAGCTATTTTAAGATAGCTTTATCTTGTATATACACAAAGGTAGCATGCATAGCTTCCACACACGAAATTCCAAGATAGTTTGAGTGTAGGAGGAGGATCGATAGTTACGAAGTATGTGCTCTCTCTCTCTCTCTCTCTCTCTCTCTATATATATATATATATATATATATATATATATAATGGAATTGCTACGCAAGTTGAAACACCATGTTTCTATAGGTGCATGAAAACACAAACCCTCCATTGTCGTTCAAAACATCTAATAGATGTGAAATCAAGAGAAACTATCCATGACAAAAGGGATCAAGACTGAAAGTAAATTTTTGTGGGTAGATCTTCAAACTCCTCTATGATGACAAGAGATAGGTACACTAGGTTGCAATGAACTCCATAATATCCTTCTCTGCTATACAAATTCATGTTGCCTCCTAAACTAAACAATGTAATTACCCCAAAACTTAATCCAAGATAAAACAACTATGTACAATCCATATCTCCTTGCATTATAATGTAGCCATAGAAGCATCCTCCCCTTGGCTAAAATGCAACCACACCTCCTTGCATCAAAACATAGACATAGAAGAATCCGGTTGAAATGTAACGACTCTTCTTTGCCCTGTCTCACCCAAATGAAGCATATCCACAAGGATTCTCTATGATAGGATCAAAACAAAAATCCGCCAACCCTTTTCAATGTAAAAATACATGAAAAAGCTCCATTGCTACACAATTTTAATGTTCCTTGAATAGCTTTTTTTTCTCGACACACCAAAAAGGCCCATAGGAGGAGGTGCTTATCCCTTCCTAAAATTAGCCATGTTACATGGTCTGGCAAGGGCCGCGTACCATAGGGAAAGAGCCACGCGTAGGCATCACCATGGCCACCTAATTGATGCACCACGTGTAGGGAATGACAAAGAGAACTCATAGCAACCAACTAGAAACCTCCTCCTCGAGTGACCCACCCTAAGAGGAGGATGCACTCAAATGTCCAAGGGCAAGAGCCCTAGCAACGTGAACACCAGGTGAGCACAAGGTGTCCCCCTAGAGTGTGACCCAACGGGGCATTTGAACCCACAATTCGTAGGCTGAAAGGCCAAAGCCTTATCATTAGACCAACCCTTTGGGGACTTCCTTGACTATCTTCGCGTAGGATTTGAGCACTTATTCATGTTTTGCACAATAGGTTGCTCTTAGATGAAGGTCTTTTATTCTCTATTCCTTCTATACTTGACATTGATATGTTTTAGTTCCTTGTTTTTCTACAATAAGTTGCTATTATATTTAAGGCCCTGCATATTATACTTACATTGATATGTTTTACTTAATTTTGTCGTCCTTTGTTGAAATATTTTTATGTGAGACTCCTAAACTTTTGGCAATATAATCCAAATCTTCTGCACGAATGCGAACTGTTTCCCCTCAAACCACCGGCTTGTCCCTCTTCATCTCTCTCCTCCACTTGTTCCCTACTTTCCACATAAAAAAAGATCTCTCCCTCTCTCTTTCTCTCTCTCCTCCACGCGTCCTTCCCCTCCCTTTTCTTTTGAGGCTCCAAGGAGATTCCATCTAATGAACCCCACTTGGAAAATTTGACCCACCTACTAGAACAAAGACTTATCCTCAATTTGTCTAGTCTCATATTTCAATTGCTTAGGCCAACAAACAATGTGAGAGCGGTAAGGCTTCTCTTTATGTTAGCCACTCTGCTTTCAATTACTCTCCTTAAGCGTATACTAGGAAAAAATTTGATCAATTGATTTCCTTATTTGTGATTTGTGGTTGCATCCACAAATCACAAAAAATATAATTTATTGTTTTTCTTATTTGAAATTTGTGATTTATTGTTGTTTCAACCACACCACAAGACATACCATCATGATTAATTTTTTGGAAAAAAAAGCCATGTTTTGCCTCATCCAAATCACATGCTCCATGATTAAAATTTCTCATCATGTTCTTAGTATGCCAAACATCCCACCTCTCAAACATTTCTATTGTCGACCTCTCTTCTCCATATTTATACCTCTTCCTTCTCTTAGCATGCCAAGAATTTGTACCATTCCACACTTGTCCGGTATGATACCCAGGAGAATATGTTTAGAGGCCCCAATGCTTCCAAAGATAACTTTTCCTTCACCTTTAATGGATGGTTACCACATGGAGGTACTACATACTTGCAAAAATGTCAGGAAATGGCTATTTTCGCGATGGCTACCACCCAAGGGATCACCCTTTGGTGACATATTAGATTAAAAAAATTACATAGAGCCTACTCCTCCATGGCATGGCTTTAAGTCTTGCACCTCTATTATAACTTCATTTCTAACTGTTGTTCTAGATGCAGGCCAGACAAAAGGGAAGAAGAGAAGTTTTAGTGTCGCAGGAATAACCTCAAGAGACCTCATAGATCCATCTGACGAGTCTTGAACCCAAGACTTGTTTACTCAAGAGGGAACTCGGCCAACCAATTTACCACAATTTGGAATTTTATTCTCGACCGTAGTTTTACAAAATGGAGGGACAATATAATTATAAGCCCACACCCCCTTGTACAACATTATACACAAAGGGTGGATGTCACTTAGTCACTACCTTAAGAAGTCTTCCTCTTGAGTAATGAGGAGTAGGAAATGGGAAGAAAGATCTCGTTCACCCGTCCAGAAATTTGAAACGGGGAATTGTATTGAGCAACATAGTAGGATTCATCAGTTGTAGTAGCAACTTCCAGGCCAGCTTCATACACACTCTCGGCTAGAGTAGCCCCTTCTTCGACAACATTGCTATCGGTGGCAAAACCGCTGAATTGACGAACCGCAAAGTACATGGCATCCCAGCGTTCCACTTGTAGGCCCAAGCTAGAAATGGGTGTGGGTGGTGATTCTTGGTTAGCTGTTGGCACATAGAACCTCACTACAAATGATGACTTGCAGAAAGGCCCATCTGATGGTATAACGCCCGTAAGCACCGGCGCTGTCATGTTAACAGTCACACCTTCTTCATTTGCACCTTGTATGTATGCAAATAGCCTGTAGGCAACAATATTGCAATAAGGTGAGGACTTACACAGACATTCTAATACAAAGTCCTTCGCACTCTAAAGACAAAAAAAGAAAGAAAATTCCCATTGTTCACATGCAAGGATAGGTCCCCTCATCATCTCTCTTTATAGCCCCTTGGCCCTAGAGATCCCCGAACATGCATTGCATGCCTAACATGTGGCACAGCCCTTGCCCTAAGAGCGTCTTTCCCACCTTGCCATCGTAGGACGGCCTTTCCCACCTTGCGGTCGTAGGACCCTTGTCCTGGCGTTGTTTTCCCCAGTTTACATCTTCTTTTCCCCAATTGGCACCATGCTTTCAAATGCAGTATCTGTTCTTCCCCAGTCATATGCCCTTCAAGAGATCATCAGACACCGAAGGGTCATTGTCCAGAATTTTAACCTAGGGTCTCTCTCTCTCTCTCTCTCTCTCTCTCTCTCTCTCTCACACACACACACACACACACACACACACACACACACACACACACACACACACACACACCCCTCAGATCCATTTTGCATAATTTGTAAGCCCCTCTCACTATGCAGACCAACATGCCCAAACCCCTGCCCACATTTTATATACCATGCTGAGCTATGCAGAATTAGCTTTGCGCACGGAAACCGGTTAATGGCAGAACATCCCACTTGAGATATGCAAGCCTCTCTCTCTCTCTCTCTCTCTCTCTGTGGCCATGTGTGTGCATGCAAATCAATCCCTAACCACACGCAGATAAATATTTGACACCCTCCCCTCTCTCTAGATACGCACAGACACTTACTTGAGAAAGCCGACACGAGTGGCGTTGTAGAAGGAGGTGTCTTCAATGGCAGATGTGGCCATCCAGACAGTGCCATTGTAGAGGCGCACGCTGAAGTCGTCTGCTTCATAGAGCTCTTCGTACGCAGGGCATTCAATGGACTCGCACGTGGAGCTGCTCAAACCCTGCTTGCTCTGCGAGGACCCGCGGGAGCTGCCCACCAGACTCATCATCAGAACTATCGCCATTGCCATTTTCAGAATGCCAGAGCTCGTACCCGCCATCTTCTCCAACCGGGCGAAGAAGAGGAGCCGAGTGAATGTTTTGAGTAATGGAGCCACCTTTATACTGCTTTATCTCTTAGTAACAATTTAACACGTGGAGTGTTTGCATCCTCTCCTCGAACCGCCATGTTCCTTTGCACGGGGTTACGGTAAGAGCCGTGCCGGGGGGGGGGGGGGGGGGAGTGGGGGGAGGGCCGTTTCATTTCAGCGTAGAGAAGACAAGCGGCGCAGAAAAGGTTACCGCACATGCCTAGCTCTCATTGGCTCTTGCAACCCTACGATGAAGGAGTAAGCAAAGCTCCCTTAACCTTCGTTTAGCGCCCCCCCCCTCCCCCCCCCCCTCTTCCAAAGTGGTAGCAGGGTTACTAGCTCCTTTCGGGTTTTGTGCAAATATTTACGGAGTTTCTTAAAATGGTAAACAATCTCCGCCTACTTCCCCTCCACTCTCCCTGGGCATGACCTAGCTCTAAGTGGGCCAATTGCGGGACGGGGTCCAGCCCACCCTCTATCAATTGGTTCTAGGCCTACTCATCCACTCGTCTTCCACAACAAAAGTCGAGGCGACAACAAACAACCAACTAACCAAGTAATCAATTGCTCTCTCTATCAAAATATGTATAGCAGAGAGCAACCAAGGCACTCCTCAAACAGTTGTGAAGAAAACCGTGAAATTGAACTACTTTATAGACAATTATAGAGGTAATCATTCACCACATATGTTTAATAAAGAATACCTTGAAATTGAACTACTTTATAGACAACTAGAGGTAATCATTCACCACATATGTTTAATAAATATACACATACAATTCTTTTTTTAAAATTTGCCAATGCACTTTGTACTTGAAATTGAATCATTTACAGATAGCTATAGAGGTAATCAATCATCACATATGTTTAATAGATATACATACACAATTCTTTTTTTAACATTTGCCAATGTATTTTCATGGGTCTTTTCATTTCCTAAACTCACCGCCACTTATGGCTTTTCATTTTTCCATGATTGGGAAGACTTAATTGTTTACTTTAGTGCTAGATACTTGATATTAATTAATTTATGTATGTGCCGTTATATTCTATAGAAACACCCACCAAGCAAGACTAGTTCATTATGTACTAGGTCATAAACATAACTTCAATAGAAAAGCCTGGGGTACGCGAGCCAGATTAAGTACTTTTATCGAGGCACTGGACGTGATTTGTCTGTGTTGCATCGTTTCGAGCATGGATAGATCAATGTCATTTTTTGGTTTCAATCGTAACAAAAGTGGGAGCCGGTTGCCAACCATGGGAGATTGAGCATGTACTAATGAGAAAAACATGTAGCTAAACTAAACTCAAGCAAGCATCGACAAACTCAAAAAATGCAAAAAGCATCAACAAACTATAAAAATTAAACTGCACTACCGACCTGATAATCGTGTATGGGTGTTGTCCAATTGTGCAAGCCGGAGGACAATGTTTGAGTCAAGCTACATAAAAGCAATGTGAATAGTTAAACATTTCATCTTACAATGAAGTGTCACAGATTGAAATTGCTAAATATACAGTGCACGCCATACAGAAGTGCCATACAAAAGTATGGTGGAGAGTTAGCAAAAATTATAAGAAACAAAAGCCATGCCCTACCCCGTAGACTTTACATGTTCACCAAGCAAATGCATAGGCATGGGGAATTGGATACAGATAGTGGACTTTGCATTGTTGTCGAGTTGGAGTCATTGTTGTGTAGTCGAAACGTCCACTGTTGTGAATATATGTGCTTTCTGTGATACACAAAATATGAGTTAACACAAATACAAAGGATGTAGGAGATAGATTTAACTTAAAGAGAAGCAGAGGTAACTTTATGTTCTAAGTCATAGACGGTGTAGGGTGATGAGTTCTCAGTTCATAAGCTCCAGTGAAATCACTATAGTAGAATGGCTCAATAAGTAGGGTGCGAATACTGAGTTGGGGGTGTCTCATTTGTTGTTTTGACTCTACATTATACTAATTAAATAAAAAACTCAAATCGTTCAAAGCAATATTAACTTTGTTTTCTACTAAAATATATTTAAATACGACATATACGACAATGGATTTGCTTGTAGGTAGGGGTAAGGCATGCACATCCTCACTTCTCTAGAAGCTGAATTTCTAGCTACTTGTATTTCTAGACCTTTAGTAAAAGCTCTTACAATTTGTCCCTTGCATTTCATTACTTGATATCTCATTATGATCCTAAGCATGCTATCACTTGTGGTGCTCCATGTAGAAGTAAGGCAAGTTCAAGCATCTTGCAAGGTCAAAATCCTCAGGTCTTGGGCAATATAGGTGAGGATGTATATTATGGGAGTCATCAGTGATCACCCGCATACCATTGCTTTCCTCGACATCTCCATTTGCAAGAATCAAGAAGTGGGAGAGTTATTCTGGGAGATGACTATATTGGATGACAAAGGAAGCTACCCGTTCATTGGTTTTGTCACATCTCAATAGTAGCAAAAGTTTCTCTTTGATGCATCCATAAAATTCTCATCTTCTGGGGGACATGTGCCAAGGTACACGATTTTGTGCTTTTCTAAGGGCACCATTAAAGTTGGCATGCATATCGAACAAAGGCTTTCTTCCCCGCCGTCATACTCAGTATCACATTGCGCTCACCTCTTCAAAGATATCAGACAAGGATGAGAAAGGTGCAAAGGCAAAAAAAAGGAGGAAAAAAAAGAATGTACCTCTTCAAGTTCTACAAGCAAAAAGGAAGATAACAAAGGTAGATGGATAGTCTAGAGATCAACTCCTCCAGGCATTCTTCGTGCTTGAATTTTTTCTCATGTCAGCACAATGCCCAATGAAAGGGCAAGGGAACTGAACATGCTAATCTCCACCCAGACATGCCCTATATAGACCCTTGGCCTGCTAAATATAGGGACCCCCTTGACTTCATGTCCATCCTGGCCCTTGGCCGTGACTGGTCTTACCCTTGTCCTGACATTACTCCCCCCTTGGAGAAGCGTTTTCATCCGCGAAAACACAAGTGATGGTATCTTCATAAGAACACTAATGTCTTCTACAGTAACATCCCTCATGGATCCAACGGTTCATTTGAGCGGAACCTGGTTCAGTAGGAGGTTCAATGAAACCAAGAGTAACATCTTGATTTTCTACATTGTTGTCCATTTGTAACCATCTGATGGTACCGGTTCCTATCCAAACATAGTGTGTAAATTCCATTTAGAACGCTCATGAGAATGGTAAACGAGTTTATCACGACAAAGATGTACCAAAAAGAGTACCTCTTGTCACTTTCCATGAAAGTAACTTGCTGACATAACTCATCAGCCAAGTTTAAGTCCTTGACTTGTTCCCAATTTTCATCATCAGTAAACAACCCCACCCTAACGAGTGTTCAAGGTTGAGAACCTGAGTTATACATGAAGAGACTACACCTAGTCACAAACATGCTTTAACTTATAATAAGAAAACTCTAAGTAGAGCAATAAATCCTTAATGATTGGATCGCTTGGTGCTAATGTACGCACTGTGCATATCCTTCAGCACCAGATTACTCTTTGTAATCTGCTTATCCCCTTGGATAACTGACAATATTGAGGTGTGTTCCCTCACACTTTGTAATCTGCCTATCCCCTTGGATAACTGACAATACTGAGGTGTGTTCCCTCACACTTTGTAATATGCATATCCCCTTGGATAACTGACAGTATTGAGATGTGTTCCCTCAGGGTTTACAGACAGTCGTCCCAAATGACTGGTAAATGGGAATCACAATATCGTGTAACATTGTTGAGGATCAATCAACAATGTCTGGAATAACCATCATGGTTGACTTGAGAAATCCACAAACACCCAACCCGAGCCATGACCTCTATTGGGGATTAGTAGACCCAAAATTAATCTCATAGAGATACTGCACATAGAGTGCAAAATGCTTCATAAGCAACAACTTGAGGAATATGCATGCCGTTCCAAATCAGCCTTTGCTAAACACTAGGGCCCATAACACCTAGTGTGCATGCATTTAGCAAAAAACAGATCCGAAGCTCTATATCCATGGTGATCCTTGCCAATACTTATGGCAAATGTAATGCGCCTAGCACACATTAAAAAGGAATGTAAATAGTTCTGGAAAGAAACTAAATACTTTCAGTTGCAATCTTTTGCAATCCTTGCTAAAACGTCTGAATCCCAATAGAAGGTGAAACATTGATCACTTCTAGGTACAGACAATGAAACTTTTTCATTAACAACTTATAGCCTTGCTATATGTATAAACAATCATTCGTAATGTTGTTTAGCAATACTTGTACCTGGACAAGTCATTCTAAGTATCCGACAATTTTTGGCCGCGAAAGTGTTCCTGATACATCGTGCTAAAAATGGTCTAGAAAATAGATGTGACCAGCACCTAAGGACTTTGTCGTGACACATAATTGAAATAATGGCGCCAGTGTCAGTCCAGAGACTCATATTCTCCACATGTGGAATATATCTCATGTAAGGATGTGTAAAAAAGAACATCCTTCAAGTACAAGATGTACTTGTGTGTGGAGGTAACTCTAAACACTCTGCGACAAGAGTGAGAGGGACCCTCATTCATTGCTCCACACTGGCTAAACCGAACTCCTTGAGTTCCTAGACCATGTTGTATCCCATGTGACAACATGTGCCAAATTGAACCCTACAAGTAGGTTCGTAACAACATAAGGCAGAAAGATAGATTGGACACTTGGCCCAAAATACTTTGTGCCGACATGCCCTTGGCATGGCTCTGTAACATTCAAGCATACTTATACGTCTTGAAAAACCAAGCAAAGCATACTAAAAATGGAATAACACCAAATCAATAGATGCGTACCTAGAGATTTGAACGTAATGTTCACTTACCCGTATTCAAATGGAGAGGATCACGTCCCCTACCTGAAAAAAAAAACAACATTGCACTGGGAACCCTGGGTGTTGCCTTTGCAATCCAAGCCCTTGGATTAGAATCTACGTAGTCAAACCCCTTGGTAAGATAGAAACTGCTCAACTAGCAGATAACGGTAACCAACATAGTCAACCATGTACAGAATGATTGGAATCAACTTGAAAAGTGTGTTTGTCCGCTACCACATGCTAGATTGCATAATTCTTTCCTTGAAAGTATAACTGGGAGAGATCAACTGTGATCCTTAATGCCTATGGGGTGATGTAGCAATCACCCGCCAGGTCTTACCCCAAAACAGTATGTCCATAGACACTCCGTAGTGCTATAGAGAGAGCAGGAGACCCACACAAGTGAACTGTCGAGATCTTATGGACAGCCATGCTGTCGCAACTGATTGCTACATCTATACTTTCTTGTAGAGATCAGCTGCTGTGAGTTGAAGATTATCCAAAACTCAACTTGAGTGTCGCACTGAAAACATGTAGTGCAAAAATGACACCCTAAATATCCGGAATGACAAGACTCTTGCTTGTCCATTAATGTCAAGATGTTCGATGTGTACTCCACTGGGCAAATCTGTTCGATCCTCAGAACAATCACCCAAGGAATGGCAATAGTTGGGTCTTACCCAAGATCTGACAACGGCTCTTGGCCAGCCTATGTGTGGCTCCTAGCTCGTACGGCAATTACTGATCAATCAATAAACGGATGAAAAGTAATGTGAATGGCATCTTGGCCCATTTCTAGCTGAGAGTTAGAGCACCTTGGCTCATACTTACTCCCAAACAAAACATGTATGAAAAGCTTCTTAGAAAGTTTTCATTATTCTTGAGAGAAATAAGAAAAAGAGAGAGAAGAAGAGCATGCTGGGTTGAGGAAATTTCCTTAAAGTTGTAGAGTGTGTGCCCAGAATGTGTGTTCTTAGACATCTTATGCCTGAATTGCTTATCCTATAAGCATACCACAATCTGTCAGTATGACGCTCTCATCGAGAGAGGCAACAGAAAACACAAGTCAAATATTGACCATCTACCGTGTAGGGTCATGACTGTATGAGGATGACTTGAAAGGGGCACCTTGCAGGTGAATCTAGTCAAAATTTTAGGTTCTTTTAGTGTTGTTGAGTGTTGATAGCAACCAACAATCCATCCGTACTTTGTCCTTGACAAAGTTGTGAGTGTGTTGGCAGAAGCTTAATCCATGAAGCGGCAGAATTGAATTCACTTCACTAGCATGCCTTGCATGAAGAATTGTAAGCCCTTGCACAGAGTGATGGCCTCAATTGTGAGAACCAAAACTATAAGTACCTTGCAGAGTTTAGACTAGTAGGGATTCTGTGAGCTGATATTCCCTATTTTGCCAGTTCCCTGAAGCCGTGCTTCCAGGTCGTTGTTGCTGCAACCAGTTGTCATGAAAGTTGAGAGGGAAACTCATTCCAAAATAGCCCATAGCCATATCTGCACAGACGCCCTCGTATGTCCTTTACACCTGTCTGGCACATAAGGCCATAACCTGTAAAATCGAATTCACCTGCAAATACCTTGCCTATTCCTTCCCTATTGTGTATGCTCATAGCATATGCCAAACGTGACCAGCTTCAATGCAAGATGTAGAATTTGAATCCTGGCTTCATAGAACTCTGTCTGGCCGCATTGCCAACAAATTCTATTGACGAAAGATATCATAGCAAAGAGACGACCTTGTCGTTCATGCCTGGTTCTATGAATGGTAGCCGTGAGCATTCATTTTGGTGCATACGAGAGTTATCAAGCACCTGCTCAATAACTACTCTACTTCATGCTGTCAAGGACCGTGCCGAAAGACATGATATTGAGAATCATAACATTGGTCGATGCTCATCTACCGCTGAGCTATCAAATGTCAGCTATTATCAAATATTTCTTGATCAAAGAAACAAGTTAACATACCTATTGACTGCCCTTGGCAGTGAAAGGCATAACATCCTATATTATGGGTGTGGAGTTAGGTTTTAACTCATAGCTATGGAATTTTCTTGTCTTTTTCAATCAATAGATTCTTGGGCGGGATCATGCCCCCAATACATATAGAGATAATGGCGGACGGAGCCTTGCTCCTTGGGTAAAACATGTTTGATGTACCCCTTTCAAAATCGACCTTGTTGACATGGCCTATTTTACTTGTATTCCTAGGCAAACTTGTTGACATGGCCTATTTTACTTGTACTCCTAGGCAACCTTGTCTTGTTGGAGCACCATAACATTCTTGGTATGGGGTAGTGTTGTTGGAGACCTGCTTCTTAGTCCAAATTGTGGTATCGACCAACTAAATCGGACGGAATGAACTCATCATGGTAGTCATTCATGCACCATGGCCAAGATGAAAATAATTACAGGCTCCTGCAATACCATCATATGCACAAAGCTATGAAAAGAGAAGAAGGTGAAACTCAAACCTCATAATCCATCCGTGTACGGATGCCATGCCTTCAAAGTGTTGCATGATGCATGAGCATGAGCATGAGCATGAGCATGCATGCTAAACTTTTCATCTCCGTGCAGATGTTCCCTGCCGTCGAGTCTCGAGCGGTGTTGACGGATATACAATGGTAGGTTGTAGCCATGTAGATCAATGCGTCGATGATCCGCAAATCAATAATAATACTGTCCGTGCCGTTGTCACTGTGTCGAGGTTGTGGAAGTGGAGGGAGAAACTTACCACCCAAAACCCCAAAAACCAAGTCGTTAACCCGTTGTGCCTAGCCCTGCCGTGGGCTTTGACCCTTAATTGGGTGTGGGTACCCCAAAATTAGGGTGTCCCAAATTTTTTTTCCGAAATACCTCCTGCAGCCATGGTGGCGAATTGCACAGGCGAGATCTTGATCGTCTTCACCTGTATGGTTATCTCACGACCGTGCAGCAGGAGCGAAAGTTGCTTCGCAGGCCAACACGCATCCGTAGATGCTTTCCATGCCATGTATGATGTAGGTCGAAATTCGACCCTTACTCCTGCTAAGCGAGCTTGCCCGCGGTGCTTATCGGCTTCCCAACCCCACTCGGTTAGCCTCTACTCAAGGGGCGATGCCCGCCTTGCAGCCAGAAGGGGCCATGCCTGCCTTGCAGCCGGAAGGGGCCATGCCCGCCTTGCAGCAGGGTTTCCTCGTGAAGCTTGTCCACCGACCTCAACACGCCCTGCCATGGCCCTCCATCGAGGAAGAGAGAGAGAGAGAGAGAGAGAGAGAGAGAGAGAGATAGATAGTTCTATTATCGTCCTGGGAGGTCAAATATGACCTATGGGACCAAATGAACATGTCACGTGGTGTTAGTGGAGTTCATAAGTGACTCTCGATGCTCAAAAATGGCTGAAATGAGCGTCGCAATAGAGAGTCCACATCGTGGTTGGGAGAGGAAGCTATGTAGGGAGAGCTCATGGCTGAATATATGGGGAAAAGAGGACCTAATGTGGTCAAAAGCTGAGCACTCAAGTAGTGTGTGGTACTCACTCTCTCGCACTTGACGAGGGCATAAGGTGCAAAGTCGATGACACTCCTCGCCAGTGCCCCAACGTCCTGTCTCGCAGCGTAGAGAATGGGAGCTAAGACGAATGGAGGCAATGGTGCAGATCGCACTCAACGGGATGGGCTCAAGGATGTAGGAATGGGTTCGGTTACCTCGTTCTGAGAAGAAGAGAGATTTGTAGTTTGGGGCAACGTGTGTGGTGTAATGGCTGAAGCGAGAACCTCCGGATTTCTCCCAAGCCATGATACATTGGCGTTGTAAGAAGGCCTCATTAACTTGGGAGTCGATCGACGCATCCTTGACCAAGTGACATGCATCCCATCTTCCAAACCATTTCTTGATATCAAGCATCCACCCCGAACTTAGTATTTTGCTCTTGCATGTCTTTTGAACCTTTTGACTTGCTTCATATGCGATTCTAGGAAGTCGATGCAAAGGGCTACGTTGTGTCTTACGCATGTACTCCACAACCCTTTCCATGCCCAAGACCTCAATGGGAAGCGATCCGGACTCAAGAAGTAAGAGCATGTAGGGTGTTTGTGTCTTGACTTGGAGAAAGTTGGTGAGAAAACGTTTTTGGACATTCTCAAACTCTTTCCAAGTAGACTTCCCGATGCTTCCACCCCACACCTCCACTCCATAAAGAAGCACCGGTGTCACCAATGTGTCAAAGAGGTACTTTTTGAGAGCCCAACACCTGATCTCTCCTGCATTGCACATGTTCTCAAATGCATAATAAGCCCTCTTTCCAGCTTCCAAGCGACGCATTGCACAATCCTTCCATTTATGATTGGATGGAACCTCAAGGCCAAGGTACTTGAAGTGATCTACCACTTCAAGTTTCTCATTGTTGTATACAATGCATGTATTTTCGTCATTGAGGGTCTTTACAAGCATAACCTTGGTTTTGGATCCATTCACGATCAGCCCACTATGTAGGCAAAAGCGTTCCAAGATATTCATAAGCTTTTGTGCATCTTCTAAGGTATGTGCCAAGAGCACTACATCATCGGCATAAAGCAAAAGCATGATCACCGCATTTCCGATCTTAACCTCTTCTATGCCTTCTTGCTGCATAAAATCAAGAACCATGCATTCCAATTCATCAATGAGTAGCCCAAAGAGGGTTGGGGAAAGTGGGCATCCTTGTTTGACACCAATAGTGCTTGCAAAAAATTCTGAAATTCCATCTCCCATACGTAATCGACATATCACTTTTTGGTAGATGCGAAATACTGCATGCATAAATTCTCTCGGCACTTGAAGGCTTTGCATACGTCTCCAAAGATTTCCTCGCGGTACCATGTCAAAAGCTTTCTTGAAATCCACAAAGCAACAATACAACTTTTTTCCTTTCAATCGAGACGCTTCCATAAGAACTCGAAGAGTGACAAGGTGATCAATAGTGCTATGATGCTTTCGAAAAGCTGCTTGGCCAAGCGCACGTTTGCCATTCTTTTCAGCCCATTCACTTATCTTCATCTCCATGATACATCCAAATAACTTTGCCATCAAAGAACCAACCATTATAGTGCGATAGTTGTTCACATTGTTTACATCTCCTCCTTTGTACAAAGGTTTGATCCAATTTGCACTCCAATCATGAGGCATGCCATACTGAAGTGCAAGGTTAAACATATCGCATATCCAATATCGTGTTTTCTTGCTTGTCCATTTAATCATTTCAGCCTTGACACCTTGAAGGTCACCTACCTTGCGAGTAGCAAGTTTCTCAAGCGCGCGGCATACATCTTCAATGGTAAAGAAGGGAGACATAAATGGAAGGGAGCTACAACCCTCCATCTTATCAACATTGGGTTGCTCATAGAGGTTCTTACAATGCATATACATATCCTCAAGAGTCAAGTCACCAAAGCTCTCAACACGCTTGCCTTTTAGATTTTGCCAAAACTTGCCACATGCATGTGCTTTCTCTTGTGCTAAAAGAAGTTGTTTTTCGACTTCCCACCTTCTCCTCTTCTTTTGAACAAGTGCTTTGTATGTGTGTGAACATTCCAAGTAAACTTCCTTGTCTTTGATTGCATCCAATCTTAGCAAGTGTTTTCGGGCTTGACTACATTCCATGTCAAACCATTTCTTCTTGGTGCCACCCTTCTTAAACCTTTTGCAAGACATGTGTTTCACCGAAAAGCATTCCTTCGCACAAGAGAAAATTACTTCTTTGAAAACTTTCCACTTGCATTCTAATGTTGGGCTCTCTTGATGCTCTATCACGCTTAACATTTGGTCCACCATATCAGCATATATAAGTGCTCGTTTGAAGTCTAGACGTAGGTACAAATGATTCACATCATGATTGGAGGCTACATGCTCGGGCCGTTTACCACACTTGAGGTCAATACATAACATCCTATGATCCGATTCCGGATTCCATTCACCAAGTGTAAAGCTTTGTATGCAATCTAAAGTGGCTTCTGAGAACAACATATAGTCAATCACGCTAGCACCATTGTGCTTTCTACATGTAAAGTCATTGGTGCCTTGCCATAGAGATACACCATTTGCAATGAGCATTCCGGTACTATTGCACATATGTAGAAGTGACTTTCCATAGTGATCCACTTCTTTTGCATCATTAGAACTTCGATTATACATGTATGAGTCATCCACTCTTCTTGAGACATGCGGCATGTCAACTTGTTGTGTGTCGTGTTGTAATATATTTGTGCGAGCATTCATGTCTCCAAAAACAATGACTTCACCTTGATCCTTGTAATGAGCAATGTCTTCCTCTAGTTCAACAAAGGGCTGATCTCTATCCATATTCAAGCGAGCATAAAAGTTGGAGTCATAGTGAGGAATGTAGCAACCGGCCACAAACATGACTTGACCATTTGGTGGGCTGATTTTCAGCCATAAGTAGCGTTTATACTTATCTTCTTTGACAATGGAAACATCTTTCAAACCCTTTTTGGTCATACATGCTACGCCTCCTTGGCCTCTTCGTTGCTTTGCATTTTTGGCCCACATCAAAGAATGCACATCGTATTTGTCAAATCCAAGAATTCGTTGCACATCATGCTCCCATGTTTCAACAAGAAGTATCACATCGGAGTCATTGGTAAGCTCATCAATGCCAATTCCCGCATTCCATGGATACCCGTTACAATTCCAAAAGCTTATTCGCAAGCGTGAGTTGGTCTCATAGATCATGTGTCCCTATTTGTTGGGTGGACTTGCATCCTCCTCAAGTGGCTTTTCTTCTTGAGATGATACCTTAACCTTCTTGCTTCTTTCCTCGTATGCTTTGCGACGTACATTTTGTTGCATAAGAGTGCGATCCTCATATACATTACAACCCGTTCCTTTGAGGTAGATCCAACCATTGTCAAGGATGATCTTTCTCTTTACCTCATCAGCCATGGTACATACAATAGGTCTTTCTCCCGAGCGAGGGACTCCTTGTTTTCCAACTCGATGTGCACCATAAGCCATGATTCCTGACATGCCAAAGTGTGTAGCAAAAAACTCTTCAATAGCAACCGCAAGAGATTGGGGTGTTTCCATGCTTTCCTCCTTGATTCCACGAATGACGATGTTCTTTGAGCGTTTTTGTCGTTCTTGCAATTCTTGAGTGTCCACATTCTCTACATTCTTTGCTTGGATAACGGCTTGCGTGATAGGAGATGTAGAAACCACATTATCCTTACATATATCAGCCCATGATTTGGATGCATTTCTCATCTCACATACATCATGTCGTATTGTATCTATCGTTTCCTCTTTCAATACATGATCACTCTCAACTTTGCTCAAGCGCTCTTTCACTACATTCATGTCAACAAGAGAGCGTTTACATTCTTGAACTTCATTCTCAAGATGCATCAAGCGTGTTGTTTGCATTTCAAGAACCTTCTTGAGGTGCTCATTCTCCACAACGAGAACTCTTAAAGTACCATTCTCCATTGCAAGTGCGCGCAACTCTTCACCTTGCTTGTTGACGGTTTCCTGTAACGAGATCAAGTAAGCCATGATCATTGCTTCCGTTGTTGTAGACGATGTGGTTGGATTAGCATCCAAATTCCTTGGAGATTTTGCATCATTCTCCATGGCGAGTGTGGCTTTTCCACCCTTGCGAGTTTTGTCTGACATTGCTTCAAGTCGGCAACAAAAACGCAAAGTTTTGACAGTTTTTTCAGTTCTGAGATGCTGTTACAGCAAAGCCTTTCATTACACAGAAAAATTCTGTCTTTACATCAATGCGTAGAGGGCTTCGTGCTCTTCGATTGAGGCTATAGATCACCTAAATCGGAGTTCGGATGAGCAAGTTATGGTCAAAAGAGTGAACTGCTGTCTACTAGGTCAAAAAACGGCTGAGAGAGAGAGAGAGAGAGAGAGAGAGAGAGAGAGAGAGAGAGAGAGAGAGAGAGAGAGAGAGAGATCTTCTCCACAATTTTCCATGAACGACTGAGAGAGAGAAGGAGAGAGAGAGAGAGACGCACAAGCCATGCAAGGCCCCGTTCCTCCATAGCTCTCCCCCCTGAGCTCTGATACCAGTGAAAGGGCAAGGGAACTGAACATGCCAATCTCCACCCAGCCATGCCCTATATAGACCCTTGGCCTGCTAAATATAGGGACCCCCTTGACTGCATGTCCATCCTTGTCCTTGACCGTGGCTGGTCCTACCCTTGTCCTGACACCCAGGATGGGCGAGGGAGACAAGGCGGTCATTTTTATGCTCTAGTGGACATTCCAACGAGCCAATGGCATATCGTAGGCAGAGGCTATGCAAGAAGCTCGTGCCTGGAGATAGCGCAACGTGCACACCACGACTGCCAAGGAGCACTTTGATCAGGGATCTCTTCTTGGGCGTTGATCTTGTGGGTACCCGGTTCCGACTTGATTAAGACTCTAGGCAATGAGAAATACGATCAGATTCATGTTTCTCTGAGCACTCTGTCCTGATGGCAGAAGGAGAACCAAAGATTTGCAAAACGAGCTTGAGTATGAGGCTAACAAAAGTAAGCATTCAGACTCAATGTGAGAAAATCACCATGTTTACTATGTTGTAATGTGTGTAAAACTCCTTGCGATGGTGCACAACCCCTCTTCTATCACATCCTTCTTGTTCCTGTGTAGGAACTCACTCCAAATTATTTGCTTCGGTGCCTTGAGCATGCGAATGGCTAATACTAGCCACACCATGCTCAACACCATCCGTTTCTCCCAGAACAACACTGTTAGAAAATATGACGTAGCTAAATAGATATTTGAGTAACTTACTTAATGGAGAGAGATAAATTTACACACACGAGAGATTATAGAGTAGAGAGAGAGAGAGAGAGAGAGAGAGAGAGAGAGAGAGAGAGAGAGAGAGAGAGAGAGAGAGAGAGAGAGCACGATATACGTGGTTTACCCAATGTGGGCTACATCCACGGGAAAGCAGCCACTCAATGGCTTTAGTATTTCAAACAAGAAGTAGGTTACAAAGGGATTATACCCTTAATAGAGCTCCTACCTTGCTTCACTCTCACCACCTCACACCAACTTCACAATGCACCACAATGCTTTACAATCCATTTTTGTGTGTAGAAGAGGCCTCCTTTTATAGGCCAAAAGGGCTGCCCTCTCTCATGAGAGGCAGCCATGTGTAGCCGCCCTTGTTTAGATAAGTCCAAATCGGACCCTCCAATCTGCCCATGTGTGACTGCCCTTGAGAAGACAAGTTCGCTTTTGAATTCGGCCACCGGCCACCACCGGCCATTGACTTCCGGCCACCAGCCATTGACTACCGGCCATCAGCCAATCGGCCAACCGGCCAATCGACTGGTTGTTTTTCGATCTCTTTCTGACTGCTGTCCGGCCATAATATTTCGGTGAAAAGGAATATTCCGGCCAAGCCAATCTCGAGCGAAGCTCGAGATTGGCTGTGAAAATTTTGGTTTTCGACGAGTGATTTTTCTTCACGCACGATGGCTTCTCCTCACAACAAGGGCCTTACAAATGTGCGTTTTTAATACAAAAAATTACAAGGGGTAAATCAGGCTCCATACTTAACAGACACCACCTCCCCTGTCACCAATGCCTTTAGCACCCTCACTCCTACATCAACCGTGGCGATGAATTCTCCATATAGCTTGTCTTTCTTCCTCTACACCATCGCCAAATCTTCCAGTCACCACACGTTTGTGAAAACACTAAAATCAACTACGTAATTCGACCCTTTCTCTGCACTTGTAGTAGCAGGGTAAGTGACTTCTTTTGTGATGACATCTAATATCTCTACTACCATGTCCCCCACAAGCAAGGCGATTGGCGGCGAGAACTGATGATATATTTCTTAGTTGGTGTTGCAATCAACCGCACTTGCCTTATAATGGAGGCGAAGCTCTGATGGAGGCTCTAGCAAGCTCATGATGTGATCGCAACAAGAAGATATGGCTACAAGACTTAGAGCTTCACGAAATCCTACTTGGTCGAGAAAGATAAAGATGATGATAACAACTTCAATGTCTTTGCAGTAGCGTAGGTGGGCGGAGATGAGATGGAGGGTGGGGAGTATGGTATAATGTTGGAGGGAAACAATAGGGTTTAAATCACTACATGACGGTCTCATCCCAAAGCAAGCAGGACAAGATGAGAAAGCAGGTGGTAATGCAACCCTCATGCAAGATAGTACTGGATGGAGCAGCTAGAGTGCAAGGTTAGGATACTCACAGAGTAGGCAAGATACTAGGAGAGCATGTACAATACTAGAAGCAACATGCAAGATAGTACTAGAAGCAAACAGTTCACAACGATGGCATTGGAGGAGCAGGCAACTGCATTCTTGGAGGTAGAGCAAGGCATAGAGCAAAAGCAAGACAAAATTGCGTACGAGGAGAGACAAACTTTAGATGAAGTCCTCAGGAAGCTTTTCACGCCGTAGAGATAGTGAAAAAGCAAGCTCTGTTTTACTTATGCGAGGCCTCACATGAGGCTCTTGGCCATCAATTTGTGTCTAAGGTAATAGCCTAGATCATGCCAAGCAGCCAACTTTGGGCTCAAGAAACTAGGGAAGCACATTAGGCTTACCAAGTAAATAGAGAACAATGACAAAAAATTAACAAACATGAAATTGAATAGCATTATAACTCATTTGTATTAGACATGGTATATGAAGTCTACAAAATTTAAAAAATGGTCTTGTTTTTATAAAAAATACAAAAAGCATTGATGAACTCAATACAAAAAGCATTGATGAACTCAAAAAATTGAAGTGTACATTGATTTGGCAATCATGTAAGTGTGTCGTGCTGTAGTTGATACACATTAATTGCATTTTAGAACATACAAGCAAATTAACAACAAAACTTACTCTCTTTAAGAAATCCCATCCAAGCGGCTAGCCTATGATTGCCATCCCAAGTATACAACATTTTGCCATTTTGCCACATAGGTCACCCCAACAAGTGGCTTTGATTTTAGCCTCGAACTCCTCATTAGCCACTCGCCACAAGGGATCCCATGTCTACATGATATCGTCGTCTACATCGATGGAAGGATGGCCCGGTGCATCAAGAGAGCATATGAAGCATCCTTTGGCCTCATAATACCTCTCCAACAAGAATGTATCGGCCAATCGTTGTAGCTGCTT